>NC_056728.1:566948270-567603270 GCF_019279795.1 Protopterus annectens | reverse complement strand
AACAATTGGCTAAGCTTTTGGTGTCATTCTAAGGGGAGCCAGTATCTGTCTGCCTGGGATGACATGATCGAGAAACCACAATGCTTTGCCAGAGACGGCCTGCACCTGTCGTCCTTAGGATTCCGGATACTGGCCAAGGCTCTTGCCACCCCTATAGTGCCTTTTTAGGCAAGGTTCAAATGACAAATTCTCCACCGTAACAGGTACAAGCAAGCAAAATCTGAGGATAATGCTACTCAGTGCTAGAAGTCTAAACCTCAAAATGCACTCACTTCAGGCACTGCTTAAAATGGAGGACATCAACATCTGTGCAGTGACAGAGACCTGGTTCAAGGCTCCAGAGAGCACCCCTGGATTACCAGGCTATAATTCATACCACACCTGTTGGCCACCTAACCTGGACCGAAACACTAAAGGTGGAAGTGTGTCCATATTCATTAAGGATATCCACACCTCCAGGCTAGTTGCTCAGCATAATGCATCCAAGATTATCTAAGTGCAACTAACTCTGGGCAAGACCACAATCCAAATTATAGCTTGCACTGATCCCCCACCATGCCCCAGGATTCCCACGCCTCATTTTTTGATACACAGGAAAATATTAGGGTACAACCCAACACACTAATAATGGGTGATTTCAACTACCTCACCATTAACTGGGAAAACTACTTATGTACCAACTCTTTTGCTCAGCATTTTCTGGAATTCATAAATTTCAATGCCTTGGATCAACTTATCCACACCCTCACCAGGGGCAGCAATATCCTAGATGTGGTCATTACCAACATGGGCGACCAGTGTTCCACACTAGAAGTCAATTCCTCGTTGGTCGGATCCAACCACAAGCTAATCACCCTAGACATCCACATCCCACCCCCCATTAGGGAAACCACCATAAAAAATGTATCCAAAGCCAACTTCACGCTTCTTAAAACAGAAGTAGCAAACTTCACGATACCCATGCAGACGAACAATAGAGGTACGACTGTTGAATCCAAAGAAATGCACTTTATAAGCACTTACACGAGTGCATGGATCGTGCTATCCCTAACAGAACCAAGATGCTATCCTCCAAGAAAAGGAAGCCAATCAAGTGGTGTCCTGCCATAAACAAACTCTACAACAGAAGAAAGAAACTGTTGCAAAAAAAAAGTAAAATCCCATGATTGAGGGAACACCCTGGTCAGCCTCAGTAAAAAGCTGAGATCCCTCATAAAATCCTCCAAAGCTAGTTACGAAAACAAAATCATCACTGATTCTAAAGACAACCAGAAAGCATTCTATAGCTATGTCAAGAATCTCAATGGTAACACTCAGATCTGCTCTGAGTTACCGCACAATGGCAATAAATATACAGAACCAACTGATATTGCCAACATCCTGGCAGATAGGTTCAGTGCTAACTTTACCCCCCTCTCACCCCCTAAAGGGCCCATCTCTATACCGGAAGAATGCAAAGTCCTTGTAATCACTGCTGCACAGGTAAAAACCACACTCTCCAAAGCCAAGAACACAGCATCCATGGGACCTGACAATATCCCAGGCTGCATTCTACATGAACTACAGAATGAACTGGCACCCCACCTAAGTACCATGTTCAATCATAGCCTCACCTCAGGCTTCATGCCCACTGAATGGTGCACAGTGACAATTATCCCACTCCACAAAGGAGGAGATACCATGGACCATGGGAACTACTGCCCCATTAGCCTGATAAGCCTGGTCTGCAAGGCCATGGAATGTATCATCATGGAACCTATAAACAAAAACATTGGTAATTTCCAAACTCTGGACCCCACCCAGTTCGGGTTTGTAAATGACAGATCATGTCTCCTAAACCTAATAGACTTCTTTGAAGCAGTCACCAAAGTCGTAAATGAGAGTAAGGTGGTTCAAACAGCCTATCTAGATCTCACCAAGGCTTTCGGCACCATCCCCCACTCTGGAATTATAGATAAACTCACTAAACTAGGTATAAATCCCTACGTCACAAGATGGGTTGCCAACTGGCTCACTGACAGAACCCACACTGTAAAAGTTGCAGACTTCAAATTCAATTTCAGACCACTGTGACAAGTGGAGTACCACAGGGTTCAGTCCTGGGTCCTCTCCTGTTTTGTATCTACTTCTCTGAAGTACAGGCTAACACAAAAGGTCTTTGGCTAATGAAGTTCGCAGATGACTGCAAACTAGGAGCCATAATCGAAACTCCTAACGATGTGGACATCCTACAAAAGGGCCTCACTGAGGCAGATGCCTGGTGTCAAAGCCATAGCCTCAAGCTCAGTGTCAAAAAGTGCATTGTCATCCCCTTTGGTAAAAACTTTGTACACATGAATTACTACATAGGCGGTAGTCTACTTAACACCAAAAGTATGATAAGAGACCTTGGGACACAGGTGGACAGTAGTCTCTCCATTGATAATCACATCACCACAGTAGTCAGGAAACCCTTCTATGTGGCACAACTCATCACAAAAGGTTTCTCATCCAGGAAAAAAGAGGTCATTGTTTCCCTCTACTCATCACTCATTAGACCCATTATAGAGTACAACACCCCTTTTGATATGTACCTCACAAGACATCTACATCAACTGGGAAGGCTGCAGAAATACCTCACAAAGAGGATTACCGGCCTCAAACAGATGCCCTATGCAGGCCGTCTCAAAAAACTCCAGCTTTACTCTGTTGCATATCACCTACTCAGAGGTGATCTCTGCCAAACATACAAAGCTATGTCAAACCCAGAGCTATTGGACATGCTCCACTTAAAGAAATCCCAATCCCTCCAAGCTACACGCTCTAGGGACCTAAACCTTGTCACCACAATAAACAGAACATGCTAGAGGGATAGATTCCTGTCCCAGAGACTTCCCATACTCTGGAACAGACTACCTATCTATGTCAAACAGAGCTCCTCATTAGCACTCTTCAAGAAAAATCTTGATGATTGGATGGGAAATAGGAAATTCACCCCGGGAATCACCTCTGTGGCTCTGCTCGACAGGGGCACAGAAAAATAATTTTCTTGGATGGCGAAAGCCAGGGTATCTTTTTGGCTAGGCTTATATAGGCCCTAGGGCCAATATTCTAGTACCTATCTATGAACCTATGAACCTATACACACATATATTTGTGTGCGTGTATGTGTGTGTGTGTGTGTGTGTGTGTGTGTGTGTGTGTGTGTGTGTGTGTGTGTGTGTGTGTGTAAGGGTATACCTACCTAGTGACATCACACACTAACAGCAGTGGAGGTGGTGATGGTGGATGAAGCTTTGTGCCAATTTTAAGTTCTCCAACGATAATAAGGGAGCATGGTGTCAGTTGATGAAGTTCCACTCCAATGTCAAGTTCTCAACAGGTATCAGGAAGCTGTCTGTCACCACAGACAAAGATGCCAGGAATTGCTGCATGTTTGTAAGAGATTACTGTGTAGGTGGACCTCCAACCACAGCCATCCTCTCCAATGCAAGGTTGGTTGCTTAGGTGTAGGCATGATGGATAATGCTGAATACCCTTAAATGTACTTAGTTTATGACTTTCTATGGCCTCCAACAGTATTTACATCCACAACAAAGTCCTGCCATGCAGATTTCTGGAAAGCCTGGTTGCTCTTGTCCATCAAGATGATTCACTGTGTTCTTGAAAGGCCTGAAGCAAGATGTCTGTCTGTCTCTGCCTGGGTAACTTCTCCCTTTGTTTTTTTCTTTTTTTTAGAACCATTTTAGTCTGTAAATGTGAAGTTATACGTATGGTAAGCTGTTGGCCAGTGATATCTGCTGCAACCACAACATGTCACTGTCATGGGGCACCTGTCTGTTGCCAGTTATTTGTGTCCTTACCATATCTTATTGTGTAGTATGTAACTGCAAAACCTGCCATGGCAGTGTGACTGAAAGCCACTGCCTCCATACATGCAGTTTGTGTAAGAAGGTCCCCAACAATCACACCACTCATGTGGATGGCTACAGCTGTGTCCAGCTGTGCTATGTCTGTCCTCCATGGCAGTTGTCTGCAACATCTGTTACCCATATACTTGTTGGCCTTTTGATATCCCTCACCCTCCCCTGGACAAACAGTTTCAAACAAGCACCAAGTACGGTAACAGCATGGCCACTCTCCATTTTACTGTGTTCCCTGAAATTAGTCAGTGGTTAGCACAACATGAAGTTGAGTCTTACTGTAAGCCATCCTTGAGTATGTCACTTTCATCCCCTGTGAAGAGCCCCAGGTAAAGTGGTCCACACATATGTCAGTAGCATACACGTACCCCAGCCCCTACCTGGCAGAGCATGCTGCATATTTAATAACAATCAGTCCATATAACTGTCTTTGGAATCTCCTTCCCAAACAACATAGAGACACATTTAGAAAGGGATTCTACCCCCAACCAACTGAGAGACACATTTTGAAAAGTAGCCCCCCAACAAGAGCAGAGAGAAACATTTTAGAAAACCATTCCACACCCCAGCATACTACAGAGAGATACATATTGGCATGCAACCCCCCATATGGCCTGTATCCTCTACCTTGATTCAGCATACCTCATGCTGTCACTAGTAAAGCACTGTGGTAGGAAAACTCAAAGCAGGCTAACAAACCCTCCTACAGGGCCGCACCCCCAACTCAGCAGCCAGACGGTGACCAATTCCACTTCTGTTATAACAGCTACAATAGTAATCCAGCAGAAATTTTATTCACTCATTCCCCCAATATGTCCTGGCAATGTCTCTGAACACTTACCATAGCAGTTACAGATGTGTGCTTCTGCGAAAATTGTAGTTTCCACTATCTAATTCCTCTGCTTCCACTGAAGCAAAATTAAGTAACTCAGTGGTTGCTGATATAGTTATCATGCAGTTTTAAGGCTGTGTGACAGTTATGTTAATGAGCTTAGCAAAGATATCTTTCTCTGATTTGCACATTTTATACAATGCACACTGGTATAAGGATACACTATGAGGCTCATGCCTGATCATGAACACTGAGGATTAACTGGGATGCACATTGTGCATGCAAGGGAAAGTCACTAACCCATGCAGGGATACAATAGTATTCACATTGTGTTACAGCCCCAAGAGGTATTAAAGACCAGTAATGCAAAGAGATGTGGCTTACAAGCAGATCATTATGTCATTCACACACCAAACTCTACCCCTGCCACACCATATATTTATGTGCCATCATATGGTGGTATCTCTTACTGTCACATAGTGGTCTGTAAGGGGGTCATGGCCACTGATGGCACCGAGTGTGGCAGAGCTCTAATGTGGTAGAAGAAGAAATCCATAATATTTTTGTACTTCGGGAACAGAGACCACTGTGAGTGTCTGCTTGGAACCTCTTATGAGGGTCCCCATGTAAGGTAGATGTTGATAGTGCCTTGCCAGGGCAGTAACTGCTATCACAGGCATCACCCCCACAGGTGAGCAATGCAGGCACTACTACAGTTATCAGAAGAGGTGCCAACTCACCCTTCTTTGCTAATGGGAGGAGGAGGTAAGAGGAAAATGTCCATGAGTTCTACAGTAAGCACTCATGACAGGTGCATTTTACTGTAATGTACTCTTAACTGCCCAGACAAAGGCAAGACATGAGATCATGTAAGTTTCCTTTTTGTTTATGTGTTTCAGTTTCTGGGAATTTATAGGAGTACATGTTGACCTTTCAAAGTTAAATGGAATAGCTGTCCAGATGCAGGTGTAAGTATGTGCTTGTGAAAGTATAGCTGCGTTCCTACCAGCAGACTTATGCATTATTGTACTGTTGCTAGTGTTGTAAACCCATTCTACTGAGAGTACACACCTCCTGACACAGATGCACTAACATAAACCCTGCTTTGCTGTTTTACCCACCCAACCTGTGTGTGTTGTCCACGCTGTCAGGGTATGCCTGCCTATATGCATCCCTGCTTCTATGCACCCCTCCAGCACCCTGTGTACCCTATGCAGATTTCAAAGGACACCAACAACAACAGAATCACCACTGATCTATTCAGAAAACCAACGAGGGTTAGCTTATTACTCCACAGTAAAAGTCTACATCCTACAAAAAACAAGTGTAATGTAGTGAAATCCCAAGGTTATAGATTAGCTCGAATTACCACAGAGATGGAACCATTTTTGAGAAACCTGAACAACTTAGAGAATAATTTTCTAGTGAGAGGCTATGAAAGTCAGATGTTAAAAAATATCCTGGAACCCATTATAGAACTGAAAAGGACTGAAGCACCTTCACTCAACCTCCCCAGTAGAAAAATGTTAAGTAATCCCACAGAGAATAACAAATGCAAAAATAGCTGCATCCTGACATACACTTTGGATTATCACAGTATCAAAAATATTATTGAAGAAAACTGGGACATTGTCACAGGAAACCCTTTTCTGATTAACATCTTAGATGAAGCCCCATCATTTGTTTATAGGAAGGCCAGGAATATTAGAAGTTTTGTTGAATTTAAACCTAGACCATGTGAGAAAAGCACTAAAAGATGTGAAACTAATTGTACATTTTGTATATTTATACAGCAAGGTGATAGAACTCATGTGGCAATTAAAGCTGAACACTTTTAGAAAGCCTGGACTAAATTATTACTGTTCAATTAAAAGTGCACTGGAACTTAGAAAATTGCCACATTGTTTACATGACTAATTGTATTTTATTTTATTTTTTTCTACAAATTGGTTTTAAATACCATTTTAAATCATTTGAAATGTAAGTGTATATTTTGTTTCCATCATCATACATATAATTTTTTTTATTATTATTATTATTATTTTTATTTTTATTTATTTTTTTTTTTTTTCTGGTTCTTTTTTCCACTTTATTCAAAATGATGGTAATAACAATACTAACTAATTATACAATTATATAGGTTTTTAGGATTCTTGTACACAGACCTGAAGAAGTCTAGAAGGACGAAAGTGATCTTTGTTAACAATAGGTTATGAAAATAGAAACTGATTTTTACATGCAAAATGTATATGTATATATTTATATGTAATTTTTGATCGCAAAATGAACTAAGGTTGATATATTTCCAGCCATGTAGTATATTGCCTTGGATAAAATCACAGACTTAATAATCTACTTAATAATTTGGTTAAATAAGATGTACCATTAAAGTACATTAGGGCTATATATTATTATTACAGCTACTAGGTAGGGCAGGACCAGTTTGAATGTCACACTGATGGGGGAAGGGATGTGAATTTAACATGTGTACCAATAACACTTTGTTTTACAGCACAATAAACCACTCCCATGCCTGATAAAAGTATATATATATTTAGAAAGCTTGTGAGGAAATTATTACTCTATTTTTGTTTTACTTGGATCGCTTGTCTGTGTACTTAATAAAGGATTTTCAACTGGAAACAGACTGCCTGCCTTGCTTGGATTACTTTCAAATACTTAGTAATGCTGTAGAATTATATATTTTCTATTATTACTTTTTGACTTGACGAGTTTACGTTTGCTACTTCTACTACCACTGTCTGATCTGATTAATATACAGTGATTAACTAGAAATATATGGAATGAAAATCTTCCACACAGAGAAGTTTCTTACACTGTTTTGATATGTAAGAAATTAAGATGGGACATTTTGTTTGTGTTTGTAAAACTAAGCTAATTAAAGATGTGGTGATAATGAATAACACTGATGCAAATGTTCAGAATGTGTCTTTCCTGGCTAGCTACTGTGCCTAACATTGAATTTATAGAACTTCAGTGAGTTTGAAGACTGATGCAGAGGCCAATGTTACATTGATAACATGTTCCTTATATAAACATCTCGATGCATCTGCAGTTGCATGAAGTGGAGGCAGAAACCCATAGCCTTGTGGGTTATCCCAAGTGCATTTGTAGATATCTAACCACGCTTGAGTGGAAGGGCACAAGTATGAATCTTGGGCTTATGTGCTGCGTGGTCTATACATAAATAATATGCTAAGCAGAGCTGTGGTGTGCAAGATAGTTTGATTGCTAGAATAAACAAAAACAGTGATATATGTTGGGCTGTTGGTCTGCTTAACTGTGAACCAATAAATATAACCTTAAAGTCAAAGACTGTCTCATATACCTTAACCCCACCCAGAAGACTGACATTTAACATGCTACCTAAAGTAGATGCAGATCCTCAAAGAATGCAAGCACAGGGAGTGGCTGAAAGTCTAACTGAGCCAAAGAAATAGTATGTGCCAATGATCCCAGTCATGAAAAAGAATGTCAGCATTTAAATATGTGTTGATATGAAAGTAGCTGAATCATTTAGTCATGTGAGAAAAGCTTATGCTACCTACCCTAGAAGTCCACATTATATGCTTCCAGTGAGTTTTGGCAAGTAGCTCTAGAGAAAGAGAGTCAAACGTTGACAGTCTTCATTACTGCAATGAAAGGTTCTGTTTTAACAGGCAGTCATTTGATATAACTTCAGCACCAAAAATCTTTCAGCTTGAAATGAGTGTGTTAAAAGGGTTTGAAGGTATTATTGTTGTCATGGATGATATACTGATGTTTGGTCTTGATAAAGAGACATATGACTGAAGGTTGGAGGCAGTTCTCCAAACTATTAAAATTCATGTTAGAAACTTAATAAAAACAAATGCTGTTTTGGAAAGTTAAAGCTTTCAAATTTTGGACATAGTACAAGTGCTAGTGGAATCAGACCAAATGCAAGCAAGGTCAGAGCAACAGCTTTTCAAGTGGTCCAAACTGTGTGACTGTACTACAACAAGACGTAGGCATGTTAAAGATTTTTTGGGCAAGTTTGAACCAGATCTGTCTGTAAAGCTAAATCTAATGACAGATTTGCTAAAGAAAGACATCCCCTGTTCATTGGAAGATGCTCAGTACCAAGCCTTCAGCAGACTAAAATAGATGTTAACTATTGGTCCCTGCTCCAGTGCCCACATACTTTAGAAAATGGGCGAACTGTACATCGCCACTCTGACTGGAGAATGAATGTTCTTCAGTAAGGTGTTAATGTACAGGTAATAATTACTAATAAACAAGTCTGCCATTTCACAGCATTATATTGATCTGCTTTGAGCTCAAAGCACTCATAATGTAACAGGGATAACTGTCACCATTATTTTATATTCACTAAGCAGCGCTTTTACTGTTTAGTGCTTGTAAAATCAAAAACAAAAGTGTGTGTGTGTCTGTGTGTGTGTGTGTGTGTGTGTGTGTGTGTGTGTGTGTGTGTGTGTGTGTGTGTGTGTGTGAGTATGAGAGAGAGAGAGCAGTAGATGCAACTCTTTTCGAGTTAAGAAGTATGCATACCTGTCAACCTCTTCACTCAAGAAATCCATATAAATCATAAAATAATGGGATGATAAAGGCTCAAAATTAGGGACAGACTTTAAATATTGCTCTTATAAAATTAGAAAGTTGGATTTATGTTAATGAACATTTTCTGAAGGATATTTAAGTCCATACCTCTCACCGGTCTCTGATTTTCAGGGACACTCCTGATTTTGACTCAAATTTCAGTTCTGCCTGCATTAATCCCTCTTAAACTGGTGACTTGCAGAAAAGGTAACAAATTACACTTAAGCAACAACAATAGAGTTCTAGACTTATTTTACTTCTGAAAATGTATATAAATTCACATTTTTTATTCTGTCAATGTCTCAGATTATTGGTACTAGTATTTCAAAAGAGTCCTAGATTACTATTGAGAGCTATGATAAAGTCTGAAACTGAAATGTAACTCATTATTTAGTGACTTCAACCCCCAAAGCAGCATACGACAGGAAGTTTGAAGCAATAGGCACAGGAATTATTTTGCATTAAATTTATTAAATATATATATATATATATATATATATATATATATATATATATATATATATATATGTTGTTGTTGTCTTTTGGCTTTTCCCGGTTAGGGGTCACCACAGCAGAACTCCGGTATGCTAATGATTGGCAGTAGATTTTGATGAACGCCAAGGTGCCAGCTCAACATTCAACCTTCAACAAAAGCACGCACATTTACGCATGTCTTTCGAACACCCATCCAACCACGGGGAGGACATGTAGACTCCACACAGAAGACACTCCCCGCACTCCAGCCGAGAATTGAATGTGAGAATCTCTTGCTGTGAGGCAACAATGCTACCGCTGCACCACCGCTGATATATATATATATATATATATATATATATATATATATATATATATATATATATATGGGTTACCTTCAGTTTACTGACAGTCCACTTCCTTAAAAGCCAGTCTACCGACACATCAAATCACCGACATTCTCAAAGCCGATATTTCCCGAAAGGTAAGTAAACACTTGGCCATCCTGATGGAAGAACTACGTGAAGAAAACAAACCCACCAATGTAGGGAGCTAAACCCCCCCCATGCACCCATACCCCCCCCTTACTAAATATGCCAACTCTGAGAACACACTACAGCGGGAGTAAGGGGCATAGTTCAAGTAGATGGCTAAGTGTTCACTAACCACGTGAGTAACGTCGGCTTTGAGAATGTCAGTGATTTGACATGTTGGTAAACTGGGTTTCAGGGAAGTGGACTGTTGATAAACTGAAGGTAACCCATATATATATATATATATATATATATATATATATATATATATATATATATATATATATAGTAATTAAAAAACAAACAAACAAATACAAAACAATTTTGCAGACAGCCCATTCTCTAAGCACAATATTGCCCTCCAGAGTATGTGTTATTCTGTAAATAACTCCCTTCGAGGGATGTAGAGGCCCTCTGCCTGCAGCGTCAGACCTCAGAACACCACCCCTGGGTGGGAGTTATTTACACAATAATGCACACCTTGTTGGGCATTATTGTTTGCAAGATATCAACAAGCTGACAACAGTGAATGCTGATGCTAGTAGCTATGGTCTATGTGCTATATTGCTGTGATTGGATGAACGAGTGTTAAATCCTGTTGTTTATTGCTGCAGAAGTGCTAACTGATGCTGAGCATGTACCTAACCAGGCACCTACACCAAATGGAGCAGCCCCAGAGGTTTCTCACTAAAAAATACAAAATGTAAGACACATGTTTTATGCAGACCAGCTAAAGGCCATATACCTTTACTCCCTCTCATATCATTTACTGAGATGAGACTTATGCCTGACCTACAAGGCATTCTGTGATCCAGCCGTGATGTAAATGTTACATATTCACAAGAAAAATTATACAAAGTAACACATTCCATGGAACTGAACCTTATTTCTGACTAACAGGACTTGCTGGAGAGACAGATTCATATCTCAAAGGCTGCCTCATCTATGGAATCAGCATCCCATTTTCATAAAAGAAAGCGCATCCATCACTCTCTTCAAAAAGAATTTGGATAAATGGATGGGGAACAGTAAATTCATTCCTGTGGTACTTCCCACATCCCTTATGGACACAGGCAGTCTGTAAAATGACTCAGGGCTCCAATACCCGAAGACCCCATTACCCTGATACTACTCCATCCCATATCTGGGGAATTAAGATATAATACTGTCATATCCTGGGTATTATTGGCTAGACTTGCAAAGGCTCTTGTGTCATTAGCCTAGTAATTACTTATGAACCTGTGAATCTGAGCAGAGATAGTCACAAATCTAGAAGAAGTGCCTTATGAATGTGCAGGAATGCAAAAGATTTCCCAGATACTTACTGCATCTAAAAGGTTTCTGTCTCCACACTGACCATAAGCCACTAGTTCCACTGATCAATTCCTATGATCTAGACAAGGCCATCCAAATGTCAAAGATTATTCATAAGACAGACTGAGATGGTTGAATGCCAGAACAATCCATGTGCCTGGAAAACAGTTGATCATGGCTGATATGTTGTTCTGAAACAGTATACTTGACTGGAAGCAGTCAAAAAAACAAAGAAGATGTTCCTTATCTGCAGAATATCATGACAACAACAGTAACTACCATGAGCATATAAAAGTTAAAACAAGCTAAGGATTGACCAAGAGTTACAAACTGTTATCAAAAATTTCCGGGATAGACAGCCGAACCGCTGGACACAGATGAAACATCTATTACACTATGAGAACATGATGGTTACACCATGACACAACAGTAGTACCCTCATCACAACATGCTGTAGTGTTAAAGCAGATAAGTGAAGGATACCAAAATGTAGGGAAACAGCAATAAATGTCAGTGTGATGACCTAAAATTAATCTAAGCATTGCAAAGCTTCTGCCAAAATCTCAGTTCTGTATTATCCATAAATCACCTGAAAGAAGGCTTTGACATCAAAAGCTACTTACTGGTAGTGGAATATTACTTTTGTGAGAAAGGTATATTACTTGTGCTGACTACAACTAATAAATAAATCATAGGAAGATTCAGGTCCACATTCACAATATATGGAATATCTATTGAAGTGGTTACAGGTAAATGTGCACAGTTTGCATTGCCTATGTTTCAGTAGTTTGCTGATGGCTACAGTTTCACTAATATCACATCAAGTCCTTACTATCCTCAATCAAATGCAAATTTGAGAAGGCAGATCAAACGGTAAAAAAAGTCTTGAGACAACCAGATCCTCACAGAGTTCTCATGTAATATCAAGCTACAACTCCACACATTACCACAGGAGTAAAGACCATCCCCGGGATTCAGCAAATTTCCGTGCAGAACTAGCCTCTTCCTGCATGGAAGGGACTACAGGGGAGCAGCATGGCAGAGCTCCATGCATATGCATGAAGGTGCGCTGCCATGCTGCAATACGTACATGGAAATGTGTACAAGTGCAGGGGGCATGTCTGAGAGCAGTCTTCTCACAAGATACATGCCCCCCTGCACACCAGAATTGCTGTACGGCAATGTAAAAAGAGCGAGATTGCTCTTTTCACAGAATGTAAACCCCCCAACAGGAGAGATCTCCAGAGAATGTCCAGAATCCTGCCATATAGTGTACGGCCATGAAATAAATGTGGCCATTGCCAATGTTGTGGCATATCATTAAAGAATGAAGTTAGAAAATAATGACAGAACTAAGTTTTAGATGTCATACCCTTCAGAAAATGCATGCGGATGCAAAACTGTTATTCTAACAAGTGTCTAAGTTTGTAAGAGCAATATTTAAAAAGTGTCCATAATGGGGTTTTTTTCACATCAGCAGGAAAGTTTAAGCGTAGCTGTGGGGGTGTGCCCATTGTTTAGCTATGCTTAGGCCAGCTTAAATGGCCCAAGAAGTTAAATAGCAATAAACAGCCATCATAAGCAGTTGTGAAATAGTGTAGTGGTTTGAGTGTACACTTTGCCTGTAGTCACTCAGGGTTCTAGCCCCACTACAGCCACTATTTTGCATGTGAAATCACCACAAATGTAATATTTTAGTATATTTATGTAGTAAGTAAACTGCGGTGGTGGTGCTGCGATAGCGTTGTCACCTCACAGTTAGACGTTGCCTGTTCGATTCTCAGTTAGAGCGTCTTCTGTGTGTCGACATGAATGGGCGTTCCTTTGTTGAAGGTTGTGCGTTAGGCCCGGCAAGTCAGCATGTAAAAATCAACTGCCAATCATTAGCAGACCGGAGTTCTGCTGTGGCGACCCCTAACCAGGAAAAGCCGAAAGACAGTAGATTTATGTAGTAAGTAACATATATTTCCCAACCAGAGCAGTGTATTAGGGCCAGATGTGAGGTGTCATATGAATCCCTCACATAAACATGTGTCCCATGCATGCAGTCACACAAAATGTAATATGTCAGAAAAACACATAGGGGGATGTTATGGAAGGTCAACATACATATCATAAGCTATGCTAAATGATGAATGAAACCCACCATCATGATAGTCCAAAAAATGAAAGGTAAATAATGCTACGTTATGCTCAGCTAAGTTGAGGCACTGTAAGCATTGCTGAAACATAAATGCTAAGCAGGAAGTACTGTAGCTAAGTAGATGTGTGCACCGGTAAGCTGTGCTCAGCACCTGCCCCTTTAAGCACTGCAACCTTAGCTAAGCAGGTTTGCCCATAGCTTAGCTTAGCTCAGCATATTCAAAACCATCCAATCACTGCAAAGGGAAGGAAATTGGCCATATTTAAACCCCACAAGCGGGAATACTGGTTTTTGCTCCCCACTGTAGGCAGTATGGCAGGTGTAGGAGAAGGCATGTGCTTTTGGGCACAGTGCTGAGGCATACAAGTGTCCAAGGTCATGGTAGGACTCCTGGTAAAAAAACATGATGTGAGACTGCTACAGGACCAGTACCAGGGTTCCCAATATAAAGCAGAAGCCTGGGACTGTCTTGCCCATGATCTCACTAGTGCCACTGGTAGCCCTCGGACTGGTGAGCAGGTTCAGCACCACTATGCCAACTTGAAGCGGAGGAAGAGGGAGCTCTTGGACGAGTGGGTACAAGAAGCAAAATAACTGTTTACCAAAGTCCAGCCTGTGTATGTGATGGATAGGTATGCCTAAATATTTTTCTATTTCCCTTACCGCTGCAGCTGAATGGGCTGTGAATCAGGAAGCCCATGCCAGTAGGTTGCAAAGGCTGCGTTGCGAA
Organism: Protopterus annectens; assembly: GCF_019279795.1. Classification (NCBI taxonomy): domain Eukaryota; kingdom Metazoa; phylum Chordata; order Ceratodontiformes; family Protopteridae; genus Protopterus; species Protopterus annectens. The sequence goes on along the minus strand of NC_056728.1, from coordinate 567,588,743 downwards.
GCTGATGAGTAACAATCCTGCTTGTAGTAGTCATACCAAATAAATATAAAGGAGTAGAATGTCACCTGGCAGTATAAAAAATGTGTATGGTTTGTACTGAATAAACGAGACAATATGACAGTAATAGTCCCATATAGGTCATATTTAAATAAAACTGTAACTGCCTGGCAATAAAGTTCTAAATCCTGGACTGGTTGTATTTACACTGGTATTGTATGGCTTGACATGTTGCATTCACCAAGATCTGATATCTGAATAGTAATGTTATGTCAACCACTGTTACCCACACTGTGCTACATAAAAAATATGTCTAGGAATATCTGTATAAGAATATTGTAATTACAAGGTCAGATTGTACTACCAAGAGAGGCTTAGACAGAAAACACTGAAGGAAGAAACAGCAGTTTCACAATAGATCGAACTAGATAGATCGATGACACTTCATTTGCCCGACAATTATTATTAGCAAGAAAATGGAATATGCCCCCTTCCCCACTGCAGTGCGACCCTGGAGTTAGAATATATATTTGGGGGGTGGGGGGCACACTCCAGGGTCACACTGCAGTGGGGAAGGGGGCATATTCCATTTTCTTGCTAATATTACTTGTCGGGCAAATGAAGTGTCAGGCAAATGAAGTGTCAGGCAAATGAAATTTCAGTCATTTGGTCTCAGGCAAATGAGTGTCAGGCAAATGAAAGTTAGGTCAAAAGAAGTAGACCCATATATAGATATATATATATATATATATATATATATATATATATATATATAGATAGATATATATATATATATATATATATATATATATATAGATAGATATATATATATGTTGATATTTAAATATTTATAGATATATAAAAAGAGAGCATATATAGAGAGTGCACAGGATATCAAACAGGCATCATTCCTACAATTGCCACCTTCTGAAATGGCCAGAGTCTCTGATTCTTTCCTAGAAATGAGAATTATTGCATTAGAACATATACCCATACTCATTGCAAAGGACATAACACCACACATTTTGCATAAATATAAATGTTTATTTGTGTACAATTTATGTTGTGTATGATATTTCTTATAGCATGTAGGTGTTTGAAATACAAAATAACTGATTAATGCAACTATTAAAATAAACATACGATACAGTAATCCATAAAATATAAGATACTCTGCTGTCTTGGCCAAAGCCTTCAAGTAGTACAACAGTAAAAACTCAGACATGCCTTGAAGACAAGAATCAATCAACACTTAAGTACAGATTTAGTTCAGCAGCCTCCAATTACACTCTGCAGTTAACCCCCTAGGGGTAAAAGTAGCAAATGTTACAATGTAAATGGATCCTTTACATACCAATCCTTAACTTCAAACTGTACTATCACACTGACAAACAAAACTGTGTGCAAAACAGTAAGCTCTAACCCACCACTGTCCCTATGGTGAAATGTATGAAACTCAACAGCCATACACCTTTATGTTTCTGAATAGTAATATCCCTCACAAGTTCTAACAGCCTAGGTTGAAGACATTTAATACCCCTCCCCCATAAAATATCTTACATGGGTATATAACAGTGTTCTCTATACACTGACCACTTAACTGTACAGGGTCACACATGTTGTCCAGCTGTAGCCCTCATATATATGGCCTCTACCCCACAACATGTGTGGGAGTCCACACCATCACTTGATGATAGCAGGAATGTCAGCACTAAATAATGATAGACCATTAACTATCAACCTCTTACTGCAGGACATCTGGATAAAGTCTGGTATATAAGTGGAGGACAGAGGCCAAAACACAGGGCCATAGTTGAAATATTGTTGTAATACACTGCGAAAGTTGCTGGTGTTACATGATTGGTTGCAACATATCCTTTCTGAGGAATATCAGTTTCTAAAAACATGCTTCTGGAGCATTTCTCCCCGGGCCTCCGCTGAAAACAGGATCTGTGGAACCTAGTCGGACTTTCCCGGTCAACAAATGTTAAATAAAAATAAATAAATAAATAAATAAATTATGTCAGAAACACAAATGGATGTTGCCATGTACTGATAGCAAGCAACAGAGACAATGCCACTGATTTGTCAAGGACAACACCTGTGTGGGGAACAGACAAAAATAACAGCCAAACATCTGGCCATCATGTGGATAGCCCCACAGTTGAGAGCTATGCAGACAGACTCCATTCCATGCAAAACTAGCATGTACACCCAAACCCTGTAAAACTAGCAGTATTCAAAGCATATAACAGCAATACTCACACTCTGTCCCTAGGTCTGGAACCTTATACAAACATGTAGTTGGCCTGTGTCCACAAGTCTTGTAAGAGGTATTCCTACCTGCTGTCTGTAACACTGCTGCCCCCAGACATGAAGGATGTCTTCCATACAGGCAAGGTAAAGGGGCAACACCCACATGATGTAGTCATTTATAGTACTGGGCTGCTATGACACTGGCTTTTTGAAGAACTACACAGCTGCCTGCATGCAATTAGCAAGTGGGGAATACCAACTGGTGCAGAGTCCATGACCTGCTCATGAGCATCACCTACAAAAGCCATGCTGCAACCTATTCAAACCAGCTCAATCCCTGTAGTGGAGATAGAGAGAGAGAGTGGGGGGGGAGAAACAAACGTAATACTAAAAAAGAAAAAACAAACAAAAAAGGAACACATGAACAGGAACACAGAAGAGAGCATAATAATACCACAGGTATGTGAAACATGCAAGCATGTAATTGAATGTAGTACTTGGTCCATAATAATGGGATAGATAATTTTGAAAGAATTATATGTGCCATCAAGACTTGATGTAATGATGTCTTGCTGAGCAACTGCTATGGACATATAGCATTAAGCTCTGTCTGTAGTGGGCCATACCTATCAACTGTGTAAATCTTCACAGAATGTCAAGATTTACCCATCATAGTGTTTGATCTGTTCCACCTAACATCTATATTAGTCTGGCAAATAGCTGGAGATGGAAGTCATTAAGTAATGACAAACACTTGAGATCCAGACACTACTACCCTCAGAACAGTCAAGGTAATGCCAAATGTATTATGCTACAAATTTCATAGGTTTGTAACAGGCATATTTAAGATCTGTCCCTATATACCCCCCCCCCAATCTTAGGCTTTGTCCACATGTGATGCTCCAAGAGGTGGATAGGTTGGGTCACAGCTGAGGAGCCTGACTCACCCTGACAAAGGACAGCTTACATTTGGCAACCACTACAGTGTATGTTAAAGAGCTGCGACTGTGCTACTGCTAGGCCAGTTAATGTTGCCCATATCCATATGTTACCTGTGAATATCAGTATTTTACATGTTTTTATTGTAAATCTGAGATACCTATATAGGGCATGTGCATAGTAAAGTACTGTTGCAGATGTGTGTGTTAAACTGCATGTGATATATTGAATTAATAACATTCAACTGTACAGTGCTCTGCTGGACAATATTCACAGTTGTGACTGATATCTGTAGTCACATACACATATACTCACGTTATGTCAGCTATATTAATATGTTATCAATATTGACTCCCCTGTTGTCACCCATTGATGTGCACCATTGCCCAGAAGTCCTGGTATAACAAGTTGAGACATATGATTGAGCTGCAAGACTGTATATACAATGTGCCATGCTGACACAGAACACAAATGTATACCAGGTATCCCCTGAGTATGTGTATGTATATGTATGTTCAGCTGAAAGGCACAGAAGTAATAACATGGGTCACAAGCAGTCTGGAAAATAGGTTGTGCATGTTGCACATGTGTATAATATCAGTGTCACTGCATACAACAAAATAAAATGTGTACAGCTACTGATTGTTGCATTGCCATGACACTGATATGGGTACTACAGTAGACATGATTATCAGGTAGTAGTCAGTGACATGTACAACTGTGTTATGACCCACTGTCTATGCCTAGCACTAACAGTTATATCAACACCCATAGAAACTGGCTATCCAAAGTGTACACACCCCTATTGGAATGCCAGGTTTGTGTGCTGTATGCCAATGAGACCACAGAAATTCATTTCAAAATGTTTCTCACCTCAAATGTGACCCATAACCTGTACAATTCCATTGAAAAGGAAACAAAGCTGTTTCATGGAAGGTGAGCAGCCTTTGCCAAGTAAAGATGTGATATGATGTTAGAGTGCAAACCAAGGCAAATGCATGCTGTAATCATCTCAGCGGGTGATTATACAACATATCAGTTTAAGGGTGTGCACACACATTCACCTGGCTTACTATACAGAGCATTATTTCCCATATGTGTCCACAGGGCAGATTGTCATGTTTTCTATTGAATTGAGCAGGCTATATGTCACATTACAGGTGGGGATTGTGTTGACATGAGCTTTTGTGGGGTCATGTTTCAATTGCACAACTACCGGGCATTATAACGGGGTGTGTACACCTTATAGCCACTGTAGCTATATGGAATCAGCAGTTCCTGACCTGTACAACTAGCCTCCACCAACAATAGGGTAAATCCCCTTGGTGGACAGCAGCAATACACAAAGCACACAATAGGTTGCTATAGTGGCTGTACAGAGACACATAGGTGCAGACCACAACTTGGAAGCAAGTCCACCTCTATATGAGCAAGCACGTAGGCTCACAGGTGACTTCCTGTAAGGCTGACTATGACTATAAATGTGACATATCCACACCACCAAGGCCAATTACAGCAATGTCTCCACATATGTAGTCAGTCACAAAGGCAGTAACACAATTCAACCTGTACTGGGGGTAAAGCACACCTCATACACACATGCCATGGATACAGGCAACCTGCATCAGACAGGTTAAGTGGGACCAGTGCCATCCTGTCCACAACATTTGTACAGGGGGATATGCACATAATCCACATCCCTGCCCCCATCAGGGGTGGGCATGTACATAATGCCGACTGATGGGAACAATTGCAAGTCTCCATGGAGCATGAAAACATCACAGTCTGCCTCCTACATAAACTCAGGCATGTGCTCACAGCTCCATCACACACTGCAGTCAAACACAGACTTGCCACCATCCACATGGAAGATGGCCACTGTCATCCCTCTACACAGAAATGAATGGAGATTACTGGATTATGCCATTAAGTGTCCAACATTGGGGGAACTAGACAGGTCAGGGACAGGAGTGTAATGCAAGATGCCAAAGCCATGATACCTTAAAGTGTTATGGTATAGTCTGGATGTGTTGCAAATAATATACACTGTTGATGTGCAAGTGGACAACTGTATGAGGTCCTGTGACCATTCATCCTGTTTATGTCTTCCAGGTAATATGCAACATCCACGGCTCCCTGCCTTCACTGACATGGAGAATGAGACCATTATACATCTCATACATCACAGCATCTTATTCAGCTGCAGAGCCCAGGATCTGCAGGAGAGGACCGCCCTGTGGAACGAGCTCGTCCACAGGGTAAACGATGTCAGCCTGCACAGCTGAAATTATGCGCAGGTGCGCATTGTTGCATAGACCTCATCCACCATGCCTGTTAGCATGCTGCTGCCATTGAGAGGAACTGGCTAGCCACAGGTGGGGGTCAGGCCATCCAGCCCCCACAGTCACATGCTGAGCAGCTCCTCACCAGCCTTGGGGCACCCACCCACCAGACACGCCAACAAGCTGAAGACAGCATTGTGGAGGTGGGTGCCACCCACACAATGGACTAGGAGTGTGCAGATAAGGCCCCAGTGCACATTACTAGAACACTGTTGCTTATTCATTTGTATCTGTAAAATATCTACATGCATATGTCAGATAGGATAGTCTGCTGCTGGAGTGTAGTAATGCACAGATGTGCATTATCGGTAGTATTGGGGTTTATACTGCTGATGTGCTGATATGCTGTTTCCACCCTGTACCAATGCCACAGGTGTGGCTACTGACATTACTTCTCTCACACAACTATTTAGGTCCCTCTGGTATACAAGTGGGACAGCAGCCTTTAGCTGCTGAGTATAGAGTTGTTACATTCAGGTTTGCCAATACACTGGCCTTGTTAAGGCCATGCTATTTGCCATGCACACATTTAACACACCTACCCATAATGCATGCTGTACAAGTTCATTTATGTTGTTGTTAACTGCACTGCATCACAGTGGTCACCATGGTGGCATATCTGAAGGGTGTGTGTGAGTCCTGCAGTATACCTCACAACCTGTCAGTGCCAGATGTGTGAACAGAGATAAACAAAATGTTGGGACAAATGGCCTACAGTAGGGACATGTATTAAACATTACCCTTGTACAGTGGATACAACAGTGTATACACCACTATTACAATGGCAACTGTTCCTGATATATATACAACAGCAGACCACAATAACAGATTCCACACATTTTACAGCCTGTAATGTGATCCTAACATGAGCAATGAATGTGTTATATGGAAACCTATGTTAGGACAACAAATATGGGGAATACAAACCTTACAAAACATTGGAAGCTTATGTGCGCACACACTCCAAATAACATATTGTGGAGGCAGCTTGTGATGTACTGACAGCATTTACTGTTCTTGAGTACACACCTACCATCAAGTAAAGGGCCTCAATGTCACACCAAATAATGGTCTGCTGTCCAAGAAGTATGTCCATGGCATTTGCCCAGTCACCTGCAACATAGGAAGCCATGGCTTGCACACATCTTACAAACCAAGAAATGGATCCCATATCTAAATGGTAGCAGTCAGGAGTGGGAAAAGTAACCTTACCTCACCATTGCATATACCATGGCAAACAGTGCAGACAGTCATCTATGGGTGTATGTAATATGGGACAACAGTGATGTAGATGCCAATCCAAACCAGATGACAAAACATGTTGCGAACTGGTCATGGAGGTTGCCCAGAAACATGCAGCAATACTAAGGGAGTTGCAGGAATGTCTACCAAGTACTGCCTGTGCAGTATCTGTCGACAATCACCTGGATTAAGCATGTGTGGCCTATGGGTTAGGGTAATCAGATGGAAGATTTATCTCACATGAAACATCATCCAGGACTCTGTACAGGTAGCATAAGCATAACATCAAGTCTCCCAAAGGCATGTGTTGCAATGTGTGATGGTGTCACGAGACCAAGGCTCAAACCTACAGATAGTATCCATAAAGATACATGTGGTGCACAAGCAGCACCTCACTCCACCTCAGGGCCACCATCCCCAACATTTAGCTTGCTGGTGCCAGTGTACACCTTTAGGATTGCTGTTCATTAGCTGGTCCTAGGCCAGTAGACATGGTGGTTGGAATTTGGAACACTGCAAAATAACACTCATGTGTGGCCATAGTTGTCAGGCATCTGCAATAAGGCTGAGGATGGGGAGGGGTGTCAGCTTGGAACACAACAGTGAACTGAAGCATACATCCAAAGCTAGCTAAGAATGTCTGTATGTGAACACTGTCAAGGTTATGAATTGTGCCAGACATAACCCAGACTCTACAGCAATAGTGAAGCCCCTGTGTGACCTCCAAGGGCTGTGCACATGAGCTGACCTTGCAATCTGGCAGAGTGGGGGACCTTTGTAAGGCAGACAGACCACATAATGCCAAATAAAAAGGTCCATGCTAGTATACCCCTTCCAGGAATAGGGATTGCTGTAGTTCACTTAACAGGTGCTTCAACAAACCATTGTGTTAAGGATGTGCACACTTATGCAACCCACATATTGTATGCATCTCCACGACTAACACATTTGTTTGATACTGCATTGGATTGCACAGGTCATATGTCACATATCAGGTGTGTGTAATGTTAACAAATGCAGTAATGTGGGCCCATTGCATATCATAGAAGAGGCTGGCATGTCAACAAGGGTGTGTACTCTCCCAATATCCACATTAAGCTTTGAAGGGGATGTTGGTTTGAAGGTTGTCTGCTGATGATGAGCTCTGCCAATCAAAGGTCAGGCATAAACTATTGACATCAATCCTCATATCATCCCAGTTATGTGTCAGACAAACACATAGGGGCTGTGAGCAACAGAGCAAACATAACTGCCAGATATCTACACATTTAACAATGGTCTGTACACATGTGAGGTATGGTGCACAGTACATGCCAGTGCGCTGTACAGGTGCACAGCAATAATGTGTACATGGGTGCAGTGTGTTCCAGGGAAGGGGCATCACCTACTAACACAACTCATGCATCACAGAGATGTATAATGTTGGTAACAAGGATTATGAATGGCTGCAGTGCATGCTGTTCAGTGCTATATGTCATGCATGTCAACTGTTGGGTAATGAGAGGTCTGTGTAATATCTTTGCGCCACCTCACCTGTAAGTGTGTGTGTGTGTGTGTGTGTGTGTGTGTGTGTGTGTGTGTGTGTGTGTGTGTGTGTGTGTGTGTGTGTGTGTGTGTGTGTGTGTGTGTGTAGAAGTAAACCATAATGTACAGGTCTTAATTTACATTTCTTGTCTGCCCCTCACAGGTGGCGAGGTGGGTCAGGGTCCCTCCTGCAGGCAAACTGACGTTAGTGTCCATACAGACTCAGGCATAGTGAGGCACAGGCAGGGTTGTCAGGGGCTGAATTTGTGCCATTTGTTGGCATCCCAGTTTTATCCACCCCATCCCTGTACACAGTCACAATACCCACATATACCCCATTACCAGTGGCCATAGATAAGGGACAGTTGGTGTAAGTTGGGACAGGAAAGTGTGGTGACTATGACAAGTGTGCTTTACACAGCAGCCATAGCCAGATGACTGGTGAGGTCCCACACAGGTAGATGGACAGGGGTGCTCATAGGAGGGCTGCTGGCCATCATGCCCCTGGCAGAAGTGCCACAGCAGGTGTCACCAGCCCATGTTTAAGGCCATCATGGAGGCACAGACACATATGGAACATTGCACCAGAGATAGTCTGAGGCTCCAGAGGAGGGCTACACTTCCTGCTGCAAGTGACTACATCCATGATCATGCAGATGCCCACCGTTATTTTGCAGAGGTCATGGATAGATGGTTGGGTGAGATGGTGGGAATCCTTGAACATTGTGGTGTCTGTGGTGGGATTAGGGCATCGGCCACATGGACGTAGGTCAGCAACACCAACAGGTGGGGGTCTACGTGTCAGTACCAGCACCAGCACTGCAGGGGGGGTGCTGTCCACACCACTACACAGCAGGTCACGTGCACATGGTCCTGGCCGGTCCCAACAGGGACGCGGATCCAGCAGACAATTGTCATCATCAGGGGAGAGTACCCTCTGCCTGATGGTGCCCGTGCAACCCCTGGCAGGTGCAGTTCCCATGTCCATGGCTGGACACAGTAAACTGTACACCCTGCCATGTAAGGTCTACAGCTGTCCAACATACCCCTGTATAGGGCAGCCACATGGCAGTTTTGTGTGCATACATACACACACACATATCACCAACACAGCTAGTTCACCTCCATACCTACACTCACTTCACATCTGCACAGGCCATTTAATAAAGAACCCCTCTGACCCACACACATGATGTCAACCAAACAGCTCAGCCTAGGCCTCTGGCAAACCCACACCACACCCTGTGCATATGATGATACCTGTGCCACATTCATGTCATGCATACCATCGATGCAGGGACATGCTAACATGGTTCTAATGCACAGGGCAATGTACTAATGTTTAGCAATGTACTGCTGTTTAACATGTTGTCAGCTGGAATGTTTAATGCTTACACATCAGGGTGTGTAGCTGTCCAGCCATGATGCATTATAGTTGCTATTAGCACTGATGGACTGTGGTCTCCATAATATATTCTGTTTGTGTTCTAGGTGTCTGTGTGTCAGGAGGATGTTGGTCTGCTGTCCTTTCCTACAAGGGGTGTGGCATTGTGGTAACACATTGATTGTGTCATATCCCGGGTACAGCTGAGCACAAGTAACAGGTCTGTATAACAGTTACTGCATGTGTCACATGGCTGATAGGTCTGAGGGGTGTACACAGGTGAGTGCATGTGGCAGATGTAAGCAGATCTTCTACAGTGGGCAATGGTAAGTGTACTGCATGGCACACACCAAATGTTTGTGAATAACACACAGACACTTTTGTGTTGATCCAATACACAGAGAATACTGTTCACATGGATGTACTTCATTTTGCAGAGAACTCGTTTTGGCCTATGTAAGTCCATCAAGACCAAATTGCCAAAACATCACATCAGTAAATAAACAGCCCACCAGATTTAATGTCAGCGAAAATGGTACTGGCAGGGTATATGTCCTTTTCCCCAATGTAGTGCAATCCTGGAGGTGAGTTGGTGTGGGGGGGCACAGCCCCCCACTTCGGAGGGTGTGGAGTGGCATAGAACCAAACATAGTGTGCTTGACAACTACATAACCTCGTAACATGAACTGTACAGTATAACAGCACAGTAAGCGGGGGATACACACAACAATAACCCCAATGTAGGTGGCTGTGCCCACAACAACCACACCTAACTATATATACCAACTACAGTACTGACGTACAGATGTACAGTGGAGAAGAGGGCATTTACACATCCACTACTAGTTTTGATAGAATGCATTTCCACAAGATGATTGCTTTGAAATGTTACCTTTTGCCAGTTAGTTCTCAGACAACTGATCTCCTGGGAAATATATTTTCTGCAAACTGAAGTAGATACCTTTACATATACACACACACTTACTTGGCAACACTGAGATTAGAACCCCTACCTAGGTTTATCTTGCCACTAATATGTTTGGCCTTAATAGCACACACCACAGAGCTTGTATGGTGAGATGTGTCCCAAGCTTCCTGTAAAGTGAACAACAGCAAAAGGCTTTGTACAGTCTGGTAATGGGGGATGTACTGGGTGTTAATGGACAATACATAGTATAACATACTGTCATATGCACATTGACAAACACATACAGTCATAGACACATTTGACAGACCTGGGTTTAGCAGTGCTGACAACCTTGTCAGTGAGTCCATACTGTTACAGAGTTCTTGCACCAGCACATGCATCATTGGGCTGAAGAGTGTCATCAGTTATATGTATGGTTGATGGTGAGAGGAGTCCACATACAGTGGACCTTGAGACATGTACTGGGGGGTACCATGGTGTAAAGACAGTATACCCAGAACCCCCACTCCACATTGGATATTATACCCACTGAAACCCATGATAATGCTCCGACATACCCACAACTACACATTTACCAGGACTGCAATAAAACCCTTGTGTATCTAATTATTGCTACTGCAGGGATATGCATTTATTGCGCACAGCACAGGGATAGTAGGGTGAGGGTTTTGTCATGGCTGTCCTAATGTCAGCAACATCACCATCCCTTATAATATATGGCAAGGTTTAGTGTATTTGGAGAATGTGGCCTCAGAATGCTGTATCCTACTAATATGCACATGCACACACACACACACACACACACACACACACACACACACACACACACACACACACACACACACACACTTGCCAGGACTCAGAGGTTAACCCACACCTATCTACCCATTTGTAGAATAGTGTTTTGCTGGTACTGCAAGCTCCAGGTAGTCTATAGGGTGAAGAGTATCATAAGGTACATTCAATGTGAATTACAGCAGCAGCCCTTTCTAAGTATAGCGATGGGGGTTGTAGTGGGTGAGAAGGCCCTCAGAGTATTTTCAACTACAAGTTTGCAAACACACAAACACTGTTATACAGTAATGCACACAGACACATTTGTCACTACTGAGGTCCATAGGTGCAGGTGTTCCCAGGTGTGCACCAGGCTAATGTCCATGGAGAGATGAGAACAGTAGGGCATGTGAGTACACTGGTATCATACCACCTGACATTTGTCAGCAGGCCATCTATCATGTAATGCCACTTGAGTGATCCCCATTCAACATCCACTCATCTGGCTTTCTCTTTAAGAAGGCCAGTGAGGTGCTCCAATTGACATGTATGCAACATATATTGCATAACATGGCCAGTGTCTGCATTAGGGACCTGTACCCAAACATGTTCTGTTGACTGTGGTAGTCTGGTTGAGGTATCCATGGCACATGGTGCATACAGAGTGGGGCTTCCTAGCTGTGGCATTCATAACACATCTGGGCAGACATGTCAGTGTCAGTCAATCAGAGATTGTGTGTAAGCAGCCAAGATGAATACCTGACATCTGCACATCTGTACAGAGGACAGACAGAAAGTTGATAGCCAACAGGTTATGCATTAGGATGAATGTTTTGAAAGACAGACGTCTGAAACAGATAGGTATGCCATTACTATATGACAGCAGTCCTCAATGACATGTCCTAAAAACATAGTAGTCTACAGTTAATATCAACATATCAGATCATTATCCAATAGGAGATACATAAAAACATACAGCTCAAACACCAAAAACACAATAGTCAGTACTCAGAACCCAGCTTTGCATGTAGGGGTGTATGGTTCCACTACTACAATCTGCAATCAACTCTTACTTGGAAAGGCACTGTTAAAAGTAGTCACATAATGAGACAATACATGCATGTGTGACTGTATATGACCTGAGATACTACCCAAGTATGTAACACATACAAAGAGAAAAGATTGTACTACTACCCATGTATACTCAGGTGTCCCATACAGTATATTCACACCCCTTGCTACTGTAATAACAGCACATAGAAGCATGTTATGTACATGGAATTAAATACACTTATTAAAGATGTCATTACCCTGTTATTTAATCAGACTGGAATGTGATCACTGGGTACTAGGGCTGGGCTATGCTAAGCAGGTTTTAGGCATTGCTTAAATGTAAATCCTATGCGGATTTGTGCACTGGTAAGCAAAGCCTACACGGTGTAAGCACATATTAATTTAACCATACAATAGCAACACTGACCATTGCACAAACCCGTACATACCTGCTTAAACGTGCTTTAAAGCACCTTACTCACCCTGTCTCCATCAGCTCTTGTTCTGCCCAGCAACAAAATGAACAACCCATGCAGGTCTTGAACCCAGGACCCTGTTTACTATAGTCACAGCACTTAACCACTAAGCCATCAGAGCTGCAAGAATGTTTGTTGTTTTTCAAATACATCATTCAGTACGCTAAATAGTAGTGAACAACTGCTTTGACTACTACAGTTGTTCAGTACTTGTTAGTGGAAATAGTGTGGTATCAGTCATGTGTTCATATCTAAATATACACATATCAGATACACATAGATAAATATGGTGAGATGCATCTGAGAAGGAATATAAAATACTCATGTTCACACATAAATATATATATATATATATATATATATATATATATATATATATATATATATATATATATATATATATGTATATATATATATTTATTTATTTATTTATTATTTTTATATATATATATATATTTTCAAATTCCATCGGTAAAAACTGGAACCAACTCCCTCAAGAATTAACTAATCAAGACTCTACTACTCTTTTCAAAAAACATATCAAAGAACATCTTAAAACTCAATGGTTATGTCCTTGTACCAACCCCGACTGAAAACACGACTCCATACACCTAATCTTCCTCTTCCTCCCTTACTGAGATCCTAACCTACACTTTTAATTGCCGTGAGTCACTTCTTAGAACTATGCCTTACTAAGAATCTTTGTAACGTATTCTATATTGTTTCCATCTGATTTATTAGTCTAACTATAGTACCATGCCTTTAATTTTTTTTTCTCTTATTTTAATTCTACTTCTAATGTATTTTTAGATTCTTTTTGTAATTTTCTCCTTTGTTCAACTTGTATATTGTTGTGCATATTAATTTTTTTTGTCATTTAAAATTGTTGCTTACCTGTTCTGGAGCTTTTCTCCCCGGGCCTCGACTGTAAACGGATGTATGTCCAGCTTGACTAGCCCGGTCAACAAATGTTAAATAGATAAATAAATAAATAAAATATATATACATGTATAACATATGCCCATAACATGTAGTGGAGTCATACCTCAGCACCATAACTTTCAACCTCTTAGTGCAAGGGAACGTATTATACATATTGCAGTTATAAATGTAGAATGTTGCTACAGTAACAGTGGTTGTATCAACATACATGTTGTGAAGGAAGGCTCTCCTGAACCTGACATGTATGCCATCAGTTACTGACAAACATCATAAACTCATCATAGTCAAGTACCACGCAAATCACAGTAATGATCCTGTGGAATACAGCAGATATATGAGCAATAAACGTGTGCAGTCTGAAACGATCTGGTGAGTCGAGAGGTATACACAGAACACCTTAGTGCAAGAAATGTGGACCAAGCCTGTCAAAGGGGATGTTTAAAGCCATGAAAATGGGGATATATCACAAGTACTGGAGTAGATAGACTCACACAGTTGATGCAGTCACACCCTCCTGTCTGTCCTAACATATATTAACTGGAGGGGCACAGGTCCCAAGACCACATACTTCCCACTAGTCAGTAACATACATCTAAACAGCATCCCACTTCTTTGTCAGTAATACACAATACATATGGTGGCCAGGCAACAGTACATCTGACAAATATCTGGACATAACATCACACTAGGGTATATATACTGTGCTGCTTGGCATGTCAGCAAGCACTGTCTAAACTAAAGACAGACTGCCACAACATTATCCATATTTTCCTATGAGGGAATACACATGTAATTGCAAATATAGCAGGCATTAAAGGCATGTAACAGCACAGAGTAACAGACACCAGTGTGAAAGTGCATGCCCACAACCAATCTCAACACAGTCACAGTCACATAATGGTAAGCCTAATTAATAGCACAGTATATGGACTGTGTGAACAAAACCCATCATCATATTTGCCACTCACACACTAACCCTACATATACTGGCCCAATTCACATTGTAGTCTCATGCCTGACTGTGGTATGGGACATGTCTCAGTCTAGCCCTACAAACATGTAAACTGATAGGGTACTAGAACCTGGAGCAGCATGCAACATTAGGTAGAATAGGACCAAGAACACTGACATTTACCCCAGTCTGTACACAAGCCAAATAACATATTCACAATACACTGATACACAATACCAGCACTCTGGCATTAATCACCATTAGTACACAGACCTCAATACTGTACAGACTACAACAGAATATCCGGGTTTTGTCCTCAAATATAAGGCCTCCAATACATATGTCTGGCAGTATGATATATCACTGGCTTGATGTCAGGAATTATGTCAGTAAATAATGATATACTGTACATATGCACCTCTTACTGCATGACATATGGAGAAAGGGTGACATACTTGGGGGATAGAGGCAGAAACACAGGGCCATTATTGACATATTGCTGTTATAAACTTGAGAAAACTGCTGGTGTAACAGGGTTTGTTGTAACATGTCTCTTCTGAGGGATATGTAGTCAGTAACACACATGGATGTTACCATTTACTGACTGCAATCATCAGAGTATGCTACTGCATTTATAAAGACAGACAATGTGTGAGTAACCCACCAAATCTAAGACTCCAAACTCTGGCCAGTCTGCAGATAGCCCTACAGGTGAGAGTTTTTTCAACCACATAACACTGCCATGACAGACTTTACATCATGCAGGAGAGCTATATCCACACAAACCCTGTTAAACCAACATTACTTCATATGTAGAACAGTAATACTTACATTCTGTCCCCATACCTGGAACATCCCCCTCCAGTCTGTTGGCCTGTCTCCACACTGTTTGTTGTAAGAGATATTTCCAACTACCCTCTGTGATGCTGTTTGTCAGACACCCACATGAAGTCCTGCTCACAGTAAAGGAAAAGGGCCAATACCCACATGAAGTGCTTAGTTATAGGAGTGTGTTTCCATGCAATTGGCTATAGAAATGATACCACAGCTGTTCCACATGCAATTAGCAAGTGGGGGACTCCAATTCATGCAAAGGCCATCAGCTGATCATGAGCATTACCTACAAAAGTCAAGTTGCTGCCTATGCAGAGCAGATGTATTTTTCCACATCTACCAGAGGGGGGGGGGGACATAGAGAAAGGAAGAAAGGAAGAGAGACTAAAAGAGAGAAAGAGCCAAGTGTCTTTGTGTATGATCTGTGGGTGGAGAGTGGTCTCTGAGTATAAGGGTTGCCTATATTGTTCACTAATCCATACTGTCACATAGTCATTGCACATGGCAGTAGACATTTATGGCTGTGGATTGTCTACACCAACCTCTACGGTGTTTGCAACTGTTGGCCTTGTAATGGGGACATTGGGACATATAGGTCCTCAATATCATAATGTAGCAAAACCCACCCTGCAATGGATCCTGTTATTACACAATCACACCAACACCTGCACAGGATACTGATGACACACACACACTCTTGCCAGTACTGAGTTTCGAACCCCTACTTAGCTATGTATTGCTACTACAGTGTTAAACATTTATCGCAAGTGCCACAGAGCTTATATATTGAAGAGCTATCCAAAGGTATCTTTGAAGGTGAGTGACATCAGCAGCACTGCTTAAAGCAGGGGTAACAGGAAAGTAGTAAGTATGAATGTCCACAAAATCAGATGTCATCAAAGACACACACATTCTCTCACACCAACAAACACAGTTTCATAGTTGTCATGCCTGGGATTAGAGCTCTTACTTAACTAGTATGCTGCACTATGGTATTATGCAGTTATCACAAGCGCCACAGAGCTTACATATTACAGAGTTATCTAAAGGTATTTTTGAAGGTGAATGACATCAGCAGCAGTGCTAAAGGAGGGGTAAGGGGAGAGTAGTAAGTGTGAATGTCCATAAAATCATGTGTCATTAAAGATGCAAACACTGTCTCACACAAACACGCAGAGTTTCACAGTTGCCATCTCTGAGATTAGAACTTCGACCTAACTAGTATGCTGTACTACAATATTACACAGTTATTGCAAGTGCCACAGAGCTCATAGGGCTGAGACTTCCTACATTTTAGTTTCAGACTTCTTACACTTCATAACTTACATCCAACTGTCAGACCTGTTGTTGTCTGTTTGTGTAAGTCTGTAGGGGGGCTGTTCACCATTGCCATCAATTGGAGGCCTTACCCAGCCTTTCTTTATGGTCATCTACACCTGTCCTGCTGGCTGACGCTGGTGGTGGGTATGTGAGACTCACTGGCATGCATGTGTGTGTCCTATGGACATGCACAGTTATTTGGGCCACCAGTGGGATTTGTCACCTTGTCTAGTACTGCCTAGTATGTTGACACCAGTATTTGTTATGGATTTCATGCTGCCCATATAGGTGCCCACTATCTGCTACCATCCCATTCAGCCACCCGATTCCCTTGCATGCTTGCATCCATACCATAGATACAACTATTAGAACATACTACTCCATTCAGTAATTGATAGGAAGGGTAACTTACCTTGTGGTTGAGCCAGTATTGAGGATGGTGCTGGAGGGCTGACTACGTCAGATGAACATAGTACACTCCCTATACATGGTAAAGCACAGGTAGTATCATGTTTAGCATCCCTTTTACTGTATGTGCGAGTCAGAGGTGTCATTCCCTGGGTCCCTACCGTGTCAGTGTATGTGCTATGCATTGCCTCTTTGCCAAGTCATGGGCATGCCTCCTTCTGCCTACATGAGCAGGCTCAGGTAGTTTCTCCTCTGAATCACTCTGTGCCTGTGATGGCCTTGGCAATGGTGGGGGGGGCTGTGTGGCCTTGCCCCGTGCTGTTCCTGCCGCAGCTGTTTCCACAGGATTGTATTGTGTAGCATGGCACATACTATGAACATCTATGTACAGGTAGCTGAAGAGTACTGCAAGGCTCCACCAGATATGTCCAGGCATTGGAACCATGACTTGAGCATCCCAAACACATGTCCTATTATTCTATTATCCCCCACTAGGTGGCCATATGGGATGTTCCCACTGGCAAATGACTGGTATATGCCAGATATGGGAATCATGATAGCTTCCAGGGCTGCCAACACACACATTTAAGATAATGCCCTGGGCATCACACACAACCTGGCAGTTGATGGAGGAGAAGCCCTTGTGGTTTATGTAGACCCTACCCCGCTCACCGGGTGGTGATTTGATGTGTATGTGCGTGCAGTCTATAGCACCCACTACCTCACGGTATTCTGCTATTTGGTGGAAAAGGCACATATTTCTGGTCAATGCCTCACGGATGTTGAGGAAATATATGTGATCACTGGCATGTGCTGACATGGCATCCAGGAACTGGTGTAGTACCCTGGATGCTGATGCCTGTGAGATCCCCATGATATCCCCAGCTGCCCTTTGGAAGGTACCTGTGGCTAGTATTCTTAAGCCTACACATACCTTGGTATCCACTGGGATGGGTTCCCCTCTGTTGGTTCTGTGTGTGAGGCGGGGCAGGCACAGCTCAACAATTTGTGTAGTATGTCCTTGTCTACCCTATAGCGCTCCACTATCTCCAGCTCATGTAGCCCCTGGTAGGTTACCCTGAGTCTGTACACTCTTCTCCTCCTCCTCACTGTGGGATGGTTGTCAGCATTCACATCCTCACCACCCTCAGCCTCTTGCACATATTGATGTATGAGAGCAATAGCAGCCCTTAACATTTTGTTAGTTTTGTCAGATAAAAGTTCCCCGTCTGTGTACATCGGTGGTGTAGAGTTTGTGGGAAAAAACAGACTGAAAGGTGTTTGCATAGTTTATAGTAGTGTGCTGGGCTGCTGCCTGTGTAATTGGCTGATTCTGATATATTTCACCTGCCAGCTATGCTAGTTATCCTTGATTGCCTTCCTACTGCTGTTTTCCCTTCCCATTGCCTTCCTGTTTAAGCCCCACGGTGCACCTGCGCATACCCAGTGCTCAGATTTGAACAGTGCTGCTATTTCCTGGGGTTTTTTTGTAAAACCCGGTGCACAGCGCGCACACCCATTTAGGCAATGTAAACACTGCTAGGCAGCCTCAGACACACCCCCTTCCTTAGCTTTGCTTAGCTAAGGGCAAACACAGGCCACAGAGCTCCAATAAGCTTACAGCATGTATGTCACACCCCCTTATGAGGTCATCCAGCTCTTATGCTTATACAATGGCGTTGCTGTACCTACATTGTTGGGTGCAAGCTAACACTGAGAGGAAATCTGAGATTCAGTATCAGTCCCCTCATTTACATAAACCAGAATGCTAATTCATGGTTACCACACTCACACTGAACCTTCCCCCTTAGCAACCACTATTCCCTGGTATTGTTGCCTTATGCATACCATTGACTATTATGGCAAAATGCTGATCTGGGTATAAAAGCTTATTTCCCCCTTTTTTTTCTTATTTTCATGGCGATCCCGTTTGCGCACCGCTGCCCTACACTTAAACAGCTGAGATCGGCCAAAAAAATAAATAAACTTGTTTTTTATAAAATTGCATCTATTTTTCATGCCATTGGCATGCCTACAACATTGAATACATGCTTTCTTTCGAGCTGTCATGCCTCCATTTTGTAATTTGTAGAAATGTATTCTGTTAGTAACTGAATACATTTCGCCAGGTTACACTATTCCTGCACAGATGCCTGCCCGCTTCCTGGATTGCTAATTCACCTCATTTGCATGGCTTTCACCAAATGAGGTCATTAGCATATGTCAGTGATGTCTGTGCGGGAATAGTGTAGGCACGCTTCTTCACATCTCAGGGGCTCGTTCCTGGATCACTCGTCAGTCATATTGTGTGCAGCAGCTCTGACACTATTCAGGCACTCTGTGCAGAGCTTGCTGAATCTGGAGGCATCTCGGCTAATGCTTAGAGGACAAATAAGGACTAACATGACAATGCTGTAATCAAAACGTGAGCCAAAAACTATTCTGCGTGAATCAATAATAAAAAATGATCAAAAAGCTAAAGCTTCTTACAAGAAATTCTGCAAAAGACAATATTCCACCCAATCACTACCTATCCTTCAACCAAGCCAATCAGACCACCTAAAATTAGAGGGAGAGAGAACGTGGGACACAGAGATACAAATTGTAAGAGAAAGTAAATGTACTGTCACTAAACCCAGTACACTGACAACAGTTCATAGAACTGCTATGTGAGGATGATCTGATGTGAAGATGATCTGCAGGACAGAAAAGTTGGCCTGAGAAACACCCGCGACACCAGCATCAACTAGCAGTTTTCTTTTTATTAAATAGCTTACAGGTTCTCTCCTTATCAGACTTCAAAGCCCCTATGAATAGTTTACAGGTAGAGTTTTTTGGCCATACTTCTCCACTCCTTTGCTCAAGATTCCTACAAAGTTGAAACTATTGGAGGACAAAGTCCCAAAATCAAGGACAAGTTTTACTTTACCCCAATTTGCTTAAAATGTTAATACCACAGGTTTTTAAAAACAACCATTTTCTGAAGAATAAGAAGTCTGAAACTCTAATGTCTGGCATTATAAACTGTAATCTTTAGTGATTTATCAAAAAAAATCAAAAAAATTATAAAGGACAGGGCAAAAGTATGAGGCAAAATTAGCATTGCTCTGCCAAATCAGGGACACTTGAGAGGTATGCTTTAGGCACTGTGGTAAACTCTGAGGAGTTTTGTAATGTTTTTTCAGGTCACATGCAAAGAGCTTGCTGCAGCAACCTCACAGTTATCAGAATCCTCCAGTGGTCAGTCCTTATTTTGTACTGAGATAAGAAAGAACTTCCACACTGCAGGTTTTTTGAGCAAGGTACAAGGGCTTCAGACATCAGAAGGAATGTTGTCAACTTCCAAGAGAAGATATGGGACAGTTGCAAACTTTCTTGTGACCATGGCAACTTTAGTCCTGTCAAAGCTTTTGCCTGCGCCATTAATGTCACCTTTCAAGTAAGCAGGCTGGTTCAGCCTTGGATGACAACATATACTGCTGCAGGAAGAAAGGTATGCTTCTGTAGGGCCAACGCTTTGGATGGTGTTCTGCCATTTAATCGGTATCATAACAGGAAATTTAAAAATGGTGGAAAAGAGTTCCTGAAGTAAATTTGTCTGCTACCTGAAAAGGGTCTATGTGTGCTCATCACTCTTGGTAAAAAAATGTTGCTATAGTTGCATCTGACATCCATACTTCTAAATTGGCTGTTTTTCTGTAACACGGTTTAATATCACAAGCTTATTATAATTCATTAGTTTAAAAGTGATGGATCTAGAATGGTGGTTTAGGGCTGAGCACTTGCTGATGATACCTGTGTTCTCCTTTGGTGACTACTGAGAAAGGAGCTTTAGTGCAGGAATTAAGTTTTCTTCAAGAAATGTTACCATATTACTGTGCTCGGGATTTTCCTTAAGGCCAATCAACCTCAATTAATTGCCAAACTTCCTGTTTTACAAGTCATCCAGTTTATTTTGAAGAGATTTAATGGCAGCCTGGTGTTCAAAAGTCAGTGTTGGTGTGTCTTGAATCAAGGAGTCCTTAAGGGCACAGCAGATGAAATCTAAGTTGTCTTTGCTGCCCAGTAATCAATGTCAGTTTGATTTTGTATAGCATTGTTATTAATTTCACATGGGTCAGCTAAAAACCGATAACCAACTATGTAACATGACCTAATGTTTTGTTTTGTTACTTTACCCTCATATCTTCTGCCTAGAGGGGCCATAAAGAGATGGTTTTGACCTTTACTGTCCTTACAATCAGACATCATGCTGATAATGGAACTTATGCATGTAACTCTATAGTACTGGATGTGGTACCTCAATGATTTGTTTTATTTTATTTCACTGTTTGTTAACTGTGGTTGATGCACTGAATCAGAGACCCATTTCAGGCATGGCATGGGCCATACAAGCAAAGAGACACATACAAAGGTATAGATATCAAAAAAGGTCAGATAACATCATGTTAAGTGTATGACTAAAATAAAACAAAATAAGTATAATGTATAAATATACTGATAATTTTAAAAAAGATATATGAAGAAGAGAACAGTAGAACAAATGTTATGTGCAGAAGAAAATTATTACATTATAGCCATCATTACAAAAAGTTATGGAGATTGACATAAAAGTTAAGGTGTTTACGTCACAAATACAGGGTACAAGGTTTTTATTCTCACCTTTAAGGACAATTTGCAAGACTTAAAATGACTGGCAAGGGCAGCTAGCCTAGTACTTATTTATTTATTTATTAGCATTTGATTACCAGGAAAGAAACACGTTTTCAGCAGAGGCCCGGGGAGAAAAGCTCCAAATTATTAAAAAACATTTTAAGAACAATTATTTTACAATCTTCAAAAATAAAACCATCTGCACTTTAAATAATTATAACAGATTAGATATAATATAAAAAAATTGGTTAAAATTCAAGTTCAAGGTATGTGACAATCATTTAATAATTAGAGAAATTAAAGGTAAGTTAATCTAATCTTTCTTCTTCCATCTTTTCCCAGTTAGGGGTCACCACAGTGGATCACCTGTCTGCTCATGATTGGCAGTGGAGTTTTAAGGTGTTGAGTTGCCAGCCCGGTGCCCAACCTTCACCAGAAGGCACACACATGCACACCTAGGGCCAATTTAGAGTGTCCAATCCACCTCCAGCATGTCTTTGGGAGGAAACCGGAGTGCCCGGAGGAAACCCATATGACCACAGGGAGGACATGCAGATTCCACACAGAATGCACCCCAGCCGAGGATCAAACCAGAGAACCTCTTGCTGTGAGGTGGCAATGCTAACCACTGCACCACTGTCTAATACAAATAGTAATTGCAATATGAAGTTACTTACCTATAAACCTAAACCTACAATGATTGCACTACTACAAGATGTGAAAATTGTTAAATAAAAAAGTATCACAAAACACTTAAAATAAAAAAAATAACGCTTCTGTATGCAAGAGTGCAAGGACTGGGCTACTTCCATGATGGTGGTACTCTCAACATAATCTCATTTTGTTAATTGCAATTCTACCACAGTGATTAACTTCAGAGAGATGCAGCACCATTGCGGCCTGTCTCTGTCTGGCCTACTGCAAATGGGAATGAGGAATTCTGGGAAAGAGGCATGTGATAACTAGCCATGTGCTGTCACCTGGAAATGCCTATGGTAAGTGATACACGCAATCAAGCAATTCATAGAACGGCTTGGCTTCATAAATTCTATCCACCAGCTGCATTAGCTTATATATACCCATTACTTTCAAGTAATGACACTGCATTAAAGGTAAATGCCAGATCTTAGCGGACAATATATTGTTGGAGGGTGCATGCTTGTGAGTATGTGTGTGACTGTGTCCGTGTGTGAGTGTATGCATGAGTATGAATGGTCTCAGGTTAGTGTGTGTGTGTGTGTGTGTGTGTGTGTGTGTGTGTGTGTGTGTGTGTGTGTGTGTGTGTGTGTGTGTGTGTGTGTGTGTGTATAGGTGGTGTGAGTAGGGCGGATAGATAGAGGGTACATAAGGTTGGTGTATGTACATGTATGTATATATATATATATATATATATATATATATATATATATACAACTGAGAGATGAGGGGGTTGCTCGATATAGACTGTGTGTGTGTGTGTGTGTGTGTGTGTGTGTGTGTGTGTGTGTGTGTGTGTGTGTGTGTGTGTGTGTGTGTGTGTGTCTGTCTGTGTGTGTGTGTATGGGGAGTGTCTACCAGACTTCTAAAACACCCCTTGACTAATGACCAAATCATGCACTATTGAGGGAACACACTACACAATAGGGACATTGAACTATAACACTAAGACATCCACAAAAGTTAATGGAGCAAAAGATTTTGCAGCATGAAAGATTTTTTTTTATTTTTTATTTTACATTTGTTGACCGGGATGCATGTCCATTTTCAGTGGAGGCCTGGGGAGAAAAGCTCCAAGTGTAAGCAGATACAGCATTACATAATACCAGCATTACATATTACAAACAGACTATTTACAGAGATTACATAAGTAAACAAGTTAAGCAAGTTCCACAGGTTAGAGTTAATCCTGAGCGCAAGTCAGGATTAAATTAAATTACACAGTTAACTGGTTAACAGATTTTTACACATTCTAGAGAGAGTTAGCCAGGCTTGATACATTGACATAGCCAGTTAGACAGACATAGCCAAAAGATATGTAGGGGAACACTGGATACCATGGACACTCTTGAATAATACCTTAATCCACTTATAAAGGTAATAGAACACAGGGTTTAGAGCACAATATATATGTTATGAATACTAAAACGTATGAAACTTGAGTGTCTGGCATTATTAATTGAGTGTAAGGGTCTTTGACTTCTGAAGGCTGTGTTCAAGATTTCCAGACAAAGCCAGAGGGAACACTAGCAAGCACCAGAGTGCCTTTCTGAATATTATTCTAATTTACTTATAATGTTAATAGATCAACATGTCTTGTATCCCAGTACATTTTCTGAACAATAAAAAGAATGACAGGCTAATGTCTGACATTACTTACTGGCTGTAATCATCCATGATGTACAAGGTAAGGTTGTTGTTGTTGTCTTTCGGCTTTTCCCGGTTAGGGGTCGTCATTGCGGAACTCCGGTTCGCTAATAATTGGCAGTAGATTTTTCACGAACGCCGAGGTGCCAGCTCGACATCCAACCTTCAATGAAGGCACGCCCATTTACACATGTCTTTCGAATGCCACCCAACTGCGGGGAGGACATGCAGACTCCACACAGAAGGCACTCCCCGCACTCCAGTCGAGAATCGAATGGGAGAACCTCTTGCTGTGAAGCAACAACGCTACCGCTGCACCACCACGGCATCATGATGTACAAGGTAAGGTACAAACTAGAAACCAGCATCGTGGACATTCTGTAACGTCAGGTTCAAGTAAGTGGTATGGCTGTGGTTAATGTGTCTCTGAGTCACTGGTTTCTATGATCGTGCTAAAAGACCCCTTTTGCCACAGCCTTACTGACCATGAGCATGTTCTGAATCCTGGCCATGTCAAAATTATTCTCAATATTAATGCAGAATGCTTTCATATTTTCTGTCAACTGGCCTGGGTCATACCTGAAAAGGGTCTTTTGACCAGCACACTCACTCTGCTAACAAATGCATAAATGAATAAATGGATATTAATTGTAAATACTTCAAGCTGTGTGTTTTAAAGATTTCAGCACGGTATGTAGAACAGTTCTGCCATGTTGTAAATCAGTTGTAAAGTGTTTGAATTTTTGGTAATTTGCTATTAGCTGGGCGGGGGGTAAGGCAATCCCATGCAAAGAAGAGCTACTGTGATTAAAATTATTTTCTCTTTTCTTTCCAATAATGGAATGAATGTATAAAAATGTTGTGTCTCTAATCTATAATCAAAACATCCATAGTCCAAACTGTGAGATAAAGATGCCAGCTCAAAAAAAAGGCAACTAGGGAATATGATGACATGAAAGCAGATGTGTTATAAACCTTTCGCTGATTAGAGAAGACAAAAATTGTTTTGATGAATTCCATTCATGAGTGAGAGAAATCTCACTAACAAGGGAATCTGACAGTATATTCAGCCATTACAGGATAAAGACACTCAGCATAAGTAAAACCAGAGGCAAGGACTTTTCTTAAATTATTATAAGTAGTCTGCATATCTCAGGGAAATAAGTCTCTTCCTGTCTAATCAGGTGCCATATTGTTGTTGCATATCCTATCATTACTTGAAAACTATTTGCAGAAATAGCTGAAAAGGAAAATTGTCTGGGGGTTAGCTTGCTAATATTTATTCTCTGTATATACTGTACACATATTTTTAAAAAGGAGAAGAAATTGGTGCCCTGGATTCTAGGTCAAGGAGATGAGCTCCTCAGCCTAGGTCCAAAGCATCTTTCAGTATAAATTGTAACAGAGATACTTGATGAACCGTACTTCTGAAGTGAATTCAGTTTTCTGAAACCACCAGCTTAGTCTTTGAAGTGGAAATACTTGAAGAAATTCATTTAAGGAATTTTAGTGTTTACTCACATGAAATCTGGCATTATGGGTATTATATAGCACAAAATGTTAGTGATACAAATCACATATTCCATTACACCTTAAAGTATCTCTAGTTACCACAGAGTATAGATATGAGTTTAGATGTCTGATGTCTCAAGTTGTTAAGGGCACAGCTTCCTGACTCCATAGTTAATCTAGTAGTGTGCACTACCCTCTCCTGTCAGGTAGAAGGAGGGAAGATCCATGTTTGTGCATACCTGCCCTCTACTGTGCAGTTTGGATGCAGATTATTTGTTGTACACAGTTGGCAAGTGGAAGCTAAGGAATATATATCCTAGTCTCCAAGTAGCACCTTAACTACAATTCTCTCCACTACATGGCAGACTACCTGTTCCTTAAGTGCAAGGAAACTGAAGGTAGCAGACATCAACCATAGGGGATCAGCTATCCAATATATACAGGAATCATGTTGCTATCAATAACCATTAAATCAAAAGCCAACAGACAAAAAAGTGACAAAACAACTTTCTATGAATATTGGAGAAAAGTTTTTTTAACCCCCCCCCAGCACCAATGTGGGAGGTCACCCCACATTCCTCAAGCTTAAATATACCTACTCCAAGATCATACAACAGTGGGGAAAAGAGAAAACTCCACTGTCACTGAAAGTTGTGCTTGCAATATTCCCTTAATCTAAGCACATTTCATTTAATCATTATCATTAGGGTGATACATTCCCCACATAAAAGGTATCTCAGTTCAGAATGCAACTGGAATCCAGTCACTGCCAGATGTCATGTGTACTGCTGAGCTATGCTACCATCTCACACACGCGCACACACACACACACACACACACACACACACACACACACACACACACACACACACACACTCTGCTGTATGTATACAGTACGTAGATGGATGGATAGTGTGGCGATGACACATATATAGCCCCTGCAATTAGGTAACCTTATACAGGCATAACATGAGTGGAGGTGGGTATAACATATTGGAGATACTAGGTATGACTAATTTCATGTAATGGGACATGGTCAATTTCAGTCCCATTAAAGCACTAACCCTGCCAGTTGTGCAGACAGCACCCTATACATGTAGATATTCTTATTGTTGAGGACATAGTGTCAATGGAAAGGGACCTATCAGCCAGTTTTTATGGACCACTCAGTGTGCATTGCATTAGACCACCCATAATGGGCAGGTAACATGAATCTACATGATGTGGTCCTTCAGAAGTGATTCATTGCATTCTGTTCTTGTGATCACTGAACATGTGGCTTGTGTCACAAGAGTGGGCTCAGGGGTGGTGCATTGGTGATAAACAGTAAAGACAATTTTGTACAAGCTATCATTAATTCTGTGTTATCACTTCTGTACCACATTTTTAACATCATTAATCATCAGCATCCATACAAATGAACTATAACTGTCTGATAAATTTTATTCCAGCAAAGATTCCTATCAGTATTTCAAATGTACATTTTTTAACAGAGTCTAAAAGAAAATTTTCTGAAAGACCTATCCCCATAGCTCATGTTCTAAATAATTGAACATTAATCTATTCAAACATAATTTGAGTAAAAGGATGGGAAACTTCAAATTCACCCCTGGTTTAGTACTCATGTCCTTCATGGATAGTGACAACAAGTAAATTTCCCGACATTCACGTTCTGTCCACCTATGGGTTAATTGCATGTAAACTATAAGGGCTAAAATACCATGAGGATGTGAAGCTAGATTTTTTAAGATCCTAACAGATCAATAGCCTAGTAAGTACAGTACCTATGAACCTTTTTGTATTCCCGCAGCCATAGGCTGCATTTCAGTGTCAGAAATTTATTTTTCCCTTAAGGTTTTTATTAAAATACTATACACAAGAAGAATGTCAGTGCCTTTGCTAGCAGTATTAGCAAGTTCCTTTACCCACAGCAGTTTCTGTATCCAATTCACTCCTCATTTATGAGACCTACTCTATTTTTACATTAAAAATTATGATCCCATTCTTACACATTTGAACTCAATCAATAAAATATAGGTCACTCTTTCAGATTTCTAATACACACCTTATCTCTCAATAACAACAATGTCAATCACCTTAATGATGGAAGAAAAAATACTCAACTTAATTACTGTTTTAAACCATTGTCACATTTGAACATATTTGTATTGGTGGACTACTAATTACAGAGATACTAAAATAGATTTTAAAAGAATAATTACTTCATTCTAGACATGTGGCATGCTGAGACATCATCACTTCTTGTGTAAGTGAAAGCACAAGGTGTAACATATATCCAGGATATGAAGCCATGCCAGCAAGACACATTACCTGTCATCTTACATTATTTTAACCCTCCAAACTTCTTTCTCACATGTGCACCCTGCAGGTTTTAAATCATATTTATTTTAAACTTGCCTAACATTTGAATCTGTAAGTGAAAATCTACAACCATTTATAATTATTCTATATTACTGTGTGACAAAAATGCTGTCAAGAATTATTAAGTGACATGATACCTCTGATTGACTTGAAAGACTGCATGAAACACACCATGTCACCTATTAATATCATACATAATAGCTTTAGGAAGCTTCATGTGACTTTGAAATACCAATGAACTTACTTACTAAATCAAAACATTGTTAAAACGTGTTTAGCATGTACAGTACTTTTTCAGGCATTCATTATTCTGTGCTGAGTCATGGGGTGCAAATGCTTATCTGGCAAGCAATGGGGAGAGGACTTTTCCTGTCCATATCATGATGCATACACATACATAGAGACAGTTTACATAATCACAATTTCATCTATCAGCATGTCTTTGGGATTTGAGAGGAAATTAAAACACAATTGAAGAGCCATATGGACACAGAGGGAACATGCAGATTCCACAGAAAGACACAAGTGTAGGAACCAAACTGAAGAGCCAACTATTGTGAGGCAGCAGTATTAACTGTTACACCACTGTGCCGCTATATGGCTCATAGGAAACAACAACAGGCATATTATGATTACACTGACATTTTGTAACACTGTGTGCTATTATTTTAAACTGAAATAGTAGATTGCAAATTGTTATAGCATCTTTATAGTATTTAAGTCTGGAACTGATGTTTTATTGGTTTATTCTAAAACTTTGGAGTCAGCACTCTTTTACAAGATTCAATAATATATATAAAGAATTGCTGCATATACAAAAATAAATATACAAAATAACTTTTAGCACAGACAGGTAAACCATATAAAATTATTTTATTGCATCCCTTTTAGCCACTGATCATTTCATTGTACCACTCATAAGGGAATTCTCACGTTTTATACTTAGTGTTACCTACAAGTACAATGTGCAAGCACCTCAAATAACACACGCAAGAAGGAGGCAGATATAACATGCTAAAAATAAATTAAACATTACCTCCAGTCTTCATTAAGCATAAGGGAAATTATCATAAGAATGCACTGCTACTGAAATACAAATACTGCATCTCCCACATCGGAATATTTGCTTATCCAATTTGTTGATAAAAAAATAGTAAGCATTGCCAAATTACAATATAACTCACACTACAGTAAAAACAATGTGGTACTGATTTCACAGCACTACAAAATACTGCATATTCCTACTAATATGCAAATGAGCTATTGCTCACAGAACTTCATTTGCATATTCAATATAGCACTGTTAAATGTAATTCATACAGCCTGGCTTTTTTCATTGCTGAAATTATTAAAACCAAACCATGTATGTAAGTAGCTAATATTTTGTCCATTATAGTTAATTGCTTTTCTTGTTTTTCCTAAGTGTATATAAAAACAACTCCATAATTCTCTGATAGAAACCTACTAGAGCACATTTTGCACTACTTTATACTGTCAATATAAACTCAAAACTACCTTCTATGCCAAACAATCTGACAAATGGAGCTGCAATCATAAAGCAGAAATATATTTTATTCCATACTTAAACAGTCATAGTATGCAAATCAACACAATTATCTCATTACCATCTGCTGGTTGGTGGTCTACTTTTTTGTATTTGATCTCTAACATACTGTAAAATACAGTTAAGTTACTAAACTTAAAATAGACGAATCTTTCTTTGAAAGAGTACTATAGTACAAAGTATCAAGCTGGGAGTCGTAGAAATATATTGTACTTCTGTGCAAGCTTTGCACAGCTAAGCGACACTGTACAGGAAGACATTAAATATCCAGACTGAGACATGCAGCATTTATGTGCAGCTAGCTCTACTGCAGAAAAGGTAAATGTGCAATGCTGCCAATGTGCATGTGTTGAGATCCACAAATCAAAATTATGCACACAAATTTCCATGCAGTGAAGCCTGTATTTCAAAGAAGACTATTCATCAAGCAGTCATACACCACACTGTACGTTCTCGTAAGAACAGAAAATGTGAAAGTACCGACTGATATAGCTAAGATAAAAAGCACTGACAATTTTAGTGAGGCTGCATATATTAGCAAATCCTTTGGTAGGGTGGCACAAAGCATAGCAGAAAGATATATAACCATAAAATATTTTTTGGTGGAGTTCTGTGGTATCCACATATGTGGACACCTATCAGGTTCTTAAAAAGGAAGGAAACAGGTGTGTAGGTAAGAAGGAAAAAGGAAGCAAAGGGTCACACAACAGGACAACATGCAGAACTTTGCAAATATTACCCCAGCTTTCTTTTCTTTATATGAAGAAAAGGGAAGGGGGAAAGGTAAAATAGAAATCAAAGTAGAAAAAAGGAAGCTAGGATAGTGTGTGCAGGCAAGAAGATATACACATGAACTACACAGACAAGTAAGAGTAGAAGTACACATGCTAGGATGGTAAGATGAGAAAAGGACACAGATAGAGGGTAGATGAATGATAATGGGGAAGGTTGAACAATGCACATTTTATGGGGTGTGACACAAGAAAAATGTAGCAAACATGGCTGAGAATAATGTGTAGTATGACTTGTAAAATGCCATTTGTCATCCTAACTCAGAGGGATATTACCTCCTAAGGAGGTCCAGTGTTAGAGTCCAGATGAGTAAATGTTTACTCCAGAAGGCTGCCCGTTTGGGTCATAAAACAACCCACCACTCCACTACAGCCTTCACCACCTGCTCTTACTGTGGGTGGTCCACCTTAGGCAATGCAGGTGGGCACTCTGAAAATCATCAGCTTAATGATCCTTAGCCACAGTCTCAGCAGGGGCAGAATGTGGCAGGGCTGTCTGCTAAGAAAATCAATCCTCCAGACCTGCAGGAAGGAGATGCAGTGGAACATGTACAAAATGTTTCATCATTTTATAGTTTCTAAAAAAACAGCCTTCGGTCCTTGAGGCCATCTAGGAAGACAGAATCATTACAGTTACAAATATAATCCCTGTCCCCCACAATCCCACCCAGTGATCTAATTTTAACTTAAAACTTTCATTTTGTCAGTCATTATCACTTTGAAAAGAAGTTGTTTCCATAGCCTTGGCACTATTTAAGATATGCATGTCCCTTCTGGTTGTGGAATTGATTTCACCACAAAACATGGCATTTATATGCAGTGGGTTCTGTCATATATGTATGTATCTAAGCCAAGGATATTTTCTTAAATTTTGTCATAGAAGGCTTGATAAACAAAATGGAGTATATTCTGTAGTAAGTGAGAATTAATACCAAAAAGTCCCATTAAATTTAATCTCTATGCATATGTCTTTTGTCTGATTATTAGAGTCAGTTAGTAAATTTACATTACATATATCTGAGTTGATTTACCTGAAAAAAGTTTATGCATACAAAAATAATAAATCATACTCCAATAATGAATAAAGCCAGGAACTGAGCGACAGTGAGGAAGTCAAAGGATGCAAAAATTAATTAAAATCTCCACTTTTAATACAAAATTATAAGATAGGATAAGCGCTTTCACAAGTAGCTTCATCAGATCCATACAAAAATCCAAGTGTTAGTTGCATGCTTATATACCTGCAGATGATTACTCATACTCATGGTTAATTAGCAAACAAGGTACTGCCCATCATTTTAAAGATATAGATGATGTTTAAAACGATAGATAAAAATGAATATATTAAAGCTTCATAAAATGCATTGCTGAAAGATAAATAATGGCTAGGCATCAAATTACAAACATATTGATCAGAATATTGTGACTAACTGAATTGTATTAAGAAACACAAAACTATGTATAAATTAAAAAGTAAATACATCTGTATATAATCAGTGTATAACAATTCATTTGACATTTCTACGTTGTTTTAGTTTTGGTCTTATAGAGGCTCTCTCATTCAGGCCAAAACCTTTGTCAGCCCTTAATGAGATAATCCATTGCATTTCCTTACTTTCTGTATAGGTTCTGATATCACCTCCCCTTACATTGGGAGAAATAACTTCTAGCACCTTAAATAAAAAATAATGTTCATTGTTGTTTAATGTAATATGTTTGGCTAGAGCATTGTGCAATGTACCTCTCTTCATATGATAGATATGCTCCCTCATCCTATCTCTTAAGGGGCGATTAGTCTTGCCTACATAGAATGATGGGCAGGATTGACAAGTAGCCAAATAAACCACATCTGATGTCATACAGTTTGCATCTGCTTGTATCATAAATATTTTCTGTAAGTCTGGTTGAAAAAACTGAGTGTTACTGTCAATAAAAGGGCAAAAATTACAATGCCCACATGGCTTTGTGCAACCACCCTTATTATCACTGTTTATAGTTTTAGGGTAACAAAGTATCCTTTTTAAATTATGTTTATTCCTATAAAGGAAAGTGGGTGTCTCACCCACGATCCGTTTTAAATCACTGTCAACATGTAAGGTACCCCAATGCCTATTAATAACTTCCTTGATTTTGAAGTAGTCAGAAGAAAATTGTGTTGAAAATCTAATACTGTGGTTATTATAGTTATTACCTAAAGGATTATCAAATTCCCTAGAACCAAAATAAGGTGCTGCTCTAGTGCAACGCAGTTCATATATATCATCCATATGGGAGTTGATTTCAGTTTGGGTATAACCCCTATTGACCAATCTGTTTTTCAGGCTAGTTAACTCAGTTTCAAAGCCATCATTCGTGGGGTTTAATCTTGAGGCCCTGATAGCCTGTCCTCTTATAATATTTTTAAAAACGTAAGGGGGGTGCATACTGGATCTAGAAAGTAAGGTATTGCTATAACAGGCCTTACGATGTACACCTGTATTGATTATGTCGTTCGGTAATCTCTCAATAAATAAATCTAGGAACTCTATCCTACGTGAGGAATGTTGCATGGTAAACTTAAGGCAAGTCGTAAGGTTATTCATCATGAAATGCATGGATTCTAGTTGTTCAATAGTGCCATCCCATAAAATTAAAAGGTCATCGACGAAACGTCGATAAAACACTACATGTTGCCTGAACATCTCCTCACGAAAAAGCACATGTTCTTCCCAGTATGCAAGAAACATATTTGCATAGCTGTTGGCACATGGTGTGCCCATTGCTACGCCTTCCTTCTGTCTATAAACAGTGGTCATGAACATAAAGAAGTTATTCTCTAAGACCAACTCCAGAAAATACACTATCAAATCTATTAAAACCATAGAATAATTACTATGTTCTTTTAGATATTCCATTACATAAGTCAGCCCTAAGTCATTGGGAATGACAGTGAACAAAGATTGTACATCTAAGGACACAAATAAATAGCCAGTAGTTGTACCAAGATGCTTAATACATTCATAAAGGTCAATAAGAAATTGCCTAGAGTCTTTTAATACTGTGATACTATCAGATAAAACTTGTTTCAAATGCTTTTCAATAAATACAGAGAGGTGTTCAGTTAGCCAACCATGACCTGAGACTATAGGTCTCATCGGTGGATCATAAGGGTCTTTATGTATTTTGGGCAAGCCATTGATAGTCGGAATGACTGGATGTAGAATATTCAAATATTCATAGAGGTTCTTGTCTATTAGTTTACTTTTAAAAATATCATGCAGAGATTGTTTCACATGGTTGGTCACTATATGTACACTTTCTAGAGAGACAGTTTCATAGAAATTATCTTGCAGCATAGTGGTCATGCTGTTAGTGTAGTCAGACATGTTTAGAATGACTATTTTACTGCCCTTATCGGCAGGTCTAATAATGATGCTAGAGTCATTCTGTAGTTTATTCAAAAAAGCCTTTCTTTATGTGAGAAATTATCTCTGGTTTTAAATATTTGTCCAGTGTCTCTACCACCATAATAATTGTACAATTCATCTTCTGTTAATTTAAGATAGGCTTCCAGAAGGGGGTGGTGTAATGATGTAAAATCACTCAAATTCTTAAAAACAAATTTATTATCCTGTGTAGCATTAGTGTTAGTATCCTTGTAAAGAAGCTTTAACATGACATTTCTACAAAAGATTCTTAAATCAACAATAGTATCAACTAATCTACTCTGATTTTTAGGAATAAAGTTCAGGCCTTTACTCAGAAGCTGAATGTCCTCAGAGGTGAGTATAATATCAGATAGATTATAGACTAACGCTTGTTGGTCCATATTTTTTTGAGAGTTTTTTGTGTTGCAAACTCTTCTGAGAGTTTCCTCTTCTGTCTCCCTCTGCTTAGTGAGCATCCTCTTGGCGGGCCTTTCTCCATTCGAACAGGTAAGGGAAAAGACAGAGCATTAGTGAAAGACCTATTCATGATGGCATCTCTAGGTCTGACAACAACCTCCCCATTAGTGTCAGTAAAAGTAGGTTTATTTTTAACAATATGTACTTCTGGGTATAAGTTCGTATCAGAACCCATGCTGGGATGGACAATATGTATGACATCTACAGTGTCATTATGATTGTCCATAGTGGAGTCAATTCCACGTGAATCACTAGTAACAACGCTCCTAGTTTTACTAGCAGTACCCATGTCAGTAATGCTTAAATTAGGAGCGTCATTGTTGCTACAGGCTTTATCATTGTATTTAGAGCCAGAAATGTCACTTCTCATACACTTTTCTATATGCGTTTTATTCATTGTAACATTTCTATGACTTACATTTTCCAACTCAGATCGCTTATTTAAAAAGTTATTATCATTGTTATTATGATTAGCTGGTCGTTGTACCATTTCATTTTGTCCTTGGACATGCCTCGGCCACGTAAAGACATGGCCTTGATTAAAATCGTTGATATCCCTGGTGACTTTATGTCGTTTCTGTTGCAACAGTTTGCGCTCAAAAGCAGAGACACTGTCCAACAGATTATCAAACGATGACTGTACAAATGCCATTGGAAAGTCATTAAACAAGGTCTGTTGTTGCATGTTAATATTGTCTATTATTTTGGCTTCCTCCGGAAGGAAGAAGTCTATAAGAAGCTGTAAGTATTTGCGACTTACCTCTATATTCAGTCGCTGCCACTGTGCCAGCAATTCAGGATAATCTCTGCCCTGACTTGGCATTGTAAAAACACGCAAACCACGTGGAATTATGTTCTTTTCTAAACAGAATTGAAAATGCATCCTCTGTGTTTGGAGACGCTTTAACTTCATAAAGCTTTTCTCAATACCTTCAAGGAGCGTGTGTAGTTTGTCTGAATCGACAGTCGCTCCAGTTACATCATCAGTGACTGACTCACTCTCGAAAAACCAGGAAGAACAAGTCGCTCCTTTCAAATGCTGTTGAAACCTTAACTGTAAGGCATCATAACCACGGTCTTCACCTCTTGGAATGCCACAGTCATCACTTCTTGGGTTATAATCCAATTCGATATTCGCCATGAGTGTATCAAGTATAAAATCACTATAAAAACTCACTCCTGCCCACGGAAGTGAAAAAGAATAATAATGTAGCAGAGTAAATCCAATGGGACAGGTAAACGCTCAGGTTCACAGAAAAAAGTTTAAAATCAATAAATAAAGCCAGGAACTGAGCGACAGTGAGGAAGTCAAACGATGCAAAAATTAATTAAAATCTCCACTTTTAAAAGTAAATACATCTGTATATAATCAGTGTATAACAATTTAAGGTGCTAGAAGTTATTTCTCCTAATGTAAGGGGAGGTGATATCAGAACCTATACAGAAAGTAAGGAAATGCAATGGATTATCTCATTAAGGGCTGACAAAGGTTTTGGCCTGAATGAGAGGCCTTACAGTTAAGGTTTCAACAGCATTTGAAAGGAGCGACTAGTTCTTCCTGGTTTTTCGAGAGTGAGTCAGTCACTGATGATGTAACTGGAGCGACTGTAGATTCAGACAAACTACACACGCTCCTTGAGGGTATTGAGAAAAGCTTTATGAAGTTAAAGCGTCTCCAAACACAGAGGATGCATTTTCAATTCTGTTTAGAAAAGAACATAATTCCATGTGGTTTGCATGTTTTTACAATGCCAAGTCAGGGCAGAGATTATCCTGAATTGCTGGCACAGTGGCAGCGACTGAATATAGAGGTAAGTCGCAAATACTTACAGCTTCTTATAGACTTCTTCCTTCCGGAGGAAGTCAAAATAATAGACAATATTAACATGCAACAACAGACCTTGTTTAATGACTTTCCAATGGCATTTGTACAGTGATCGTTTGATAATCTGTTGGACAGTGTCTCTGCTTTTGAGCGCAAACTGTTGCAACAGAAACAACATAAAGTCACCAGGGATATCAACGATTTTAAGCAAGGCCATGTCTTTATGTGGCCGAGGCATGTCCAAGGACAAAATGAAATGGTACAACGACCAGCTAATCATAATAACAATGATAATAACTTTTTAAATAAGCGATCTGAGTTGGAAAATGTAAGTCATAGAAATGTTACAATGAATGAAACGCATATAGAAAAGTGTATGAGAAGTGACATTTCTGGCTCTAAATACAATGATAAAGCCTGTAGCAACAATGACGCTCCTAATTTAAGCATTACTGACATGGGTACTGCTAGTAAAACCAGGAGCGTTGTTACTAGTGATTCACGTGGAATTGACTCCACTATGGACAATCATAATGACACTGTAGATGTCATACATATTGTCCATCCCAGCATGGGTTCTGATACGAACTTATACCCAGAAGTACATATTGTTAAAAATAAACCTACTTTTACTGACACTAATGGGGAGGTTGTTGTCAGACCTAGAGATGCCAACATGAATAGGTCTTTCACTAATGCTCTGTCTTTTCCCTTACCTGTTCGAATGGAGAAAGGCCCGCCAAGAGGACGCTCACTAAGCAGAGGGAGACAGAAGAGGAAACTCTCAGAAGAGTTTGCAACACAAAAAACTCTCAAAAAAATATGGACCAACAAGCGTTAGTCTATAATCTATCTGATATTATACTCACCTCTGAGGACATTCAGCTTCTGAGTAAAGACCTGAACTTTATTCCTAAAAATCAGAGTAGATTAGTTGATACTATTGTTGATTTAAGAATCTTTTGTAGAAATGTCATGTTAAAGCTTCTTTACAAGGATACTAACACTAGTGCTACACAGGATAATAAATTTGTTTTTAAGAATTTGAGTGATTTTACACCATTACACCACCCCCTTCTGGAAGTCTATCTTAAATTAACAGAAGATGAATTGTATAATTATTATGGTGGTAGAGACACTAGACAAATATTTAAAACCAGAG
The DNA here is from genome assembly GCF_019279795.1 of Protopterus annectens. Taxonomy (NCBI): domain Eukaryota; kingdom Metazoa; phylum Chordata; order Ceratodontiformes; family Protopteridae; genus Protopterus; species Protopterus annectens. Next base: position 567,551,256 of record NC_056728.1, on the reverse strand, counting down.
ATAATCTCTCACATAAAGAAAGGCTTTGTTTGAATAAACTACAGAATGACTCTAGCATCATTATTAGACCTGCCGATAAGGGCGGTAAAATAGTCATTCTAAACATGTCTGACTACACTAACAGCATGACCACTATGCTGCAAGATAATTTCTATGAAACTGTCTCTAGAAAGTGTACATATAGTGACCAACCATGTGAAACAATCTCTGCATGATATTTTTAAAAGTAAACTAATAGACAAGAACCTCTATGAATATTTGAATATTCTACATCCAGTCATTCGACTATCAATGGCTTGCCCAAAATACATAAAGACCCTTATGATCCACCGATGAGACCTATAGTCTCAGGTCGTGGTTGGCTAACTGAACACCTCTCTGTATTTATTGAAAAGCATTTGAAACAAGTTTTATCTGATAGTATCACAGTATTAAAAGACTCTAGGCAATTTCTTATTGACCTTTATGAATGTATTAAGCATCTTGGTACAACTACTGGCTATTTATTTGTGACCTTAGATGTACAATCTTTGTTCACTGTCATTCCCAATGACTTAGGGCTGACTTATGTAACGGAATATCTAAAAGAACATAGTAATTATTCTATGGTTTTAATAGATTTGATTGTGTATTTTCTGGAGTTGGTCTTAGAGAATAACTTCTTTATGTTCATGACCACTGTTTATAGACAGAAGGAAGGCGTAGCAATGGGCACACCATGTGCCAACAGCTACGCAAATATGTTTCTTGCATACTGGGAAGAACATGTGCTTTTTCGTGAGGAGATGTTCAGGCAACACGTAGTGTTTTATCGACGTTTCGTCGATGACCTTTTCATTTTATGGGATGGCACTATTGAACAACTAGAATCCATGCATTTCATGATGAATAACCTTACGACTTGCCTTAAGTTTACCATGCAACATTCCTCACGTAGGATAGAGTTCCTAGATTTATTTATTGAGAGATTACCGAACGACATAATCAATACAGGTGTACATCGTAAGGCCTGTTATAGCAATACCTTACTTTCTAGATCCAGTATGCACCCCCCTTACGTTTTTAAAAATATTATAAGAGGACAGGCTATCAGGGCCTCAAGATTAAACCCCACGAATGATGGCTTTGAAACTGAGTTATCTAGCCTGAAAAACAGATTGGTCAATAGGGGTTATACCCAAACTGAAATCAACTCCCATATGGATGATATATATGAACTGCGTTGCACTAGAGCAGCACCTTATTTTGGTTCTAGGGAATTTGATAATCCTTTAGGTAATAACTATAATAACCACAGTATTAGATTTTCAACACAATTTTCTTCTGACTACTTCAAAATCAAGGAAGTTATTAATAGGCATTGGGGTACCTTACATGTTGACAGTGATTTAAAACGGATCGTGGGTGAGACACCCACTTTCCTTTATAGGAATAAACATAATTTAAAAAGGATACTTTGTTACCCTAAAACTATAAACAGTGATAATAAGGGTGGTTGCACGAAGCCATGTGGGCATTGTAATTTTTGCCCTTTTATTGACAGTAACACTCAGTTTTTTCAACCAGACTTACAGAAAGTATTTATGATACAAGCAGATGCAAACTGCATGACATCAGATGTGGTTTATTTGGCTACTTGTCAATCCTGCCCGTCATTCTACGTAGGCAAGACTAATCGCCCCTTAAGAGATAGGATGAGGGAGCATATCTATCATATGAAGAGAGGTACATTGCACAATGCTCTAGCCAAACATATTACATTAAACAACAATGAACATTATTTTTTATTTAAGGTGCTAGAAGTTATTTCTCCTAATGTAAGGGGAGGTGATATCAGAACCTATACAGAAAGTAAGGAAATGCAATGGATTATCTCATTAAGGGCTGACAAAGGTTTTGGCCTGAATGAGAGAGCCTCTATAAGACCAAAACTAAAACAACGTAGAAATGTCAAATGAATTGTTATACACTGATTATATACAGATGTATTTACTTTTTAATTTATACATAGTTTTGTGTTTCATAATACAATTCAGTTAGTCACAATATTCTGATCAATATGTTTGTAATTTGATGCCTAGCCATTATTTATCTTTCAGCAATGCATTTTAATATATTCATTTTTATCTATCGTTTTAAACATCACCTATATCTCTAAAAATGATGGGCAGTACCTTGTTTGCTAATTAACCATGAGTATGAGTAATCATCTGCAGGTATATAAGCATGCAACTAACACTTGGATTTTTGTATGGATCTGATGAAGCTACTTGTGAAAGCGCTTATCCTATCTTATAATTTTGTATTAAAAGTGGAGATTTTAATTAATTTTTGCATCGTTTGACTTCCTCACTGTCACTCAGTTCCTGGCTTTATTTATTGATTTTAAACTTTTTTCTGTGAACCTGAGCATTTACCTGTCCCAGTGGATTTACTCTGCTACATTATAATACTCCAGTAATGGTTTTATTAATGCATTAAATAAAAGTACTAGAATACCTTGTTCCATTGTAGCAATTAATTCAAAAAGTAGTCTCACTTCCTGCAATGCCTTATTTCTTTAGTGCTAACATGCTCCATAAAGTTAAACTTACCATTAACTATAACCCCAAGATTTTAAGTTACTAACTGAAGTTCTTTATTATCCAGTGGAACTTAATAATTAAATCCACTTTTACAAAACGCATGTTTGTATTTGCTTATACTAAACTATAACCCTATATTTTTATTGCAGTTAGTTACTTCTGCCAGATGCTTGTTTAACTTAAGTATGTCCACATTATATGATAAAACAGCTCCAATTTTACAGTGATCTGTGTATTTTGACATCCAGCCTCCTGAAGTAGATATTTACTCATCTGGCCTCTACCACTGGGCCTCTGTAGGAGGGTGTGGTCCATACAACCAACCACCATTATCCATCTCATGGTGATTGATCCCCATAATATCCCTCTGAGCTAGGATGGCAAATGGCATTTTACAGGTCAGATCTAAGATTGCAGAAAATAGCTAAACAATAAATTAAGGAATAAAGGCTCCAGTACACATCCTCAAGGAACTCCAGTATATGCACACTTTCTGTCTTATAAAGTACCTAATGATTATACCTAGTATGTCCTGTTGATTAATGGTATATTCTTACCACATATAGAGGGATCATAGGTACATCTTCACCACCAGTCTTCTTGACACAAATCCCTCCTTTATAATTTCAAAATCAATCTTGTCATACTGAGATATCATAGATCTGGAGTGCACTCCTGTGTGAAATATATTAAATATTAAAATTGATCTTGTCTATACCTAGATATCCTAGATCTGGAGTGTATTCCTGTGTGAAATATATTGAATATTAAAATTGATCTTACTCCTATGTGAAATATATTGAATATTAAAATTGATCTTGTCATATTGAGATATCATAGATCTGGAATGCACTCCTGTGTAAAATATATTGAATATTAAAATTGATCTTGTCATACTGAGATATCACAGATGTGGAGTGTACTCCAGTGTGAAATATATTGAATATTAAAAATGATCTTGTCTTACTTAGATATCATAGATCTGGAGTGTACTCTTCCTAACACTCACATGCCTAACCAACATCACGTCAGTATATACTAACACACCATTGGAAAACACATCATTCCATACAACATGTACTCACACAAATACAAACTCACACACACACACACACACACACACACACACACACACACACACACACACACACACACACACACACACGCACACACATACTTCCCTATCTCTTCTACTTTATTTAAAGACAACTTAAAGGTACGCATCTACAAATCTTACATAACATCATACATGAGAAAAATACCACTTAAATCCAACAAAGGCATATTATACACTGTTAAACACATACTGTTAATCACAAAAAGTCTACTTACATCAGGAGACATAAACCCAAACCCAGGCCCACAAAACTCTCTACTCTCAGCCAGGCAAATCTCTGACCTTCTGATTCTTAATATCAACATCAGAAGTATCTCTAACAAGCTCCCAGAGCTGCATGCATTCATAACACACTACTCTTAAGACATACTAACTATTACTGAGACATGGCTAAAACCTAGCACCCTAGACAAAGAAAGCCTCCCACCAGTCTATAACACGCTAAGACTGGATAGAGTAGGCAGGAAGGGAGGTGGAGCTGCTATCCTCTTCAAAAAATACACTGAATACCAAACCTCTACAAACCTCCATACCTAAATTTCAAAATGCCAAAACCCTAGGTTCAACCCTAAACATAAATGACACAAAAGGTATCAACATTCTCTGCTGTAACATTACCCTGGGGTAATAACTCTCCCATCATTGAAGAAATCTTACAATGGGCCGCAGATAATCTTCCTCAAGAAACCATCATACTAGGTGACCTAAATACTGACTGGATAGCCTGCACTTCTAACAACCCCACTAACCATGTTAATCTATCCAGTTTTCCCAACTTATCCAAGAGCCCACTAGAGTTGACAAAAACCCATAAACAATCTATTCTAGACTGGAAATTAGTCAACTTCCCCAAACAAAACTACCAGACAGGCTGCCTTCCAAATGGTCTCAGTGATCATCTCCCCACTTTCCTCCTACGGAAACGTACCAACATAGCCAAACCCATAATTTTTGGACAAGTCAGAGATGATCGTAAACTAAATACACAAGAATTCAACACTATTCTAAAACATAGTAACTGGAAACCACTGCAAACCCTAGGTTTAGACCAGGCAGTTGAATAATTTAACAGTATTTTCATTAATGTCCTAGACAGAGTTGCTCCCATTAGGAAAATCAGAGCCAAGGCAAACAATGCACCATGGCTAAGTAGGGGAAACTAGAGCCCTACTAAAATCTAGAGATTAAGCCTGGAAAAACTGGAAGAAGGATAATACAAGCCTAGCCAAACAAAGCTACCTACAACTTAGAAATCAGGCCAAGAGACAAACCAAACTAGATAAACAAAATTACTTCCTTGATATCCAAAATTGACACTCAAAAGATCCCCAAAAGTTTTGACATGCTATCAACTCTCTCCTAAAACCAGGCAAGACTACCACTCCCACTCCTAACTCCACCAAGGACAATACAGACATAGCCTCCCAGTTTAATCACTGACTCCATCCCAACTTTGTCCTCCCAACTATCCAAAAACAACCCTACACATAACCCAACCAAATGCCCTGAGAATATCCCACGTTTTTCTCTCTCACCTGTACCAACCTCCAAAATTAAGAAACTCCTTCTAAAACTGAAACCGCCCACCCTTGCCACCAACAACCTACCAAACAATTTCCTAAAAATAGCTGCTCAGTCCTTATCCTACCCTATTTCTATTCTTATCAGCCGCTCCATACAAGAATCTTACATCCCACAACTATGGAAGGTATCATATATTATTCCACTTCATAAAGGTGGAAATTCTTATGAATACTCAAATTATTGCCCCATTGCCATTGTAGCTCCCTTATCTAAAATACTCGAGAAATGTATACATTCTTAAGTGATGCATTTCCTAAACTCACATAATCTCTTCTCCCAAACACAGCATGATTTCAGGCAATACTACAGCACAACTGCTCTGCTCTCTTTTACCAATCTAGTCAAGCAACAGAAAAATAATAACAACTTTGTATCTGCAATATTTTTAGACCTCTCCAAAGCATTTGACATGGTCTCACATTCCCTGGCCTCCCTATCCTTTCCCCCATCCACTATATCATGGTTTAAAAGCTATCTATCTGAAAGAAAACAATCTGTCCAATGGCAAGGTGTACTATCCCCCTTACTCCCAACTACCATAGGCGTACCACAAGGCTAAATATTAGGCCCACTTATTTTCTCCATATATACCAATAATCTCAATACCACCACACAGCATGCTTCACTTATACAATATGCAGATGATTCAACTCTTATTTGTTCGGCACCATCAATTACCACTCTACAACAACTCACTCAGGAATCTTTTAGCTCTGTCGATACATGGATCACTCAAACCAACTTATCCTAAACCCTAATAAAACTAAATTGTTACTTTTCACCCCCAACAAAACCATGCCTATCCCTCTATCCTTCACTATCTCCTCCAAAAATGGCACTATTATCTCTCCCTCTGACCACAGCAAACTCCTGGGCGTTGAAATTGACAAAAGCCTACTTTTCGACATCCATACTTCACAAACAATCAAAAAGGTCCATAAAAATAGGAAAACTATATAAACACAGAAAATCCCTCACAAGACAAGCTTGGATTACCCTTGCCCAATCTCACCTACTGTCCACTCTAATGTATGCCGCTCCTATCCTTACCCAAGTCAGAAAACTTGACCTTGCCAGACGTGAGTTATGTTATAACAAAATCACCAAATTTGCGAATAACTTCACCTTCAGAACCCACCACTGCTAGGCTCTAAGGGAACTACAATGGTTAGAACTTCCCCAACTACTAAATTATTACCAGCTAGTCATTGCCTACATTGTTGTAAGACATCCTGAAAAAAACTCAGCACTAGGCCAACTCCTCACCCACTATAATACAAATCGTCCTCTCTGCTCATCCGACAAATCTCTACTCTGTATCTCAAAGGCTATTAATACTGCAGGAAAAGCTGTGTTCTCTCACACCATAGCTAGAATCTGGAATAACCTCCCTTCTGCTCTGATTTCTGCCTCAACTCTTACCCATTTTAAAAACTCACGTAAATCACACAATAGAAAAATAGCTATGCCCTTGCATCACATAATTCCTTTTGTTCATTCACTCCATAAAACTCACTGCCTACTTCAACCACTGTATTATGTTTTACAGTCTTATGAAACTCTAACTGCTTATGGAAATTGTAGACATATTGCATGAATATCTATGGTTAACTATGTTTTATTCTCTGTATACATATATACAAATAAATAAATATATATATATATATATATATATATATATATATATATATATATATACATATATTTTATATATATATATATATATATATATATATATATATATATATATATATACATATATATATATATATATATATATATATATATATATATATAAAATCTTGTTTTTTCCATATTTGCTTATACAGTATTTTTCCATATTGTTTTTCATGTATTTCTTCATATTGTTTTTTATGTTGTTTTTTTCTCATATTTGCTTCTTCAAAATTGTTAACCATATTGTTTAATTTTGGTACTTACTATGGAGCTTTTCTCCCCGGGCTTCCGCTGAAAATGGACCTGTGCCCAGTCGGACTATCCTGGTAAACAAATATAAAATAAATAAAATAAAATAAATAAATTTGAAATAGTTCAAAAGGTAAATTCTGCTTTGTAAGATGAAGATACTGTTCATATTTCAAAGTCCATTTTCAGGTAATTAAATCACCTAAAACAAAGGTAGGATCATCATGGCACATATTTAAATACTAATGCCAAAATTATACTCTCTCTTATATGTATTTTTGTACCATCCGAAATAGTCCTTTTTGGTTCAAAATATAAATTCTGCTTTTTAAGATGAAACTACTGTTGATGTTCCTAGTCTATTTTCAGGTAACTAAAATCACCCAAATGAAAAATGGGATGATCAATCAAAGCTTTGTCCAGTTTTGATTGAAACTGCTCAGTATTATTGGGTGAGCTTCTACAACTAATTACACTAAAAAAAATTAAAACTTTGAATATTTTTAATTCTAAACTCATTATTTCATTATGAACACACATAGCCATTAATCTTGGTCTTGCCAAATCCTGTTGCATGTGTATTTGAAATATTCCATATTTCTGTAATTACTACTATTTTAGCACCATAAAATCTTTAACTCTTCCTGTGTTATTCCTGTACTTCATGCATTACAAAAGTAGATTTTCAGACCAGTTTTAGATCCAAGATGTTTAAGTTGTGCCTATGCTCTGCTGTTATCCCTTCTAAAAATATGTAAACTTTCCGATTTTGCTGCTAACAAATGGTGCTTCATAGTAGGATCTATTATCATATGAGTGAATCACACAAATTGCGAATGCTCATGATATCGAACGTACCGGACCTTGAACTTCCTATTGTGGGGGGGGGGTTGCCCCCCCCCCCCGCTAAATATATATTCCAACACCGAGATCACACTACACTGAGGAAAATGCAAATATCCCATTCTTTACTGTACCGCAATCTCAGAAAAAGCACTTCGAGGTCTGGTAGTAACCTAAGCGAAGTCCATCCTAGGAGAATACCCTGTAGTCATAGAACATGTCTTTCAATATGTAAAGAGTGCTAGAATGTTCTGTGTGCACCATTGTCTAAGTCAACTATTGCACTCATGAGCCTTAACAATGTTGTAATCTGAAACTCTTGAATAAGGAAAGAGTTCTCTAAAAACATCACTTTAATTTTGCATATTTTAAGGTTTTTGAAATTGCTTCAGTAGCATTCAATAGTATTTTCTTGTGCTATGAAGGAACACCTATTAAATCATTTGTTTCTATGGCACACTTCTATTAATTGTGTATACGTTTCAGCCTCAACTTTAAATCGTATATTTCAATCAAATTTGCACAAAGAAGAATATGCACAGTAACTTTTATGAATAGTTATTAAGCTCTGCACTGGTGGTTTCATCTTAGAGTCACCTAATATTTCTATTTTGTGTTCATTTTTACAGGATATTGAGAATCATTGTTTTCTGTTGTAATCAATACTTTGTACTGGGGATCTGTCCTTCTGGGGTTCTTTTTTTCACTGTTTGGTCTCTACTGGCTTTTCTAAGACTCTGGATCTCTTATTGAGTCTTCCATTGTTACGTTCTACATTCTGCTGGTGATTCACTTCTTGTCCAACCTGTATATTAGATTGTTCTTCATCAGAAGCAATGTTTGTCTGGCATTCATCAATTAAGGCCATAGTCAAGCTAGCATTGCTAGTCACATTCAGAGTACTTACATTTGCTTGATTACAAGTATCTATACCCAAACTCTGAGAAACTGCAGCAGATGTCATTACTGGCATGTTGTCTATTTCCCCTGGAAAATGTTATCTGTTTGCATTTTATTATCTTTGTCTTTCTAATCATGAGCTACAATAATACATCTGTTTAACTAGTGCACCCCCCTTATTTTGGTCCATGTCATCTGTTAGCATTTCTATATTGTTAAACACGAACAACTGCCAACAGGCTTTTAAACCAAAAAAGAAAAAGAAAAAATACCAAAACCGGAAAACCAGCTGTTTATTACTCCAACAACACATAACAACTAAGCGCTTTCACCAAAAATAATGCAGGCTTCTTCAGAGTTGTTCAGATGGTACAAACACTTAATTAAATACTATTACATAATAAGTCATCAGCGAATCAAGTACTTAACCCTTGCATATGATTAAAATATACTTATTTAAAGACATGTTTCATATGTTCACCCCTTAAAATTAAAAGTTCAACACATTGAATCCTTGGCGGCCTGGGTGGACAACAAAATTGGACAACTAGTAAAAAGAGTGGAACACATTAGAGATTCATTGCATTGTTTAGAGAGAGTAGCTAAATTTAGGAATGTGGCTGAGTTCAAGTTTACTTTTTTGACAATAGACGTTGTCAATTTATTCTTGGTCATTCCGCATGGTAGGGGTATTGATATGTTTAGGAATAGCATTGTGAGTATAGGTGATATGGACATTGAATAAGTAGAATTACTGGTTGAGTTTATGGAAGTGGTGTTGAAGAATAATTTCCTTATGTTTGAGGGGGAAATTTTCCATCAAGTAGCAGGTGTGGCAATGGGAGTGAAATGTGCTCCCATTTTTGCCAACCTGGTCCTTTTGGATTGGGAGAAGGAATTTGTCATCAATTCAAGATATCAGGACAAAATATTGTCCTACAATAGGGTTTTAGATGACATACTAATACTTTGGAAAGGTGATGAAAGTGAGGCTGTAGAGTTTGCGGAATATCTCAACTGGACAATGGATTTTTTGAAGTTTACCATTATTTGGGGGCAGGACACAATTAACTATTTGGATGATAACCTGTCCGTAGTCAATGGGTTTTTAGAAAGTACAATTTTTACGAAAGCCTCCTATTCCAATACCCTGCTTCATTTTAATAGTAATCATCCTCAGTTCCAAAAATGAAGTGTAGTTAAAGGGCAGATGGCTACGGTTTCAAGACTCACCATGCTGAAGATATGTTCAAAAGTGAGATTTATAAGTTGATTGGGCTATTTTTAGACAGGGGATATCCACTCAAGTTGCTTGTTAATATAAAAAAAGAGGTCATGAATAAGAGATTATTCACCTTTGTTCCAATTCTGACATTGAATCAGGGGTTGGAGACCAACATCAAGGATAGTGACAAAGGGAGCGCTATGGTTTTAAAATATAATGATTGCACTCCCAAAATTGTGGAAATAGTGAACAAATGTTGAGAGTTAAGTTTTGAATCCGATATGTTGTCCATATTAGGATTGAAGCCTCAAATAGTGTATAGTAGGGGGAGGAATATTAAGAATATATATAAAAACACAGAAACTGCTAAGGGTAAAACCAAGGTGGAGAAAAAATACCAGCAAAAACGAAGAAAGCTGCACCAAGCTAGCACACAGTGAACGTTTATTCAAACCAAACACAAAATGGTAAACGCTTTCACAACTGCTGTTGCTTCACCAGACATAACTCCAAAATAACAAACTGCTTAAATAGATACAGTCAAATAGCCAATAAAACTTTAAATTGAATTAGCCAATAATGTCATGCCACATGGTACCAACAATAAAGCTGCAATTAAGTAAAAAAAAAAAACAAAAAGCTGGACAAAAATATATACAATATCCTATCAACTTATTTAAACAAAATTTATATAAAACATCAATATAAAAATGAAAAAAAAGACTTATAAGCATAAAAGCATATACAAAAAGGCATATAAAAGAAAGCTTAAAATTAGTGTTAATGTTTAAGCCGTCTGGCCTTTAAAAAGGGGATTAACGAGGTGGTGCCATTTAGGCCAGGATATTTCTCAGCATTGAGTCTAAGGATCCATTTTTGTTCATGGCTCTCTGTAACATTTTCTATATCTCCTCCTCTTAAACTCCTAGGTATATTTTGTATAACGAAAAACCTAAAAGTGTGAGAATTATCAGTACAGATTACATGGTTAGCTAGCGCATTTGATTCCTTGCAGTTATTGATATCCCTAATATGTTCCAGTATTCTGTCTTTCAACATCCTGTTGGTTTTCCCTATATAAAATGCAGGCCATTGCTGACAGAAGCAGAAATAAACAACATCAGTAGTCCTACAATCTGAATACTGATGAGAGGATATAGAGAAATGTCGAGTTGAATGTGTATACTTATTTTTGCTGAAAATATATTTACAAGCACTACATCTCCTACACGGAAAGGTACCAATACGAGTAGAAGGACTTAGAGTCTCACGTGCTTCCCCATTACATAAATGTTGTTTCAGGATGCAGTAGCTGCACTTGAAGTCCAATTTTCTGGAGAGGGGTTATTCACTCTCGGATATTAATAGAACTTTATCTGAAGCATGGAAGTTGAGAAATACTAGATGCAGGCCCTATCTGAAAACCAACACTAGTACCTGTACCCTAGACAATAATGTGGCAGCTAAGAATGATTTTAGGGTCGTGTTTCAGTTCTCCAGTGACGTGAATCAATACACGGAAATCATTAGGAGATATTGACATTTACTACAGGAGGTCCCTGGTCTTATGGATAAGGTCGCACAGGCCCCCACCTTCAGTTTCAGGAACAATAGCTCCCTGGAGCAACATTTTTTTTTACTTAATTGCAACTTTATTGTTGGTACCATGTGACATGACATTATTGGCTAATTCAATTTAAAGTTTTATTGGCTATTTGACTGTATCTATTTAAGCAGTTTGTTATTTTGGAGTTATGTCTGATGAAGCAACAGCAGTTGTGAAAGCGCTTACCATTTTGTGTTTGGTTTGAATAAACGTTCACTGTGTGCTAGCTTGGTGCAGCTTTCTTCATTTTTGCAGGAATATTAAGAATGTTTTGGAAGGGCAGAGTCTTAAGGGTATGTACAAATCTAACATGACAAAGTTTGTTTTTTGCAAAAATTGTAGATATATTAACAATGGACCTTATGTTACAGTAGCAGGATATCATGCCTCTATCCAATGCCCAGGTAGATGTAACTGCAGTTCTACTAATTTATGTGGTTACATGCCTTTCCTGTCCGGGGTTTACATTGGAAAAACTTCCCGGCATCTAAGGGATAGAATTGGAGAGTATATGAGGGCAATAAAAAATAAAGATATTCACAATGCCCTTTACATTCACTCTGTCAAATGTGAAAATTTCAAGAAGTTTGTATTTTTCATTATTGACAGGGTCATGACTAGTGAACGAGGAGGGGACTGTAATGTATTTTTGGAAGCCAAGGAGTCTATGTGGCAGTTGAGGTTAAATGCCACGAGGAGTCCAGGTTTAAATGATTTCATTTCTATCAAGCCTTTTCTAAAAATAAGACATGATCAGGTTTCTTACTTAGAAAGGTTTGGTTTTTAAACAAGTGGAAGCGTTTTTTCTCAATGTTTTAGTATGTGTTGAACTTTTAATTTTAAGGGGTGAACATATAAAACATGTGTCTTTAAATAAGTATATTTTAATCATATGCAAGGGTTAAGTACTTGATTCGCTGATGACTTATTATGTAATAGTATTTAATTAAGTGTTTGTACCAATCTGAACAACTCTGAAGAAGCCTGCATTATTTTTGGTGAAAGCGCTTAGTTGTTCTGTGCTTTTGGAGTAATAAACAGCTGGTTTGCCGGTTTCGGTATTTTTTCTTTTTATTTCAGTATTGTTATTTAATAGCAACACAACTTTCACTATGAATCTCCTTCCTTAAGGAATCCTTAGTATAGTTGCTTTGGTTACACCAGTGGCAGATTATAATAAGGGTGATCAAGGCGGACACCCCGGGCCCATGGCTGCAGAGCATAGCTCTCAACCTCTTGTCACAAATAAACTGGACAAGGCCTCAAAAATAGGGACAAATTTTAAATATTGTCATTATAAATGTAGAAAGTTGCTAGAATAAAAGGTTTTGTGTTATCATACATTTTCTGAAGTATATGATGTCTAAAACTCAAGTGCCTGTCACTATTTAATGAAATCAATTCTCACTGATTAGCCACAAAAATCCAGAAAACTACAAATTTTATGATGAACAGACCCAAAATACGAAGCAAAAGTCTGGACATTCTTCAAAAATCTGGACAGTTGAGAGGTGTGCTGCAGAGGGGCTGAAGACCAACTAAAAGTAGTCAGACCATTTTTGGTGGTACTGTCAGAATTGCTAGGGAGTGCAGGTATCATCCAAGTTTAAACCTAAACTGTGAACATCTTTCAACATTGCAAGCACTTCTGCTTCTCAAAGTGGGTCCATTTACTAATTTAAGGAAGCCTCAGCTATGCACTGACTTTCATACACATGCTGCACAGTCTTGAGAAGAGATTACTACTTAAACTATTGTCACTGAAGCTGTCCCACCTACCACCAGCCCCTTCAGCTGCAGAGAATCTTGATAAGTTGGCTAAAGTGTCAGGCAACTGGCATAAAATTAAGAAAATCTAAATTAAAAAAAAAACACCAATCGATTTTCAGTGGTCACCATAAAATACCACAGAAAATGATCTACAGTAGGCTAAAGTCAGTGGGAAAATTTTCAGCGCTTCTTTTTTTGGCAGCATCAATGAATGCATTGCAAAATGCAGTTTCTGTGATGAATATACTGTTGTACAAAAATTAAGTTGTGTTAATTAAAGCTGGATGAGGAAGTCAGAAACTTTGTTAGACTAATGATGGACTAGACCAAGAAAAGGTTAACAAACACTGCTAAGAATAGAGATTAAACTTTTTCAGGATTATTGAGTAGTGACTGAAAAATGGATATACTGAAGCTTTAGTTTGGAGGGTGAAAGAGTGCTGGAAAAGGCAGAAATGCTGAACAGATTATTGGGCTTGACCTTTATAGGAAGATGAGGAGGTCCCTGTGGACTGGGGAGATTTCATATGTGATAATGTTTCTCAACATTTCAGAACAAGGTGAAGACTGGACCCCTACAGACAGGCAAGTGTTACTATATAAGGAAAGTCAAAAGAAAGATTTGCCAAATGCCTAGAAACAGGAAAGGTGCCTTGTGAAACAAACTTAGTAGAATTTTTTGTTCATGGGTTCATAGGTTGGTACTAGGCTATCAACCCTAGGGTCTATACAAGCCTAGCCATAACAATTCCTTGGATATTTCTTCCCACAATATTTACTACCCTGGACCCCTGTCTAGCAGGGCGACTGACATGATCCCTGGGGTGAATTTCCTATCTCCCATCCAATCGTCAAGGTTCCTTTTGAAGAGGGCCAAGGAGGCGCTCTGCTTGATATGTATGGGCAGTCTATTCCAGAGTATGGGGAATCTCTGGGTCAGGAACCTATCCCTCCAGCATGTTTTGTTCATTGTGATGACAAGGTTTAGATCCCTGGAGTGTGTGGCTCTGAGGGACTGGGATTTCTTTAGGTGGAGCATGTCCAACAGCTCAGGGTTTGACATGGCCTTGTATGTTAAGCAGAGATTGCCTCTGAGTAGACGATATGCGACAGAGTATAGCTGAAGTTTTTTTAGATGGTCAGCACAGGGCATCTGCTTTAGCCCTATGATTCTTTTAGTGAGGTATTTCTGCAGCCTTTCCAGCTGTTGCAGATGTCTTGTGAGGTACATACCAAACAGAGTGTTGTACTCTATAATGAGGGATGAGTACAGTGGGGCAATAACCTCCTTTTTTCTGGATGAAAAGCCCTTAGTGATGAGGTGTATCAAATAGAAGGATTTCCTGACTGTTGTGGTGATGTGGTTATCGAAGGTGAGACCACTGTCCACCTGTGTCCCTAAGTCTCTCATCACACTTTTCGTGTTTAGTGTACTGTCACCTATGTGGTAATTCATGGGTACATGGTTTTTCCCAAAGGGGATAACTATACATTTCTTGGCATTAAGCTTTAGCCCATGGCTCTGGAACCCAATCATAGGTTCATAGGTTCATAGGAGGTTACTAGGCTAATAGCGCTAGGGCCTTTACAAGCCTAGCCATGTAAAAACCTGAGCACCCTTATTGACCATAATTACATGGTCACTGTTATTAGAGTGATTTTGTGATCAGCACTGACTGCCCCTGTCCATGAGGGACATAGGTGCAACCCTGAGGATGAATTTACAGTCACCCATCCAGTTGTCAAGGTTGCTCTTGAATAGGGTCATTGAGGAGCTTTGCTTCACATGGAGTGGGAGCTCATTCCAGTGGAGTGGCAATCACTGGGAGATATATCTGTCTCTCCAGCATGTTTTGTTAATGTCACAGGCTAGCTTCAGATCCCTGGAGTGAGTGACTCTTGTCCCATTTTATTTACAGATGTGCAGCATTCCCATCAGGGCAGGGTCAGAGACTGCTCTGTATGCCAGGCACAAGTTGCCTCTCAGCAGCCTGTATGATACAGAGTACAGTGACAGGGCTTTCAGTCTTTCCATGTATGTCATGTTTTGGAGGCTCTGGATTCTCTTGGTCAGAAAATTATGTGGTCTCTCCAGTTGCTGCAGTTGTCTGTTGAGGTATATACAGAAGGGAGCATTGTACTCAATTATTGGTCTGATAAGGGTCTAGTACAGCAGAGCTATAACCTTCCTGGTCTTGGATGCGATACTCTTACTTATGAGATGTGCAATGTAGACTGCATTTCTTACCACTATGGACACATGGTGATCAAAGTTTAGATTGCTATCAACCTATGTTCCCAAGTCTCAGATCACTGAGTTTGAGCTTAGAGGGCACTATCTATATCATAATTAGCAGGAGCTACTTCTTTGCCAAAGGGGATTATAAGGTATTTTTTGGCATTATGTTTTAGTCCATGATTTTTGCACCAATCATTTGTCTGTGCCAGTCCTTTCTGTAATATGTTAACATTGTTGGGGGGGGGTGCTCTATGATTGTGCCCAGTTTACAGTCATGTGCAAACCTGGTAAGCCACAGGGTATCTACCTTTACCTGGACTTCAGAGAAATAGATTCCAAACAGTAGAGGGCACAGAGCAGATCCTTGTGGTACTGCATTGGTAACTGGTCTACTGGTGGAGGTGGACTTCCCAATTTTGACAGTGTGCATTCTGTTGCTGAGCCAGTTGGCTACCCATTTAGTAATGTATGGTTTAATTCCCAGATTGGAGAGTTTCTCTATGATACCTGAATGGGGGATTGTGTCAAAGGCCTTGGCTAAATCAAGATAGACAGAATGTAATGTTTTGCCTTCATCCAGGGCTTTGGTGACATTCTCAAAGTCCACTAGGTTTAATAAGCAAGATCAACCCTTGACAAAACCAAACTGGGTCAGGTCAAGAGTTTGAAAGTCACCTATATCCTTGTGGATAAGGTACATGATGACTGTTTCCATAGCCTTGCAGATAAGACTGGTTAGGCATATGGGTCAATCGTTCCCAGGGTCAGCTGATGGACCCCCTTTGTGCAAGGTAATTACTGTTGCTATTCCCCAGTCTGCCAGAACAAAGTCAGTTCTCAGGCTATGGTTAAAGAGAGTACTGAGTGGTTCTGCTAGGTCTTGTTTTAGATTGTTTAGTAAGTAAACTAGGATGTTATCTGGTCACACAGAAGCTGTGTTTTTGGCTTTGTAGAATGCTTCTATGACCCATTCTTTGGAGATATTTGGTAGATGATGAGTTAGGAATGCTTTTGGGTATGTTTGGTAGGGACAGGGGGGGTGAAGCTATTGCCAAATCTGTTGGCTAGCCGGTTGGCAATTTCCTCAGGTTCAGTGTGAGTGGTACCATCCACTATACATTTGGCACACAGCTGGGCATTCCCATTTAGGTTTCAGATGTAGCTAAAGAATGACTAATGATTGTCTTTAGCTAGGGATGCTAATTTAGTCTCATAACTTGTCTCAGAGGACTTAACAAGATATCTGATTTGATTTTTCAAGCTGTGGAGGGTATTCTTCTTCTGTTGAGTAAGTTCCCTCCTGTTCTTAGATATAGATTCATAGGTTCATAGGTGTCTACTAGGCTAATGGTCCTGGGGCCTTTACAAGCCTAGCCATAGGATTACCCTGGCATCATGCCACCCAACCTTAGTTCCCAGTGCCTCTGTCAAGTAGAGCCATTGGAGTTATCCCCAGGGTGAATTTTCTATTTCCCATCCACTCATCATGATTTCTCTTGAAGAGGGTCAGCGAGGTGCTCTACTTGACATGCATGGGAAGTCTATTCCATAGCATGGGCAGTCTCTGGGTTATGAACCTGTCCCTGCAGTATGTTCTGTTGATTGTGATAATGAGGTTGAGATCTCTGGAGCATGTGGTGCACAGGGATTGGGATTTCTTTAGATGTAGCATTTCTAACAGAGCTGGGTCAGACATGACTTTGTAAGTCAAGCAGAGATCGCCTCAAAGTAGGTGATATGAGACAGAGAATAGTTGGAGTTTTTTCAGTCTGTCCATATAGGACAAGTGTTTAAGGCCTAGAATCCTCTTTGGGAGGTACTTTTGTGGCCTCTCCAGTTGTTGTAGGAGTCTAGTGAGGTACATGCCAAATGGGGCATTGTACTTGATGATTGGCCTAATGAGGGAAGAGTAGAGGGAGAAAATGACATCTTTCTTCCTTGATGCAAAACTCTTAGTAATAAGATGTACCACATTAAAGGACTTTCTGATCACAGTGGCAATGTGGTGATCAAAAGAGAGGTTGCTGTCAACCTATGTTCCCAGATCTTTTATAACGCCTTCTGTGTTCAGTGGACTACCATCGATGTGGTAATTCATGGGAACTAGGTAATTCTGTAGGATGTCAACATCACTTGGGGAGTTAATAATAGCTCCCAACTTGCAACTGTCTGTGAACTTTGACAGCCAGAGTCCCTTTATGTTGGCCTGGACTTCAGAGAAGTAGATACCAAACAGGAGAGGACCCAGGACCGAACCCTGTGGGACTCCACTCATGACTAGTCGGCAGTCTGACTTGGAGTCAAATACTTTCACACTGTGGGTTCTATCTGTGAGCCAGTTTGCAACCCACCTAGTGATATAGTGGTTGATGCCTAGCTTAGTGAGTTTTTCTGTGATTCCTGTGTGGGGAATGATATCAAAGGTCTTGGCCAGATCAAGGTAGGCTGTACGAACCACCTTGCCTTCATCCACAACTGTGGTAACTGACTCAAAGAAGTCGACCAAGTTGAGCAGGCATTATCTACCCTTCACAAAACCAAACTGTGTGGGATCCAGAGTTTGGAGATTCCCTATATCCTTGTTTATTAGGTCCATGATGATGCATTCCATAGCTTTGCATATCAGACTCATCAGGCTAATGGGGTGATAGTTCCCAGGGTCTATAGTTGCTCCTCCTTTGTGGAGAGGGATGACTGTAGCAGTGCACCATTTGGTAGGGACAAAACCTGAGGTGAGGCTATGATTGAACAGGGCACACAGGTGAGGTGCCAGTTCACTCTGTAGTTCATGTAGAACACAGCCAAGGATATTGTCCGGTCCCATAGAAGCTGTTTTCTTGGCCTTGACCAGTGCTGTTTTAACTTGTGCAGCAGTAATACTGGGTGCCTGGCAATCTACTGGTATTGTGACTGGTCCTTGGGTTGGAGAAGTAAAGTTGGCACTGAATCTGTCGGCCAGTATATTGGCAATATCTGTTGGCACGGTATAGGAGCTACCATTGTGTAGTAGCTCAGAGCAAATCTGGGTATTGCTGTGGAGATTCTTTACATAACTATAGAAGGCCTTGTGGTTGTCTTTACTATCTGCTGCAATTCTGTTTTCATAGTTAGCTTTAGAGGATTTGATGCAGGATCTCAACTTTTTGTTGAGGCTGATAAGGGAGTTTTTCCAGTCTTGGGACATCACCTTATTCCGCATCAGTTTCCTCCTTCTGCTGTAGAGTTTGTTTATGGTGGGGGGGGGCACCAGATTGGCTTCCTTTTTCTGGAGGTGAGCATCTTGGTTCTATTGGATATGGCGAGATCCATGTATTTGTGTACGTGTTCGTACAGTGCAATGGTGGATGATTTGGGGATTATGCAACTATTGTCTATTTGCATGGGTGCCGTGAAGTTAGCCACCTCTGTTTTTAGGAGCCCAAAGTTAGCTTTGGAGAAGTTTTTCATGGTGGTTACCTTTGTGGGGGGGGGGGGTGGATTTCCAAGGTGATGAGTTTGTTCTCAGATCTAACCAGGGAGGAGTTGACTATAGGTGTAGAGCAACAGTCACCCATGTTAGTAATGACCAGATCAAGGATGTTGCTACCTCTAGTGGGGGTAAGAATGAGCTGATCCTGGGCATTGGACTTAATGAATTCCAGGAAATGTTGGGCAAGTGTATTGGTACATGAGTAGTTTTTCCAGTTAATGGAGGGGTAGTTGAAGTCACCCAGTATGAGAGTGTTAGGTTGGACCCTAATATTCTCAAGGGTGCTTAGGAATGTGGAGTGTGAGTCTTGGGACATGGTTGGGGACCTATAGCAGGCTACGACCTGAATCGCTGTGTTACCCAGTGTTAGCTGCACCTGAAGTATCTCTGATGCATTATGTTGGGCTACCAGTCTGGAGGTGTGCGCATCCTTTATGAATATGGAAACACCACTGTCTTTGGAGCTTCGGTCTAAGTTCTGGGGCCAAAAGGTGTGAAATGAGTTATTGCCTGGCAGTGCAGGGGTGCTTTCTGCTGCCTTGAACCAGTTCTCTGTTACAGCACAAATGTCAATGTTCTCCATTTCAAGGAGTGCTTCAAGCGAGTGCATTTTGAGATTTAGACTTCTAGCATTGAAAAGCATGACCCTCAGATTGCATTTGTTTGTAGCTGTTACGGTGGTAATTTGGTCTTTGGAACACTGCCTAAAAAAGGCAATATAGGGTTGGCAAGAGCCTTGGCCAGTATCCAGAAGCCCAAGGGTGACAGATGCAGGCCATCTCTGGCAAAGTATCGAGGTCTGTCAGTCATGTCATCCCAGGAAGACGGATACTGGATCCCCTTAGAATGACACCAGAAACTTAGCCAATTGTTGAAATCAATCATTTTCTGCTTGTACTGTGGTATCATTGTCGGTGATGGTAGGATGCTGCTCAGGGCTAGGGTCATTCCCACCTGGGCTACTTAATCCAAGAGCTCCTCCATGTCTCTTTTCATGTAGTCCAGGGAGGTACATCTCAAGTCATTCACACCCACATGTGCAATGACAGAGTCATATTTGTACCTGTTGTTGAGGGACCTGAGAGCATGTGTTATGTGGTGGATCCTGGTACCTGACAGGCAGCTGACTTTTAATTTTTCCTTATTCGACCTAGTGAGTGGGACATCAGTGTGCCTCACTATCAAGTCACCTATGACTAGTGTATTGGGCATGCTGTTCTGCCTTAGGGGCTTTGGTTGAGTGGCACACTGTTTAGGAGAGTTATGTGTCTTATGATCAATGTTATGTTGTGGTGGTGGAGTGCATTTCTGCCTTGGAGGTCTGTGCTGTTTGGGTAGATTTTTATTGAAAGCCTCTGCGAAGGTGGGTGTGTGGTTTGTGTTTTCATGTGAAGGCAGTGCTGGTGTGTGTTTTGGAGGGCTATGTGTTCCATGTGGTGTGGTGCAAGTGTTGACCTTCTCCTCTTTACCAGCTATTTCTGTCTTGGCTGGAGAGTGCGTGGCTTCCAATTTGGATATAAAAGTGCATCTCTCACAAGTCCGAGTGTTAGGAGGTAAGAGGAGATGGTTGCTCATGTACATGAGGCAATTGCCACATTATCTCAGGATGCCCAAGTTCACCAGGTTAAAAGGAGAACGCCTGGAGAGGTGGGCATTAATAATAAGTACTGGTGCTGGTAGCACTTTTGTGTGCTACAGTAATTTCTACAAGAAGTCTGTTAAACTGCTAGGCTAATAATCTAGTAAAAGTGCAGGAGAGGAGAAAATGAGCAGATCTAAGGAAAAATTTTGAAGAGCAGACTTTGGCACCGCTCAGAAGCTGACAAATAGTCCTGGATAGAGCAAGTCTGTAGCGGGACTAGACTAGTTACAGGAAAGGTGGGAAACAAATGCAAATGCAGGCTTTTAAGCCAGAAAGTTGAAAAAAATGGAAAAACTGCCCAAACAGCCAATAAACTACAATTTCTGGGCCAGAAACCACTCATCTTGTGGTAGATAGGCTACCTAGTGCTTACCACTCCCACTTATAAACTAGAAGGCTTCCTTTCAATACAGAAAGGCTTGGGGAGCTCAGAAGCATACATACAGTCCTGGATACAGCAAATTTGTATCTGGACTAGACTAGTTACAGGAAAGGCGGGAAAAGCGCAAACATGGGCTTTTAAACCAGAAAGTTAAAAGAGATGGAAAAACTGCCCAAACAGCCAATAAACTACAATTTCTGGGCTAGAAACCACTCCTCTTGTGGTAGATAGGCTATCTAGTACTTACCACTCCCACTGACAAGCTAGAAGGCTTCCCTCCAACACAAAAAGGCTTGGGAGGCTCAGAAGCTTACAGGCAGTCCTGGATACAGCAAATCTGTATCTGCACTAGACTAGTTACAGAAAATGCGGGAAACAAGTGCAAATGAGGGCTTTTAAACCAGAAAGTTGAAAGAGATGGAAAAAACTGCCCAAGCGGCCAATAAACTACAATTATTGGGCCAGAAACCACTCCTCTTGTGGTAGATAGGCTACCTAGTGCTTACCATTCCCACTGATAAACTAGAAGTCTTCCTTCCAACACAGAAAGGCTTGGAGGGCTCAGAAACTTACAAACAGTCTTGGATAAAGCAAATCTGGACTAGGCTAGTTACAGGAAAAGTGGGAAACAAGCTCAAACATGGGCTTTTAAACCATAAAAGTTGAGAGAGATGGACAAACTGCCCAAACAACCAATAACTACAATTTCTGGGCCAGAAACCGCTCTTTTTGTGGTAGATAGGCTACCCAGTGCTTACCACTCCCACTGATAAGCTAGAAGGCTTCCCTCCAACACAGAAAGGCTTGGGGGGCTCAGAAGCTTACAAACAGTCCTGGATACAGCAAATCTGTATCTGGACTAGACTAGTTACAGGAAAGGCAGGAAACAAGCTTAGAATGTTTTTTACAGAAAAGCAGCTAAAGCAGCACTAAAAACAATTTAAGTGCAGTGCAAGCTAGCACACAAGTGTGTAGCAATATCAGAGCAAAAACAGTTTAAATAAATGCAATTTATTCAAACTATACTCTGAAATTAATTCAATTATTGTTTTATTCAACTCTGAACAGTTAAAAAGTGCCAGAAAAGTTTCTTATCAGCTGAGAAGCACACTCAGTCAGAACACAAGGAGATTCTAGCAATTTTTTTTGGTAAAGTGGAAAGGGAGAAAGCAAGAACAGAAGATAATTCACGGTTAAGAACCTAGGTGGGTTGGCCTTCTCAAATGTTCTCTCTGTATTAGGTAGAATGAGCTAATGACACTAGACTGGGAGGAGTGTCCCAGATCAAATTCACAGTATGGGTGGGCAACTGCAAAGCCACAAAGTATAAGAATAAGACACCAATAGGGAGGAGGGGTGTGGAACTATTACAGCTACTAGTTCTAGCCACTAAATGAAAGTTTTAAACCAATAAAGGAGCAAGGAGACTCTAGACAATGACCAAGGAATAAGGCACTGGAGGGTTCACCAGATAGCAACACCAATAAGCACATAAAGAAAAAGAACGCCTTAACTAAATCACAGTATTTTCGTCAGTACAACTTCATCAGATCAGCATACCAACTTCAAGTAACCCTTTATATACAGCCCCTAATAAATCAATTAACAAATGTTCCACATTTAAAGGCACAATACAAAATAAAGTACATAAAAGACTGTCATGAAAAACTGTCATACAAGTCTGTGCATGTAGATCCTATATAACTTAAAATCATAAAAAGTCAGTTCATTGATGATAAAATACAATAAAATATGCAGAAAAAACTTTAAATACATGTAGAGATAATAAAACAAATGTACAGTGACAATCAAAAAAAAATTAAAAACATTTAAAGACTGATGTACATAAAACCAAATGTAGATAAAAAAAAAACATGACTCTAAAATGTTTCAGAGCCTGCTGTGTGTAAAATCATAATGCAACCACACCATCTACTGGATAAAAGTAATTCAGACAAAACATATATTATTCAAAGTTTTGCAGCTCTTAATTTTAAGACTGGTTTCAGTGAAACCATTATCATTTAAGCCAGGGTGTTTATTTGCTTCTAAGACCAACTGCCAGTACAATTCTCTGTACTCCAGGCGGGTCTCCTAGGATCCACCCCTAGGATCAACTGGTAGTATTTCAATCACAAAGAAATAAAAACTCTGCTCCTGGTTAATCTAAAGTGTGTTTGTATAAGGTATTATTTGGATTCACCTTTTGTATATCATACCTGTGTTCGTACATTCTAGATTTTAGTTTCTCATTGGCCAGTTGACTCAGTTGGTGGTACTATTCACTCCTGTCAGCCAATCATTGTTGGTGATGACATCACAGCTTACTTTTCCTGGAAATCTGGAAGTAAATCGGAATTCAAATGGCAGAAATGACCAGGATTAAAAAATTGAAGTAAACGACCATGCTGGGGCTACTTTTGCTACTGCTGGCAACAGAAATAGCAGTTTGGATGATTTCTCCAACATTTTTAAATCTCAATAAGCTAAAAGGGACAATGGAAGTGAAAGGACTGTTCAACAAGGAAGACCTAACAATAGACTTGCACATAACATCTCAACTAGCAGCCAAGGTACTAAGAGACTTTTTAAAGACATTTTAGGCCATAAATTTACTTTTGCGGGTGATATTCCCAGTTATAACAACAATAATGATTCATACACCAAAAATCTTTATAAACTGGATATTTGGCTAACTAAATATAAAATGTATGAGATGGACAATGATTATTTAAAACAGTGTTTACATTTAAATATAGTCCTTAAAGGACTGAGGGTATGTAAATACCCTAACAATGTTATTAGTGTTACTGACTTTCACAAATAATTAATAATGGCATTCAACAAATGTGGGTTTGATATTATGAAAGCGATTATCAGAAATAATGAAAATGAAATTAATAAAATGTATGAACTTGTAGAGCATACCAACAACAAAAGTGTAAGTGATTCGATGTTTACTGTTGAAAGGGGAAAAAGTCAAATATCATGATTTATTGAAGGATATTGATTTAAAATGTAAGGATGTGCATGTCAGAAAAGTGAAGAAAATAGATAGAGATGTAAATGAATATAAAGAAAATGTACAATATCCTAAGCCAAAACAGTTTAGGAGGTATGAAGCTTACAATGAGAATCTAACAAACAAAGGGGGATTTTATGGGCAACAAAGTGATGAGAATTTAAACTTGCATGACCCTTTAGAATTCCCTTCCCCCAGGAGGTCCAAGAGGTTGAGGAAGAAGGGTCTAGTCAACTACAGATACAACGCCTGGACAGGACAGAGGGGGATACACTAAAGGTAGATAGTGAGCTGGGAATAACTAATGATGGTCCAAGATTTACTTTTAGTGGTTTTAACATTTTTAACTACAGTAATATTAATATAGAAAAAGGTAATTTTAATCTGTTTTTAAAAGGTTTTACTTTCATTCCAAGAACTAAGACTTATGTTTTTAGATTGTTGGCTGATTTCAAGTTACTTATACACAAGAAAAATCTGTAAATATTTTTTAACGGCCAATTTAAGCCCAACACAGATAACAAATTAAGTAGGAAAATCACCTTTAATCCGCCCCTACATCCACAACTCAGGAATTTCAAAACTATGGTTGAGAACAAACTACGGCAGGCAACAACTAACAACAGGGTGTTTTCCAACTTGAGCAGGGAAGAGAAAAACATTTTAGAAGACTGTAAAAAATGGCAAAAACCTGAGAATCCCAGATAAGGGTGGAGGGGTTGTTTTAATGAACAGAATAACATATAAGGGGAAAATGATGAATATCCTGGCGGATGACAAGCAGTATGCAAGAGTATCACAGAACGAGGTGAACATAGCATACAGAAAAATACAAATATGACTCAATGATTTATTTATTCGAGGGGCTCATTGACAGTGATACCTACAATTTTTTACATGTAGAAAGACCCAGGGTTCCATCCATAATTGGGATCCCCAAGATCCATAAAGACATAAACAACTCACCTTTAAGGCCAATTGTTTCAGCTGAGGGCTCAGTAACCGCCCCTCTAGCAAAATTTGTGGATCTAAAACTTAAAAAAATAGCTATGAGGGGTGAAAACATGTTAAAAGATTCATGGGACCTGTTGAAGAAATTAGATCCTAGTTTTTATTCAGACAAATTGGTTTTTATTTCAGTAGGCGTGATAGATTTGTTTTCCTCTATCCCTCACGATATAGGATTGGAATGGTTGGAAGAAGTTTTATTTGACTATACTGATATTACTTATAATGACTGTCATGTGTGTTTAATATTAATAGATGTGATTTTAAAAAACAATTTTATATTTTTTGAGGGTGAATATTTTAAACAATTAAGAGGTGTGGCTATGGGTGCCCATTGTGCCCCCACTTATGCTGACATTATTTTATCCGATTGGGAAAATAAATTTGTTTTTAACTGTGGTTTTAACAACTGTTGGAGCTTTTATGGTTGTTTCTTGGATGATATTTCCTTATTCTGGAAGGAGCCTGTGGATAAGTTTTTAGAATTTTATAGGTATTTATTAAATACTACTGAATTTTTAAGGTTCACTTATATAGTGGATCATGAAGAAATGATATATCTGTATATTTGTATTAATAAAGTCAATCGGGGTTTTAAGACTAAGATGTATAGAAAAATGACCTTTTCAAATTCATACTTGTACTATACTAGTGCACACCCACATTATCAGAAGAGGGGGTGTGGTAAAAGGCCAGTATGTGCACATCAGTAGAATGACTTCTGATGATAATGATTTTTTAAGCGAAAGTAAATATCTTAATGAGTTATTCAGAGTTAGGGGTTACCCAGAATCATCGCTTCTAGAAGTGTACGAAGAAGTTTTGGCAGCTAGAAAAACTAAGTTTGCCCCTATTTGTGGTAACCATTCTACAGATCTGAACAACATTCACTCTACTGATTCTAAGGTAGAAAATGCATACAATAGTGCCCTGGTAATAACCTATGATGGGGAAGCCAGATTAGTCAAACGTATTATAGAGGAAGAATGGAGCAGGTTTGCTAGCACTTCTGACTTGCAGTACATTTTTGACAAGCCTTTTAAATGAGTCTATAGAAAAGGGTGCACTGTTAAGAACATTTTGGAAAATGGGGCTTGTAAGGCTAGCAACCACTACTCTGGCAAAAGGAGTACACACAAATGTGGGAGATGTGCACAATGCCCCTATCTAAAAACTGGGTACACATACTATTTGAAAGCTAGGAACAGGCTTATTAAAGCCTTGGGTTTTGCCAATTGTAACACCAATGGTCTCATTTATTTAGCTGTGTGTAGTAAATGTGAAGCATTTTATATAGGCAAGACTGAAAGGAAACTAAAATCTAGAATGTACAAACACAGGTATGATATAAAAAAGATGAATCCAAATAATGCCTTATACAAACACACTTTAGATTGTACAGGAGCAGAGTTTTATTTCTTTGTGATTGAAATACTACCAGTTGATCCTAGGGGTGGACCCTGGGAGACCCGCCTGGAGTACAGAGAATTGTACTGGCAGTTGGTGTTAGAAGCAAATAAATACCCTGGCTTAAATTACATGGTTTCACTGAAGCCAGTCTTAAAATTAAGAGCTGCAAAACCTTGAATAATATATGTTTTGTCTGAATTACTCTTATCCCGTAGATGGCGTGGTTACATTATGATTTTACACACAGCAGGCTCTGAACTATAACTGTACAGCTCTCATATACTATATTTGTTTGCTTTAGGAGAAAGTGCTTGTCAGTATTCATGAGGCAATTGCTACATTACCTTCAGAATGCATGTCAATCAGGTTGGCTGGAGAAATGGTGGGAAACTGTCCATCCACTATGGCAGGTATATATTGTAATAACTAATGGGGATGGGCTAGTTGGACCAATGTTTGTTTTTGACACTAACAAAGGAGACTATTCCGTGGAGGACTAAGGGGAGAAGGCTGTGTCAGTGCCTCCAAATGGGCAGCTGAGTTGCTCTCTGGGTAGCAATGTGCAACTGCATTGATCACAGAGAGGCAGTGGAGCTAAGGAGGGTTCTCTAGCAGATATCAGGGGAAAATTTTGTTTCTAATCATTTGCTTCTATACACAGCAGCACTAAACCCCATTGCGAGTTGCTTAAATACAAGCAAAATGAAACAGTTTTAAACCAAACTAACCAATAGGAAAGCCCAAAACTGAGCCTTTTTACAACAATCCCCAACTCAGATGGGTCCTGAGGTACACACTTCAACCACAATGGTGCAAGAGGACTTTATTAATGTAGGATGACTGGTTTTAGTGCTCAGTTAATACCAAACAGCCTAGATTCAGCAAATCTGAATCTACCCTACGCTATAAAATACAGAAGTACTAGAAATTCAAAGTGCAGAACAAAATAGTCACAGCAGTAGAAACAGCAAAAAATGAAGCAGCAATTAATCAAAATGCAGATCAAAAAAGTACAATTCAAGCTTAAAAAATACTTATTTTTGTTGAACATAGTGGATGCCTTGGATTTAGTTCAGATTCACTCCAGATTTCTGGCTAAAGATGCTAAACTCTGAGCAGGTCCCAAACTACATAGAATGAAATCAATCAGGGGAAGCAAAAAATACTCCTATATGATGCGCATGGAAGGTTTTAGAAAAGATAATTCTATGGATAATGATGCAATACTGATGCATGTGCTGGCCTGATGAGAATATAATACCATTAATGTACACATTCGAATGAAAGAAAAGAGAAACAGTGTAAGACATAAAACGAGTAACATTTTTTCATGTGGGCAGAAATCATTAGGGGATGTTTGAAGCTTTGATAGTGTATAGGGAAAAAATCAGGTGATATACTCAGCAAGGATAGGTAAAGCTGAGTATCATCAACAGACAACGCTGGAACCATCGCTTTTCGCATAAGGTAAGTGAGGAGATGCCAATATGAAACATCGAACAATAAAACCCCCAACATTAGAAAGACTGAAAACTAATGTGGGTTGAAAAGTTAACTGCAAACATATACGAACACCATGGTCGCACCAACTCAAAAGGAGAAATCTCCAAAAAAAGGGAATCACTACCATCGCTGACTTAGAAACCTCAGTGTCTATGCTTCCTATGTTAAACAGCAATCGACATTGTGCTCCTCAGTGTCTTGTGCTTCGGGCAACCTTTGCTCGAGGAATTTCACTTCAGCCACCTGCAGACATGCCAAGTGCATTTGTGTTAAATTTTATACAGCAAAATGTGTGCAAAAGTGACCTACCTCCCCTTAGTTAGTGCATATAACACAATTTTGCATGCCCATTTCACTGGTTAAATTAGGGCCCGCAGCATCATTCTCTCGATATAGGTGCAACGAGTCATGATGCCTCTAAAATATAGTGTCGTTTGGCTGGTTGTGCTCTTTGTATCCTAGGATACACTAGCTGAGGAAGAGAGGGAATTTTCTCTAATTCTTTTGTCATATAATTTATTTTCAGAATCCAGGTTCATTCTTCACCTGTACACCAATATCGATTTTCCATGAGGTAATCAGGCTACTCTAGTCTATTGCACAATCCTCACAGATGCAACCGTGTAAGCAGTTTCTACATCATTATTTTACTAAAAATTTGGTGAGTTGAGTATTGAGTTTGCACCTGTTACTTATCTGTATTATGTTTAGATCAAATGGCTTTTAAGAAAAAATGGTTATACTTAATGCAGTATAGTGCTGTTTTTCACACGAAAAAAAAAAAACTGTTTCAGGTTATACTAATCCATAAGAGTAACATACAATTCTTTCATTCATGCTAAAATATAACTCCAGAGGGATGAATACCCAAGAGATGGAAATGAGTGAGTTCTGGCACTGTCCTTTTGGTGATCCCATCTCCAGAATCTGGGGTTCAATCGTGATTTAAAGTCACTGTGTGAAGTCTGTACATTTTCTTCATGTTTGTATGCTTTCTGGGTACTCTAGTTTTCCCCACCTTCAAAATTCTTCCAGTTGATTAACTACACTGAAGTACCCACATACACACACACACACACACACACACACACACACACACACACACACACACACACACACACACACACACACAGACATTTTATATGTGAGCGTGTGTGTAAACAAATCATATTTAAAGAAATACTTTCTTACACAATCTACTACCATCAGTTATACAGTCTGAATGTTATCATGGCCACTAGAATTCTCTCTGCAGATGCTCATTATTTCCCAGTGTCTATCACTTTTCTCTGGCTGCTACACTAATTCGTGAAGAAAATGGATGAAATGTACCTGTGATATAGCATACAGCGATTTGCAGGTTACCACTTACCATACAGTGTGGCAGTAAAGCAAATTCAGTAAGAATATTAAGAGACTGCAGGTGGTCTTATGAAATGTGTCAAGGTAATAATTCTAACAGAAATGTAACTTTGAGTTCATACTTTCAGAAGAAAAAGATTACTTTGCATGCTTCAGTATTTTTATAAGAGTCTACAGTGCTGTTATTCCATATAAGTTTATTTGCAATAAGAAAAAGAGATAACATGCATAACTCAAAATTAGAATGTGCCATTAAAACCATTCGTAACTTATGTTGGCAACAGTAAGGATTCAGTTTTACAGACTACTTACCGGACAGATTATGCCTGTCATCTTTCAATGGTATCATTTTGCCAAAAGACAGAAAATGCAAATAATATAGATAACTCATAGCCTTCCTGCGAGTGCACAGGTAATAGTTTTCTTATTATGGTTAATAGTTATGCACTTTGCCTGCTGGCAGCAGTCCTTTCAGTCTTTTGTTTTTGAAAAAGAAAACACATTAATGACATATGAAAGAAAATCCAGCTTTAATGAAAGTTAATGCATTTTCTGTATAATTGCCAGTTCAAACATTTTTGTTTTGTTGGCAACGGTGGTGCAGCAGCTAGCGTTTCTGCCTCACAGCAAGAGGTTCTCAGGTTCGATCCTTGGCTGGGGTGCCTTCTGTGTGGAGTCTGCATGTCCTCCCTGTGGTCGCATGGGTTTCCTCCGGGTGCTCCGGTTTCCTCCCATATCCCAAAGACATGCTATAGGTGGATTGAACATTCTAAATTGGCCCTAGGGGTGTGTGTGTGTGTGTGTGTGTGTGTGTGTGCCTTCTGTGGAATGTTGGGCGCCGAGCTGGCAACTCGACACTGTAAAACTCCATTGCCAACCATGAGCAGAAAGGTGATCCGCTGTGGCAAACCCTAACTGGGAAAAAGCCGAAAGAAAAGACTAACCAAGTAACTTGTAGCAATTTAAGAGAAGAAAATCCCATAGAGCTACATTTCATGATGGTCAGGTTTTGGGTGGCACACCCTTTCATATGTATCTGCATTAATATATTTTCAGTCACATATTGTGCCCCATCCATGAGTTAATGATCTAAATGCCTTATGGAATGCAATGATAATGCTAATACTGTAAATATATAAATCGTGAACCAAAGATCAAGAAGATGATAGTGGGATATGAAGCCTGTCTGCTCATTTATGTGTTTTAGTAGATTGGCAGTAGTAGTTAATACTAGCTATCATGTGTTGATGTGTGCCATGCAATATGATACACAAAGACCCAAGACATAGAAATACAAAACATGCCATATATTTTCTATATCCTTTCTGTAGTGTTCCTCCAGATACTAGGCTGGAGCAGCAATTCCACCATTTTACTGTCCCACACAATTAACATATTCATTTTGTTAGGTACCACAGTACAGATTCCACAGAAAAAGCAGCAATAACATACATACAATTGGTTTTAGATTGTCCCCAGTTATGCTGTTCCTATGGGTCATATATTTTCTGTACCTTCTGGGCAAGCCTAAGTCTACAGGGGATGTTGTCTCTACAAAATAAATTTATTGAACTATTAGAGTGTTAACATAAATGCATGAAGTCTAAAGGATGTTTTAAAGAGAACAGTCTATCCACACATGACAGTGAAAAGAAGACTTTGTACCCCTTAGATGTTCTGATGGGTAGTACAACCAAGTAGCCTCAGCCCCTGAGTTGTGGTGCAGAGAAGTGTAGTTTTGCTGTCCTACCCCACACAGGTATGGCATGTGGGTGTGACAGCTAACACTTTGGTGAGTTGGTTTGATGATAAGAGTGTTCTAAGCTTCATACCAAGAAATTCAAATTGCTAAATGACCTAAAACCTAAACTTCAGAAGGAATATTCCCAATTTGAATTGGTCCCATGATTAGAGTTCATCATTAAAACATTAAATTTGCTTCAGTTAATTCTCATTTATTTTCATTCATCCAGCAGTAAGCGTCTTTAAGAAAGACACTTATCAAGGAGATTGGCTATTTGGTACAGTTAAAAAGTACTGCTGGTACCACCTACATAACAATAAAAATAAAACAGAAATCTAACTTGCTGTCACTGTTACCTAGTAGTGATAAATAGAGTGAGAACATAAAGTTGATGACAAATATCATGGAAATCCACAGTAGAAAGTTTTCAGGCCACATGACATGCATTCATCACCACCATCTATACTCTGTGAGGTATGATTTAAGCCAGCCAATGATATTGATGGATAGGTCACATCAGCAGCACAACTACTTCAGGGATATGAGAACTGGCTAGCTCAGTCGGTAGAGCAATAGATTCTTAATCTCAGGGTCATGAGTTCAAGCCTTTTTTATGGAAAATTAGTCATGCTGGATGAAGCTTGGAATGAAACCTTTCAGAGGTTAAGAAAGCTATGTACATATTACGGCCCATGATGTCAAAAGCTGTTGAAAAATCCATAAAATGAATATGCTCCTCCATCTTCTTCATTGGGAAGAAGTCATCTGCCTCCAACAAGAATCATGGCGGATAATATATAAGGCCTTGGAAAAGGCTGACAGAGCTCCTTGGCTCTCAATGAAGCTGAGAGAGAATCCCAGACTTCAATGATCCATGCTAATTTAATTGTGAATGCATTTAGGAAGTTATGTTTGTTGTAAGTACAGAACAATCGTCTGTACACTGATGGTCAATGGCTAGCACCTTGGAAGCTTTGATTTTCAAATTCAGGCATACCTGAATGAGCAGCCTTTCATCTGCTCAGTATTTTCTGTCATTCAAAGAAGAAAGTGAATTCAGATTAGTCGTACCAGATAAGCTAGAGATAAGCAACCTATGTGAAAAAGCACCTAGGCAAGCCAGACAAATGCTGAGTTATATAGAAAGAGGCATCACCTATGGAAAATGAGATTTTACTGTACCTATCTGTACATATTTGGTAAGATTCCACTTAGTGTAGACTGTGGAGTTATGAACAACACATCATTGTAGTAACACAGGCAGGCTACAAGTTGTACAATGAAGAACAACAAACCTGGAAGGTCTACAACAGCCTTTTAAAGAGATAGCAGAAAAGTCTGTCTATAAAGTCTTGAAGAAAGGAGATGAGGAAGAACTTGACAGGAACTTTATAGTACCTCAGAAGGAACTATGATGTGCAAATAGCTGCAGTCTTTCAAAAATGTATGAGCAAAATATCAATCAATTTAAGGATTTAAGGATACAAGTGAGGCATGCAGAAACAATGTATTAGTTAAGAGTAGTGACTGATTGGGACAGCCTTCCTGACCAGATAGTAAAGTTAAAACAGGGACTTGATGTCAAGAATGTCTGTTAATGTATAGTATAGGAATAAGGCTTTCATCGTAAGAACTCGTCTGGATATAAGTTAAGTTAGATAAGTGTGAACTGCAGCTTATCAAATAAACAGGGAGCAGATTAGTCAAGTCATGTGGATTTATTTGCCAAAAATTCATATTTCTATTTGAAACGGAGACAGATATTTCAGCTGGTCTAACATACCAAATTCCATTAAAACAAGTAGTTTAATAAGTGCTCAAATAATCCAAATTCTTTAGTTCCCCTGTTTTTTTAGGTACTGAACATAAAATGTGCTCTTAACAAAGGTACATTACCATCCTTGTCTAAAGGACAAAAAATGCAATCTGAATTGTACATAACAGTCCCAGAAATAGTATCCAAGAGTTACATTCTGCACCAAAATGGTGAGAGGAGATTAAACAAAAGCATAAACAAATACTCCAAAAAGCAGCAATTAGGAAAAACCCAATGCAGTGCATTCTTTTATTAATTTCTGAGTTGACGGTCATTTTTGTCTTTGTTTCTTTGTGGTGTGCAGAACAGTTTCTGTGAAGAGACCAGAAAATGCAAGAAAACAGAAGGTTGAGGACTTTCTTTGCACAGTAAGATTTTTACAGATAAAATAATTATTTGACACACAGGTAACAATAACAAATAAGAAAAAAGAATTATATCTGCCTATTTTAAAATTATTGATGTTATCAATACTAAGCTAGATTCTTGTACTGTAAAATTTGGAAGTAATAGAAAATTTAATTGACCATTTTATAAACTGATATAAGTAAATCTGTTTTATGCAAAACATGACATAATCAAAAGCCTCCAACTAAAAAAATGTTTAGAAAATATTAACACATTCCTGTCCATAAAATGCATATAGGCCTGAACTATCCATGTACAGAATTTTTCATTTTTTCCAATTATAAGCATATAGTCCACTAAAAAATCAGTGATATGATAATCTCTGAAAGGCTTGCAGGTGCCTCAAAGAACTTTTTGATCCTTTAAATTAAAAAATATATAATTCTGACACACAGTGCCTTTTCAATTTATGGTAGGGATAATAGATAACTTCAGTACATGAAATCAGACGTATGCTTTAATAAAAAGTTGATGAAAGAAATTCATTGCTTTCTAAGGGCAGTCATTACTAGAAATAGATGAAATCTATCACACAAGGCTGGCAAAACTCTAGTTCAAAGGAAATACTTGATAGAATTTCTCTTGGGCATTCATATATTGTCTAGATCTTTGTAGCATACAGATGGTTGCTGCTACCTAGATTAAATTACAGTACACCAGTGTGCTTTCACCATGTGATTAACTGAGTGCACTGCAGAAGCTAAGCCTTGTTAAATTAATAGGATGAGATCACCTATGGAGCCCTTTATTACATACAGTTTTAATACTGTTAGTCTATGAGATAAAGTGGTTATCATTTATTCTGTAGTTAACACTGTCATAAGGCACTATATCATTAACTGAAGTGGATGATGTGTGTGCGTATTTGTTGAAAATTCTTTATTGCAAGAAGCTGTACTGGTTACAAATACATGTAGTAATCTATCCAAGGCCTAGGTAAACATAAAAAATGCAGATGCATTTACAGCCGTTGGGCCATTGTTCTCTGATTAACAAATTTAACTAAAAAGTCTGTTTACTCTTCTGATGAATATTATGGGAATACGTTTCACAGGTTTTGTTATCAACTAATTAATCTAAATGGTCCAAAATGTACCAAAGTAACATTTCACATTAAAAACATACTTAGTATAGTACACATTAAGTAAAAATATATTAACTCCTATTCAATTATTTTAAGTTTCATCACTTCACCTCCATTAAAAGGAAACTACAGAATTTATAGCACTTATCATATGCTCTGTTCTATGGAACTGTATTAGGTCCTGTCTAAAGAGAAGGCATTTCCTTTCAGCTATTAAACAGTGTCCCAAAGTATTAAACCCAAAAGCACTACTTATCACTGTGCCGTCCCCACTTTGGGTCAATAATCAATTAACCTGAATCCTCTCTACTGACAATGGAGAGGGGTGTTGACATGGAACAAAAAAATGATACACTCAGTATTTCCAGATGCAACTCTCTGCATCAAACACAGTTTCCCTTAAGAGCACACAGGGAACACAGTCAGTCCGGGGGCTAGGTCTTCCCTCTCTCTCCAGATCCCCAATAAGACTTCCCAGTAGCACAAGTGTAGGGTTGAGTCTTCAGCCGAGTGTCCAAGCCAAGTCCTCCAGCACCCTCTCTGTGGAACCAGTACTTCATGTCCCTGCTCCAAGCAGCTGACACAAACACTCTTGAGATTTGATTTTCACACACACACACACACACACACACACACACACACACACACACACACACACACACACACACACACACACACACCTGGGAAAGCCTGGCACATATTTACTAGCTATGCCCCCTTCTGCCAGACTATAAGGTAGTTACACTGCCACTAGACATTCCAAAGCCATCTTACTCCAAGGTTGTTACAAAGGCAACCAATTATGCTGAATAACATTAATATTAATACAAATGGTAGTTTTGGGCAAATGCATTAAGGCTTTCAGGAGTGGCCCGCTGTCACCAAATATATATATAAGTACTCTCAGAGTTTAAAATATTCTCTAAAGAACCAGCCACAATGAAAAGTTTAAATATATTTAATAATAAATAATAAAATAACATGGAAATACTACATATCAATTTACAATAAACACCAGGGTTTCAGTCACAGGAAAAATTAAAAATAACACAGGTTGGCAGGTTCACACAGTTACAGGAAAAACAATACTTAACTAATCTCACTATATTTTCCTTACTGATCTAAAGAATTTTTATTCCCTAGTTACTTACTAGAGCAAGGCAAGATGAAGTAGGTGAGAGACCCTTCTTTGTTAGGTTACAAAAACAGAGTGCAATGAGACTCAATCTCACATAGTACTAAAATATCATTTTTATTGACAGATTACAGAATGACATCACATACATCTGGTCATCTGACCTCTGGTTCCCATGCTACCCCTTGGTAAGAAGCTGTCAGGATTTAGCACATATGTGTCAATAATATATACACACACAGAGCCTTGATAAGATTTGCTGCATCTCCTTGAAGTCATAAAACAATTTCAAACCACCACCCTTCCAGAGTAGTTATTAGTATACCCCAAAGACAATGCAGGAAGCTTCCTAGTACAGACTTTTTGTATCTGGCTGCATTGAGAACTGTGAGATACAATCTTTATGGCTTAAACCAGGTAATTTAATTTCAAACTATTTTCAAAGTTTGAGATTACCCTCTTTTCTTCCAGTATCCTCTGTTAAAACCTATACATTTAAACAGTTACAATAATGCATGTATATTTCTTTTTCTGTCTAGCAGGGCACACTGTTTTTATATTTTTAACACAAGCAGCTTTACAAATACATTTTTCAACACAAGCATCTGTACAAATCAGTTTGATATACAAATGACGTATAATTCTTTACAAAATTCCAGCCAGCTGTGCTGGCATATGTTACACATCCACTGCGCTACATTTCCTGGCATAGCTGGCAATACTTCACATCATCACAATTACAATACTTTTGTCAGCAAATGTCCATTGTCTACCTCATAAACAAAGATATGAAAACATGAATAAAAAGAGAGGCTGTATCTCATACTAATATGTTTTAGGGAGGGAGGGTGTTAATTTTAATTGAAAGATGGAGAAGAAATATGCTTATCATATTGACTTTAGCTACAGTGAAACCCTAAGCATTATGGATGGTCAATTTCAAATTCCTTACAGAAAAGAATGATATGTTTTTTTTTTTTTTATTATTTCTTTGTTCCAGTTTTCAGAACTAGGGCAGTTCCACTTATCACAATTCATACAACTAAGGAAATGATCAAACATGATTAGTTTAGAATGTTAGTTTAATGCAGCTTACAAAAACATATGTGACACTGTAGGATGTATGTGCCAGTATATAGTAGTAAAAGCTCAAGGTGATGCTGGCTAAATTTATATCAGTGTCCAAAAGGCTGAAAAAACACCACAAGAAAATTATTAATGACTATCCTAATGAAGCAATAGTTAAGCACTTTTATCTCAAGAAATGTTACAGAGAAAAAAAAAAAGTTACTGAGACAGTAGTGAATTATCAAAGGGGAGAAATGGGTGGCCACCTAGGGCTCACAGCTTCGGGTGGGCTTTGGCCTGCCAAAAATAATTCAATTTTAAGCAGCTCACTCTATTAGCACATATTCAAATTAAGTCTTTCTCTCTTTTCCAGGACCACAGGTACAAGAAATAGCACAAGTGTACAGGAACTACACAGTACAAAGATGGGCTGCTTTGA
The DNA here is from genome assembly GCF_019279795.1 of Protopterus annectens. Lineage (NCBI taxonomy): Eukaryota > Metazoa > Chordata > Ceratodontiformes > Protopteridae > Protopterus > Protopterus annectens. The sequence goes on along the minus strand of NC_056728.1, from coordinate 567,513,969 downwards.
ATCACTACAACCCTCAAGTTTCCGTTATTGACTTACTTGCTGCTTTTTGAAATTCCTGTTACTTAGTGCTTTGCTGCAGTTTTTGTTGATATCAATAAGTGTGAGTTGCTGCTCACTGGGCTGGCTGCAGCCTTTACATTATTTAATTAGTCAACTGGAGGAATTAGCATGTGGTTTACTGAATTCTAGCTGCTTGACGGTGTGAGTGAGAGTGCGTGTGTGTGCAAGCATGTGCCTAAATGAATTAAATGATTTAACAGAATCAAACCCTGTACTTTGGCTGCAAGAGACAATGAACTTAATCCTTCATACCAACTGCCAGCCTCCACTAACTTCTTTTAGTTTTCATTGATAAATCACAGAGGATTACAGTCAGTCTTTGTCAGTTATTAGAGTTTCATAGTTTTTATGCAAAACCTGTTGTTCTGTTAACTTTTTTGTGATTTAGATTAGTCTACTCTTGTCTGTCTTAAATTTTGCAGAATATCTCTGCAAAATCTCTGACTTTGACTCATATTTATGTCCTATCTTTGAGCAAGTTACTTAACCAGATGGTGCTTTGGGCAACTGTAAATTTGGGCTCGACTCCTAAATGGTGCCAAGGAGTGCAAGCCGGTTAAATTGATTGTGGTAAACAGGGGCATCATCATCATCACCAAATGAGCCATGTTCTTTAGATGTGACCCTTGCTGTCCTTGTTGCATTCATAGGTTTACAGGTGGGTACTATGTTATTAGCTCAAGCCTATTTTAAGCCTAGCCAAGCTTATACAAAATTTACCAAAATATTGCTGATGTGTCAATATCTCGAGGAGTTTTACAAGTTAAGATACAGGCATGCACACATCAAGCATTCACAGACTGCCCCTGTCATTAGATGCATAGGTGCCAAACCAGTGGTAAATTTGTGATTTTCATTAGTTTCATAGATATACAGTAGACTAATGACTACCACGGCCGTTATAAGCCTAGCAGTGCAGCCCAACTCAGTTATGTCCCCTGTGTATCATGGACATTTATTAGGAGGGAGTATGTTAGCTAGGAAGTTTCTAGAGTTTATGTAGTGGGGTTTGTTAGTTTGGGCACTAGTGGCTGCCTCTGCTTCTGTCTATCAGAGACATAGGGATCAGACCAGGGGTGAATTTCTGATTTCCTATCCATTGGTCAAGGTTAGTGATGTAGTAAACAGGAACATCATCACCAAGCTTAAATAGAGCTAGTGATGGACTCTGCCTCACATGAGTGGGGAGCCTGTTCCAGAGGATGGGGATTTTCTGAGACACATATCTGCCTCACCAACATGTCTTATTTATGTCACGAGCAAAATTTAAATCATTGGATCTAGTGGTTTTCATGCTGTTCGTTTTGCGGCTGTACAAAAGGTCCATCTGAGGATGCCTTGTATGCCAAGCTTAGATCGCCCCTCAATAACCTATAGGAGACTGAGTATAGTGATAGGCTTTTAGGGCAATCTATATAGGACAATGAGTTTATACTATAGATTCTGAAAGAAATGTTAGGGGGCACTCCAACTGTTGCATATGTCTGGTCAGGTACATCCAGATGGGGTATTATACTCAATGATGGGTATAATAAGGGCTGAATAAAGTGGCACTTTGACTTCCTTGCACCTGGATGCCCTGCCCTTACTTATAAGTCAGGTGACTGAGAATGATATTCTTGTTACCTTGGTCACTTGTTGGTCAGTGGCCAGATTACTGTCTACATATATTCCCAGATCCCTGTCTACTGAGTCACCTCTTAGAGATGCCTTATCTATAGAGTAATTAGCCTTGGCAGCAGCTTTCCCAAAAAAACACTATAATGTATTTCTTGACATTGAGTTTTAATCCCTGACTTTTCCATCAGTCATTTTGATGTGTAAGACCCTATTGTAAGATGTGTCATGGGGGAATCTATGATAGCTCCCAATTTGCAGTCATCTGCAAGCCTGGCCAGCTAAAGGCTACATCTGAGAAGTAGATGCCAAATAGCACAGGTGCCAGGACTGAGTCCTGAGGTGCTCTGCTGGTGACCGGTCTCTTGGTGGCGTGGTCTCACTAATTCTGATTTCTTGGCTCCTTCCTGTGAGTCATCAGAGTTGCATTGTCAACTATTCCTGAGGGGAGGTTTGCATTGAAATCCATAGCCAGGACCAGGTAGCCGTATGCACCATTTTCCCCTCATATATTGTCTTAGTGACCTTCTCAAAGAAGTCCACCAGGTTTAGTAGCACGACCTTCTCTTGACAAAGCCAGAATAGCTAGGGTTCAGTGTCTGAAGGTTGCCTATGTCTTTGTTGATCATTTCCATGATAATCTATTCCATGGCTTTGCATATTAGACTAGACAAACTAATAGATCTGCAGTTTCCTGGGTCAGTTGATGGTCCACCCTTGTGAAATGTGATATCTGTTGCAGTCCTCCATTTTCATGATAGAAAGACTGTTTTGAGGCTATAGTTGAAAAGCGTTTCAAGTGGTCCTGATAGATCATGTTTCAAGCTATTTAGGAAGCATCCCGGGTTATTACCGGGGCCCACTGAGGCTGACCTGCTCCCTGTTTATAGCTGGGGCGTTATGCTAGTAAGTATTTCATGGGGGAGGTGGGGACAGGGAGTGAAGGGTAAAGTTTGAAGTGAAATTGTCAGCCAGCAAATTCCCTATTTCACTCTGCTCAGTGAAGGTGGTGCCATTGATTACCAGTTCGGCCCATTGATGTGTGCTGCCTTTGAGGTTTTGGACATAACTGTAAAAGGTATTAGAAGGTATTGTGTTTGTCTTTAGCTTGTGAGATTATCTTGACCTCGTAATTTGCCTTGTTGGACTTAACTAGCCCTCTTAGTTTCCTGTTTAGTTTAATTAGAGAGCTCTTGTCACTATGAGAGTTGTTCTTCCTGATTTTTAGCCATGACTTTTTCCTTTTGTTATATACCCTGTTAAGATTAGGATTCCATCACTGTGGTTTGTTTTTAGAGTTTATTTTGGGCTTACTTCTAGTAAGTACAGCAGCCTCTATACAGCCATTTATATGCTTCTACAGGGTCACTATGAACAATTCCACATAGATCACTGTGAAGTCGGGGTTGAGTGGGGAAATGAATTTTGATAAACTATTATTTAATAGGATGTAGTCTGCTTTTGAATACTTCCTAACTGTTACAGGGTTTGCTTTGGTTACCGAGTTGATTTTTATTTTGAAGGAGACAGCTTTGTGGTCCAAACTCACCAGAGAGTACATGACACTGGGGGGAGGGGTGTAGCTCTCTTCCATATTGCTGAGTACCAGGTTTAGTAAGTCTGAACTGTTGGTGGGTGTGTACATTATCTGGTCAAGAGTATTTGTGTTAATAAAATCCAGGACTCATTGTGCCTGCAAGTATGAGGCAGTCTATGTTTCCCAGTCTGTACAGGGGTAGTGAAAGTTTCCCATGACCAGGGTATTTGATTTAATGGTACATGTCTCCAGTAGGCCTAAGTACAAGCTATGATCCTAGGAACATAGATGCTGGCCTATACTTTGCTAATATATGGTATGGGACTTTGTCTGTGGTGATTTGCATGTGGATAAATTCCAGGGCCTTGTCCTGTTTAACCCTGTAGAGTTATGCTTGTTGCTAATACAGATTGAGACTCCCCCACCTTTTGTCCTTGTCTGTGCAACTGATGGTCTAAATATGTGGAATTTACTGAAGCCTTGCACTGTAGGAGTACTTTCTGTAGCTTTAAACCACAAGGATAAGCTTTGCTTCACATGGATGGGAAGCCTGAAGCCTGTTCCAGAGAAGGAATAATCTTTGAAACACATAATTGTCCTTCCAACATGTCCTGTTTATGACACAGATGAGGCTGGATCCTTAGAATGTCTATTTCTGATGCTATTTGTTTTGTGGATGTGTAGCAAGTACCATCAATGTGGGATTAGAGGATGTCTGGTAGGCTAGGCATAGATCTGTAGGAGATCAAGCATAGGGATAGGGCTTTGAGTCAGTCTGCATAAGACTTGTTTATTATCTGTATTTCTTTTTTCTGAGGAAACTCTGAGGTCTCTCAAGCTGTTTCAATGGTTTGGTCACATGCCAAAGGTTGCATTTTATTCAGTGACTGGTCTCATGAGAGCTGAGTACAGTGGAACAATGACCAATTTGGACCTGGATGCCATGTCGTTATTTATAAGCTGTGCAACATATAATGATTTTCTCACCACAGCAGACACATGGTGGTCAAAGGTCAGGTTATTGTCAACATGCATTCCCAGATCTATGATCACTGGATCTTCTTGTAGGGGCATATTATCAGTGTGGTAATTTCTAGGGATGGCCATCTTTCTAAAGGGTACTTATTCATTTTATGCAATGAGTTTTAGTCCACGGTTCTGGCACTAGTTGTTTGTCTGTGTCAAACTGTCTTGAAGGGTATCTGTGTCCTTAAGCTATTCAGTGTCCATGCATAGATTGCAGTAATCTGCAAATCTGGTCAGTCGGAGGCCCTTGATGTTTGTCCTGACTTCAGAGAAAAAGATGCCAAAAAGGAGAAGCCCCAGCACTGATCCTTGTGGGACTGTACTAGTGAATGGCCTCTTTGAGGAGGTGGATTTCCCTATCCTAACTACTTGTTCCCTATCAGTTAGCCAGATGGCTATCCATCAACTGACATACAGGCTTATGCCATTTTTTTTAAGTTCCTCTACAATGTCTGAATGAGGTACTGAGATGAACATCTTGATCAGGTTGAGGTAGGCAGTGTACAGTGTTTTGCCCTTGTTCATAGCTTTAGTGACCTTCTCAAAAAAGTCCATCAGGTTAAGTAGGCATGACTTGCCTTTGACAAAATGAAATGGGTATGGTCCAGTGTCTGCAGATTTCCTATGTCATTGTTTACCAGATCCATAATAATCTTTTTAATGGTCTTCCATATGAGACTAGTCAGACTTATGGGTCTGTAGTTCCCCAGGTCCACGAAAGCCCCACTTTCCCTGTAGAGGGATAACCACTGTGGTGCTCCATTTGTTTGACATGAAGCCTGTCTAGAAGCTATGGTTCAATGGAGATTTTAGTGGGTCTGACAGGTCATGCGTCATGCTATTCAGGAGGCATCTCTGAACATTTCTGAAATTTTCTGAAAATCTAACTCAGAAAACACCACAGCAGGATAGAGCAATGGACATGCAAATTAAGAAAAAAAAAGGTGGAACGGGAAGCAACTGGTCAGTTGCTGTGTGAAGATATTTTGGAGCCTTCCACAGGAAACCAGTATAAACATTCACCTGAAACTGGACAGTAAGGGAAGGAACAGGAAAATGGCAACTCTGACTCAGTCAATCTTGAGGAGTGATAGGTCAGTGAGTTCCCATATGACAGAACAACAAATGACACAGGATGAAATTGAAGAGAATGTGCCACAAGAAGATGCTATAAAACTTTCTATAGAATTCCTATAGGAAATGGAGAGCAAAAATGTGCTGTCAGTTTAGAAGAAAAGGAGCTAAGAGAAGAGTTGTTTGATTTAATAGAGATAGATAGCCATATTAAGATCAATGAAAGAAATAAACTGCAGAGGGTCAATAAAACCCAAAAAGTTAGAAGTTTGATAAAACAAATGAACACAGTAATGAGGACTGTCCATTGAGATCCATGCAATATAATAGAAGTAAACAGGATATATTACTGCGCAGCTATATTAATAACAAATAACATTCTACCGAAAGAACACAGGGTAGTAAAGGAAAGAAAGGCGAGAAATCGAATACCATCATGGAAATATTGACTAGAGAAAACTATAAAGCAATTAAGGCAAGAAGTGGCACTGTTAGAAGAGTACAGAAGAGGGAACAGATCAACAAAAATACTTAGAAAGATAGACATGATAAAAGTAACACACAGTATCAGAACAGATCAGGATCTATTATGCACTATTGCAATAACAAACTAAAAATCTCAGCACAGGCAGAAAAAGTTAGAAGATATGCAGATAAATATAAAGGAAAAGTACAAAATAAGCAATTAATTGATGACCCCCAAAAGTTCTATATAGAATTGGAAGTAAAAGACCACCCAAAAAAGAAGAAATACATATATTTTGGATAAATATCTGTGAGGATCCTGTGGAACATAACAAAGATGGGATGAAGTAACAACCAGAGAGATTGAAATAAAGCTAAGAAAAGCCTCCAAGTGGAAAACATGAGGCCCAGATGCAGTACCTAACTTCTGGCTAAAAGTATTAACATCTTTGTATGAAAATTTAGCCATAAGTAAAAACTATTTATATGCACACCCTAAACAGACACCAGCCTGGTTAACAACAGGAAAACAATGCTCCTACTTAAGAGTGAACCTGCAAGTTATCCTAAAAATTAAAGACCAATAATCTGCCTCCAAACAAAGTGTAAACTATACACTGGAATTGATGCTGACAGAGTTTACAGTAATTTAGAAGAAAACTCAATTGTGGCAATAGAACAAAAGGGTAATAAAAGAAATTCATATGGAACAAAGGATAATTTGTTGTTAAATAAAGTCTTAGTGCATAACTGTAAAAAGGGGAAGAATCTAAGTATGAAATGGATAGACTACAAAAAAGCATTTGATAGTTTACCACATTCATGGATAAAAGAGTGCTTAAAAATGTATAAGGTACACCCTACACTGATAAACTACATCGCAGCGACCATGAAACAGAGGCAAACCACTTTGCAGTTAAGCCATGATAAAGGACAAATTATTATTCCAGGGATAAAAATTCAAAGGGGGATATTCCAGGGTGACTCTGTCACTGCTGCTCTTTTGTCTTGCCCTTAATCCATTACGCTGTCTGCTTACCAGATTAGGTAATGGCTACAATTTGGCTCCTAGAAAGCAACAAAGTGTAAAGACTTCTCATATTCTCTTTGTAGATGATTTAAAAACTGTATAGCTCATCAGATAAGGAACTTAAAGCACAACTGCAAGTAGTCAAAGCTTTTTCAGATGATATAAGAATGTCATTTGGTCTTGATAAATATGCAAAAGCAACCTTTAAAGCAGGAAAACTGCAGCACTAAGAAAACATCAGTTCGGGACAAGAATGTGATATAAAAGAGGGACTGTATAAATATTTCAGGACTGATGAAAGAACAACAATAAAGCAGTTAATGCAGAGGACTAAAGCTCTGACTTCTTAATGAGCTACTTCCAGTGGCAGGGTTTGACTCTTTTATAGGTTCATGGGTTCATAGGAGTGAGCTACACTAATGGCCCTGAAGCCTTTACAAGCCTAGCCCAAAACAATTGCCCAGGCACCATGTCACCTGATGTTAGTTCACAGTGCCCATATCCAGTAGGGCAACTGGAATGATCCCTGGAGTAAACTTTCTGTTACCCATCCACTCATCAAGATTTCTCTTGAGGAGGGCCAGTGAGGTGTTCTGCTTGACATGAATGGGAAGCTTATTCCAGAGTATGGGCACTCTTTGGGAGATGAACCTGTCCCTCCAGCATGATCTGTTAATTGTGGTAATGAGAGTGTGATCTCTGGAGTGTGTGGCATGGGGGTGGGGGTTGGGATTTCTTTAGGTGTAGCATTTCAAGTACGGTTTGGTCAGACATGGCTTTGTAAGTCAAGCAGAGATCAGCTCTAAGTAGATGATAAGAGACTGAGAACAGCTGAAGTCTGTCCATATAGGACATATGTTTGAGGCCTAGGATCCTTTTTGTGAGGTACTTTTGTGGCCTCTCCAGCTGTTGTAGGTGTCTGGTCAGGTACATGCCAAACAGGGCATTATATTTGATGACTGGTCCAATGACGGATGAATAGAGATGGATGATGACCTCTTTCTTCTTGGGTGCGAAACCTTTGGTTATAAGATGTCCCATGGAGAAGGACTGTCTGACCACAGTGGCAGTGTGGTGGTCGAAGGTGAGGTGGCTGTCTTGACCTGGGTGCCCAGATCTCTTATGTCCCCTTTAAGTGTTCAGTGGGCTCCCATAAAAGTGGTAATTCATGGGAACTGAGTTTTTTCCAAAGGGTATGATAACAGGTTTTTTGGCGTTAAGCTTCAGGCCATGGTTTCAACACCATTCATTGGTCTCAGAGAGGCCCTTCACTTGGGGAGTTGATAATGACTCCTAGCTTGCAGTCAACAGTGAACTTGGTCAGCCAGAGTCCTTCTGTGTTGGCCTGGACTTCTGAGAAGTAGATGACAAACAGGAGAGGGCCCAGGACCGAGCCCTGTGGGACTCCACTCATGACTGATCGACAGTCTGACTTGGAATCCACAACTTTCACTCTGTGGGTACTGTCTGTGAGCCAATTTGCAACCCACCTAGTGATGCAAGGATTGATGTCTAGTTTGGTGAGTTTATCAATGATACCTGAGTGGGGAATGGTATCAAAGGCCTTGGCCAGGTTGAGGTAGGCTGTATGCACTACCTTACCCTCATCCACAGCCTTGATGACTGCCTCGAAGATGTCCACCAGGTTCAGCAGGTAGGATCTCCCCTGAACAAAGCCAAACTGTGTGGGGTCAAGAGTTTGGTGATTGCCTATATCTTTGTTAAACAGGTCCATGATGATGTGCTCCATAGCTTTGCATACCAGACTCATCAGGCTAGTGGGGTGATAGTTCCCAGGGTCTGTGGTTTCTCCCCCTTTATGGAGCAGGATGACTGCAGTAGTGTGCCATTCGTTAGAGACATAGCCTGAGGTAAGGCTGAGATTGAACAGGGCACACAGATGTGGTGCCAGTTTGTTTTGTAGCTCATGTAGGACACAACCAGGGATATTATCAGGTCCCATGGACACTGTATCCTTGGCTTTGGACAATGCAGCTTTTACTTGTGCCGCAGAAATGGAGGGTACCAGGCTTTCTTCTGGTATTGTGATAGGGCCCTTGGGGGGGTAAAGGTGGCACTGAATATGTCAGCCAATATGTTGGCTCAGTATAGGAGGTGTCATTGTGCAATAACTCAGAGCAAATGTGGGTATTGCCTTTGAGTTTTTTGATATAGCTACAGAAGGCTTTGTGGTTGTTTTTGGTGTCAGCTACAATTCTGCCCTCATAGCTGGCTTTAGAGTATTTGATAAGGGATCTCAGCTTTTTGTTGTGACTGATAAGAGAGGTTTTCCAGTCTTGTGACTTCATTTTTTTCTGCAACAGTTTCTTCCTTCTGTTGTAGAGTTTATTGATGGCTGGGCACCATCAGATTGGCTTCCTTTTTTTGGAGGAGAGCGTCTTAGTTCTATTTGGTATGGCAAGGTCCATGCATTTGTGTATATGCTCGTACAGTGCATTGGTGTATCATTTGGCCGTCATGCAGCTATTTTCCATTGGCATGGGTGCCGAGAAGTTAGCCACCTCTTTTCTTTCCACATTCATTTACCTGCTGTGTGACATTGCACAACTTACGTAACCAGTCAGTGCTATGGAGCAATTGAAAATGTTGGCTAAGAATGAAATTAATACTACACTAAATATTAAAACAATTTATATGATAAACTAATACTAGTCCCACTATTGCAGACTGTACAGCAATACAAACACCCATTACACCCACCTCACACATACAGATAAAGGCATATATCTGACAAATGGTCATCAATAAGCAAAAGAAATATATATATATATACATGTTTTGCTTACCATGTACAGATCACTCCACACTTTGTAGGGAGGATGTTCCTAGAAGAAATGAAGCAAGGGAAAGAGGGCAATTAAACATCACAATGGGAATGACACACGGGGCAGTGAATATACAATTGCCAATATATCCTGTAAGAATAGTTGTAACTGAAACTTGGCTGACACGCATACCTCTCAACCTGGAAACATCAAAAATCTGGACAAAGGCTCATGAAAAATAGGTACAACTGGCCAAAATTCTGTACATTGATTAACATAAATTTTGCATATATAATTATGTATCCCGCCCATTCCAGTGGAATTGTGGGATACCAGCTTTTAAATGCAAACGGTAGAACAGAAAAAATATGATCATAAAACACAAAATAAACAGAAGAACAATAGTGTTTTATTTATATTAATATTTGTGGACAAAGAAAAAAGACTTTTATTTGTAAGAAGTTATGATTAGTTTTGCTAAGTGCAGCATTATTTATATCCATTATTTATATAGGTAGGGTAATTTTCCAAGAATCAAGGAATCTGTGGAAAGTAAACAGCATTTTAACAGCTGCATCTTATGAAATAACTTGCATATGGGTGTGGGGGCTGGAAAGCCTATGACCTGGTACCTGTCCTGTACATCGCAACAGGATGTCCTTGAGGTTAAGCACCTCTGTTTCATAAGGCATATACAATGAAAAGTAACATGGAAACAAACAAGTGCATGAATAAATAAATGAATTGTATTCATCTGATTACCATTTAACACCTATTAGGCATAAGTGCCTCATTTTAGGCTGTCCTCAGCTGCACTGAAAGGGTTTGCATCATGAAACCCAAATAATTGTAATATGTAAGGCTAAGGCCCATGACAAGCTAATCATGAAGCAACAAGCAAGTTAACTCCACATACTTCTATGACAGTGGAAAACGTCATCTATGCCATTGAAATTTACTCATTTGAAGCATCCATGTCTCTCAAAAATCATACTTCTTTTGAATGTAATCTAATACATCTGTGACACTTTCAGCAAAACACAGAAGATACCACTATTCCAGGACATACGACATTAATTCTGAGAAACTGAACAGATAAGTACATAATGCCTGATATATGCTTACATAGCATCCAGAAGAAAAAGAGAACAGTAAAGAGGAGAAACTCAGAAGTACTGCTAAGCCATCTAACCTGACCTGGGTGCCTGCCAGCCTGCCTGCCTCTTGTCCTTAATGCTGAAGGGCTTCATTACATTTCTAGACAATGGTTCCCATGACAGTTTAACAACAGTAATGGACAAGGATTGGTCATGGGATTACTGAACCCTCAGCTATTTCTGTACCATTTAATGATTTGGTTTTAATATACCCATTACAGACTGGTACTCAGACAGATATATTACATATCTACTTCTCCAATAGGACTCTGTGACAAACTAAGAAATCAAAACTAGCAAGTTCAATCCCAAAAGCTAAATGCAACAGTTCTATGGAACAAAATTAAAATGGCTCCTATTCTCACTCATTCACTCAAGCTACTATACACAAAAAGAAAAATCTACACAGGAAAGTAAAAATGTACACTCCCACACATGGTGTTAATCACTACAAACAAATAAATTACAATTCCCATAGAAAAAGCATGGTATAAATTGCATAGTTATACATTTTCTGAGTCGAGAGCAGTATTTTATATACGTGTGTGTATGGGGGTGATTATTTCTCTATACATATCGTATAATACTATATAGTAATTTAGCACCATTATACAATTCTTTAGCAAGGATTATTTTTAGTTAATCCATTATTAAAGAAAAACACACACACACAAACACACACACACACACACACACACACACACAAAATTATTTAATACTGAAACTGAAAAAAGGCAGTCCACAGTCTTATCACGTGGGTCCAGTAAATGGCTTGTTATACAAATGCAGAATACTGCAAGTTGACAGTATTTCATTTCAATAATGAATGTACATTCAATTTAAACAGCATGTGTCCAGTCATCAGTGAAGCAGTCATTCAGCATCACAACAGGCTGCAAGTGGAGGCATATCAAAAAACACACCTGATCTGCCACAAAATGCATTAAGTAACCCATGATAAAATGAAAGATATGTATAAACAGAAACTGCCAAACAACTCACTAATAAAACTACAGTAATATAAACATGCAATAGCAGTAGATGTTCAAAACAACTGTTGCTGTGGGATATGCTTATCTAACTCAGACTACTGTTGCAGTGATCTAATTAATGTTGTACTCCAGAACTTCTCTTTACATCTCTCAAAAAGTAGTTTATACCTGTTGCTTAATTAGGATAGGGGTGTGCACTTCTCTCGAAGCAATCAGTAAAACAGTTTTTGCCTGCTCCTTAGCTAAATTAAGAATGTGTAGTAAATGACATTTACAAACACATATTTCCAGTTACAATTGTAAACATCCTGTAAATAAGTCATCATAAGTTACCATACTCCTCAAGATCTTGAATAAGCACATTCTGTCCACCACACTGCTTGACAAGACACAAACACTGAACACAGATGTACTGCATGTCACAAAAAAAAAAATAAAAATAAAAAATAAATATATAAAAAAGAGGGCTTTTGATAAACAGAAAATGCAACACACATCCTCAGCTTGTGTCATGTTCTGTTTGACAAGGGTAGGCATGTGTCTCACTGCCAGCCCAGCTCTCTGGAATTTTGTAAATAATTCTATGTCATTTGTGAATATTGATATGATTTATTCAGAAGTGGGTATAAAGTACTGAGCTAAAATGTATCCACAGCATGCCCTATTGGAATAGAGCAGAAATGTACCTGCACTATTGTAATTGTTTAGATGTATGTATTTTAACAGGATATTAGCTTGCAAAACTTAAGAATACTTGAGGTTAAGTTACTTTATAGCTGGGCTAGGTTTTAGATGTAGAAGTGTTTATTGTTTTATGACTTTCAGGATCTGCAAAGATCTGAGAGATATGCATTTTTCACAGGGAGATGCTTAATTCTGTTAGTCCAGACAATGGGGGTTTAGCTTGGAAACTAAATTCAGGTGACAAAAGGTGATGTCATCCAAGCTAACCCATCAGTAATATTTGATTTTAATTTAAGAACTCTCTCAGAGAGAGAGACTGTGATTTTTTTATTTTGTCTTTGACCAGGAAACGTCCACTCACCTCGGCACTTGCCTTGCTGTAAGTTTCTAGGGTATAGTAACCCTTCTAGATTCAGATAGGAATATAGTAACGTATAGCTTAGATGTTTTCTTTATTTATTTGAGACTGTCCTGCAATGTTGTTTTAAATACCTCCTGTGATTTTGAACTCTGATGTAACTGATTACTTACTGAGTATTATTGTCTTGTTCTTTTTATTATTTATTATTAAATATATTTAAATCTTTTAATCGTGGCTAGGCTGTTTAGAGATATTTAAGCTCTTAGAGTACTTGCATATCTATTTGGTGACACTGTACAGGCCACTCCTAAATAGCCTTGCTCTTGGTCAGACTACCATTTGGATTAATAGTAACATTACCCAATAAGATTGGACACCCTTTGTTAAGGGCCTTAAAGTAGCTGATAAGTGCTGGCTGGTGGCAGTCAGAACTACATTGTAGTCTGGGCAGAAGGGGGCATAGCTAGTAAACCTGTGCCACTCTTCCCCAGGTGTGTGTGTGTGTGTGTGTGTGTGTGTGTGTGTGTGTGTGTGTGTGTGTGTGTGTGTGTGTGTGTGTGTGCGTGCGTGCATGTGCTGGCTGGTGGCAGTCAGAACTACATTATAGTCTGGGCAGAAGGGGGCATAGCTAGTAAACCTGTGCCACTCTTCCCCAGGTGTGTGTGTGTGTGTGTGTGTGTGTGTGTGTGTGTGTGTGTGTGTGTGTGTGTGTGTGTGTGCGTGTGCATGTGCATGTGTGTGTGTGTGTGTGTGTGTGTGTGTGTGTGTGTGTGTGTAAATCAAATCTCAAGGACTGTGTGTGTGTCGGCTACTTGGGCAGGGACAAGAAGCACTGGTTGGACAGACAGGGTACTGGAGATCTTGGTTAGGCCACTCAGTTGAGATCTCAACCCTATATCTGTGCCAGTGGAAAGTCTTATTGGGGATCTGGAGAAAGAGGGAGAATCCAGCCCCAGACTGATTGTGATCTCTCTGTGATCTTTAGAGAAATTGCACCACTTTACTGTGTGTGTACTTGTCATCCTCCCAGTCTGTATGTTTCCCACTGTTGCCAATAGTGAGGATTGAAGCTCCCTGATTACTGGACCAGTGCAGGGGCATCACATATTTATTGGTTGGCAGTTGTGAGATAGCCACATCACATATTAATTGGCTTGTAGTGGTGTGAATATTGAATTCCTGTAGCCTGTAAACAATGATCACTGTAGGTGTTTGTACTCTCAGTCAGCCACACAGTGAACATTCACAGTTTCATATCACAATTGTGTTATTTTCTTGGCAGCTTGGTTAGTCAGAGAGACCAGGCAAGTATGTCAGCAGAGGAGTATGGCAAGATGACAAGGAGCCAGTTGGCTGAGATGTGCCAGGCTAAAGGACTGGTGCATGCTAACATGACTAAAGTAGAAATGACTGTAACCTTGAGCACAGCTGCATCACAGAACAGCAACCAGTAGGACAATCAGACTGGCCTTGGGAATGTAGAACTCTCAGAAAATGGACAGTTCAACTTTTCCACAGAGGAATTAAAAATCCATCTAAAGTTTGAGACTTGAACTGGAGGCCAAACATTTGGAAATAGAATCAGCAGAGAGACTGAGACGTCTGAAAGCTGAAGAGAATGAGAGGCAGAGGCAACATGAAAAGGTGATGCTGACTCTTCACCAGGGTCATGGAGGCAATGGGGAAGGGAGTAACCAAACCCCAGAAGAAACAAAGGTCAGTACATTTCTTCCACAATTTACAGAGGGGGTAATTCTGATAGTTTCATTCATATGTTTGAAAGGGTATGTAAATAGTATAATGTTGACCAAGGGCTCTGGGTACTGTACCTAACTTCCTTACTCCATGGCAAAGCTGTAACTGCTATTTCTAAATTGTCTGATACTGATAGCTTAAATTATGACACAGTCAAAAATTGTTTGGTAGAATGTTTTAGGTTAGCACCTGAAGCTTATAGAAAAAAAGTTTCATGAACATAGATGCAAGGCAGCTGAAAGTATGTATGAATATATTGCTGAACTAAGCACTTATTTTCATAGGTGAGTGAGTGGATGTCAGGTCACCACGTTTGAAGGGCTGGCAGACCTTTTGGTGAGGGGAACAAGCCCTTAGCACTTTGTCTGAGGACATGAGAATATGGTTAGCTGATAGGCAATGCAATATTGCAGATGAGTTGGGGAAGAAGGGAGACATATACCTAGCAAGCAAGGCATCACTGCACAGGAAAGGGATACCCAGTATTGCTCATGGGTCTAAGGGAACCCATGTTGGGTAGCCTAGACTGCCACTAGAGAGTCTGTAAGTAGCAGGGGAAACCATTAGTCCAGGTACACATCCAAGACCAAGGGTTAAATGTTTTAAAATGCAACCAGTGGGGCCATGTACCATATAGATGTCCATGGAGACAAGGTGGGGAAAAAAGGTGAGAGAGCCAGTAAGTGGGAATGACAAAATGCCAGCAATAGGTTGTCTTGAGACAACAAGAGTACCAAACTACCACAAGAGGTTATATCCTATATTAGTAAATGGGAAAGAGGCCATTTCTAAGAGAGACACAAGCTCTGACCTAACCATTGTGAAGCCTGCAATGGTTAAAGAAGAGCACTACTTGCTTGAGCAGTCTACTCCAGTCGGAGCTTTAGGAGATACCCCATTCCAAATAACTTTGGCTAGGGTTCACCTTGAGTGGGAGGGTGGAAAAAGAAGCCAGCAAGTAGGTGTGTTTGAGGATATCCCTGCAGATGTCCTGATAGGGAATGATTTTGATAATGCAGCACCTTGTGTGCATGCAGTGACAGGCAGTCAGGCTTGGAGACAGGCATGTGGGTCTGGTAGCCTGGGGGAGACCCAGACAGACCGCACACTTGCAGCCAGGACTGGTGAGGTGGTTACTTCAGGGAGGGTGCTACCCTGTAGCAGTGAGACTGAAGGTAAGCAATAGCTGTTTGTGGGTACTGATGTTCCCTTGGATAGAATGACTTCAAGGGCAGAGGAGAGTAGCAGTACCCAGGCTGACAGTGAGGCACCACTGTCAGAGGATGCTAGACTTCCTGTGGAAGGGGAGCTGGGAAGGGTTACAAAGAGAGAGCTGAGACAGGCTCAGCTCTTAGATCCTACGTTACAAGGCCTGAGAGAGGTAGCTAGTGAGACACCTGCTTTTCAAGAGAAGCAGGAATCTGTATACTGGGACAAAGGGTTACTGTCTAGAGAGTGGATCCCTGAGGGAGGGCTAGAGAATGAGAGAATAAAGCAGTTGGTAGTGCCCAGAGCCTACTGTCTGGCACTTATAGCCATTGCCCATGATATTCCCTTTGCAGGTCATATGGGAATAAAATGTACAAAGAGACATATTATGCAGAACTTTTACTGGCCTGGGATTTCCAGAGATGTAACAGGGTGCTGCAGGACCTGTGAGCACTACCAAAAGGTAGGCAAGGCAGGAGACAAGGTGAAATCTACGTTGATGCCTTTGCCTATGATTGAGGAGCCATTTCAGAGGGTAGCTATGGATATTGTGGGGCCACGGAGTATCCCAAGTTCCACAGGGAATAAGTATATCCTAGTGGTAATAGATTATGCTACCAGATACCCTGAAGTGGTGGCTCTGCCCTCCATTGAGGCAGAAAAGGTGGCAAATGCTTTGTTAGAGATTTTCAGCAGGGGTAGGTTTCTCAGAAGAAATACTGACTGACAGAGATGCCAATTTCATGTCAGACCTGCTGGCTTGTCTGTGGAAGTACTGTGGGGTGAAGCACCTAAAGACCACCCCTACCATCCCCAGGCTAATGGTCTTGTTGAGAGGTTAAACTCTATACTGAAGACAATGCTACAGGCATTTGCAGACCAGTTTAAGAGAGACTGGAACAAATATTTGCCCTGTCTATTGTTTGCTTACAGGGAGGTTCCCCAGGAATCCACAGGTTTTTCACCCTTTGAGTTGCCATATGGGCATAGGGTGAGGGGGGCCTCTAGATCTGATTCGATTAGAGTGGGAGGGTGAGTGTGAATCCCACAAGGAGTCTGTTGTGGCATATGTCCTAAACCTCAGGACAAGGTTCAGGGAACTCATGGGCTTGGCCCAGGAGAACCTGACAGAAGCCCAACAGCAGAAAAAGGTCTGGTATGACAGGAATGCTTGAGCCACAAAGTATGCTATAGGGCAGCAGGTAATGGTTCCCATTCCTGTCAGACACAACAACCTACAGGCAGTTTGGGAGGGACCCTTCAAGGTGGTAAGGAAGGTCAGTGATGTTAACTACATGGTATAACTGCCAGACAGGAGGCAGGTGCATAAATTGTCCATGTTAACATGATGAAACCCTACTATGATAGGTAGGCCCTTGTGCTGAGTATTTGCAGTGGATGGCAGGACGAGGTTGAGGGGGATCTGGTGATTGATCTCCTCAGTAAGGCTTGGACTGACACCTCAGTGGAAGGGGCAGCAATGTCCCAGCAGCTATCCCCTTCCCAGCTTCGAGAAATCTAAGCAGTGTTACAGGAGTTTGGGGACATGTTCACTGGGAAACCAGGATGCACCCACCTGGTGCAACACCATGTAGATACAGGACCCCAAAGGCCTATTAAACAGGCCTCTTATAGGATGCCTAAGAAGGTCAAACAGACTCTGAGGAAAGAGATACAGGAAATGTTGGAACTAGGGGTAATTCAGGAGTCCAGTAGTCCCTGAGCCTCCCCAGTGATGCTGGTACCAAAGAAGGATGGCAGCACCAGTGTGTGGACTACAGGAAATTAAAGAGTCACACAGAGTCAGATGCTTACCCCATGCCTAGGACAGATGAAGTCCTAGAGCAGCTGGGTCTGGCTAAGTATCTTACCACTATTGATCTTACCAAGGGTTACTGGAGAGGTCAGCTTTTTGACTCCCTTTGGCTTGTATGAATTCACGAAGATGCCCTTTGGGATGAAAAATGCCTCAGTGACTTTCCAGAGGCTGGTAAATCGTATCCTAACAGAAACAGGAGATTTTGCCCTTGCTTACCTGGATGATATTGCCATCTACAGCCATTCCTGGCAAGAGCACCTTCAACATGTCAGGGAGGTGTTGGGTAGACTACAGAGGGCAGGGCTGTCCATTAAGCCCAGCAAATGTCAGGTGGGTATGGCAGAGGTCTCCTACCTGGGACATAGAGTGGGGAGTGGTAAGATCAGGCCAGAACCTGCCAAAATGGAAGCCATTCAGACAAGCCTGCCCCTATTTCCGAAAAGCAGGTGAGGGCATTCTTAGGGACAGCAGGGTACTACAGAAAGTATGTCCCCAATTATAGTACCCTAGCTGCTCTGCTCACAGATCTGACAAGGAAAAACAAGCCAGATAATATAGTGTGGATCACAGCATGTGAGCAGGCATTCCAGAAGCTTAAAGGAGCTTTGGGAGGACCACCTGTGTTAGCCAGTCCAGATTACAGCAAAGAATTTGTTGTACAGGTGCATGGTTCAAACCATGGGGTGGGGGCTGTGCTCAGCCAGGTCTCCTCAGAGGGAGAAGAGCACCCAGTGGTATATCTCAGTCGTAGGCTCCAACTCAGGGAGGAATGTTATGCATATGTAGAAAAGGAATGTCAAGCCATAGTGTTTGGTGCTGCAGAAACTTCAGCCTTATCTGTATGGAAGGAAATTTACTGTAGTTACAGACCACAATTCATTAACATGGCTACATCGAGCCAGCCAGCAAAATGCCAAGTTACTAAGGTGGAGCCTAGGGTTGCAAGCATATGATATGACAGTGCAGCACCACAGTGGGGTTAGCAATGCCAACTCAGATGGGCTCTCAAGACAGGGAATGAGGTGAGGTATTCCCAGATAGTCAACCCTCTCAAGTAGAGTTTCTCAAGGGTCACTTGAAAAACAAGCTTGAGTTTTCGGGGTTGAAGAAATGGCACACTGCCAGCCCAGCTAAATGGAATTTTGTAAATAATTCTATGTCATTTGTGAATATTGATATGATTTATACAGAAGTGTGTGTAAAGTACTGAGCTAAAATGTAACCACAGCATGCCCTATTGGAATATAACAGGAATATACCTACACTATTGTAATTGTTTAGATGTATGCATTTTAACAGGAGATTAGCTTGCAAAATGAATAGTTGAGGTTAAGTTACTTTATAGCTGGGTCATAAACAAAATATGTTATCTCTCAGTTTCAGTGCAGTAGCAGACACAATGTCTGGAGATAGAAGTTTTTTTGTATTGTCTTGAAAGAGAAGTAATTACTAGGTTTGAGATGTAGACATGTTTTATTGTTTTATGACTTCCGGGATCTGCAAAGATCTGAGAGATATGTATTTTTTCACAGGGAGATGCTAAATTCTGTTAGTCCTGACAATGGAGGTTTAGCTTCGGAATCCGGTGACAAAAGGTGATGTCATCCAAGCTAACCCAGCAGTAATATTTGATATTAATTTGAAGAACTCTCTCAGAGAGAGACTGTGCATTTTTTTTTATTTTGCCTTTGACCAGGAAACACTACTTGCCTTGCTGGAAGTAAGTTTCTAAGGTATAGTAACTCTTTCAGGTTCAGATAGGAATATAAAAAGTATAGATGTTTTCTTTATTTATTTGAGGCTGTCCTGCAATGTTGTTTTAAATACTTCCTGTGATTTCCTGTGATTTTTAACTCTGATGTAACTGATTACTTACTGAGTATTGTCTTGTTCTTTTATTATTTATTATTTATTATTAAATATCTTTAAACCTTTTAATTGTGGCTGGTCTGTTTAGAGATATTTAAGCTCTTAAGAGTACTTATATATATATATATTTGGTGGCACTGTACAGGCCACTCCTAAATAGCCTTGATCTTGGTCAGACTACCATTTGGATTAATAGTAACATTACCCTAGTAAGATTGGACACCCTTTGTTAAGGGCCTTAAAGTAGCTAATAAGAGTTGGCTGGTGGCAGTTGGAACTACCTCATAGTCCGGGCAGAAGGGGGCATAGCTAGTCAACCTGTGCCAGCCTTCCCCAGGTGTGTGTGTGTGTGTGTGTGTCTGTGTGTGTGTGTGTGTGTGTGTGTGTGTGTGTGTGTGTGTGTGTGTGTGTGTGTGTGTGTGTGTGTGTGCGTGTGTCAGCTTCTTGGGCAGTGACACGAAGCACTGGTTGGACAGACAGGGTACTGGACATCTTGGTTTGGCCACTCAGCTGAAATCTCAACCCTATAGCTGTGCCAGTGGGGAGTCTTATTGGGGATCTGGAGAAAGAGGAATAAACCAGTCCCAGACTGATTGTGATCTCTGTGTGTTCTTAAGGAAAATGGCACTTTACTGTGTGTGTGTACTTGTTATCCTCCCTGTGTGTATGTCCCCCACTGTTGCCAGTGATGAGGATTGAGGCTCCTTGATTACTGGGCCAGTGCAGGGGCATCACAGCATGAAAGGCTGAAAACTTCAAGTAAAATCAACTGCAAAAACATATTTGAAATTTTACGGTTTTCAGCGACCACCTGTTCAGTGCAAACAAAATGCAGTTCTCCAACTTTCAAGTTTGTTTTCTTTTCTACAATGACTTGGCCTTCTCACTTCATGTTCTTTTTTAACACTCATTGTTCTCAACCTGAGAAAAAAAAATATGTAATGCTAACAGTACTACACAGATACACACACAAACACACACACACACACACACACACACACACACACACACACCTGACCTAGAAGCATTACAGATTACATTGTCATTTTCTTTTTTGCTTTTTTTACCTGGAGGAGCCAGTGGAAGAACTGTGATATATTTTCTCATGGTAACTGGTCCAAGTCCTATGACTGCTGAACACTAGTCTAGTAATGAATGGCTTGCCTGCAACACATTGCCATAAAGATAAACACAAACAGACAGTAGTACACACCCCTTTGAGCTCTCAGCCGAATTCTGACAAGCTGGCAGTCTGCTCACAAAGCTGACATCATTGCACATGCCCCTGCATGTGATGACATCAGCTAAAAATTCACCAAGAATAAAAAACAATAAATAAAATGGGAAATTTGGGAATTAAACAAGATATATGGGAATTTGTGGCACCCCATTATTTTGACCTCAAAACCGGTAAATACTGAGGAATTCAGTATAGCTGAGCAGTATGCTGGCATGTCCATCCACAGCCCATGTGTAATGAACAACTGTGTCATATAAATCTATTAATTTATCAATAGGTACAGAAAAAAAAATCCCCCCAGGAAGTATCACTCATATTATATATTTTACTATACAAGCAAATCTAGAACTTGCCATATGTAAGCTTGTCCAAAAGCTGCTCCTGGCACACAGTTATCTTCCCAAACATATCAGCACACACATCAAGGACATGTTGGTGTGCAGTTTACAGTGAGCTGTCTGGATCTCTGACAGTGGACAGGAACTCTTCATTTGGTGTCAGTGGGGGCTCAGTAACAGGCTCCCCCATAGCCAGCTGTTCTCAAGCAACTGCAGCTGCTCTTCTCCATGTTGATCAAACTGTATCAGTGCCCCAATGACATACCCGATCATAAGTCCTGGGGTGACCCCCTACTGCATTGACATTGTTCACTAACTGATTCCAAATCTGCTAATTGACTTCCATATCCACAGATTCTCTCTCAAGCAGAAAGGTGCCATAGCACTTGAATGCATGGATTATCAGTTCAGAGTTACTGAAAGAAGGTTTATGTGGATTTGTAAACTTGGGTGCCATAATCCTATGTGACATAAAACAGAGGAGGATACATAAATATCACCTAACTAAAGTCTTGCTTACATACACATTTGTCAACATTAAGCACCGGAAACACACTTTTCAGTTATTACAACTGAAGGTTATGCGCTTGTCCCACCTCACCCTCATACACAAACCAAGGTTTGTCTAAACCAAGGAATACCACTTTAGTAATGTATTATGTTTCCCACTGAAATATCATAATGCTTACACATTTTTAAGAAAAAACAAACACTTGAAACACACTTTTGTTCTGGCAACACACAAATGGTATCTGTTCCCCCCCACCCCCAAAACAACAAACGAATGAAGCCTTGTCCAAACCAAGGAATACCACATAATTAAATTGGTATGTATGCTTTAAACACAACTGTGCCCACCACTACCCTGGAAGTAGCCCTGGGCCAACTCAGAATCATAACATCTGTGTCAGTGTCACATACATTACATTTCTCTCCAATAACATAGAAGACTGTAAAATACAGTTTTAGCAATAATACTTGTCATGGAAGTTAATAACCTGTCTACCTGAGAAATGTAAATACCTGTCAAAATGCCTGTGCCAACCATATAGTATAACAAGTGCATACCGATAAAAACTCCAATTTCTCCTAGATATATAAATTGATTTGTAACATGTTACACAATCTAGAATGTATTTGAATAATGCAAGCATACCTTAGAAAAATTGGAAGCCTTCTCTGCAGATAAATCACCTTCAAATGAATAGTAATCTTCTCTTTTATCCAAATACCGAAGTCTCCTCACCATACCCCTCAACTATACAGATTTTCACAGAATGTCCAAATTTTTGTCTCATATTTTTGGTCCATTTTTCATAAAATTATGGTTTTCTGGCAAATTAGTGGCAAATCATTAAAGATTGAAGTTAAAAAATAATGACAGACATTTGAGTTTTATGCTTCATACCATTCAGAAAATCCATGCTAATGTAAAACCTGTTATTCTACCAACTTTCTAAGTTTGTAAGAGCAATATTTTAAAAAAATGTCCCTCCTTTTATGCTTCTAGCCCACTTTTATTTCTGGCTTTGTACATATTTCTTGATCTAAGAGGTTGAGAGGTATGCTCCTCACCTTCAACTTCCCGAGCTACACAGTTACCTTTTCATAGTGTAAATTCAGACCTTTGAGTATGGTGAAGATGCAAATGAGATGTGAATTGATTAGAATTAATGAATACTAAACTTTTAACTTAGTGTAGCAGACATAAACATAGTATAGGCTCTAGAACATTGTAAGTTGCTAATGGATTGCAACTATGAATGATTAGTGGGAGGGATAAGGAAGATACAACAGCAATTCAGACTACCTTACCTGCAGTGGGTGTATCACTCAGGATGCATTCACAACATGTAGAAGTAACTTTAGTAAGCTTTTAAATGGAGCTATAAAGTACACATTTATCATTTTTTGTTCGATAGTACAAAACTCTCCTGCCTCTGCTGATAAATGTGTTTCAATGTCTTGTACTTTTTATCATACAGTTAAAGGAGATTGATACACAATGCCCTACAGACTGCATTATCTGAAATTACATCAGATATAAATGAAGAATGAATACAATGCAGAAAAGAGAAGACAGGGCTGCATGTGTACAAAGATATTCATAAATGGTTGTGTGATCACTCATTGCACTAAATATGTAAGGCACACATATACAACCAACTGAGAATGTACAAGTATGTGTCCTGTTAATACTGTAGAGGAAATGAGAATTGTTTGTATGCACACAATTTGTTTTCCTGCTGCAAAGGTGTGTCTGTGGCAAGGAGAAATAACACATTCCAACTGTGTTTTGTAGTTTCATTAGTATGATAGTTCAAATCCAGAACTGTGTAAAATGATTTAACATGTGTTAAAATGTTTTTTTTTTAATATTAATATATGAGTGGTGCATGGCTTAGCACACTCACTGTGAAACACATAAGTATTTAAAATTTAATATCATTTGCCTTAAGAAGTACAATCCCACTTAACACCATTGCGCATCATTCAGCACCTTGGATGATATGGACACATAAATTACACCTGTGAATCAACTGTGTGTGTAGCACACCTTGTAAAGATGTTGAGCCATACAGGACATAAGATAGTTAGATCATGGTTCAAGTCCTATATTATTTTTTAATCATAAATGATATTAAGCATTTTTTACAAATGAAATGTATTTTCATATTTGCCTGTCTCATTTGCACATTGCTCACCTGTGTGTAAACATGGCTTATTACTGCAGACAAAAAAGATACATTGTTATTTGTTTCACTTTCCTTTGCGCAAACATGCTAAGTGGCATTGGGTGGCAGTCAGCACTCATACACAACACCTGCAGACAAAAAAGACACATTGTAACTTGCTAAAATGAAACATTGTTGCTTGTTTCACCTTTCTGTAGTCAAACACAATAAGCGGTATTGCTTGGCAGTCAGCACTCTGAACAGTAGTGAGTATAAAACATGCACGTGCTGCCTACCTTTTCCTGTGGCACCAGATGTAAGTTTATGGCCACAACACAGGTAAGACAGGCTTCTAATCCAGCACACTCCACATTTTATTAATGCTGCACCACTGTAATTTATATACAATTAACAATATAAAGATAATTATACATTACAATAACTATATATAGCAATTGATATCATTTGAATTATATGTGCAGTTTGGGCTATCCTGATAATTATGTTTCTGTAATTACATTTTTTTTCTGTCCAGGGATGGACTTCATACTGTACTGTTATAAATCTACACAGCTCACATAACACAAGTATATCTGTAAATCAGAATGTATTGTGTAGTCTGACCCAGAAGTTAGAAATCTAACCTGAAAGTATATGCATTTCCAGGATATTGTCACAGATTACTCTTGCATCACACATGAGAATGCATAAACCAGGACATTGTCAGGTCACACACATACATGGTTAAAAGTGTAGCACCACTCATTCTTTAATATGTCTATATAATTAATGACCATATCTGACATACACTTTTTCTCTGGCAATGAAGAAAAAATCACCAATGGTGAAGAATATATATCCTCTATTTTACATAGGTTTGAATCTCACATTGTACAAATTACTTTTATCAGTGTGTAAGGCCCCACAAAATATGTGTCAAGTCATAACGTTTATACCTCCCAATTCTTGTCTTAAAAGTCAAGTCATTTAACAGGTATAGCAGCAGGCAAGTTATAAATTAATGCCAGCTGCCACATTACCCTTCCTATTTCAAAAACGGATTTCCTCTCTGTTTGGCAATGTTGCTCTGCACACACCATTGTGCAAACATGGTTGGCATGGTTGTGTAGGTTTGCACACTGGCCATAAAATGTGATATCACGAACTGGTGGGAAAACACTTTAACTGTTGTTGGATGACCTGTGCAAATATAGCAGTAGCTGGCAAGAATGGTGCCCAGTGCAGGGCTCAAAAGATGGGGTGTAGAGGAGTCAAGAATATTCATTGCTGTAGGCAGCTGTAGTAGGACTATTATAAAACTAAGGCTTGGGACAGCCTAGCCAAGGCTGCCTCTGGTGCGAATGGTATTCCATGCACTGGGGGGAAATGTAGGCATCATTATAACAACCTGAAATGGCACAAGCAGTCACAACTCAACCAGTGGCTGGATG
This sequence comes from Protopterus annectens, assembly GCF_019279795.1. NCBI lineage: Eukaryota > Metazoa > Chordata > Ceratodontiformes > Protopteridae > Protopterus > Protopterus annectens. The sequence continues at coordinate 567,488,824 of NC_056728.1, read as the reverse complement.
AGTTGAGAACTGCTGACATCCAACAGTTGTGTAAGTGTACAGATAAAGCAACATTAATTGATGTAGAAAGCTGTAGATAGTCAAGACTAGCATGTATAATGCTTTCATATGTCTTTTTCTCTCTTTCTTTATATTTCAACTGCTCAGGAGATTTCACTGAACATGGAAGCCCATGCTGAATGCTTAGAATGACTCAGAGAAGCAAGGGGTATGTATGCAGCACAAATTAACATTATTTTATTAAAATGATTGTTCTTCCCACATTACAAACAAATTAAGCATGCATATCCTAACTGTAAAAGCAAACATGCATGCTTTATTCTGTAGCTCAAGATAATTGTATGAGTCTAGTGTAATAGTGTATTCAGATGCTGTAAGTTCAAATCCCACAAGTTACAAATACATACTAATAAAAAATCATTTAATATTAATTTCAACAAAACTGGCATAAATGCCATGTTGGTAACTTAATTCGAATTATCTTTAAAAACATATGTGCAGTACATGCAAGGATTATTTGAAACTATTCTCAGTCATATTTTGGATTTTTAAAAATATAGCCAATGTAAAAGTAAAACTATTTTTATTTATTAAACTATTGTATGTGATATATAATGGTTCTTATTATCTTTTTATTTTTATATGTGTGATCACACTATTCTGATGTCATATTTTTCTGGCAACAAACAAAATAATTTCCAGCACAGGGAGGTCAGCCAACCACTGTTGCTCAGCCTGCCAATCCTCCAATGACTGCTGCACCAACACCCACCACATCTGAGACGCACCCTGGCAGTACTGCCTATGCAGCCCCTGCACTACCTGGGCCCTCAACATCAGGTAGTATTGCCCTGGCAGCTGGTGCATTAATATCCTCTGAGACTATTGGTGAAGGTGAGGATTATGTCACCCACCATGAGCCACCAGGCATGGTGTGTGAGGTCTTAGAAAGTAGCACTGACACACACCTCAGCCATCTGGAGAAGTTGCTTGTGGGAATGCAGAAAAACCCCAAATGTCAAGCAATCCAACAGAAAGTTGAGGAAGAAGACAGTGATAACAGTTCTAAGAGTGAGGACTAGATTCTCACTGTCCCCATACATGATGGGCATGTGCCCCCAATGTCCCCTCCCTATCCCTAATTATGGTGTCCACAACCTTTTGTGTCCCTCACCATCCCTGTGTATGTCTTGTTTGTCCTGTTTGTCTGCACCTGCTTCCTCATCTACCCTACTTACCTGACCCTACATTCCTACACCCTTTCCTCAACATTCCTCTCTTTTTGAAATAAAACAAAAAATGGTCACCTGTCCCACACAAAAAATGTCCCATACATAGCTGTCCACTTTGCACATTTGTCTTCTTGACACACTTGATTTGGTCCAATTGCCTCTACAACATGACTGTGTTGTTGTCATGTGACAGTTGATATTCATTCAATGTTATATACATGTTCATATTATACTGTTGAAGAAGTGGATAGCCATGGTTCTTTCCAATTTCCCTCCTGCATATTCCTGTATTTGCTTCCCCTTTGTTCTTCCCCCCACTTGTCCCCCATTTCACCACTTTCCTATCTACCCCATTTTCACACCTTTAATCTGGTCAAAAAATAGAATCACATACCTCACACATGGCAAAAATGTCCCATAATAAAGCCCTTCACTTTTTGTCCTCTGCATTTGCATGTAGTCTGGCATCTTGCACCAATGCTGAGCAACAGTGAATGGCTCTTCATGTCCTTTGGCAACACCTGGTGAGGTTTTACCATCAGATGACTAGTCCAGTTACCTCCACACATTGCTGCTTAAACTCACTGCCCTAAAGGAATACAGAGTTAAAGCATAGTAAAGGCAGTACTTTGAAACATTTGCTCTAACAGCTGTTTAGACCACTGAATGTACACAAATGTAAATCCCTATGTGTAGTGTTGATATAAATCTCTTGACTGATGTTTATTTTTATACAGTATGTCACTGTAGTCATTGCTTCTCACATTTGCAGGAATTATCACATTTACTTATGTAATGCCATCTTGACACCATATGTGAAAAAAATTACATTGAGCTGGATTCAAACCCTGTGTCATATGTGCTCTGAACATGAGCTCACTGCTCTTACACATGCTACCACAGAGAAAGCATGCACTTTTTTAAACTCACTGCTGTCCAAACTCTTGATGACCACACACCTTATCACAGTATGTTTGTGAAAAGGAAGGGAACCAGTAGAAATAATACTATTTTCCCATTTAAGCAGAGAACCGTGTTTGCTCATCACTTAACTCTGTGCAAACAGGGAAGGTAATAGCAACAATTATTGTCATAAAGGTTATGACACAACATTTACAATATAAACTGCAATACGAACAGCACAGTATCTGTCAGCTGTGCATAACTACTTCTCAAGTTCAAGTTGTATTCGTGAAATGTGAAGCTTGCATGTGCAAACACTTTGTCATCATCATTCATGCAAACCATTGTTTCAGCAGTGTGCTCTGTAAAGAGGTGCTTGGCCTGTATTACCTATGTTTATTGCCCAGTTATTCTTCAACCCATCAAAATCCATGCAAAAACACAACCAAAGGGAAGGGACTTGTTATTGACTGAACACATATTTACACAGACTCATGTGTGTCCTGCACCCATGCACTTGAAAAAGTATATGTCAGTAGTAGGTCTAATGTATACTACACTACAAAAAATAAATATAACAACTGCATTGGTACATTATTTAAATATTTACACTGACATTAAATATTGAGATTGTCTTATACATGTCTTCCTGTGGACATCAGTTCATCACAGTATGAACACATATATATCACCACTTGTGCATCCATGCTATTCACAAAATGTGTGTGTGTGTCTGTGTTTGTGTGTGTGTGTGTGTGTGTGTGTGTGTGTGTGTGTGTGTGTGTGTGTGTGTGTGTGTGTGTGTGTGTGTGTGAGAGAGAGACTGAAAGTGTGAAATGTACACAACACATTGAGAAACAGGTGCATGTATGTCTTGGTTCTGCAATATGCATTCATGATAGCTTAGGACAGCTTACTGCTCATAGTTTAAGAAGCTGTCTTTTAAAGTTTATCTGCACATTGCAAGCAAAACAGAAAATCCAAGGTCCACAATTTGTACACCAGTCTCATAACAGTATATGTTATCTCCAGCATACAATGATGATGTCATCCTCTATAAAGAACACTATGACAGGGAAAAATCAGACTTTGGTGATGGCACAAATTTTAACTACTGTGCTCTGTAGATGGAGAAAATAGGTAGGGGTTCAGTTAGCACAACAGCTAAATTGAAAGCATGAGTCTGTATCTTACTATCAGAAATCAAGTCTCATGGAGAACAAAAAGTTTTACAGTCATACATGACTACACAGCCATTTCATACACACCTCCCAACATCTTCTCCCAAACATACACTGTTAATGTCATCTGCTATAAAGTGTTCTGCAGCAGTATAAAAGTCAGACTTGTGCCATGGCAATTGCGTTAAGTACTGTGTTTTGTAGACAGGTAGGTAGGGCCTCTAATCTTACTACAATCAACTTGTGTGGGTGTGTTTGCTTACGTTTAGTTAGCTGTGATTGAGGAAACAATTTAAGAGCAGCATGTGAGACACTCCTCCTAACATTTTCTTCTCAACACACATGGATGATGTCATCCTTTGTAAGGTAAACTCTGATACTTTTTAAGTCAAACTTGTGCTGTGTTGTTAACAAGTACTGTGTTCTCCAGCTTCAGTAACTAGATAGTTAGGGGTTCTAATCTCACAGCAGTTAACTTGAGTATGTGTTAATCCAAATATTATTCTGGAGACAATTTTACGAGATGTAACTCCACATCTATGTCAGGCTATCCTTCAAATATCTTCTTCTCAGCATAAAATGATGCTATCAGTTTCTATAAAGTGCACCATGACACTGCTACAATTAGACATATGTAGTCTTACATTGTACAGAATCCAGTTTCTATAACTACACAGCTTTACTGTTCAAATCTGACCTTATGTGGCTGCTGTGTGTGGTTGGTGGGTATATTACAGTCATTGTATGATCTTTTGAATCTCTTTTCATTTGAATCTCACTCTGGTGAACCTTTAACATAGCCCCAATAATCCAACATTCCCTTTTTCCCTCTGTCCACATAACATCCTTTCTGTAGAAGACTGGGGGATGTCATCATCTCAAAGATGCATACACACATTGTGAGGCAGAGTCCTTCCATGACAAACTGCAAGCTAGCTCCAGACAGCTGGATGTGTGATTGTTAATTCTGTCATGAGGTGGTGCACAAGTCACATATGAAAAGGGTCGGTATGTAATACAACCAAACAGATACACACATATGCACATATCCTTGCTATCTTCCATCTTATAGATATATCAATTCTTGTTTAAAGTGCCATAATAATGGCTAGAATTTTATGTGATGTTGGCTGTTAACCTAGTAATTTCCCATGACCCTGTGAACATTGCACATGTCAGTTTTGCTCTCATCCACATGTGCTGTGTTGAGGTGTGGATGTACAGTAGCCCTACAACAGTGTATTCCAATCTGTGATTGAGATAATATACTGATGGCCACTGCTGCAATTTGATTACATGTTCCTTCTATAACAGCTGTAGTAATATGCCTCATGAGAACTGTTGACATGGGATGATGCAATGAATATTGTTGCCTTACTAAGGTATGTGTATTTTGTAGTGGAGTATACCAACATTCTACCTAGTTCTCATTCAACCATCACAGTGATACTTGCAGTATGGCACAGGTGTGCATTTGTATGCCTAACATCATTAAATGCTCTATGAGATACATCAATATAATGTTATATTGAATACATGGACATGTAAGTCTTGTTTCAAACACATGTTGTAATGCTGTTATATAAGCAAACATATGAGTAGTTCAGATTCAGTTTGCAACCTTGGTGAACACATTGTATGTACAATTATGTTGCTGTTCTCAAGGATTATTCTGTTGGTCCCCAGCAGCACTGTCACTTTCAGCATTTGTGTCAGCAGCTATTCTGCATCAACCAAATTCACCTCATTTGTAATGTGTCCATATATGGTATCAGGGCGCTCACACACAGCTTTCCAATGATAAACATATATGCATATGATGAGCGACTCATGTAGTTATGTGACACAGGGAGAGTTGTATGACTGTGTGAGCAGTACCACTGCGTGGCATGTGATGCATACCCAAGGTTGTATTTGGAGGTGTTGTCATAAATCATTTTCTAAATAAGTACAAAATGTTAAGGGGAATACACAATTAAGCGCAGAGCTGTTTGTGGATGGCATCACCCCATAGTCAACCGTAGGAAATACACAATCTGCTAGCTGACAGATTTGGATCAAACTTCCACCCCCTGTCCACACTGGCCATCATCCAAAGTATATATGCAAACATTATTCAGCTTATCTTCTCAGGAGAGCAGCTCATCTGTGCACTCTCTAAGGCTAAAAACATGGCATATATGGGCCCTGACATCATCCTAAGTTGCCTTTTCAGTAACTGAAAACCTGACCTAGCAGACACAGTTGGATCCCTACTTAACCACAGCCTCAAGACAGGCTATGTTCTGGCAGAAGGGTGTACAGCAATAGGCATCCATCTGAACAAGGGGGACCATCACTTGACCCAGGGAATTATAGAGCCATAAGCCTGACTCACCTCATCTGTAAGGCAATCAAAGGAATCATCATGAACCTTATCAAAAAGGGACACAGGTAATCTCCCGACTGTGTACCCAATCCATTTTTGATTCATTAAGGATACATCATATCTGTTAAATCTGTTTGACTCCTTCAAAAACGTAACCATGGGCATGGATGAGGGAAAGACCATGCATCCTGCCTAACTAGACCAGGCCAAGCCATTTGTCACAAATCTAAACTTAGGTATTACAGAGAAACTGTCTCAACTTGGCATAATCACATACATCACCAGGTGGGTAGTCAAATGGATCACAGACAGGACACGTACTGTTTAAGTGTGTGAATTCACCTCTAGCAAGAGGCCAGTGGCCAAAGCCGTACCACAGGGTCTGTACTAGGCCCTTTCCTGTTTAGTAGTTACGTCTCAGAAGTCAAGACAAACTTAGACAGCCTTTGTCCAGCAGTGCTTTCATCATTAAATAAAAGGCATCATCATATTGGGGTTGATATTTCTTAGTAAGAAAGTTTTGCTTCTTTCTTCTCTTAACAGCTTCACGCATCATTATCTCCCTTTAACATGATAGTAAGTATTCCTGATCCCTCTATGTCAGAGAACTCAAAAGTGACACTGGTGGGTCTCAAGTCCAATCGTTTCAGTCTGTAAAATAAGAAAGTATCCTCTGTGAAACACAGCTAGTTATGTTTAATATATGAAGCATGTCTGTATCTCCCTGGCTGAGGTTTTGTGCCCTCACATGTACTGATTCCATTACAGTAAGTCTAATGATGCTAACCTCTAGGTGTCGGTGAACAGTAGTTACAATGGTATGTTCTCAGTCCGACAGTGTCAGAAAAGGTGCTGTCATTGCTCTCTGATTTAACAAAATGTTCCACCATCATATCCGGCACTCCAACACTCTCCTGGCAAGCTTCCCTCAGCAACCCCCAGCACTCACACACTCATATCCAAACTTGCACAACTATCTCCTTCCCTTTAGTGGAGGCACATCTTAAAATTTTATTTGTTCATTTATTTATTTGCTTGTTTAATTTACTTATTTTTTTCTGAACAGGTTAGTCCCACTAGACATAGCTGATTTTCAGGGAAGACCTGAGCTGGTATTCATACCGACTAGGGGAAATTTGGCCAGGACTCTAAGGAATACATACATGGCATGGGATTTTTTACATCCTCCTGAACTACCACCAACTTATTTATTTCCTGGAAGTTGACTACCACCTGGGGTAGGTGCTTATAGTAGAATTACCAAGGATTATTTGTTCATTATAAAATATAATCTCAGCACTTTGATGTGTTTGAACTAAAGACTCTCCTTCAGTTGTAAAGAAACATAGTAATTATAATGAAAAATATTCAGAAATTATTTTATATTTTCATTGTAATAGATTGAGATTACTTCATGTTTGATTTATATATTAGACAAGGTATAACTATACCACTAAAATGGAGCCTCTGTAAATTGGAATTTATTTAAATACTCCCAGCCCATTCGTTATCTCTGTGCTGGAGGAAAAAAGCAATGGACTCTAACAGCCTGCTACGGCCATGGTGAATGAGGCTGTAACTGACCTTGGTGCACCATTGTGCAGAACTGGGTGGAAAAATATTGCTGCTTTCAAAAGACCACTTCATCCATCTATGTAGGGAATATATGTTTATGTTTCTTTACCAATTTTTTTAAAATAATACAGTGATTGAACTGGATCATTTTGCCATATTCAGACAGAACTAGTAATAGCAAAGTTATATTGCCTGCTGGCACATCAGCAAATTTATACATAGCTGCCAAGTTTTGGAACTATTTGAACACGCCAGCTGATATCAGCTCATCATATCAGCAGAATTTGGTCATCAAACATTGTTGGCATGTTTATTTATTTAGTTATTTATTAAGATATGATAACTGAGGTGGAGTTTCATCCACTCAGGACTTATTTTAGGCTCAACCCTGGTAAAAAAAAAAGAAAATCACAAAATATGTTATCTATTTGTTGACCAGGTAAACACACTGGGCACAAATGTCCCTTTTCAAGATCGACCCAAGAGCATTGCCTTTTTAAGTGACATGCTTAGAGTCATACATCAATAAAGGTGAGATTTATGCTGCATTAACACTGTACAAATGACTCTGGTATAAATAGTTTCTCCCTTCTTTATGAAAAGAACATGCAGTTTTTTGTGTTCTCTGCTTCTTTTTACATCACATTTATGGTATCAGGGAATGTACATATAAGTAAAGTGAGTGGGGGATAAATTATCACATACGGATAGAGCAAGTGGCTTGAACCTTCCAAAACATGCTTACAGTACATGTTCTAGAGGATTTTGTATACAGATGTTATTTGAATTTTTGGTAATAAAGTATAACAGGTGATACTGTGGTCTCAGTATAATCAGCAACAATAAAATCAATTGTGATAAATAAAAATATTTCTCGTGTTTTAAGTGAAGTGTGTGCTTGATGTTGTGGTTGCTGAAAGTAGTGCTGGAGTTCTGTGGGCAGGGAGATTTTGTAATTTTTGCTTATTTTTTTCATTTGATGTTGATGGTTGATATTAGTATTTGCTAAAAGCAGAAGGTTTATACTAGGGAGTCAGAGCCATGATCACTTTAAGGGTGTTTAGCCCCTCTCCCAAGGTTGTATATGACAATGAAGTCAGTATGCTCAAGTAGGGGGGGGGTGAATAGGGTTACCCCCACCTCAAAAACAATATTTTTCATATACATTTTTTCAGTTTTGGTATTAATTTAATTTTGTTGCGATGATAGTGGACTCAATGTTTGTGTCCTTGTTGTTTTGACATGATTTTTGACTGAACCGCTTATTACAATAATTTAATGTCATAAGTGTGAAGCACAAACATCATGCATTACACCTTTGATTGTAAAAAACAATGGTAACTTTTTATATAATTACAAGATGTGACTTAATGATAAATGTGTAGAAAGGTATAACTTCACAAACAGGTTCAGATCTAAAGGGCAGTGGTAGGATATTTCCATATTTCTCAGAAATATTTTAAAGTATAATATTGAAAAAATATATTCAGATTCTGAAATTTAATAAAAGTCAAAAGTAATAATCCTGGCATGCAGCTAATTTTAAGGCGTAGGTCACAAATCGTTCACAGGTCTCAGTATGAGGCATTTCACATGATTTGTTTAATATAAAAAATAATGAATGTTACAGTTTTAATCCCTTTGCATAAATCTTTGTGGACTGAATGTCACAACATCATTTTATAGAAATCATTCAAACTCCAATAACAGATAATACTATAAGAAATATAGTACTATAAATAACCTCTATAGATAATCAGCTAGCTATAGATAACCATAGCAATATAGCAATATAGAGTTCAAGCCTTAATCTAGGCTATCTTATTTTAAATGGATGAACAACATTTAAAGTTTTTTACAAAGCAGGTAATATAGCATTAGTTGCTAACCATCTGTAATCAGTTATTTGGGACAATATATCTAATAACAATAGTATTTGGGGAGGGGGATTCCCCTTTCTCACCAAAGTATCAAATGTGCTCATTGCCCTCTGAGACCTATTTATACTTCCTAAGGCTGACAGGCCTCTTACCCCTGTGCTACCTGAGACAGGTGAGGAGTCCCATCATCTACTGTAGGATTAAGACTTTTTTGTTACATGCCTATATTCCTTTAGGATGCATCTGACTGTTTCTCTATTGTTTCCATTGCAGTGTGCATTCTTTCTTCCATGCATGCCAACTTCCATTTTAAGGTATTATGCAGCATATTAGCAAATGTAATTATCAAGGTCTTCCCCTTGGACCAACAGTAGTCTCTCACTCCAAGGCTGGCAAGCTGACACATGCAGCTCATCTCCCATCCCCCATGACAGCTGTTCCAGTCCCTGAGCTGTTTATCAAGCCCAGTTCAACTTGGGCAAAGGTTCTTTATCCCTGTAAGCCAAGAAGCTGGCCTTTGACAACATTGATATTAAATAAGAAAACATTTATTTTATGATATATATTTCAGTTATATTACAAAATATTGTCCAGAAAGAGCAACATAAAAAAAACAAATAGGAAGACCACCAGGGTGGTTTTCAAAAGTTGGAAAGTTGTGTAATAATAAAAGTGCAAGATTACAAGTCTCTAGGCAGTTTCTGCTCTAATGTATATCACTTCACATTACATAGAAAACATTTAAAAATAGTAGTAAATGGGCGTGCCTTCGCTGAAGGTTGAACATCGAGCTGGCACCTCGGCATTTGTGAAAATCTACTGCCAATCATTAGCGGACCGGAGTTCCGCTGTGGCGACCCCTAACCAGGAAAAGCTGAAAGACAACAACAAACAACAACAAGTAGAACAGTAAATCCTAATTTTCAGAAAGCCTGCTTTCCTTATGGAAAGATATTAAAACAAATTACACATCTATGTCATATTTCGACACTTTCTTTATTCACTCTAAAAATGGTACACTTATCACACCCGAATCTCACACAAAACTACTAGGCATCACCATTGATAAGTTAAAATTTGATATCCACATTAATCTAGCTATTAAAAACACTCACAGAAAGCTAGGTAGTCTCTACAAACACAAGTCCTACTTGACCCATACTGCTAGGACCACAATTGCTCGCTACTTGCTCTCAACATTACTCTATGCATCCCCAGTCCTAACAAATCTATCCAAAAAAGAAACCAGCAAACTGGAAACCTGCTATAATCAAATAGTCAAATTTGCTAATAACTCATCTTTTAGAACCCATCACTGTCATAACCTAAAACAATTGGACTGGCTTGAACTGCCAGATTTATTAATCTACAATCAACTTATCACTACTTATAAGCTCCTCTCCCACCCAAATAAAATACCAGCTTTAAGCAACCTAATTCAGCAGTATTCCTGTCCTAGGCTACTCCGCTCCACAGATAAGTTACTATTAACAGTTACTAGATCACATAACCATGCCGGTGACTCCATCTACTCTTCTTACATATCCAAAATTTGGAACACCCTGCCTCCTTCCATTACCCTGGAATCTTCTCTATCCAAATTTAAGAAATCTATCAAAAGCCATCTCAGCAACAAATGGTTATGTCCCTGCTCCACGCCTGACTAACTTCAGTCCTGCTCCACTCCTGCTATTACTCTTTCCTCAAACACACAGTCTCCTGATATGACTGCTAAGTCTCATCAATACCATATTCAGATGCATGATGTGACTCTAGATAGGATATTTAATATACTTTATTGTTAGTACATATATTAATCATTGTATATGTCTTTGTAAGAAATTAATAATTTGTGCTCATCTATATTGTCTGGTTGAATATACCAGAAACAAGTAAAATATATTGTCTGCATGTCTTGCATATGTGTTTCTTTGGAGCTTTTCTCTCTGGGCCTCCACTGAAAATGGACAGGTATCCAGTTGGACTATCCCGGTTAACAAATGTAAAATAAAATAAATAAATAAAAATATTTAGTACATAACATGCATCAGGCATAAGCTTCTTGATATATGATGTCTCACTGTTAATATTCCAGAATGTATAGATAATGCATTTAAGGCATTAGTTCATTTCTTCTCTGCTCCTCCCAATGCTTTATTTGGTTATACAATTCTAACACATAATATGCAATGTCATTATATCAATAGAACATAAATTAAGACTCAAAGAGAAAGAGTGAAAACAAATTATATCTGTAACTTTGGGTTCTGATGCTGTCCCAGGTGTTTAGCTACATGGGGTTACCTAACTTGTAATTGTGTCACTGGTAATTACATAAAAAAAAAATATGACAGCTAACATTACTGAGAAGGTATGCAAACCTTGTACCCATTTACTAGAGAAATACTTTAAGTAATCAAAATGCATTAAGCCCATTAGCTTAAGCTGCATATTCAGCAAAGTGTCTGAACCAAGTGTCAGTGAGTTAATTTATGATGCTATTAATATTTACATGTAAAGATCTTTGTCAACGTGCAAAGGGTAGGTCATACTTGATGGATGTGCAGGTGGTTTACAGCACAGTAGTTAAGTAATAGACTGAATATTTCAAGACACAGTGGCATGCTTTGATCGTGCAAAGGTGTTTGACGAATGAGAACTCCTTAATTTCTATTTCCTCATCCCAGTTCAAAGAATATGGAAGTCCTGGAATCACTGTATATTATTCTGTTTCATTGACTTGAATACAGTTATGTGAGTTGTTTTTTGCACCCCCTTCGGGAAGTTTCTGTTTTCTCACAATTCTGCAACCATTATTTTTACCATGAATCTTAATTTATGTTCTTCTGATATGAAGACTTTACATATTGTATGTTAGAGACATGTAATTGCATGAAGCGTTGAGATGAGCAGTCCATAGAGAAGACATTAAATACTGCCTTAAATACATCTGCTATACATTCTGCAGCTTAATAGTGTGCCACTATATAGGGAGAAGATTACACTAGATGCATGTTACTTCCTAAATAATTATGAAGTTAGAAAATGTAGGTAAGAGGAAACTTTAGAAAAACAGTGTAAAAAATCATGCATATTGTGCAGCAATCACTTTATCTAGACTGCGAGAGAAAATGTTAGTGCTTTGGTGGATATATTCACTCTGCTAATAACTGTACAAAAATAAGTTTAATTATTCATGGATAAAATGTTTCAAATGAAATTAAAAATGATTTGTTCCATAAAGATCATTTTTACTTTCATTACAATAGGTTCTGTTTGTACTGCAATGTAAGTTTAGGTCTTTAGAGTACAGATTGGATGTATTTCCATTTCTGGAGGTATAAGAGGTAAAGCAGGACAGGCCAAGCATTGGTTACCAAGTAAAAGCCGTTAGCAGATGAAGTAAAGTTAGAGTGCTCTTAGGTAACCTCTGTAACATAAGGAGTGCATACCCAAGATTTTCTTCATTAAAAGCATTGTGGCTTTTCTATTTGGGGATGTGTTTGGATAGGTACATGCCCAAGGCACACGGGATTCTATTATGGACCTGATTATGGAAGGGTATAAAGAGACAATAACTTCATTTGAGCCGGATGATATGTCTTTAGTTGGAACTTGGACAAGGCAGAATGATTTCCTGACAATAGTTGAACAACTGTTACATAGTTGCTGAATGACAATTCGTTGTCTATGAATGTGCGTAGGTCCCTAATAATGGTATCAGCTATGAGGCAGTATCTTTTATGTGTCAGAGGCAAGAGTGTAGGACTGGGCTTGAGTCCATGGTGATGACACCAGTTACCAGTGTGGTTTAGACCCTCCTGAAGGATATGGGTATCAGTTTGAAATGACAGCAATGAGTTTCCAGTCATCAGTAAACTTTGTCAGTCATAGAGTCTTGATGTCAAACTGGACATCATAGAAGTATATGTCAAAGAGGAGGGGACACAATATGGCCCACTGTGAGATACCACTGATCACAAGTGTTACAGTGGAAAGTGTGCCACTAACCTTTGCTGTATGTGTGCTCTGTCAGCAACACAGTTTGTTACCCAGTAGGTAACATAGGAGCTAATATTCAGGCAGGTTAGCTTTTCAATAGTGCCAGAGTATGGTACAGTGCCAAAGGCCTTAGTTAGGGCCAGGTTGGCAGTGTGCACTAAATGTCCATTATCCAGTGCTTCAATCACCCTTTTAAAGAAGTACTCCATATTCAGTAGATAGGACCTACATTTTACAAAGCTAAACTGATCTAGTTTGAGGAACTGCAAATCTCATTTATATATGGATCCCACTATAATATACACCAATGCTTTTTGGACAATGCTGGTAAGACTAATTAGTCTAAAGGTCCCATGGTTGGTAGGGCCACACTTTTATATGGTCATCACAATAGCTATTCTCCAAGCTTTATTTACATACGCACTAGAGAAGCTAAGACACAGCTTGGTGTGTTAGCAGAAGCTATACAGCTAGTGTTTTTGGTTTTGCACAGAGCATTTAGGACCTGTTCAGAAGTAATTATGGGGGAAATCAGTAACTGTGGAATGGGGGAAGTGCAAAGGGAGAGAGTAGGAAGAAACTGGAACTAAATGTGTCCACAAGCATATTAAAGATGCCCTCTGGTTTGAGAAGGTTGCACCATTTCAGATTGGTTCTGTACACAATTTGGTAGAAAGCCATAAGATTGTCTTTGGAAGAGATGGCAATCTAAAGTTTGTAGTTGACTTTGTAACATGTGAGATCTCTGTAGACCAGCTTAAGGTTATTTTTATAGTAGGATTATAGAAACTACATGGTAATTGAGTTAAAAAAGCATTTAAGCTTTGCCAGTACCCACCCTCATGCTATCTCCCTTCTCAAAATGGGCAAAGCAGATCAATCCTGGATTAAATTTATGGGTACCCATCCAGTAATCCAGATTTATTTTGAATGATTTTTGGGTGTTACTTTGTTTAACTTGTAAGGGAATTCTGCCCTACAGCTTGGGTAGACACTGAATAATAATGTGTCTCTGCAGTGTGCTTTATTTATGTGCTGGTATAGATACAAGTCCCTAGTTCTAGTATTAGTTGGGCTATCAGACTTGCAATGATACAGGACATTAAAGAAGATGGGTTCCCTAATGGTGTAGAATGCAAAGCATAAATCACATAGCAAATGCCTATAAGAAACCAAATAAAAGGATAGTGCTTGAAAACTTTCCTGGTAGCGCAGGGACCTTAGGCCAATATTACATACCTCTATCAACTATACAGATTTTCAGAGAATGTTCAGATTTTTTAATCGTATTTTTGGTCTGTTCCTCATACAAATTGTGTGTTTTTTTGACAAATCACTGGGATGATGTAAAGATTCAAGTCACTAAATAATGACATGCATTTGAGTTTCAGACTGCATATCCTTCAAAAATGCATGCTAACACAAATCCTCTTATTCTAGCAACTTTCTAAGGTCATAAGAGAAATATTTAAAATGTGTCCCTATATTTGGGCCTTTGTCAGGCTTTGTCAAGATTTATTGCACTAAGAGGTTGAGAGGTATTGCCAACAATCTTCTTTGTTGGGAACCTCTGTGGCCTTTCCAATTGTTTTATATGTCAGGAAAAGTACATCCCAGAAGAGGTGTTATACTCAGAAATTGGTCTAATTAGGCATACATACAGAGGAAGAATAACTTCTTTTCAGCTGCATAATACTCCTTTGATGGTGCTGAACATAAGGATTTTCTGACTACTATTGCTACATGGTGGTCATAGGAAAGGGAATTATCAACCCAGGTTCCAAGTGGGCTACTGGCTCTACTGTACATTGCAGGAGAGATTTGTTTACTAAATGTGATACTCCCATACTGTCGTGCATTTGGTTTTAGCCCTTTTCCATACACCACTTGTTTATGAAGGTTAGTTCCTGCTGTAATGAATGGGCATCAGAGGAAGATCTGACAATAATGCCTAGTTTGCAGTCATCTATAGACATAGCTAACCAAAGATCATGATTTCCAGTTTAAAGATCGGACAAATAGATGCAAACAAGAGGGGCCTCAGTACTAAGGCCTGTGGCATTTTTTTGCAGTTTCTGCAAAAGTACTATAATGTGGTTATGAAGAGATTTTTGTGATAGTGTGTAATGCTCACAGGCCATGTTACAGAGTGAGAGGAAAGCCTCAAAACTGCATAGATATTTCTACCTGTCACAGTCTGACTTATTCATGTCAAGTAGATGTTCATTGTCTGTCACCATATGACAGTTCTTACACTATCTTGAGAGTACCAACTGCTATATGGCTGACAACAAAATGGATATAAGCATTTTTTCACTTGTGTCCAAGTGTATCTGGGATTTAGCTTGGTCTAGAAGATGTTTAAGATAGACTATATGTAGCCTGGCTAGGTATAAGGTGTTAAATGAGAACTAAGTTAATCAAAGGCACAATTAATTATGAAAAGCTAAGAGTAGTTTAGAGCGCTCACTATGAAATAATAAAGTAGCTTGTACAGCAACTACTACAGCAGTAAGCAGCCTATTCTAAAATGGCAGCAATACAGTAACAGTAAGGGACACAGCACATACCTAATGGTGGCCCAGTGCAAGTACACTCAGCCTACAATACCACTGCGATAGAAATACTCTACTAACAGCTGATAGCAGCCTTGTGCAATGTCATGTAGCTTTGAGCAATACAACTATGCTGAAATGCTCTAAGAGCACATTAGCCAAAGGCCAAACAATGAATAAGTTTATGCAATCACTCTAAGGGTGATGACTGAAATGCGCTAACCATCTACTGCGCAGTGTTACCTAGAGCAACATAGGATAGAGTGCAGTGGTGTACAATCCTGCACAATATTAAAAAAAATTAAAGCAGCCAATTAAAATACAACTTACTACTAGACCAGCAATAATATGAACTGCCAGAGCAACAATAAACTACCATCTCTGACAAGATAATTACTAATAATATTCCAAAATGACCACAAACACTGCCAAATTTGCTATACCCAATAATTAATACGCAGTGAAATCAGCACAAAAATGTTGCCTCAGATGTTAAAAGACCATTTAAGTTATTAAAATACACTTCTCTGGAGTTTGAAAGGACTGAAGAAAGGAGTCAAACCCAGATCCAGCTCAAGAGTCATACTGAGTAAATGTTTGCATGAGACATTTCTAAAGGACAGGTAAAAAGTGCTCTTGTGGGACTCATGAAGAAGGGTTTCCCCAAAAGATGAGGCAAAAGAGGAAACCAGACCTGCTGGGCCTAGTAAGAAGCTATGGGAATGACTATGGTTTTGTGAAGGTTTGGCTTCTAGACAGATATAATCATCAGAGGAAAAAGGGGATAAGCACAGACAAGCCTGGTACTGACTGGGAAGGTGAACAGGTCACAGTAGGATTTCCTCTATTTTTCAGTAAATGCAAATGAAAATATAGACATTAACCAGTGTCAGCCAACATGTTGTGGGTACCATTATGTCATCGTGCTGAAACTTGTGTGCAAAGCAGAGCATCAGAATAGGTAATGATATTAAATGGATCAAAAGTGCAACAACTGGATAGTTTATTATATTATATTAGATGTGCAGACCAGATGTTTCAAGCAACACAAGGCTTGCAACTGTGATTTTAAAAATAGTGTTAATTGTGTTTGCACTTTATTTTATCATATTGATTTAATAACTTTGAAAAATAAGGCTCAGGCTAGAAAATTCCCTTATTGTGCCTTCTGAAGCAATAAAGATTATGCACCAAATTAACATGTTGCCAAAGTTGATAATATAAATTAATTTAGTAAAGGAAAGAAAGTGATACAGTAGCTGAAAGATAACAAAATGCATAATTAATATTAGCAGAACACAGATAATTATCTAATACAACTAATACCACATGGATTTATGAGGACCCTAGGATTTACTCACATTTGATATAGTTACATCACCAGGGTAAAGCTGGATTGCCCAAATATCAATCCACTCACAACAATCTAAGTAAATTCCAGTTTGATCTATACCAAGTTTCTCCATTATATTATATTCTGGTGTTTTACAGTAAAGTAGTTAAAATTTGACTTAGCAGTTCCTAATATAAAATTCAAAGTAGTTCAATTTTTGGGATTGCAAAGTTATTTAATGTCACTATCTTCCTTCATAGAGCAGAGCCTGTGTTTACTACATCTGACTTCCATATTACTAGAGGTCTGCCACAAGGCCTTACAGCTACAGGTTGACTGAGAATTTCTGCCATGGTTTAATAGCCTGCAGTCACTACATCTGAGCTTTAAATTGCAGGAGCTCTGCCACAAGGCCCTACACCTACTAGTTTACTGAGAATTTTGTCAGTGTTTAATGTAAGCATATTAACATTAATCGGTTACATACATGCATGCTCTGTGATTTAAAATCTCTGTGAAATAGTCCGTATACTCTAAGGACCTATAAGTTAGCCAATGTCCCCTTTAGCTTGACCAGTGGACTATACTGCATATACTAATTATTTATTCTCAGGAAATGATAGACAACCTGTTTTACTTGCATCACTTTGTTAATTGCTTTGTTCTGGCCAAAATCTGACTGCTGTCAGTTATATACATTGACCTGAGGGTGAAAAGCCTGTTCCACCCAGCCTTGCTTTGCTCGTGTACTCTACTCCCAATTCTCACCCACCCCCTCTTACTGTAATATTATACTTCCTACATACACATTTCACTTCTGACTCTTATTCCAAAACCCTATTCAGATGACCTTACTACTTCTGTACATATACTTCTGTTTCTTGTTTTCTACTCCTCTATCTCTGTTTAATTTTTAGCCCCATTTCCAACTATCTTTCTCCCTCCCATACTGCTTTGCACAATATCCATTTATAATCATAACCCTCCCTAATAGCACCTATCTATTCCACATTGTATCTTTTTCTTTTCCCAAATAAACCCTCATTTCTTCTTATTTTGACTACATTGTTGTATTCTAGCTTTTAATAGCCCCCTAGTCCTTACATTCCAGTAATGATACCAGGACAACCTACCTCTCTTCTTTTATAGAAAATAGTTTTCTCCTTACCTGTTCTCTTCCAGCTTTCAGAATCCACCAACATTGATTCTCCTACTGTCCTGCAACTTCTTGTTTCCTTCTTCATTGCTACTTCCCCACTACCTGATATCTATAAAATACAGATTTGTGTACTTAATTATACTACTGTTTAACTTATCATCTGTTCTTCTCCTCCAACTGTGCCATCTCTCATCCTACCATGACTCAATAATATATCACAACATTTCTCCAACTCTGTCTCAACCACCTATCCATACTTCCTCTTTACACTCTCCACACATTGCACCAAACCTATTTAATATTGTCCCTCAGCATTATTTTTAAACATTGGCTGGTAATTGCACTTCAACTCAAACCAAAAAAAAAAAACTAAGTGCAAGAATCCTCACCAAAAATCAAGTATGCATAATTCCCCAATATACTAAAATTCTTCTAGGAGGAGATATACATCCTAATCCTGGTCCCACCTATCACAATGAAGACAAAGATAATTCAATTCTCTTCCACACTCTTCTATAACCCAACAGCAAACAACCCCCCCCCCCCCATGATCTAATTTCTGCTGCAATAAATGTTAGAAGTATAAGAACTAAAATTGCAGAACTACATGCCTGGATTACCCAACATAAGCCTGATGTTCTCACTAAACTGAAACTTGGCTTAAACCCAGCATAAATGACTCTGACGTTATACCTCCTGGCTATAATATTATCTGTAATGACTGTATAAAGAGGAAAGGTGCTGGAATTGCTTTAACATTACCCAACACCTACCACATTTCCCCTTACAGCAACCAATACTAAAATTCAGCTCAGCAGCGCTTCTTATTGCTTTCCTCAAAATAACCAATCAGGTATGTATTACTGTCCCTTACATCCCTCCTGGTGACAATACAGCTATAATGCAAGATATCGTACATTGGATATCCATAACATTTCTACAAGAAAAAATATTACTAGGTGATGATAATGTCACTTGGTTGGACATAAACTCTAACTTCTTGACATCTAACATGAACTTATTTGCTTTCACACTACTAATTAATAGCCCCACACATTACAGCAAGCCATCAAATTCTCTATTAGACAGAATCCTAGTAAGAGACCCTAGCAGGTACAGTGTCTGACTCTCAGTGATCATGTCCCGACCTATATAGCTAGACATTTCACACATCCAGTTAAACAGCATATTTATAAAGCAACACAATAACCTTTCCAAGTTTAACACAGAAATGTTCATTGCTTCACTACAATCTATTAAATGGAACTTCCTAAAAATCCTCCCTATAATTGATGCTGTAGTTGAATTCAATACAACTTTTCTAAATCTCCTAAATAGCCTTGCACTTCCTAGAAGGAAGTGACTGAAAACAAATAATGGAATTTGGCTATCCAAACACAGTAGAGTGCTAATACAGCATACAGAAAAGCATGGAAAGAATGGCAAAATATAAAAAACACTTCTATAGCTTAAATACTTCAGAATGTGTTCGCAATCATACTAAATAGCAAACAAAAAACTATACTACAATAACTTTCAGAATAGTACTAAACACAACCCTAAAACTTTTTGGACATCCATTAAAGAAATATTACATCCCGGACAAAAATTCAACCAAAAGCCCTCTCCCGATAACTCACCACTCAAAACTGCAATACAGTTCAACTCTTATTTTTTAGATAGTATAGCATCTCTAACCAAGGATTCCTCAACATCCAATTCCAACTCTGCCCAACAACCACATATCATCACATCCACTTTCACCATCAAACCTGTGCCCACATCCTATATAAAATTACTGTTAAACAAACTTAAACCATGCTCTTCTTCAGCTGGTGACGTTCCAAATGAGCACCTAAAAATAGCAGTTAGCAGCACATATTTTAGGAAGTGAATTTCTGAATCAAGATTACAAATGTTTCAACTTAGCAAAATATATGCACTAATGAACACCTAGCACCATGGAACATAACTGATTTGTATTTGCTTAGCAGCCTCAGCACTGGAAGATTGAGGCAAGGAATGAGAGGAGCAAAGGTGCATGACCTGCTCAACGTTTCTGGAGGGAAGGTGGGGTTGTAGGTTGTCAGTGAATACATAGGGTGATATGACTTCTGTGGTGGAGACCCTAGGAACCAACACCCATGCTTAAGAATGGGATGGTGGAGCTGCTTGCTATCAGTGCTCCTTGTGGAAGTGAGGAAAGACCATTGTGGATGGCCAAATGCATGCCGCTTCACAAGCAATTCTCAGCATGCAAAGGGGAGTAGTGTTCAAAGGTAAAAACCCTCAAACCACCTCTTATGGCTGCCTAGATGATGGCCCATCACAGTTGCACCTCACCCTCTTATTGATGGGGAACATGGGCCAACTGGCCAGGCTGCAGATGGTGACTGCCAGGCAGTCCTGGTAAAAAATGCATGCACACATAACTCTATCCACATTCTCGCCTTTATTTTTTAGTGTGATTTAAAAGAAAAACTGTCAGTTTTCAAAAATGGAAGACCATCTCTATAGCCCAGATGACCTATGATTGATTAGTTACACCGGTGTCTGAGGAATCATATGGGTGAGGATGAGCTTGAGTGGCTGATGCCAGGTCACATATCCTTCAGAGAGATGAAGGCTGCTAGATCCGCAGGACTGGCAGCACCTACAAGTGGCCCAACATATTACCTATATGTAAAGGTAAACAGTCCAACCACCACACTGGGGTTTTCAAAAAATAAACTTTTAATGAGGTAAGCGCTTTCACTACAACAGGTGCAGCCGGAAATTCATATATTGTACTCACACCTTGTGCTTCTGTACCTCGCCATCCATCTATCATTTCAAAACGTACTCAGCCTCAAAATGGTGTCCTTATACACTTCAGAAGGGAACATATGGAACATATGGTTTTCAACTGCTGCCAGTTATAACCATGAAAAAATGTATTTTTAGAAGTATATCAGGTAAGAATGTGCTGTATGCCTCTATACAGTGGAAACTATTTTAGATAGTTCTAAAAAATCTGTGCTCTTTGATCATAAAGTTCCAGAGAGATGCTCAGACAAAATGCACTCAGTTCAGTACACTTGAGTTTGCCTAGCTACACCCTTGGAAGGCATGTATGGAAACATGCAGGCTTGCTCCTGACCAAACAACAATTGTGAGTCAACAAGTTGAATGTGGGGGGAATAATTAGACCACTCCTCTTGAAGTGCTTCTGTCCATGCCTCTACCACACAACTAAAACTAATCAGGAAATAAATGGCCTGAATAGGCTTTCATTGCAGAAACAAACGTACCACAGGGCTCCTCCTGTACCCCAGAAATGGTAGTACAAATGGGCCAATTAGTTGCAGAGTCATCAGTTGGCAAAGAGGTGCAGTGAGGAACTTTGTCATCTCACAGCAAGAGATTCTCCAGTTCAGTTGTTGACTGGGGTAACTTCAGTATGGAACCTGCATGTCCTTCCTCTGTGTAGGTTTTCTCCCCATAGTCCAGTGTCCTCCCACCACCAACATACATACGGTAGGTGAACAGGTAATATTAACTTGCCAACAGGTGTACATGCAATGTGTTTCTGATACAGAAAACATCTCTAGAAATCTCCTTCTATTCCCTACTTACCTAGTAAACTCCATGAATGGCAGAGGATGTTCACTGGTTTGCTATAGGAGTCAGATGTGACTACTAAGTGTGGATGAATGGGAGTCACCAGACAAGTGCTGAGAAAGTAGGGGACCGAGGAAAAAAATAAAAGATCATTTCAGATGACTGTCTTGAAAACTACAGGTTCCAGGTAGTAAATCAGTGACAGTCCCACACATTACAGAAAATCTACCAAAAAGCACTGCACCACAATCCAGCAGAGTTATTGTCTTGACAATAGCATGAATACTTAGGGTAGAGCAAAAATGTACTGTAGAATGAATTCAGATGTGTTCTGTGAGGCCTAAGATATCTAACAGTTCTTCAGCTTCATATACTGAGATGGCAAGGCTTAGCTAATATCCAAGAACTTTATCCTTGGCTTATTTTCTCTATGTTCTTCATCTAGTGAAGTTTGAAGCTGTCAGTCTGTTTAAAAATTATGTTTGGGGAACTGTCTTTGAAAGGAAGAAGAGAAGCCATTTTGCTTCAGCATAAATCAGCCATTATAGTCCATGCCTCATAAGGCTTGTTGTGGTTGACAAAGATACGAAGCATTTCCTAGGATTTTTTTATGATCTTTGAAACAGACTGGGCACAGCTTACCAAAACGAAGTTCAGGAAATCACTGCACTTTTATCAACGTGAATATGCACAAACATATTTTTACTACCATTATTACATAGATGTTGTACTGCACAGCATACCTCTCAGGTGTCTGGATTTTCGCAGAATGTCCAGATTTTTGCTTCATATTTTGGGGTGTTCCTCATAAAATGTGTGGTTTTCTGATAAATCATTTAGAAATGGAATCATTAAACAATGACAGACATGGGTTTCAGACTTCATAGCCTTCAGGAAATATATGTTAACACAAAACTATTTATTCTAGCAACTTTCTAAGTTTATAAGAACAATATTTAAAACCTTCTCTATTTTGAGCCTTTGCCCCTCATTTTTCTTGGCCTTGTCCACATTTCTTCTGCTAAGAAGTTGAGAGATATGTATGCCTGCTCTAGATCACAGAAATGCAGTGTACGGAAAGAATGTCTGATGCCTACAGCACCACCCATTTTCTAGGACCTGAGGGTGCAAAAACAGTTGGGATGGGATGTGTGGGTGTGAGTACATGCTATGTTTAAAATCGTTAAACATTAGGCATTTTCATTAATACTTAAACAATATGTGCACAGACTGCACTGTGTATTAAATATTTGGCATGTTAGTTGGCCCAATGACACTAGTCAGAGTACCTAACAATTTCACAAGTAACAATAGCCAAATGAAAGTGGTCAGAGGAAAGCAGGAACAGATGGTATGAATACATAATGGACAGTTTTAGTACTCTTCGGAAAAAGCATTTCAGGGTCCATGGTGATACACACATTAATGTGTGAGTAGCAGTCCCCAATTATACTGAAGGTTATACCTTCTCAACAATGAAACTCATGTCCTTGAAGAAAAGGAAAAATGATACTACACAGTGGCTGAGAAATGTTAACAAGTCCAGAATAGTGCTAGTCTTATTGGGAGGGCAAGGGGTCATGGTGTTTAACTTGCCCCATCTCCAAGCAGCATCTCCTGGCTGCTGTACTGAGATCATGCTTTGGCAAGAAACAGATCCTGGAGCTGCTGCTTCATACTCCCCCACACACACACACATTCTAGGGTCACTACTAGAAACAGATCCTGGAACTGATGCTTCGTATCCCCCTCTCACACAGACACATTCTAGGGTCACTACAAGAAACAGATCCTGGAACTGCGGCTTCGTACCCCCCCCCCCACACACACACACACACACAGACACATTCTAGGGTCACTACAAGAAACAGATCCTGGAACTGCTGCTTCATACCCCCCCACACACACAGACACATTCTAGGGTCACTACAAGAAACAGATCCTGGAACTGCTGCTTCATACCCCCCACACACAGACACATTCTAGGGTCACTACTAGAAACAGATCCTGGAACTGCTGTTTCATACCCCCCCCCTCACACAGACACATTCTAGGGTCACTACAAGAAACAGATCCTGGAACTGTGGCTTCACTTCCCACACAGACACATTCTAGGGTCACTGCAAGAAACAGATCCTAGAACTGCTGCTTCATACCCCCTCTCACACAGACACATTCTAGGGTCATTCCTAGAAACAGATCCTGGAGCTGCTGCTTCATACCCCCACACACACACACACAGACACATTCTACGGTCACTACTAGAAACAGATCCTGGAGCTGCTGCTTCATACCCCACACACACAGACACATTCTAGGGTCACTACTAGAAACAGATCCTGGAACTGCTGCTTCATACCCCCCCCCCCTCACACGGACACATTCTAGGGTCACTACTAGAAACAGATCCTGGAGCTGCTGCTTCATACCCCCTCTCACACAGGCACATTCTAGGGTCACTACTAGAAACAAGATCCTGGAACTGCTACTTCGTACCCCCTCTCACACAGACACATTCAAGGGTCACTACAAGAAACAGATCCTGGAATTTCTGCCTTGTACCTCTCCTAGAGAATCACGCATGCACACACACACACACACACACACACACACACACACACACACACACACACACACACACACACACTAGGGTCACTATCTTTTCAGATACACAAAGTGAGGCATTTCTTACTGAAACATAAGATACTGCAGGACAAGCCATCTGTTCAGTCAAAACTTAATTACTAGAGTATCTCTTCTAGAAATGCAGTTGTTTTATATCATATTAAGATATGACATACAGTATCACAATCTAAAATAATATTTTAAGATTTAGAAAGAAATTAGAAAGCATTTTTCCTGTATTATCAAGACATTTGCACTAGTTCTTGTTTTGTGCCTATATCAGATGGTAAAGCTAATTTATAAACAGACACATACACACACACACACACACACACACACACACACACACACACACACACACACACACACACACACACACACTCCTGATATTTCAGAAGCTAAAATGTACTGAGACTCATCCCTTATATCTTTTTCAAAGTAAATATTTTGACATGAAAATGTTTTTTTTTCATTATTTCCCAAATGAATCCTGACTAAAACCTTTAGCTTTATACAATGTCACATGACACCTCAGAGTACACTACACTGAAACACACAGTCTTCAAGTAGTTATGCATTCTGAAAACCTGGTGTTCATTTTTTAAAACATACTATATATTCCAAACCAAGACACCAAGATACATAAACAAGTAGCTGCTTCCCCTCACCTAAAGACGACAATCTATACTGTTCTGGGAGAGAATCATAACATCTGATTTGGAGAGGCAGATTTTCATCTCGTTCATTTTACACTCATAAGCAAACCCCTACACTGCACTCTTGAGATAACTCATAAATACAAAACAAATGCATTGGGGTCTTCTGCTACTGTTGTATGTGGCCCACTCCTAAAGCCTTATTGTCCATATATTATGTGAATCACCTAGAACTTTTCATGTCCAGGATATAGAGATGCCTCAAATGCACTGATAGCAACACAGATGCTTATGAGATGCTGGAATGATAACAGGAGTCATTAGTACTTTTTAAACTCTTTAGTACTGATTATTGCTCACAAGGAGGCTGGGTTCTTAGTACTAGATTTTTTTTAATTTCTTTACTTCCTATGAATAAACATTGTATCGCCATAGTGGTTTGACATATTCTAATACATTTTCAAGGAATTATACTCATATAATTATCTAAGAATACATTATGTTGTGCTTCTAGCTTTGAAGGCAATGGAATAGCTGTATCTTGAATTTTAATAAAAAAATAATTTGTGTCACTTTTATGTCATGATTTACTAGACTGAATTTTTCATTTTGTGTCAAAATACTTAATGCATGTAAGTGTTATGAAATAAAAATATATGTGCCCACCAAATATATATGACACGGCTTGACTTTATTTCTCATTCTTCCTATGCTTTGAATCACATTTTATTTTACACACCTCCATTATGTCAGTGAATTCTTCTAGCTCATCATAATTAGTTTCACTTGCTTTGCACACATCCGCAGCTTTTGATAAGGTCATGCCTGTTTCTTTTTATAGTTTGCTCCTTGTTTCGTCATTTCTTATACCACAAATTATTCTGCCTCTTCTTGTACAATCACATAGTTCACCAAATTCATAATCTCTGTAGGATCTTCTGATGCTGTAAGGAACTGTCATATAAATTATTTCCTGGCTGCTAATAATTAATGAATTGTTCTTTAAGCATTGCTGTTCTGTCAATCGGCTCATGAAGAAAGTTGAAACATAAAAATCTTGTACAGCTTCTTCCCTAGCAAAATACAAGAAGACAACACATTGAATCTTTTCCGATTTGTCATTGAATCCTCTTACAGGCAGGAATAAATTAAATGTTTGCATCAAAAGATTTAAGTTTTCAGCCAGATTTTTTAAAGCACAATTATCAGAGGTCATTGAAGTTGAGCCACACTTCAACAGTCCGATTCTTAACTGTAAATATATCTCTTCACTTTTGCAGATATTTGTCAAGTTTTAGCAGATGCTTCTCCTCTTCCTGACACTATATCATGTCAGAAGACTTACTATTTAATATGTAACACACAGACACAGTACACATGATCTGCCCATACTCAAACTGAATTTTCTGGAACCTTAGTGTACCACATGGCAAAGTACACTAGAAAGCAACAGTAGGTTTATGTCTTATGCTTGTCCTGTTAACTTTTGAATTGTTAGAATATGTTCACCATTATCACCATCTTTGCTAGTGGTTTAATTTATCTGGCATCACCTTTCTGTAAGGAAATAATTCTTAAGTTTTCTGCTTGCCTTGTTAATTTTTCAGTTTATCTTATAGGGTCATAGTTGGTTACTAGGCTATCAGCCTAAGAGCCATTTCAAGCCTGGCCAAGCTTACCCCAAATTTGCCAAAATATTGCAGATATCTGTCAATACCCCAAGGAATTTCATGGTTACAATATAGGCTTGTATAGATCAAGCATTCACAGGCCTTTTCTGTCCATTAGAGACACAGGTGCCAAACCAAGGGTAAATTTGTGATTTCCCATCCAGCAGTCCAAGTTATATTTGTATATGGTTATGGATAAGCTTTGTTTCATATGACTAGGAAGCCTTTTCTAGAGAAGGGTAATCTTTGAGGCACATACCTATCCCTCCGACATGTCCAGTTGATGTCGCAGATGAGGTTTAGGTTCTTAGAATAGATATTTGTGATCCTATTTGTTTTGTGAATGTGCAACAAATCCATCAGTGTGGCATCAGAGGATGCCTTGCAAGCTAGGCATAGATCATTGCACAAAAGTTGGCAGGAGACCAAATACAGGGATAGGGCTTTGAGATGGTGTATAGAAAACTTACTGTTTACTCTCTGTATTCTTTCTGTGAGGAATCTCTGGTCTCTCTAGCTGCTTTAAGTGCCTGGTCAGGTACATGCCAAAGGATGCATTGAAATCAGTGACTGATCTGATGAGAGCCAAGTATAGTGGAACAATGGCCTCCATGGACCTGAATGTTTTGCCCTTACTTATAAATCTTGCGATGTAGAATGAGTTTCCCAACACAGTAGACACATGGTGGTCAAAGATTAGATTACTGTCAACAGGCATTCCCAGAACCCTGACCACTGGGTCTCCTTTTAGGGGTTTATTATCAATGTGGTAATTTCCAGGGGTGGCCATCTTTGCAAAGGATACAATGATGCATTCAACTGCTCATGTTTTAATCCTTGTCTCTGGCACTAGTCATTTGTCTACATGAAGCCCTCTAGAAGGGTATCAGTGTCTTTAGAAGATTTGATTACCATGCCAAGTTTGTAGTTTCCTTGACTTCAAGGAAGTAGATGCCAAAAAGGAGAAGATCCAGCACTGATTCCTCTGGGACTCCCACCAGTGATTGGCCTCTTTGTGGAGGTGGCTTTCCCTATCTTATCTTTTTGTGTGATATCAATGAGCCAGCTGACTATCCATTGGGTAACATATGGGTCTATGCTAATTTTGCAAGTTTATTTACAATGCCCAAGTGAAGGATTATGTCAAACACCTTGGCCAGGTTGAGATAGGTAGTGTTCACTGTTTTACCCTTGATCATAACTTTGGTGACCTTCTTGAAAAAGTCCACTAAATTAAGTAAGCATAATCTGCCTTTGACAAAACTGAACTAGGTAGGGTCCAGTGATTGTGAGTTTCCTATGTCATTGTTTACCAGATCCATGATAATTCTGCCCATGACCTTACATATGAGACTAATCAAACTTATGAGTCTGTAATAACCCAGGTCCATGAAAGGCCACCCACCATTTATGTAGAGACATAACCGTTGCCGTCCTCCATTCGTTTGGCACAAAGCCTATCTGGAGGCTGTGGATAATAAAAAGATTCTAGCAGGCCTGACGTGTCATGTTTCATGTTATTCAGTAGGCATCCTGGAATATTATCAGAGCCCATCAAAGTAGTATTTTTAGCTGTAGACAGCACAGTGGGAACTTGCTCTTTAGTGATAGTTGGGGAAGAAATGAAGGGGATATTTCCTGTGGGGTGACTGGTGGTGATAGGGGTAAAATTGGAGCTTAATTTATTAGCCAGCAGATTTGCTATATCTTTGGCTCCATATAAGTGATTCCATTCATCATTAGTTTGTCACATTGCTGGGTGTTGCCTTTAAGGTTTTAGACATAACTGAAGAAAGCCTTATGGTTGTCCTTATCCTGGGATTCCTCCCATCATTAAACTTATGTTGTGAAAGGTGGTGTCCCCATGCCTTATTTATATCTTTCAGATGTGTGGAGTCTTTTTATTAATTTATTTTCTTATTATGCACTTAATCCAACTCAAGAACATGGGAGAGTCTGATTTTCTACTGTAGCAATTAGTATGTATAATGGTAATTATGACACACTAATCTTTATTGTCTTTATTGTTATTATTATAATATAGTTTTTAATGAATTTAATATTAATGTTGTGGTAGTCAAACTGGTAGGATCATGAATTATGCTTGCATTTTGCACTTTAGACTTATGTCATTTCATTTGACTGTATTATAACTAAATGTATTTTACTAGGGTGAACAAATTTACAAAAGTATGTTTGTGTCTTTAAATGCATTATTTTTAAGGATGTTATGTTGTTCCTAGCCAGATTCTGAGTAAGTTCCATTTTTGCAGGAATGAAAGCTCTTAATCTAATCTTGGATAGTGAACTATGGATTGTGTTGCTAATAAATTCGGTTCATCTTAACCCCTGAGGTGAACTATGGGAATCTTATTTTTATTGCTGATATCTTTGTACAATATACATAACTGACACGGAGGTTTCCACATAACAGCTTTCAGTGAATAATCTTGCATAAGATGCCAGTCTACTGCAGGACTCTAACACACGTGCAAACATACACACACACACACACACACACACACACACACACACACACACACACACACACACACACACACACACACACGGGCACACACACACACACACACACACACACACACACACACACACACACACACACACACACACACACACACACACACACACACACACACACACTCATTCATACATGACAAGAACACATACAAGTAATTTGCAGAGTCCCATTTCACCTACCACATGTCTCTGGGACATGAAAGGATATCGGAGCATCCAGTGAAAACCCATGTGACCAGAGGGAGGACATGCAGACTTTATGTACCATCAAAGAACCAAACTGAAGAACCAAGCTCTTATGTTTATATTATCTCAAAGTAACAAAACATGTTAATCAATCTGTTTTAAAGTATGCTTATCACTAAAATAGTCTGAAATGAATAATGCTAAGAAAATATGTGCAACCTTCTGTAAATGTCGTATCCATGTGCATGATGCGTTCATTTACTGCTTTCTCATATAGTTATGAAAAGTGAATTCAGCCTGAGAGAGAAATTTGTGCAACAGTTTTATATTCATGCATTCATTTGTTTGTTTATTCATTTATTTATGTTTGGGGTGATATGATGTCTGAGTGGGCAGAACTCATGTTAAGTGGATAACAAAGGAAAAAAAAACTCAGGAAACACAGTAATAAAAATGTTTATTGTCAATAATAATAATATGCTGATTCCACAGATAATATGACTGTTATAAGTAATCTGATAGGCTCATCAAATACAGATGGGATAATGCATCAGTTCATTGCAAAACATCGTAAGTCTGCAGCTACAAAGATAAGCTCATCAGATACAGATGGTCTGATGTAAAACAGTACAGCAGAATAGTCCATACTTACATAAACTGTAAAAAATACAATCAATTATATTGTATTTATTAATTTGTTTGCTTTCATTAATGGGATAGAACACAGTCCTCCTGGACCATTTGAGGCATTACACTGAGTATGAGTATCTGTAAAACAAATACCCACACAGCACACAAAATATATTAAACTACACCATATGTGCACTTGAAAGTTGTCTTGCATTCATATATTATCACAAACTGAGTACTTTATTCATATAAGACACCCACTCTGCCTATGTGGATCTATTGGAGTCTATCAAGATACATCCAAACACCATAATTTTGGGTGACTTTAACTATCCATCCATTGGCTGGGTAAATTAGTTGTGCTCAAACTCACTTGCCCAAAGGTGCCTCAACTTCATTAACTCCAATGCCCTGGACCAGCTGGTTGACACCCCTACAAGGGGTGGCAACATCCTGGATCTGCTGCTTACCAATATGGGGGATCAGTGTATCATCCCCACTGTGAGGTCCTCCCTGGTAAGATCTGACCACAAGTCAATCTCATTCGAAGTAACTATCACACCTGACCCCCCACCCCCACCCCAGCAGCAACTAAACTAAAAAACTTCTCCAAAGCAGATTATAACCTCATATGGGAGGGTATAAATAGCTTCATTGCACCTCCCCCCTCAGATGGAACTGGCAGCTATGCCGAGTTCTGTGCCGGTGCTTTATACAAACACCTGTACTCTCAGACGTACCTGATAGGGCCAAAACAAGCTCCTCAAGGAAGAGCAAACCTGCCTGGTGGACAACTGCCATTAACAGGCTTTACAATAAGAGGAAGAAATTGCCATCTAAGAGTAAGAGGGAGTGAGCCCTAAACTGGAAACACTCCCTCCTCAGCTTAAACAAGCAAATAAGACTTCTTGTGAAGTCCTCCAAAGCAAGCTACGAATCCAAATTAGCTTGACGTTCTTTAGTTACACCTGTAACCTAATAGGAAAGGCCAAATTTGTTAATGATACCACATATACTGAGCCTGTGGATATAGATAACCTGTTGTCCGATAGGTTCTATGAAAACTTCACTCCCCTGTCCCTGCCACACATACCCCCTTGACATCCCTACCACCTGGCCCCTACCTTGTATCTCCAAAGAGCAGATCATAAACACCCTCTCTAAGGCCAAAAACACAGCATCTTTGGGACTTGATAAATTCCCAGGCTGCAGCCTACATGGGCTCCAACAAGAATTAGCCAAACCATTGGGTACTCTTTTCAGTCATAGTCTAAGCACCAGTTTTATCCCAGCTGAATGGAAAATGGCCGTCATTATTCCCTTGCACAAAGGTGGCACCTCCACTGACCCTGGGAACTACAGACCTATTAGCCTGACTAGCCTTATCTGCAAAGCCATGCAGCAAATCATCATTGACCTTATCAACAAAGATATAGGTAATCTCCAAACATTTGACCCTACTCAGTTTGCATTTGTCAAAGGGAGACCATGCTTGTTAAACCTGGTGGACTTCTTTGAGTCAGTCACCAAGACACTGGACGACAGGAAATCTGTACATACAGCCTACCTCAAGGCTTTTGACACTATCCCCCACACAGGCATCATTGACAAACTCACCCAGCTAGGTATCAACCCATATATCATTAGACGGGTCACTAACTGGCTCACTGATGGAATCCATATAGTCAAAACAGGGGAATCCACCCACCTCCAACAGATCTAAAACCAGTGGTGTTCCACATGGATCAATCCCGGGACCTCTGCTGTTTGGAATCTATTTCTCCAAAGTACAAGCAAAAACTAAAGGTCTGTGGCTGACAAAGTTTGCTGATGACTGCAAACTGGGAATGGTCATAGAATCTCCAAATGATGTTCACATCCTACAAGAGGGTCTTACATAAACAATGATTGGTGACAAAGACATGGCCTAAACTCAAAACAAAAAAAAATGTATTATCATCCTTTTCGGTAAGAGTGATGTTCCTGCCAGCTACTACATCAATAACAACACCTTAAGTACCCACTCAGTGGTGAGAGACCTGGTCATGCAGGTTGACAGCAACCTTACTTTGGATCACCATGTCTCCACGGTGGTAAGAATGGCATTCTATATTGCTCATCTCATAAGTAAGGACATTGCCTCCAGAAAAAAAGAAATTATAACCTCCCTGTATTTTTCCCTCATCAGGTCAATAACTAAGTACAATGCTCCTTTTGGTGTGTACCTTTCCAACACCTGCAGCAATTGGAGAGACCACAAAGGTTCCTCACAAGGAAAATTCAAGGATATCAGCATCAGGGGTAGGAGGCTAGTGTAATGGTTAAGGTGTTTACCTTACAGACACAAGGTGCAGGGTTTGATTCTCACATGGGGTAATTGGCTTGGCTTAAAATGTCCCACAAGGGCAGTTAGCCTAGTACTAATCTATGATCTATGTCCTATTTGGATAATCTGAAATCACTGTCACTTTATTCTGTTTCATACAGACTATTCAAAGGTAATCTCTGCCTCGCATATAAGGCAATCTTCGACCCTGCTTTATTGGAAATGCTGCATATCAGTAAGCCAAATGGAACACGGGTTACTCGTTCTAAAGACCTTAACCTGGTATGTGACATTAATAGAACCTGCTGGAGGGACAGATTTGTCTCCCAGAGGTTACCACACTCCCATTTCATGTCAAACAGAGCACCTCAATGGCCTTCTTCAAACACAATCTGGATGATTAGATGGTAACCATAAATTCATCCCGGGGGATTCCACCTGTGTCCCTCTTGGACAGGGGCAATAAGTGCTGATTGTGGAAATAAGGGTAGAACTTGGCTAGGCTTGTAAGTGCCCTAGGGCCATTAGCCTATTAACTTCCTATGATCCTATAATAAAAACACCAAACATATCCAACTCATTCCTATCAAAAATCAAGATGTAGACTTTGTAGTTTATGTGACATCAGAAAAAAGTATTGAAAATGTAACAATACCACATTTCTTAGAACTGTTTCTAGTAACAAAGAGCAGGGTGAAATAGATTCAAACAGAAATATTAAATGCAAACTGCATTCAACAAAGTCCAGAACAAAGTAAGGTGATGAAAGGTGGTTTGATTTTTCCTGCATATTGCAGTAATAAACAGTTTTAATGCCTAGGATTCTGCTTTTTAACAGGGAAAAAAATAGAAGTCAAATCAGTTTATAGTCATTCATTCTAAGTAAGAACAGCTCAGCCACCAATGCAGATATTTTACTTCAGTTTTTATATTTAACAAGTGTATGAGAAGGAACTTTCACTAAAATCATCAGTCATCACAATATGATCGGTCTGTATGAGTTCCTTTAAATGTAAGTTTTTGAAAATTTGTGAAACTGCGAAAAATAGATTACACTGTAGTATAACCCACTACTTTTCTGTTTTATCAAAAAAGAAATTGTAGGAGGATTGCCTGATAACTGCTGACAGTCTGAAAGGTCATCAGATGATTGGAACAAGGTCAAAATGTTAGGCAGATGATTCACAAAAAGAAATTTGAGAATGTGATTCACTCTTACAAATGGAAATACTGAAGGTCATGGTTCACTAGCTGCATTTAAAATTTTCATGGAATATGAAAAAAATGTCGGTTTTTCACATTTATGGAACCATTTCTAAAACATATTTCATTTATTTATTTACTTATTATATTTTACTGGAAATAAAGATTGTCTTCATGATATTTTTTTAAATAATCATAGTAACAGAATGTTGTTGTGTCTTTCGGCTTATCCTGGTTAGGGGTCACCACAGGGGAACTCCGGTCCGCTAATGTTTGGTAGTGGATTTTTACGTGCCGAGTTACCAGCCCTGACGCACAACCTTCAACGAAGGCACGCCCATTCACGCATGTCTCTACACAGAAGATGCTCTAGCTGAGAATCGAATTGGACAATGTCTTGCTGTGAGGCGACAACACTACCGCAGCACCACTACCGCGATACAATGTCTAATTTGCTGGTCATTTAGTATTCAGGTGATATTTATTGTAAAAACTAACTGAAATAACTGGAAAATATTAAATTAAGAAAGAGCTGAAAAAGGGCAGAGCAGATTTATTAATGTTTGCTTTCATTTACTGAAGCAGAACAAGGTGTCTTTCTTAAAAGAACAGAAACCTTTTTTAGTTGCTAGCAGGAACATTCTCTTAGAGGATTTCAGATGAGGTAGAGATTAAATATAAATTCATACTGTTGTGTTCTGGTCTTGTACCACTAGGTGAAGACAGAGGAAGGCAGAAGGAGGGGGACAGAGTTAGTGGATGTGATAAGGACTGGATGTTCCTGTTGTACTGGTGTTTTCTGTTCCTGCTGTAGCTTCGAATGGTTGGATTAAAATCTTTAATATTGAACTTGGAGTCTATGTATATTAATCATTTGGCAACTTAAATACCAGTAAACACATTTACTTTGTTTCAGTGGCACTGAAGAAATGTACACATCCAGCAGAATCATTTTTAGCTAAATCAGCTGTTAAGAAATATTGAAGTTAAATGGGTAAAGAGCACAGATAATATTTCAGGTAAATAAATATGAAAGGCATTTTTTTAGTTAATTTGGTAATTTTTACCTTGTGGTTAATATACAGGATTAAGACATTTAGCTGTTTTATGTGTATGTGGTATACGGTTTGATTCCTTGCTCCTTTGTTTGCCTG
The DNA here is from genome assembly GCF_019279795.1 of Protopterus annectens. Classification (NCBI taxonomy): domain Eukaryota; kingdom Metazoa; phylum Chordata; order Ceratodontiformes; family Protopteridae; genus Protopterus; species Protopterus annectens. The sequence goes on along the minus strand of NC_056728.1, from coordinate 567,454,048 downwards.
TACTGTGACTCTAAGCTAGTGACTTCGCAAAACAATGCTCTGATGTTGCCATTGAAAAGAAACATTTGGGTCCATTGGGCTTACCTAGTCAACAAATGTATAAAAAAGTCCCACATTGTGTAAGCACAATTTTTAGTTAACTTCTTTAAGGACAACTGGATTCATAGAACAATAATTTATGAAAAAAGAAAGATAGGGAATGAATGTGGTATTTTTATAAATTCCAAACGGACAGTCAATATTGTGAGTCATGCACAGAAAACATTTAGTATATGAAGTTCTGGCAGTTTAATGAATCAGCGAAAAAAATCCAAGCTATATTTAGAGTACAAATGAAAAGTTTTAGGGAATGGTGTAGTTCTTGTATACTTGCTTTTAAAATATGTACTTAGTATTTCTTTAGCAATTATGGTAAGATCAGACTTTTCTGAATTAAGTAGATTGATAAAATAGAACACACAACTATTATTATACAAATAACAGCTTCATTGACTGGCTGGTACGCACTACAGGGAATGCCATTTCTGCTATCAATCAGAAGATGGTAATATAACCACAGATATTCTTACTGTGAGAACCGGCTTTGTTACAGGAACCTTCTGCTATATTATATAATTATGGACCCCACTCCTTTTAAACCATACCTGCAGGCATTGAAAATAGTTACAAAAGTCCTCTAAAAGTAGGTGCACCCAGCCAAAAATCTGGACATCTAATTATCATAAAATTCAAACACAAAATACAACATAACTCTTCCTGCTTCCAATAAGAATGTGGGATACTACTCAGAAACGCATTAAAAACAATCAGTGACAAAATGGTGGAAAAATATAAGCACATTATCAAAAAGACATTATAAAATCCTGTAAATCTGAATGATGTGTTCTGCAAAATTCTACCACACAAGGTCATTTATTTTTGCTTCTGAAAAAGCGAGACGTAGAATGTATACCTCTTTCTTTAAATTATTGTTGCCACTAGTATGTTGGTCATGTAGTGTAGTTTTCTGTGTATCAGACAGCTTCAAAAATTATGTGTGATGAGGGGAATTCAGAAAATTGTGTGAAGGGGTAAATCGAGCCTGAAAACAGGGACATGCCTCCAAAAGTAGTTACATCATGCTGGAGGGGTAAATCAGGCCTGAAATATGAATGTTCCTCCAAAACAGGGGCAGTTGAAAGGAATGATTTAAATATACACTGGACCCAACATGGTTACATTTAGGAAACTTCATTTAAGGAAGGAATTTCTTCAATTTTCACCCTGCAAGATTCAAATCTGCTCAGTGTTCCTCTGCACACCTTGTACAAAGAGAATTTTTAGTGCTCTATATTGCTTTTAACTTAGCATCTACTCACTAGGATGCACACTATTGTCATTTATAATGCCCTGATCTTATCATACAATAGCTTAGTCTGCCTTCCACCAAAGGCCCTGCCCTTAGGAATACAAAAAAAAAAAAAAAAAAAACAGAAGAAATGAGTTAACTGCAGAGTTCAGACCTAATTTTTCTTCTATTCCTTGTTTTAAATAAGGCAAACAATGGCTTATTGATAAATAAGTTCTTGGAAAAACATAAGCTAGAAACTTCCACAGATGCAACAAACAAATGCAGAGGTTTGAGAAGGCTAGTGATTGTGATCAAGTTTATGACCAGACTGGTTAAAACCACATTCTGCTACTAAGCTACTGCAAAACTGATGACTTGATTCAAAAAGGTAGATGGGCAAGAACTACAGGGGCTGCTAGACCCTAGAAACATGACTGCCTTAGTGAAAGCACAGTACATTTGTAAGAAGAAAAAACAGTTGCCAAAATCCATTGAGGCCATTTGTATCCATGGAAATAAAATATATTGCCTGGTTATTCAGCTGGAGGTACAAATCCAATTTACATCATGCATCTATTATATTATAATTAGGAAATATTTTCCATTTTTTAAGGACCTTTGGAAACACTAGAACAGGGATAATGTTCAGGGATCCAGCATAGCCCCTTTTATAGAAACTGTGCCAAGACATTTCCTTACTTTGCATGACACAGACATCCCTACCAATCTACAGATTTATAAAAGCAGGTGTTTTGTAAGACCTGAGATAACAGTAGAGGGTCCTGGGGAGACCAAAATGTGGATAAACCTATCTAAAGAGTGGGAGGACCCCTGTTCCTGTACTACACAGACTTCCGGTAAAGGATGAAGGTAGTGAGCACCGGGGGGGGGGGGGCAACAAGGTCCTAGGAACCTAAACTTGGGGTGAATTTAAAAGAGAGGACAAAGGAGTATAAAGAACCCCAAAGAGAAATTGTAGCTTCATGTCAAGGGAATAGTAAAGAGAATCCTTTAGAGCACTGGAGTGAGCTACCCTTGCTGAGGAAGGAATGGGACACAGAGATTCCGGAAACTGCTTCAGTAAGGGAGGAGACACCGCCTTCTACCTTTGGTGGCACAAGGGGAGAAGCTGACAGTATGTCTGTGTTCCAAACAAACTGGTTCATTTTCAAGGGAGGCCAATGAGTGAATGAGACACTGAGCCATGCTGGGGATAACATATCCATGGTAGTGGAGAAGGACTCTTCTTTTGGGCCTCCAGCAGCTTATCCTTGCTTTGAAATGCAAACTGACTCAATATACAGGGTAGCAAAAAAAAGGTGGAGATTAAAAAAGTCTGTGGTACTCAAGCCTTTTAGGTAAGTGGTCATGGAAATGGCTTACAGTTGTGTACTGGGAGGGATTTCTGGGCAAAACTAAAGTAATGGCCCTAGCAAGGTTTTATTGACTAGATGTACTAAAGGAAATTAAGAATTATTCTGCCAGATGTCCTGAGTGCCAAAGGACAGACACTAACGTGTTTTAGGAATTCTTCATTTCCCATGTTTATTAGTGAAGTTCTGCTTGAAAGAATTGTTATGCATATTGTAGGGCCATTAGTTAGGTCCAGTAATTGAGAGTGTCACATATTAGTAGTACTAGATTAAGCTACCTGTTTTCCCAAGGCTGTTCCCTTCAGGAAGGCTAATTCCAAAACAATTGTGAAGGCAATGGTATCCTGTTTACATAGGTACAGACACAGAAAGAAATTTGACTGGCCAAGGCACTCCTTTTATGTCCAAAAATCATACAGTAACTCTGCCAAAGTTTTCCGGAGAAAAATTGAAAAACACAGTTTATGATTTCCAGTGGATGGCTTGGTGGAGTTGTTTAATAGAACCACACATCTTTGATAAGAAAGTTCATAAAGGAAGGCAGGAACCTATACAAACTGTTGCCCTATTTAATGTTCTCCATCTGAGAGGTGCCCCAGGCCTCTACAGAACCTAGCCCTTTTGAATTGTTATATGGTAGGTGCCCTTGGAAAGCTGTTGGATAGAGCAAAGCAGATGTGGGAGAAACAGGAAACACATTTTAAGACTTTTATAGAGCATTGCATTCCTTTACAGGAGTGGATAAAAGCAGTAATGCTCATTGTATGAAACCATATCCAGGGAGACATAAAAGAAAAGTCCAGAATAGGGAGTTCTAGGGTGAAATCAAGCTTTGGTTCTGGTCCCTATAAATGAGAACAAGTTCCTAGCCCAAGTGGCAGAGGGCCTATAAAGTAACTGGATGAGTAAATGAGGTGAAGTATAAAGTAAGACAAAGAAGAGATGTACTAAACGGATTTACCATATAAATGACTTAAGAACCAGGAAGGGGACAGAAGGAAATGTTTTTAGTCCCTTTAGTTTTGTAAACAGGTCAGGCATACTTTTATCAACTAGAGGAGGAGTTGTGGATAGCAATCAAAAAAGAGTTGAAGTATTTTATCTGGGAAGGAAAGACAGCAAGGGTCAAATGGGATAAGATGATTCTACCAATAGAACACGGCGGACTAGGATTACCTAATTAGAGGGGGTATTTTAGAGCAACACAGTTAAGGCTCTTATACATAGCAAAAACAGAAAACAATAATTTAAAGTGGAAAAGAATGATGCTAACACAGGAAGGAAGCTCAATAAATAAGGAGAGATTGGGATTTTGGATGCAGACTCTTAAGAACAACCAAAATCATACAGAGTATTATATTCATAAAATAGCAGGGAGTGTTCTCAGAACCAAACCAGCACAAGAATGGAGAAAAGAGATTTTGCCGATAGGGATGACTGTGGTCAGGGATACAGATAATAGGCAAGAGGGGGCTGGAATTTATTGGAGAAAACTGGCAAAGGAACCAAGGTATTGGGAGCAAATAACTAGAAAGGGAAAGATAATAGAATGGGAAGAAGCCAAGAATTTATTTGAACTGCAGATTAGAGATTGTCTTCCCTATCAAGGATTGGTATCAGAGTATAGACAAAGAGAAAAAAATAGGGGTCTCCTAAATGAAAGACGAGCCCTGGTAAAGTTTTTAATAGAATGTAGAACAGAAGCTGGTATTAAAAAAAGGAATAATTAGTAGAGCATATAAAATATTGCATGATAATTATAAGAATCAATCAGAGGAGCAGAGAAAGGATTGGGATGAGAGACTGGATAAGCAGTTCACAAAGAGGCAGTGGGGGGATATATGTATGTCTCCCAAATATGCAACAAAGTCTAGACGATTTGGGATCTTTGCCTGGAAGTGTTTACATAGGTATTTTTATACCCCAAGTAGACTCCAAAGAATTTTTCCTCAGGTGGATAGCAAATGTTGGAGGTGTGACGGGTAAGAAAGAGGTAGCTGGAAACATATTTTTTGGGAGCGTAATGAGCTGGTGGACTTTTAGGATTCCCTACAGACTGCTCTGTCTTAGATGCTGGTTGAGCAGGTTGGACTGACTGAGGAGTTGATTTTTTAAGTTCTGCTACAGAATTAGAATTGCCTAGACATAGTAAAGCCTTGCTGAGTCTAATTATGGTGGCTGCCAAAAAAGCAATCATAGGTTCATATGTTCATACTAGGCTATCTGCCCTAGGGCATTTATAAGCCTAGCCAGAGTGTGTGTGGCTTTCACCACCCCTTAGGATGAGAATACTATACCCATTAGTTTGCTGTGCCTCTGTCTAGCAGTGGCACAGAGATGATTCCCGGGGTAAACCTACGATCTCCCATCCACTCGTCAAGATTTCTCTTGAACAGAGTCAGTGAGGGGCTCTGCCTCACATGGACTGGGATTCTATTCCATAGTGTAGGGAGTCTCTGGGTGATGAATCTGTCCCTCCAGCACATCCTATTTATATCCGTGTTGAGGTTTAAGTCTCTTGCTCTCGTGGCTCTGGTGGATTTGGATTTTTTGAGGTGGAGCATGTCCATTAATTCCGGGTTGGACATGGCCTTGTATGTCAGGCACAGATCACCTCTGAGCAGACGGTATGCAACTGAATAGAGCTGGAGTTTCTTCAGTCGGGCATCGTATGACATATGTTTGAGCCCCTTTATCCTTTTGGTGAGGAACTTTTGGGGTCTTTCCATCTGCTGCAGGTGTCGGGTAAGGTACATTCCGAATGGGGCGTTGTACTCAATCATTGGTCTGATAAGTGAAGAGTACAGGGGTACAATGACCTCTCCTGATCTGGATGTGAATCCCTTCATGATCAGATGGGCAATGTAGAAGGTCTTCCTAACCACTTTGGCAATGTGAGTGTCAAAAGAGAGGTTACTGTCAACTTGGGTCCCCAGGTCCCTGATAACTTCTTCCGTGTTTAATGGATTACCACCTATGTGGTAATTAGGGGTTACCTTGTTTTTCAAAAGGGTATGACTATACATTTTTTGGCATTTAGCATAAGGCCATGGCTCTGGCACCAGTTATCCATTTCTATTAGACCTCTCTGGAGGATGTCTGTGTCTGATGGAGTGTCAATTATGGTGCCCAGTTTGCAATCATCTGCAAATTTTGTCAGCCACAATCCCCCTATGTTTGCCTGCACTTCAGAAAAATAAATGCCGAACAAGAGGGGGCCCAGGACTGAGCCCTGTGGGACACCACTCATGACCGGCTTAGAGTCTGACATGGCACCAGCAACTCTAACCCTGTGTGTTCTGTCCTTGAGCCAGTTTGCAACCCATCTTGTGACATATGGGTTTACATCTAAGCTAGTGAGCTTTTCTATGATGCCTGAGTGGGGTATTGTGTTGAACTCTTTTGCTAGGTCAAGGTAGGCTGTGTGAACTGCCTTACCCTCATCAATGGCCTTAGTGACTGTTTCGAAAAAGTCGACCAAGTTCAAGAGGCAAGATCTGCCCTTGACAAAGCCAAATTGGGTAGGATCCAGTGTCTGTAGGTCCCCAATGTCTTTATTTATGAGTTCCATTATGATCCTTGCCATAGCTTTGCAGACAAGGCTCGTCAAGCTTATGGGGAGGTAATTTCCAGGGTCCATAGAAGCACCGCCTTTGTGGAGTGGGACCACAGTTGCCGTACACCATTCTTTGGGTACATATCCTGTAGTAAGGCTAAGATTAAGCAACAGCCTTATGTGTGGGTTTAGTTCCTCATTGAGTTCGTGTAGCACACAGCCGGGGACACCGTCCGGTCCCATTGATGCTGTGTTTTTTGCTTTAGAGAGAGCAGCTCTCACCTGGGCATCTGAGATGTTTGGGAGGCTAGACTCTGGTGGGATAGATATTTCTCCTTTTGGGGGGGGGGGGGAGAAATTTGCACTGAACCTGTCTGCTAGTATGTTGGCAATGTCTGTGGGTTCAGTGATTTGTTTATCATTTTGGACTAATTCTGAGCATATCTGGGAGTTTCCACCCAGGTTTCTAACATAGCTAAAGAAGGCCCTATGATTGTCTTTTGTGTCATTAGCGATTTTTCTTTCAAAGTTGGCCTTGGATGATTTTATGAGTGATCGTAGTTTTTTGCTAGTATTGATCAGAGATGCCTTCCCTTTTAGGGATTTTGCTCTGTCATGTAGTAGCTTTCTCCTCTTGTTGTAGAGTTTGTTTATGGCTGGGGTCCACCAGACCGGGCGCCTGCCTTTGGTGGAAAGGGTCTTGATTTTATTAGGGATTGCTTGATCCATACATTCCTGGAGGTGCTCGTAGAAGGCATTTGTAAGGGTTTCAGAAGCGTGGGTTGTGGTTTCCACTGGCTCGGGGGCCTTGAAGGATACCACTCCAGTCTTAAGAAGTGTGAAGTTTGCTTTTGAGAATTTCTTCACTGTGGTCTTTTTTGCTGGGGGTGGGGGCGGGATGTGGATCTCCAATGAGATTAATTTATGGTCTGATCTCACCAATGAGGGATATACTTCCTGTGTGGAGCATTTGTCCCCATGTTTGTGATGATCAGGTCTAGTATATTTTCTCCTCTTGTGGGGATGGTGACTAGTTGTTCCATAGCATTTGAGTTTATGAACTCCAGGAACCTTTGGGCTAGGGTGTTGGGGCTTGAGTAATGTTCCCAGTCTATGTTTGGGTAGTTGAAGTCACCCAATATGATGGTGTTTGGAGAGACATTCATACTCTCCAGTGTCTTCAGGAAGGCTGTGTGGGTTTCCTGAGTTTGAGAAGGTGGTCTGTAGCATGCTACAAACTGTAGGGCAGTTTTACCTATTGTTAATTGCACCTGGATGGTCTCCGATGCTTCGTGCATTGCCACTAACCTGGAGGTGTGGGTATCCTTTATGAATATGGATACTCCCCCTCCTTTTGTGGTTCGGTCCGGATTTTGGGGCCGGAACGCATGATATGAGGTATAACCTGATAGTGCTGGGGTGCTCTCAGGAGCCTTGAACCAGGTTTCAGTCACAGCACAGACATTGATGTTCTCCATACTGAGGAGGGCCTCGAGGGCGTGCATCTTGAAGTTTAGACTTCTGGCATTGAGCAGTATTACCCTTAGTTTTTCTCCATTTTTGTTTTCTAGGGTGGTAGATTTATCATTTGAGTCTTGCCTAAAAAAGGCACTATGGGGGTGGCAAGAGCCTTTAGGCACTATGGGGGTGGCAAGAGCCTTTGCCAATATCCGGAAGCCCAGGGGTGACAGGTGCAAGCCGTCCCTTGAAAAGCAGCGTGGCTTGTCAAGCATGTCATCCCAGGCAGACAGACATTGGATCCCCTTAGAATGACACCAGTAATTAAGCCAATTATTAAAGCTGATCATTTTGTCTCTGTATTGTGGCATCATTCTTGGTGAGGGTAGGATACTGCTCAGGGTCAGGGTCATATCGGCCTGGGCTACATAATCTGAGAGCTCCTCTATGTCTCTTTTCATGTAGTCCAGGGAGGTATGTCTCAGGTCGTTCACACCGGCATGGACAATGACTGAGTCATACTTGTACTTGCTGTGGAGTGACCTGAGTGCTTGTGTTATGTGGCGGATTCTAGCGCCTGACAGGCAGCTTACTGTGATCTTTTCCTTGTTCAGTCTGGTGAGTGGGACGCCAGTGTGTCTGACTATGGAGTCACCTATAACAAGTGTGTCTGGCATTGTGTTTGGCCTTAAGGGCTGTGACTGTTTAGCACACTGACTTTGAGAACTATGTGTTGCATATCTTATGTCTTGAGGTGGCAGTTGCTTGGGTGTCTGCTTTGGAGGCCTCTGTAGTTTTGGTAGATTTTTGATCAGTGCCTCCGAGTATGTCTTTGTGTGTTTATGTGTTTGTTTTGCAGTTGTGATAGTTCTATGTGAAACTGGGTTTGTGGTGTGTATGGTTTCCTTCTCCTCCTGTCTGGTCTTGCCAGTCCTGAGTTGAGAGAGCTCAGCCTCCAGTTTGGCTATATAGTTGCATCTCTCACATGTATTTGTGTTTGGTGGGAGAAGGAGTGGGTTGTCTGTGTACATGAGGCAATTGTAACATTGCCTCAAGATGCCCAGATTCACCAGCTGAACAGGAGAGGACGCTAGCAACTGACCCTTCGACATGCTAGAAAAAGTGAAAAAGTTTGCTGTGTATCTGAGTCAGAAGGGACCTATAGGGAAATGGGTACTCAAGGGGATTCTAGGCTAATGTAGTACTTTGTTTAGTATATAAGTACTTTACCTATATAAAAATGCTTTAGGAGCAAGTGCTGAGCTTTTGAGATAGAGAATAGACTGTTTAGATTGCAAGTAGAGAAGTTCTAAGGGAAAAATTGAAGAGCAGACTTTTCGGAGCCAGAAATAGTTTAACCTTGTTTAACCGGCGCTGCCCGATGGTGCTCTCTGGGCAACTCCATGCTAAATCACGCAAAAGCGCGCTAAAGCGGGCTTTATAGCAGGGGGTTGAAAAGAGCTAGGAATTGACCCAAAATGGCCAATAGACTACACGTTTCTGGCTGGAACCACTGCTCTAGGGACAAATAGGCTGCTCAGTGCTCCCCACTCCCACTGGTGAACAAAGAAGCTTCCCTTTATCCAAATAAGGATATGGAATAGCACAGGAACCAAGCCAAAGCCCAGAGATCAGCAAACTGTGAAGACTGGACTATTCTAGTTCAGTAAGGTGGGAAAACAAGATTTTTTTTTTTTTTTTTTGCAGAAAACAGAGGAAAAACAGACAGTAAATGCTATAAATGCTTTTAAACGGCTAGCGCACTTGCGTGTGTTAGCCTACAGGTAAAATTAAGCAACAAATAACTTTTTTAAAATTGCAAAACAGTTAATCAACACAAAAACAGTTTAAATAGAATGCAGAGCTGTATAAACAGGCGAAAATGCAGTTGCTAAGCAGTAAATAATCAAAAAGCCAGAAAAAAATACTTAAATCAAGAAAAAGTCACTCTTTTGCTCTCTGCTGCTTGTAGAACTCTGCAGGACACAATGAGGAGCTGTGCTGAGTTGAATACAAGTGAAAAAGCGCGCTAAAGCGGGCTTTATTACAGGGGGCTGAAAAGAGCTAGGAATTGACCCAAAATGGCCAATAGACTACAAGTTTCTGGCTGGAACCACTCCTCTAGGGACAAATAGGCCGCTCAGTGCTCCCCACTCCCACTGGTGAACAAAGACGCTTCCTTTTATCCAAATAAGGATATGGAATAGCACAGGAACCAAGACAAAGCCCAGAGATCAGCAAACTCTGAAGACTGGACTATTCTAGTTCAGTAAGGCGGGAAAACAAGATTTTTTTTTTGTTTTTTTGTTTTTTTCTTTTTTGCAGAAAACAGAGGAAAAACAGACAGTAAATGCTATAAATGCTTTTAAACGGCTAGCGCACTTGTGTGTGTTAGCCTACAGGTAAAATTAAGCAACAAATAACTTTTTAAAAGTGCAAAACAGTTAATCAACACAAAAACAGTTTAAATAGAATGCAGAGCTGTATAAACAGGCGAAAATGCAGTCGCTAAGCAGTAAATAATCAGAAAGCCAGAAAAAAATACTTAAATCAGGAAAAAGTCACTCTTTTGCTCTCTGCTGCTTGCAGAACTCTGCAGGACACCACGAGGAGCGGTGCTGAGTTGAATACAAGCGAAAAAGCGCTCTAAAGCGGGCTTTATTACAGGGGGCTGAAAAGAGCTAGGGATTGACCCAAAATGGCCAATAGACTACAAGTTTCTGGCTGGAACCACTCCTCTAGGGACAAATAGGCTGCTCAGTGCTCCCCACTCCCACTGGTGAACAAAGATGCTTCCTTTTATCCAAATAAGGATATGGAATAGCACAGGAACCAAGACAAAGCCCAGAGATCAGCAAACTCTGAAGATTGGACTATTCTAGTTCAGTAAGGCAGGAAAACAAGATTTTTTTTTTTTTTTTTTTTTCTTTTTTGCAGAAAACAGAGGAAAAACAGACAGTAAATGCTATAAATGCTTTTAAGCGGCTAGCACACTTGAGTGTGTTAGCCTACAGGTAAAATTAAGCAACAAATAACTTTTTAAAAGTGCAAAACAGTTAATCAACACAAAAACAGTTTAAATAGAATGCAGAGCTGTATAAACAGGCTAAAATGCAGTCGCTAAGCAGTAAATAATCAAAAAGCCAGAAAAAATACTTAAATCAGTTATAGCAAATACAGTTATAACAAATGCTCTGAAATATACTGTATATTTCCAAAATGTTTGAGAAGGACAGTCAGAACACAAGAAGGTTCAGGCGAAAGAGAAAAAAAAAGTTTTGTTTTACTTTTTGAAAGGGAAAAAGGAGGAACAGAAGGCCTTATCAAATGTTCTCTCTGTATTAAGCAGAATGAGCTAATGACACTAGACTGGGAGGTGTGTCACAGTAGGGGCGGGCAACTGCAAAGCCACCAAGTATAAGAGCAAGACACCAAAAGGGAGGGAGGGTAGGACAAAATAGCCTACAGACAGCAAGCACTACAGAGACAAATGAAAGTTTTTAAACAGATAAGGATTTGTGAAGATACTGAATAGACAAAGTGTTTTATATATATTAAATTGTAAAAACAGTAATCTGTAAAAATAATCAAAAAAAAATCAAGATACTTATACTTTGTAGCTCAGTTGCGGTCAACAACTTCTCCAGTCTGCACTGTGTGCAAAATGGAAATCAAAGTCTAAACCAACTTTACTAGAGGTAGTGAATATAGTAACAGAGATAAAACAACTGGAATTGGGATCATTAGACAAGGGAAGGAGCAAACTACATAGGAAAAATAGGAATTGTGGGAACAATATATGCAAAGCAGGAACAAGGTTTAAGAAGCAGGATTTGAATGAGCCATATAATGATTAACTGACAATGACTGGATGGTTTATAAGTGATGTATAATGTTTACAACTACAGTTGTTTTAATGGTGTCTGTGATGTAAATGGTTTCCAACTAAAGTGATATCATTTTTTATGTTTTTCATTTATATAAATATAGGATTGCCTTTGTCATATTTGCAAACTTAATAAAGATTTTTGGAGAAAGAAGTAAATGTGACTGCAATATCTAAGGTCGTGGACCATGAACGAGAACAATGGATGATGTGCACACCCAAGGGCATGATGGATGACACCTTTCACATTCTCAGACAAAAGAAGTCCTAGAGTTTCTTGTGAGAAGCAAAGACATGTTTTTCTGAGATACCTGGAAGAGCAATTCTTATAGAGTACTTGAAGCCTAGAAACAAGTCTTCTGAGAGGAAACAAGTAATGCTGCAGCTGGGAGTAATCAAAGAGTTAACTAGTGGCTGCAATAGTCCTAATATACTAATCATGAAATCGGATGCTGCTGTCTGATTTTGCAGTAGCATAGCTAGAGTGAAGTGAATTGTTACTCACCCTTGGCACTGTCTTGTCCATGGTGCAATTTGCATGCCCAATGTCAATTAAAAAAAAATCTGCAATATGTTTTTTTTTTATTTCCCTTTAAGAGAAATGACATGCATACATCCTAAACAGATGTCCGAGATGCTCCTGTATGCCTCCTGCCCCCACTTATATCATCTTGCACAGACACCACCTCAGAAAGACCTGTGACTGGCTGTGCAGGTAGAGGAGGTGGGCCATGGTGCAATAAAGAGGGTCTGTGAGTTATATCTATGGCACCCACAGTGAGCTGAGGAATATCGGTTTTTATTAACAAAAATATTTTGCTGTGGGTGTATTTATTTATTTTTTTTTTTTAAAGAGTTGGCTAAATTCCGTGGGTCAAGGGACAGAGAGCAGCAGCAGCTTGGAGACAGAATGAGTGAGAGGACAGAAAAACACAAGTCTGTCAATTGTGAAAGTCTGAACTCTGAAGTAAGTAGTAGGGCACATACAATGGGCAAACTGACAAAGGGATTGCTGGGAAACTGTTTCATTCTGGTATTATTGGAGTGGTGCATAAAAGGAAAAAGGAAAACTACTGAAGGGGTTGTTGGGGGAAATGTTTCATTTTGATGTCAGTGAAGTGCTTATGCATACTTGGGACAGACTGCTGAAAAGATCACCAGAGAAATTTTTTATTTTAATATCAATGGCTGTGCATACTTGCCACAGACATTTGAAGAGATCACCAGGACATTTAGAGAATGAAAGCAAACACTGCAGCTACACTGCTTGATAGGCAACAATGCAGCAACATTAAGCATAATTTTAATTTATATTCTTTTTGATTTTAAAACAAGGGTATAGTAAATCCCACCACTATGACTATGAATCTATGAATTATTTAATGAGTTAAATCCTCAGTGATTTGCCAGAGAACCACAAATTTTATGAGGTGAAAATCTAGACATTCTCCAGAAATCTGGACAGTCGAGAGGGATGGTCCAGGGCCAAGTATTCAGCACATGTTACTTAATACACTGAAAAGCTATTTTTCTGCCTTGGTAAACTAAGGAGAAAAGGCAGAAAAAAATGGGGCCTCACTGTATTCTGCATTCTTAATAAAAGTTTTGAGGTCTGCATCAACCAACATCACTATAGACAGTATAGAAATACAATTCAATAAATATTTCACAAAAACCATAGCAGCCCTTACTAATGACAACTGCGCTACATCAGATTCTTCCTGCTTAAAATCAAATGAGAACAACAACAACTTTTCCTTCCAGCCTGTCCCCATTGATACTATAAAAAAATACCTAAGAAAACTAAAACCAATACTACTAGCATCAGATCAACTACCTGCCAAATATCTTAAAATCTCTGCCGAAGCCATCTCCTATCCTATATCCATCCTCATTAACAGATCCATCTCAGAGCAAAACGTGCCACCCATTTCGAAAATATCACACATTATCCCATTGCATAAAGGTGGATGCTCAGCAGAACTATCCAACTACCGGCTTTTATAAAATGTGTGTTATAATTAAAATGAAGCTAATTTTAGCTCAGACAATTCCTTTATTGATGACCAGTATGTGAATTGTGTGTGTGTGTGTGTGTGTGTGTGTGTGTGTGTGTGTGTGTGTGTGTGTGTGTGTGTGTGTGTGTGTATGTATATATATATATATATATATATATATATATATATATATATATATATATATATATATATATATATATATATATATATATATATATATATATATATATATATATGTTTACTAGCACAATGTGGAAAATCAAAACAATTTTCCACGTTTTGATCAAATTCCTTTGCCAAATTTGGTAATACAGAATTACCAAAATGTTGGAAATGGTAACCACAGAATCGAGATTTGAGCACCAGAATTTCCAATGTTGAAAGTCTGTTACCGGTAATGTTTTTGCAGTGGGACAAACCCCTCTGCACTCTCCACACCCCCTGCATGTTATATATTCCAACTCTGAGATCACACTACAGTAAAGAAAAGGGTAAATTTCCCATTCTCCACTGTAGTGCGATCTGTTATCAGAATGTCAAATGCATATTAGCGAATGTGTATTCGAACATTTTCAGAACAGCATTACTGAAACTGGAAAAGCCACATTTGACCATCCCAGTTTCACGTAAGTTCCATTCCACATTTTGATAGCAATATATATATATATATATATATATATATATATATATATATATATATATATACCTGTCATGGTTTGTTTTGTGCAGTACCAAATGAATTGTGTGTGTAAGTTCAAAAGACCATTTAAAGCCTAGTCAATTTATCATTTCAAAGGTAAGAATCAAACTCTGTACCTTGCGTGTATTTGATAAACCCAATATGAGTCACACTGTCAGAAACAATTTAATTAAAGGGTCTATTTTTTTCCAATATTTTTTTATTTCTTCTGTTGCTTACTTGCATACACTTTGTATTTATCTTTATTTGTTATGTTTGGGAGTAATTTTCTAACTGAAATAAAACACTCAGAGGTACAGCCTATATTGTTTAGTAGAGCACATCCCTTTTGCTAAACAGTAAACTCACTCAGTGTAAGTATCTAGTATCTTATAATGCCCCCTGGGATATGCTGTTAGCATTGATGTGTAGATGATCCAGTGTCCACTGAACTATCTCTGACTATTAAAGCATTGTGTTACAAGGAGTTGTCACTATGATGTAAGCTTCAGGTACAAATGGCATTGCAAGGCACCCTGAACTTTGTTGTGCAGTATACAGTATAGATATATATTGATGGGTCAGGATGTTTATTTTAGCTGTTTCTCCCATGGGTCATGATTTTTTCTGTCTGTGCCACAGCAGCAGTTAGTTCATGTTTTTCTGTGTTGCAGTTCATGTTAGCAAACTATTAACGGCATAAGTTGTTATGCTGCTGTTGGCATTTGGACTGTACCTGCAAAGAGATGTGGATTGTGCTCATACCTCATATCCCCACCTCTTATTGCAAGAAATATGGACAAAGTCATAGATAATGGGGGTTAAAGGCCCCAAAATAGGGACAATTTTTAAATACTGATCTTACAAACTTAGAAGGTAGATAGAATAAAAGGTTTTGCGTAAGCATGAGTGTTCTGAAAGGTGTGAAGTCTGGAACTCAAATGTATGTTATTATTTTCTAACTTAAATCTGCAGTGATTTGCCAATGATTTCCTAAAAATAAACACAATTTTATGAAAAATAGACTAAATATGAGCCAAAAATCTGGACATTTTGTGAAAACCTGTACAGTTGAGAGGTATGATTGTGCTGAATTCAGTTTTATTTTTAATATCTGTGCTTTTTGTTTAATTGCTAATGCTGTGTTGTGTTCGGTTATGCATCACATGACAGTTTAATGCTTAACTATGAAAGTGTCGTTAAACTTTCAATGAAATTCCTATTTGGCCATGCTTTTGAGCCTCTTGGTCTGTTTTTGTGAAAAGTTGTTAAGGCATTTTTTGTGGGGTACTAAAGAAAATTCATTCCCCGAACTGCTTCCATATCCTGTCTCTTTACAAACCTAAGCAAAAGAAAGATCAAGCGGACATCAGAATCTGATGAAGCATATAAAAGGTTTAAGTAAAGTCTTTGTGGTGAGCCAGTTCTGGTGTCCCCCGACTTTTTTAAACTGCTCACTGTCTTTACACATGCTTCAGAAGATGGGTTAGGGGCAGCACTAATCCAAATGTTAAGAACAAAAAACACATTGTCTACTTTCTAAGCAGAAATTTGAATAGAAGTGTCAACAGACCAGTTCACCCACCCAGTCATCAAACAATAATAAATAAATCAGAGATCAGATACTAGACAACTAAAAGAGAATGCCTTGTAATTAAATGGACCTTAGAGCCCTATGGTATTATCTGTTAGGCAGAGAATTCACATTGGCTGTAGATTAAAACCCCTTCCAATGCTTCACCAGTAGAAGGAAGGTAGTGTCAAGTACTAGAGGTAGGCCCTGACACTTCAACCATTCTGCTTCATTCTAATAAAATCTCAATGTGCACCACCACATTTTACTGGGGTGTCTAGGGCTCACAAACTAAAGTAAGTGGGTACAAGATGGGGGGGGGTATCTATAGCATAGCGTAGTGGTTTGACTGGAAGAAAGCTTAAAGTAGTGGGAAATACTCCTCAGTAGGGATGATTGATTGATTTAATTATTTTGTTTACCAGGGTAGTACACTGTCACAACAGTCCATTTGCAGGCACAACCCAGATGAAGAAATTCACAAAAAATAAAACAGTACTAATTCACAAACATTGAGTAATATTAGAATGTAGAGAGTAACGGAAACAACGAGCAAATATTAGCATAAAAAATGTGAACTAATGATAGTAGCAAATACTGGAAAGAAGCAACAGGTGAGAACTGAGCGTCAAAGTAGAAGTGATCTAGGTGTGGGGGGGGTTAGGTGATGTGCCCACTGGAAACACTAGCAGACTTTTGATGGAGGTATCTTTTGAGTTGTGCTCTGAAAGTGGAGGAAGGGAGTGATGCAGTCTGAGTACAAGAATGGAGGAGCAGTTGGTACAATGCAGTTTAGATTGGGGGATCTGAAATGATGGAGAGAGTTTATTGGGAGAAGCTGTGGAGGTTGTATGGGGTGGTTTTATTATAAAGCTTGACAGAAAGAGGTGGGAAGATACCTGGTTGAAGTAGTTTGAAAAGAAGAGATCCTAGAAGTAGCTCAGCTATGTAGGAGAGTGATAGCTATCTGGCTTTGGAGAGTGTGGTGAAGAGATGTTCGTGTGGAGGGGAGTTGGAAATGAATCAGCAGATTTTGTTTTCAATGGACTGTAGAGTGGTTGAGATAGTGTCCCAGTGTTGGAAATAGAGTTAAACCGTGTTTCTGATAGAAGGGGAATACAATCTTTTAGATGAGAAAATATACAAACAAAACAAAGAATTAGAGGTGGGTCCTTTTAAAGTGACATATTCTTCAGCCTGGGTAATGGATAACAGCTATACACCTGTGTCTTCCTAAGGTTAGGAAAACTACTGTATGGCTGAAACAGTTAAAACATGAGTCCAGAAAAGCCTGAAGTATTTTGGTGAAAGTGGAGTCGCAGTAAGGAGAGCAGCTGGCTCCAAGACAGAAAGTGTTTGTGAATTTAACTGGCAATGGAAGTCCTGTTAGCTCAGACGCAGACTAACCTAACTAGAGAATTGTTAGCAATGGATTTGATCGACTGAGACTTCTGGATTGCCTGATGAGAAAGGTGTTAGAAAAATATTTTTAGTTTTTCCATCAATGAAAGTCCTGTTAGAAGGAGTCTCTGAACTACCTGTTTGTGCACTGCTGATGAAGAATTTTGTTTCCTGTACACTGTTTAATTTTGAGATTTTAATTAAGGCTGTCAACCCTGAAACCTGTGTTTGCAAACAGCAGCAAACAAGATGAACTGTTTTGTTGTATTAAAACTGAACAACTGATTTACTGTTTGATTTTCCACTACCTGCAACATTTTGTTCCTGTCTATGGCAAAGTCAGATTGCTTTTGTGTTCATATGACTAAAACCACTTTTTTTGAAAAATTAAGTGTGTCTGCTGTTTGAAAATTCCAAAATATATACATATCATGGGTATATGTATATGACCTCTACTGTTAATTTCAGACTCTTAATTGCAAGTCTCAGAATTATGAAAAATAAAACAGTGATTTAAAAGAAGAACAGAGAACACTGAAACAATATTTAAATTGTTTTTGCAGAGGAACAAGTTCTGTTGCACCTTTGATGTGGAGGGAGGGCTGCAGCCCATATCCCCACTACTTAACATGTATATAGTAATTATGAAATCACATAGTGCATCACCTTTTCCTGAGCTATAGTGATCTCAGATTAGGTATACAAATCCACTGATTTTGTACATTCCACCTTACTGTTTAGGGATTTGCAGTTATGAGTTTCGGACATTCAGATGGTGTGTGTGTGTGTGTGTGTGTATTCTTTTTATTTTTCCTTTATCCGCTTTCATCAGTTTCAAGTTCCTGTCCTTTTGTCAGTCCCTCAGAAACTCATGCAAATCCCACAGAGAACACAGCCAAGCAGATAAACAGTAAATACATAGACATAGACCCACATTATGCTGAGGCATAACCTTCCTAAACCCCAAAGACCTCCTACACAAAGTTTATATAACAAATATATATCTCAGCAACCCTAAATGCACTCTTTCGAAACAACACCAACATCAGCACACACAACCACATCTGATGGACCCTCTACTTCTAAGTCCATAAGGCAAGCTACCAAACAATCAAACATTGTGGTCACTGGAGACTCCATTGTGAGAAACACGGATGTCCCACTCACCAGGCTTAGTAAGGAGAAAGTCATAGTCAGTTGCTTATCAGGGGCCAGGATCTGCAACATTATGCATGCACTCAGGTTAGTGGACAAAAAATAACAGCATGACTCAGTCATAGTTCATGTAGGTGTAAATGACATGAGACGTACCTCCCTAGACTAAATGAAGAGACACATCACGGAGCTCTTGGAAAATGTGTCCAGGCTGGTATGAACCTAGCACTGATCAGCATTTTATTTTCTCCAGGGATGATGCCACAATACAAATAGAAGATGAATGACTTTAATAATTGGCTTGGTTTCTAGTGTCATTCTAAGGGGGTGCAATATTTGTCAGCATGGAAGGTGATGGCCAACAGACCACACTGCTTTACCAGCTATGGTCTGCACCTCTCCCCTCTATGCTTTGGAATATTAAGTAAAACATTGTCCTCCCCCAAAGTGCCTTTTCAGGCAATGCCAAACTGAATGTACTTTCAACATAGCAAATCAAAACCAAGAAAATGTAAAGGTGTGTAATCCTCAATGTAAGAGTCCAAAAAGGAAACTCCACTCCCTATAAGCTCTCCTCACCCTAGAGAATACTGATGTTTGTACAGTCACTGAGACATGGTTTAAAGCTGTACAGCACACATCAGCAGTGCAAAGCTATAATGCCTTTCATCCATATAGATCAGCTACTACACAGACAGGGGCTAAAGGTGGAGGTGTCTCGAGTTACAGCATCAAAAATAAATATTACTCAAGGCTAGTCAAGCACAGTGATGTACTTGAGCTTCTCCACATCCAAATCACCATAAGCAAAATCCCATACCACTTCTTTGCAAGTGATAGGTCCCCCTATATGACCTAGGAAACCCATAACATGTATTTAACCTTGGAATCACTCACTATCCAACCCAAAACCATATTCATGGGCAACTTTAATTACTCCACTATTAACTGGGAAACCAAATGTGCAGGCACAGAGATTCCTGGATTTTGTAAATACAAACTCCCTAGACCAGATTGCCAATATGCTAATGAGGGACACGAACATACTAGATCTGTTCCTCACTAATATGGGAGAGCACTGCACACCCTCTTGTGTGATGTCCTCTCTGGTAAGGTCAGACCACAAAACAGTCTCCTTTGAAGTAAAAATAACCCCAGCTAACCCTGGTATGTTCAGGAACTATTTTAAGGCTAACCTGGTAAAATTTCAAGCTCCCATAAACCCTGAGAGCACCGCTGACTATGGAGAATTGTGTAGTTAAACCCTTTACAAGTATGTTAATAGCTGCACAGAGGCAGCTGTACCCACTAGGAAGGAGTACAGAACTGACTCAGAAAACAAGCTGCCCTGGTGGAATCACAACCTCAACAGACTATATAACAGAAAGGAGGAAAATCATGGCAAAAATTAGGAGGTGTAGCAGCCAGCAGGATAAAAGAATTCTCGTCAAACTAAAGAAACAACTCAGAGGACAAATAAAGTATACCAAAGCAAAATTAGGGGTAACTTTGATCTAACCAGGCACATCCAAGAATTGGATCGTCAACAGAGGTTTCTCACTAAAAGAACACAGGGCATAAGTAACATGTACAATGCAGACCACCTCAAGGCCTTATCCCTGTATTCTGTCTCCTACAGGATGCTAAGGGGAGATCTATGCCTGGCATACAAGGCATTATCAGTCCCCACCCTGATGGACCTCCTGCATATCTGCCAAACAAACAGCATCAGAATTACCCATTCTAAAGACTTAAACCTTGCCTGTGATATAGGACCTGCTGGAGAGACAGGTATGTATCCTAGAGGCTACCTCTTTTCTGGAACATGCTCCCCATCCATGTGAAACAGATTTCCTCCTTAACCCAATTCAAGTGCAATTTGGACAACTGGATGGGGAACAGGAAATTCATCTCTGCTTTGGCATCTGTGTCTCTAATGGACACAGGCAGCCTGTAAATGGTTCATCTCCAAGGGCCTTTCTTGTAAATGTTTCATCTCCCAAGACCTTACTTAACACTTATCAAGGGTACCAAAACTTGTCAGAGATTTAGGATGCATGGTTAAGCTTAAAAAGGCTCATCTGGTCATTAGCCCAGTACACACACACACACACACACACACACACACACACACACACACACACACACACACGCACACATGCGCGCACACACACACACACACACACACACACACACACACACACACACACACGGGTCTGCTATGCCTTATCAAAACTAAATTGCTAGAAACTCACTTGGTTGGCTACAACTACATAAGCTTAACAAGTAAAGTATACAAATTACGTAAAATATATACTCAAAGCTTAACAGGTTTCAAGCAGATGCAGCATGCAAACACCATAACAAGTCTGTGTGTTTTTGTGTGTGTGTGTGTGTGTGTGTGTGTGTGTGTGTGTGTGTGTGTGTGTGTGTGTGTGTCTATGTCTATGTGTGTCTGTCTATGTGGGTGTTTGTCAATAGCACAACCCAAATGTGCTAAACTTCCCTTTGATTTTTAACTATCAGTCAATGCAATGGGAAGTGTGTACTCATGATATTAGGCAATGTTGAATTTACTTATTTATTTATTTTATCTACTTGAATTTGTTTACCAGAGTAGAGCATTGGTTATTTCTGACCAATTTCAGTCTCAATCCTGGAGAATGCTACTGATACAAAGACAGATACTGATGAGTATTCAGTCTCCACCATGTCCACTGTATAACCAAAGTTCTCCTACATATTAAATATAAAGCTTTCACATCTGACACAATGCACTGTTAAAAATCTGTTCCCTGTAATGTAGGGTTTGATCTCCCCCTATTTACTTACTCTGCTTTTCTGAGCAAGTCACCTCAGCACACATTCTGCCTGTGGAAAAATGCCATCATAGTAATGACAATGCCGTTGTGATGCCAAGTTACACAGTATTCAGTGGGCTGACAGAATGTGCTGTTTAATGACAGGAAGAGTTGTGGCTGCTTCTGAGGCCACAAATGGGACTGTCAGATCTCAAAGAATGCCATAGCACCTTCATTGCCAACATGTATTTACAGATGTCCTACTACAATGCAGGTCAGATATGCACATATGTGGACAATATGAATCCTAAAGTAATAATCACTGAGTTGACAATAATGAGCTAGTACATCAGTGCACAAACACACACACACACACACACACACACACACACACACACACACACACACTGAAGAAGACACAACACAGTTGGTACACCACAGAGGCATCTCTGAGGATGGGTCACTTATGGCAGTAGCACAGTGTGTGGTTGCAAGCAGTACATTGTTTGGTCATATAGGTTACAAGCAGCAGTGAGATCCTTAACACCATATTACCTACAGTACATTGCAGCTCATGGACAAACAAGATGGTACCAGTGGGTCACAGAATAATATACCATACAAATACAGTACACAGAATACAGAGGGGACAGAAACAAAACTCTCTGCATAGAGAAGTATGGCCAGCAGAGGGATACCACCCCAATATATCTAGTACAAAGTGCAGGTATATGGTATAAGTGCCAGGGAACAGCAGTGCCACAACATGACCAAAGAATTCTATCAGTGCTGTATAACAACATGCATCCGATATAATGAAAGGGAACACCAGTGTCACAACATGGCCAAAGCATTCCATGTGTGCTGTATAACATCATGCATCTGCTATAGTGAAAGGGAATGGCAGTGTCACAACATGGCCAAAGCATTCCATGTGTGCTGTATAACATCATGCATCTGCTATAGTGAAAGGGAATGGCAGTGTCACAACATGACCAAAGCATTCCATGGGTGCTGTATAACATTATGCATCTGCTATACTGAAAGGGAACAGCAGTGTCACAACATAACCAAAGCATTCCACGGGTGCTGTACAACGTCATGCATTCACTATAGTGAAAGTGAACAGCAGTGTCACAACATGACCAAAGCATTCCATAGGAGTTGTATAACATTATTCATCTGGTATACTGAAAGGGAACAGCAGTGTCACAACATGACCAAAGCATTCCATGGGTGCTGTATAACATCATTCATCTGGTATACTGAAAGTGAACAGCAGTGTCACAACATAACCAAAGCATTCCATGGGTGCTGTATAACATCACGCTTCTAGTATAGTGAAAGGGAACAGCAGTGTCACAACATAACCAAAGCATTCCATGGGTGCTGTATAACATCACGCTTCTAGTATAGTGAAAGGGAACAGCAGTGTCACAACATAACCAAAGCATTCCACGGGTGCTGTACAACGTCATGCATTCACTATAGTGAAAGTGAACAGCAGCGTCACAACATGACCAAAGCATTCCTTATGTGCTGCACAACATCATGCCATCCATGCAGGGGAGGCCTATGCTCTACTTTGATGAATACAGCATTATGAGCACAAACAGAAGGAGAAGATGTGCTGGTGCTGCTCCATGAAAGTGAGAAGTTGGCTGCATCTGGTATCGTGAAAAAGGCCAGACAGAATAAAGCTGAGGAGCCCCATTATACATGATCATACACTGGAGCACCCCATGCTGTGGCCTGCCAGTAGACACTGGACACTATAAACATGCTCACTATCTCAACAGCATAACTCAGAAGTGCAAGTCTAGAAATTCAAATTCTTGAACAGTGAATTCTGAAATGTAATGCTGCAGCATCATCATAAGGATTTTTGGAGTGGAGCTTCAACACTCCCCCAGTACACTACCCCCCGATCCTCAGCTAACCTTATATACTAACCAGGATGTTTCTGTACCTCAGAGTAGGGGAATACTCTGAGACTTGGTCATACACACACATACACACACACGTCTATATGTATAATCCACACCACAAAAAATATTTATTTTACAAAAATCAAGGCTTCTTTGCCACTCCCTGCCCAACTTATTATGAAATGTCAACCCTAACCCTACACCTTACCTTAGAAGAAACTTTCCCTAACACTACCATTATTCAGACAAATTATGTCTAACATTACATTTTTTAATGCATCATAAAAGGAAACGGTGCTTTCCTTTTGTAATTGTTTGTTTTTCAATAGTTTGCATTTTCAGTATTGTGATCATTTGATATGCTAGGATCAATAATTTGTGCTTCATTCTTTCAGCATTTTGCTCAGATGGTATACAGATAGATAATTAGACAGACAAAGAAGGACAGTGTTTATTATATGAAAATTTAATCTCTTCGACTACAGAGTTCTGTAGTAATTGTCCTGTATAGCATCAGAGGACTTAGTAAGATGCTTCAACTACATAGGCAGCACAGTGGTAGAACAGTATAAACTGAATAAACAGGCATCGGGTCCCCACCAGTGAGAGAAGAAGCAGAGAAACCTGAGGGAATGAAAAACACTCTTAAAGCTCAGCACATTCACTTGAAATAAACTAGACCAATATAAATATATCACTGGTCATAATGTATTTTAATCCAAGTGCCCTTTAGGCTAGAACCTGTATGCTTCTGATTTTATGGTCTCCCATATGTGTTGGGCTTGCCGAAAAACAACAGTTACTCCTAGCAATAGGCACATCCTGAAAAGATGATGAAATGGTGCACTTATTATGGGACATTGGAGTATTTGCATCATTGTTAATACCACTTTGTTTTCAGGCTTACTGACAGCATTTATTGTTACTATTGTTACAAAACACTGGTTTTAAGCTTTCACCAAAAGTTTTCCCTTTCATGTTGCATTGCAAGGCGTGATGCAGTTTGCATGTCTGACAAGTAAGAAAATGAGTTACGGAGCTGAACAATCAGTGCAGCTGGGTGTCTTGCTTAGCTTGTACTGTGACTGTATTCTGTCTGCAGCTCCATTTTTCTTTTCTCTTCTATTTTTAACTGGAGGAATGTTCCCATTCCGTTTAGATTGCCCTTCTCATAAGCTATGAAAGTCACTTATAAAATTCTCCAAAAATCTAATTTTTTATACCACAAAATTTTGTTTAAATTATTTAACAAGAGGCTTTTGTTGTTCTAGAAATCATTTGACAGCCTGTATTTTAAATGATGTCTAAATATTTCTATAAAGGACCCAGGCAGAATGACCCCTAGCAAAACACAGACATTTGTGTTCAAAGATACTTTTTGTAGATGAACAGTATATTGTGGAGTCTGCCTTTTCATCTTGATTACATTAAGCATAATGTGTGTCATTCTGCACTTTTCAGTCAAATTTTTTAAACTTTTTTTTTTCATTTTGATTTACATATGTTGTGATTCCTTAAAAACAGAACTTTTGTATTTTAAATATTTCAATATGGCAACAACGGCATGCAATTATCAACAAAGATGAGCTCTAAAAGTAGCAGTAACAGAAGATGAAAAGCATCACATGCAGTCCAGGGGCTAAATGATGTGAATTATGCTCAACAATATGAAGTTTATAATTACGTATGAAGGATATTGCATTTTCATAGTTTAATACTATATTTTTCTTCTATGTATTATTGTTTTTCACTGTATTGATGTTTTCCCATGCCACATGAGGAATAACATGTATTAATTATTAATTAGGCTGCCATAACAATTAGCAATTGTAAAAATAAGTATTTGTCAATGCTGGGCACAAACATGCAGCAGTAATGATGCAAGGCAGTAAATATCTCCCAAAGTAAAGCAAAAATACATTCAAAACTGTAGTCATCCCTCTGAAGTAAAAGAGAGCTGTTGTTTGTTTATCGTGGAAGATGACAAAGTAGTGTAACATCTGATAATGAGCATTGCTGTTATATGCCTGTTGCAATGAAATGTGAGCTAGGTTACACTGATCTAGTAAATGGGTGCACAAAGATAGAGAAGAAACCATGCAGAACATGCTTTCTTATTAGTAAGCAATATAATTAATTAAAACAAAAAACAGAATCCATTTTACTTCCCCACTCTTAAGGAACTGAATTAAACCACTCAGTGCAAACAACTGCTTATGAATATTGTAAATATCTGGTCTCCAGCCACATGGGTGAGTTATTTTATATTGAATGTACAGTCATAGCTAAATTTGAGGAACAGGACCAAAGTATGCCCCTGTAATACAGTATGTCACAAACAAAAACAAACATATTGTATGCAGCACTGACCAAATAATAGCATTTTTATTGACAATATTTAGTACCGAGGAGCTGTGAAAGTATTAAGATGCTGACAGTATACCGTTATTTACAGTTATAGAACATATTGCTATTTCAATAAAAAATAATTTCTGCAAGTGTAATATTCATGCTTTCACAAAGACCTGATAGATGTTCCATCCAAAGTGGCCAACATGTGACAGCTCTAGTGAGAAGCTCCTCAGATATATATATGACAGGAAAGTTGATAACTAGTCAGAAGTACCTCCATAAGAATAGTTGCAATCTACTTGCTAGAATACAAACAAATCTTTAAGAAGCTGCAGTTTTTTATGACGCTGAAGAATGAATCATATAAGGAAAAATAAGTGCCTCAAAATCTTTTCCAATGGATATATTTCTGAAGAAGGATATAAAACAGTTGATGCCCACAATACAAGTGCTTTCTCTAGAGAGTGATTATTTCAAACAAAGAATGAAGATGATATTTATGAAAGAAAACTGCAGAAAGCACAGATCCTAAAAACTTTATTTGAACAATATGACAGTAGAATGCAGGACATATAAACATGTCTAAATGATATAGACTGCAGACTAAAGGAAGAAAAAAAACAATACAGAATTACTACTAAACCAAAAATACTTGAATGATTTACAAAACTGTGGACATAGAAAATGTGCTAGAAAAGGAATCTAAGAATATAAGGTGTGTCAGAAGAGATGAAGACACTAATATGGTGAAGTTTCTAACTTTATGACTACCACAAACAGTAAAACTGGCTAAAGTGTTCCAGTTGCCTGCAGCAGCACCAGAAGAAGAGCTCCATTTGGAACACGTGGCTGGTGACAGTCAGACAGACCCTGGCATCTCCCACCACTCTAAAATGGATGATGATACTGCATAAACTGTTACTGCTGAAGCTCTCAATGCCTCATTTGAAGTATTTATCTGTAGAAGTGGTTTGCTACAGTTTGAATTTTTTTGAATTTTTGGCTGTCAACTCAGATAGAGGACCTTAGAGTGGGGGCTGGGGCACCAGATAACCACATAGGGTGGTGTAACATCCACTTACAGCTCTAAGTAACAATAATACAAAACAGTGGTGTTAGGCACACAAACAAGTTAAATTATTAGTATATAGAATAAAAGTGTAACATACAAAATGAAATTAATAAGGCAGCATACAAAGAATAAGGTATGTAAATGTAAGAATAGGCAGAGGCTACATCATATGCAGCACAGGCAATGTAAATTGAAAGTCATTGCTTTGAAGACATTGTATTGCTATTGTATAGATGCTTGGAAGAGATAAGCAAAAGGGATATTACATAATATGAAGGCAGCACTGAGAGTGAGTTGATACTGGAAAGGCAGTGTATGTGTCAGCCATGATATACAAAATACAGGTTGAGTGTTCCAGGAGGAATTTTCTGAGTTGCTTACAAAACTCTTGCAAGCTGTTTACTTGTCTTAGACCCTGAGGAAGTGAGTTCCTTTTTTCTGGGATAGATCTAGAGAAATAATGTTCACCAACTAAGAAGTAAAAGGGTGGTGTCTGGAAGATTAAGGCATTGTGGCTTCTAAGAAGATGATTGATGGAATGGATCATAAGTTTGTTAAGGACAGAAGAGCAGTAGGATTCATGTAAAAGTGTGTATATTAGTGTACAGTGTAGAAAACATTTACTTTGTTCTATAGGTAACCAGTCTGCTTTCTGTATAGTTATGCAATGATGTTCATTCCATCATTGTAGATGTATAAATCTAAAAATTCTATTTTCAATCCCCTGGAGTAAGTTAGTGCTGTACACTCAAATATAGGGAGACCATCTGAAGTCTAAGTAACAGAAGATTTATAGCTATAATTTTTTTAGCATTGATTGAAAGCAAGTTAGCAAATTTGTAAATGGCTTTCAATTGTTGAAGAACTTTTTGAGATTGGAGCACAGCATGTTGATGAAAAGACAGGTCTTGATCATTTAAAATGCCAAAGTATGTTTTTTTTTATTTATTTATATTTTTGTTGTCCAAGTTAAGTTCACTAGGCCAATAGCCTCTTTTCAGCGGAGAACTGGGGTAGTATTCATACGGACTAGAGGAAATTTGGCAAGGAAACTTGGTAATTGTCTCTGCTCTTTTTAGTAGGTGCCATGGAATCTTTAATATCCACCTGAGCTACCACTGATTCAAGCAGATGAGGCCACAGTTTAACATCTCATGCAAAGGACACACACTCAGAAGTGTAACACACACACACACACACGCACACACACACACACACACACACACACACACACACACACACACACACACACACACACACATAAGCTACAGGGTCAGTACTGGAAAATTAATCCATTATTACCTGGTGTGGGAATAGAACCCATAGTCGTCTTAACTTCCAGCAACAATGGTGGGTGTGCTTAAACTGATGCGAGCACTTAAACTATAAATATTATACAGCATGCTTTTGGTTTGTTCAAGTCATGTATCCAATGTCTTGATAGATCTGGAGGTGCCCTGCAGTATGACCCTGTCACTTCTGCCATAACACTAAGAGTCTGTGCCATGTTATATAATATTATTGTTTGGAAACAATTACATCAAGGAGAAAAGGACCAAGGATTGGAGTTCCAAGCACCACAGGAGGGCCAGCAGACACAGATAAGGAGTCAGATGAAGAACCAGAAGCCGGCGATAATCCTGGCAGACAGAGGCTGAGAGTTTTACACACACACACACACACACACACACACACACACACACACACACACACACACACACACACACACACACACACTACCTTAGTGAAAAGAGAAAAAAAGAAGCTCCTCACATACAAACTGTCTCATTAATGCATAAAAAATTATCAGCCTTTACGTACGCATGTATTAGCTGTGTTCTGTGAGCATCACACAGAGTTACCTCCCAAACAGACAGCTTGCATTAGCAGCATTAATCAAGATATATAATCAACCTGTAAAGAAGAGCTAAATAATTACTCTCAGATGTAAGTACTGTACATTCCTAAGATAAAACATGGCTCAACTGAATGTCAGCAGTAACTTATGACTGATAAATGCAACATTAATATATAAAACCAATTACTCTATTACAAGGTGTGCAATGGCTTGTCCCACCACATGCGTATATCTGTGCGTCAAGCCAAAGCAGGGCTATGTCAAACAAACCAACAATATTTAGTTAAATGGCACCATCATCCACAGAGGTAATACTATTGCAACCCTAAGAAATAGAAAATATAGCATAAGTATGCAAGGCACAAAGTAGGAATACACCATCCAACAGAGTAATAAACACATATATATTGATCAAAGTCTTTAGTGTATGGTCATTGTCTAGTTGGGTTGCCAGGGCTACGGCTTGGAGAAAACACCTCACTGGTTCTTTTGAGCTTTTTTTAAAGTTGTTTCAGGTTTCAACTTTCTGTTAAGAAGTTAACTTGAGTGTAACTTGAGTGTTTCAGCCATTACACATGGAGCTATCTGAGGAGGAGCAGCTGGTTTGTGATATATAGCAATAAGTAGCCTGTTTTTTTGCTTATTTGTAGTAGTTATTGCTTATTTTAGATATTTATAGCAATTTTATTGTACACTGAATACTTGTACTGTATTTTATAGCTATTGGCTCAGTTGTGATAAACATTTCTATAGTGTTTTCTCCCACCCTCCCTCTCTGTTGGCATGTTGTGTTTATACCTGATGGCCTTGCAACTTTCTGGCTTAAAAACACGCGTTTGCGCATTTTTCGCATCATGCAGCACCACAGGGCTACGGTTAAACTATTCCAGGTGCCAGAAAGTCTGCTCTTCAAGTTTTCCCTTAGAACTAGCTGGTTTCTCAGTAGTAGCACTAAACTCTGAACCCCTGTGACTAGCACTTGCTCTAGAACCTGCTGGAAAGCACTAGGAAGCCTTAAGCTGATACAAGCACTCAACTCTCCTTGTTAATAAGGAGAAATTAATCATAGGGACTAAACAGCCTATAATTGCAAAGTACCTTGCAAAGGTAAGGGAAAACAGCTCTTGTCCTTTACAAAAAAGCACCTAAACAAGCATGTCCAAGGGTCAGCTTTCTGTGATTTCTCCTGTCCACCTGGTCAATCTGGGCATACTGGGGCAATGCAGCAACTGCCTCATGTATACAGACAACCCTCTCCTCCTACCAACCAACACTACAACCTGCGAGAGATGCACTTACCTAGCCAAACTGGAAGCAAAGCTCTCTCCAGCCAAGATTATGCTAGACCGTCAAGAGGAGAAGGTTAACACCTGCACTACACCTCAAGCAAAATATAGCCCTTCAAAACACACACCATCAACGCCCACACATAGCAACACTAAACCCACATATATGGAGGCCCTTAACATTAACCTGCCCAAGCAACAAGGACCTCCAAAGCTGAAATGCAAACTAACACCAGTCACAACCAAAGTGACACATAGTTCACAACACCAGTGTGCCACCCAACAACAGCCCCTAAGGCAAGACAACATACCCAACACTTTAGTCATAGGTGACTCTATAGTCAGGCACACTGATGTCCCACTCACCAGGCTGAACAAGAAGAAAATTACAGTCAGCTGTCTGTCGGGTGCCAGGATCCGCCACATAACGCATGCACTCAAGTCACTCCACAACAAGTAGAAATACAACTCTGTCATTGTCCATGTTGGAGTGAATGACTTGAGACATACCTCCTGGGACTACATGAAAAGAGACATGGAAGAGCTCTTGGATCATGTGGCCCAGGCAGGTATGACCCTAGCCCTAAGTAGCATCCTGTCTTCGCCCAGAATGATACCACAGTAAAAGGACAAAATGATTGACTTCAACAAATGGCTAAGCTTCTGGTGTCATTCAAAGGGGATCCAGTATCTATCTGCCTGGGATGACATAATCAACAGACCACGATGCTTTGACAGAGATGGTCTACACCTGTCACCCCTGGGATTCAGGTTACTGGCTAAAGCTCTTGCCACCCCTATAGTGCCATTTTTATGCAAGGTTCAAAGGACAAAACCACCACCATAACAGATACAAGCATGCAAAATCTGAAGTTAATGCTACTGAATGCTACAAGTCTAAACCTCAAAATGCACTCTGTCGAGGCACTCCTAAAAATGGAGAACATCGATATCTGTGCAGTAACTGAGACCTGGTTCAAGGCTCCAGAGAGAACCCCTGCAATACCAGGCTACAACTCTTACCACACTTTTCAGCCACCAAACAAAGACTGAAACACTAAAGGTGGAGGAGTATCCATATTCACCAAGGGTATTCACACCTCCAGGCTAGTTGCCCATCACAATGCATCTGAAATTCTCCAGGTGCAACTAACACTAGATAAGACTGCAATCCAAATTGTAGCTTGCTACAGATACCCCACCATCCCCCAAGACTCACACTACACCTTTATAAACATACTGAAAAATATTAAGATACAACCAAACACCCTAATACTGGGTGATTTCAACTACCCTGCCATTAACTGGGAAAACTACTCTGGTACCAACACCTTTTCCCAACGGTTCTTGGAATTTATAAATTTCAATGCCCTGGATCAACTAATCCATTGTCCCACCAGGGGCTCCAATATCCTAGACCTGGTCATTACCAACATGGGAGATAGATGCTCCACACCAGTGGTCACCCCCTCATTGGTCAGGTCTGACCATAAGCAAATCACCTTTGACATCCACATCCCACCCCCACCCCCCAGTAAA
Source organism: Protopterus annectens (assembly GCF_019279795.1). NCBI lineage: Eukaryota > Metazoa > Chordata > Ceratodontiformes > Protopteridae > Protopterus > Protopterus annectens. The sequence goes on along the minus strand of NC_056728.1, from coordinate 567,422,783 downwards.
GAAACCTCCGTAAAAAACTTCTCCAAAGCCAACTTCATGCTACTCAGTCAGAAGTGACAAACTTCATGACACCCATGCAGATGGGAGCTGTAAGTTCAACTGCTGAATCCTACACTAAGGCACAGTACGAACACATCCACTCATGCATGAATCGTGCCATCCCAAATAGAACCAAGATGTTTTCCTCCAAAAAAAGGAAGCCAATCTGGTGGTCCCCTGCCATAAACAAACTATACAACAGAAGAAAGAAACTGTTGCAGAAAAGAGGAAAATCCCAGGATGCAAAAAACTCCCTTACCAGCCTCAGTATGAAGCTGAGATCCCTCATAAAATCCTCCAAAGCAAGTTACGAAAATAAAATTGCCAAAGATTCCGAAGACAACCACAAGGCATTCTATAGTTATGTCAAGAATCTAAATGGCAATGCTCAGATATGCTCTGAGCTACAACAGAATGGCATTAAATATACTGATCCCAAGGATATTGCCAATATCCTGGCAGATCAATTTAGTGCCAACTTCACCCCCCTCTCACCCCCTAAAGAGCCCATCTCAATACCAAATGATTGCCAAATTCCGGTAATCATGGCAGCACAGGTAAAAACCGCACTCTCCAAAGCTAAGAATACAGCATCCATGGGACTAGATGACATCCCGGGCTGTGCACTACATGAACTACAAAATGAACTGGCACCTCACCTAAGTGTCATGTTTAATCATAGCCTCACCTCAGGATTCGTGCCCACTGAGTGGTGCACAGCTGCAGTTATCCCACTCCACAAGGGGGGATCCATCTTGGATCCCGGGAACTACCGTCCCATCAGTCTGATGACCCTGATCTGCAAGGGCAATGGAACGCACTATCATGGAACTTATAAACAAAGACATTGGCAACCTTCAAACACTGGACCCCACCCAGTTTGGGTTTGTGAAGGGCCGATTTTGTCTCCTGAACCTGATTGACTTCTTTGAATCAGTCTCCAGAGCTGTGGACAAGGGTAAGGTGGTCCACACAGCCTATCTGGATCTCGCCAAGGCCTTCGACACCATCCCCCACTCTGGAATCATAGATAAACTTACTAAGCTGGGCATAAATCCCTATGTCACTCGATGGGTTGCCAACTGGCTTGCTTACAAAACCCAGACTGTAAAAGTAGCCGACTTCAAATCCATCTCCAGACAAGTGACAAGTGGAGTACCTGAGGGTTCAGTCCTGGGAATGCTCTTGTTTGGCATCTACTTCTTTGAAGTACAGGCCAACACTAAGGGATTCTGGCTAACAAAGTTTGCAGATGACTGCAAACTAGAAGCCATTATTGAATCCCCAAATGATGTGGATATTCTACAAAAGGGCCTTACAGAAACAGATGCTTGGTGCCAGAGCCACGGGTTCAAGCTTAATGCCAAGAAATGTATAGTTATCCCCTTTGGAAAAAAACATGTACCCATGAATTACCACATAGGTGGCAATACACTAAACACTGAAAATATGATGAGAGACTTAGGGACACAGGTGGACAGTGGTCTCACCTTCAATAACCACATCGCCACAACAGTCTGGAAATCCTTCTATGTGGCACACCTCATCACTAAGGGCTTTTCATCCAGAAAAAAGGAGGTCACTTTCCCACTGTACTCATCCCTCATTAGACCCATTATAGAGTACAACGCCCCTTTGGTATGTACCTCACAAGATATCTGGAACAGCTGGAAAGGCTGCAGAAATACCTCACTAAAAGAATCACAGGCCTAAAGCAGATGCCCTATGCTGACCATCTAAAAAAACTCCAGCTATACTCTGTGGCATATCATCTACTCAGAGGCAATCTCTGCTTAAAATACAAGGCCATGTCAAACCCTGAGCTGTTGGACATGCTCCACTTAAAGAAATCCCAATCCCTCAGAGCCACACGCTCCAGGGATCTAAACCTTGTCATCACAATGAACAAAACATGCTGGAGGAATAGGTTCCTGACTCAGAGACTCCCCATACTCTGGAATAGACTACCCATACATGTCAAGCAGAGTGCCTCCTTGGCCCTCTTCAAAAGGAACCTTGACAATTGGATGGGAGATAGGAAATTCACCCCGGGGATCACATCAGTCGCCCTGCTAGACAGGGCTCCAGGGAAGTAAATATTGTGGGAAGAAATATCCAGGTAATTATTATGGCTAGGCTTGTATAGGCCCTAGGGCCGATAGCCTAGTACCAATCTATGAACCTATATACTTGGTCTGCTCAATACTGTGTAATACCCACAACATTTCACAAGTTAGACACCCCAGCAGTGACCAAGACAATCTCACAACTTTCTGAGCAAGCAGTTAATCATAATTAAGAGAGCTGTACTACTTCTAATACTGTCACAAATAAAAGTGCAACGCACTAACATCATTGAACTTCAGTAGATTAAAACAAAAATGCAATTCAGTACACAGCCTTGATGAAAGTATGTGTCTGACTAAGCAAGCATTAGCTATCCATGCATCAAACAACACCAACACTAAGTCACAAAGAAATGTGCAAAGAGCGTGCCACACGTCATCATTAATTGCACAGTGTGGGGGCAGGGGTTACAGGGCAGCATGCCTGACACAAAAAAAGCCTGTGTGAGTGTGAGTGTGTGTGTGTGTGTGTGTGTGTGTGTATGTGTGTGTGTGTGTGTGTGTGTGTGTGTGTGTGTGTGTGTGTGTGTGTGTGTGTGTGTGTGAGAGTGAGAAATCAGGTTAACAGCAAATATGCACTGTCTGGGCACCAGATGCAAAGAAGTCAAATATTAAATATGTATACAAGTGTGTGTGTATGTATGTGTGTATGTGTGTGTGAGGTGGCATGGACAAGATAAGGTATACTGTGTGTGGGTCTGCAGGAACACAGCCAAAGCAGTTATGGGGACACTACACTCTGGAATCCTGGACAGGTATGAGCTATGTGTGGTAAGGATTCAGTTTACCACTGCTATCCATGATCATATGAACTGCCTCTGCCATGAGTTGCACTGCTAATTTCATGACCCTGGCTAGACATCAGGGTGCTAAATGAACATAAAGGATGGCTGCCAGATGAGCTCTCAGCATGACTACATCCAAGACCATGACCACATTATCTACAACATCTCAGTGTGGACACCTTGATCACTGACAGAGCAGTGGAACTAGTACCACTATGGAAGTGGGATCTGGCACAGCAATGTCAGCTAACATCTGATAATGTAACAGTTCTTTGGCCATGTGGATGCTGACCACCCCTTAGCAGACATTCCATAACAGACTCTGCACAATACAGTGTGTCATTCATTTGGTCCAAGGGCTCACATACCCAGTTTAGGCAGCATCACATGTCAGAGTGCAGGACATGCAGTACTTTATCTCCTCTGTGATCCTGGTGGAACTTGCCTGTGCCTTCATTATGCCCTGCACATTCATTGGGTAGCACTTACTGGCACACCAACATCAGGGGGTGGTGGCATGCATGCCTCCTCTGAGCACCTCTACCAACACCCCTGTGTGGTACTTCACCCTCACAGTGGCTAGGAGAGACTCCAGCAGCTCTGCAGCTGGGGTAACCATGCTACCCTGATAAACTGTGTCACCTTCAATCTGTCCTATCTCAGGTGGCTCTCTGTCATGGACATGCGCAGGCATATTGATGGTGTCCAAATTCTTTGGAGGGGATGTGGAAGCCACAACCTCAGTGTCAGATATACCCTCTGCAACCCCAGAATGTACCTCTTCATCACCGCCATCATTGTCAGTGGGAGTTCTACAGTGCTGGTAACAGGCCCATCTGTGATTATAAAAATAAAACATTGAACAAGAATTCAAAAAAGAGTGAGTATCCAAAACTGTGGCTAGCAAATGGCTTGCAATTATAACTCATTTAGCAGTACTGCATGAGTAATTAAGTGATTAACAGTTTTGCTCCTTGGATGTACACTTACAGAGGGTGTGTCAGGGAGAATAGGCTAACAGCAAAGTTTGTTATTATACTGATTAACTTAGGGGATAGCTTTATACCAGCTTTATAAAAATATGGTTAACGGGTAACTGTGTCTCTGAGTAAAGATGCCTGTAATTCATATCAGATATATACAGCTTAAACATACACAGCTCAAAATTATTAGAAATTATAACGCAGTCATGATGCATTTCTCTAGTGTGAAAGGACAAAAGACAACTGTGATAACATTGGTATATTGATCGTTACATTTAAAATTTTAGAATTACAAAGCTAGGTATATGTGCTCTAATTTCTCTACCTCATAATGTCAATGTTGATGGGGAAAACACTGTTAGCCTTATACATTTTTATGATAATGACAAGTTTCATAGTTTCACAGTTCATTTCTAGAGAGGTGCAGTCTGTGTGAAATTAGAGATCCTTAATATCAACAATTTTATGGTATAAAACCACAGAATTAAGAAATCATCACAGTGATTCCTTTATTATTTCTTGTTAGGCTTAATCCTTTGTGTAATGCTTGGCTTTGCAAATCAATGACTGTCAGTGTTAACTATCACTGAATGACAGTTAACTTCCCAAGGCAAAAACTCAAAAACTTAATCTGGCATGCGATTCGTAGCACAAATGAAACTGGCACTGGTGCACTTCCGTTAGTACCCTGGACAATACTGAATGCTGAAAATACACCTGTTATGTAACAGCCTCTCTGGCTCAATGTGTTAATGCAGTAAGATCTGAGTAACAGCACAATAATGCAGGGTTTAAATCTAGCTTTGGATATTTCGAAGTTAGTACTCATAGTTAAAGAAATGTTTGTGTACTCTGAACCTGAAGTGCAATTGCAATTTCCACTGTTTGGTTTGTAACAAAAGAAGTGTATATAATGGATAATACCCAAAACTACTTTGATATATATCATCTGCAGTCTTCTTGGTTTTGATTATAGTAATAGCAGATTTGCATGTGCATGTTGTAACAAACATGCCATAGACTAAAGTCTGGGGAAGTAAAATCAGCAACAGCGCGGTGAAATAATCAGAAATGTTGTGGCTCCTTCCTCAGTAAGTCCCATGACATGAAGGCATGATGAGGTGTAACAGAAATGCAGGTTGTCATGTGCCAAACACTATTGCAGTAGTCAATGTTTTAGTGTAATGCCATAGTGTTGGGCTCAAATCTAGATATTTTGTTGTGCCAATGAAATTAGTGATTCTAACTGTCAACGTTTCACTTTTAGAAGGCCACCACATAGATAAATTATCACAACACTTTATGTTTTTTTCTTCAGCTACTGCCTTTGTGTGATGCTTGGCATTAACACATAGTGAACAACAGTTAACTATTCAAGGCAAAAACTCAGAATTTTATTTAGCATGTGCAAAGACTTAGTCTTCAGTAGTGCAAATAAAACTGGTACCAGTGTGCTTCAGTCAGCACTGTGGACAGTACTGAGTGCAGAAAAGGCACCTGGTATGTAACCTTCTCTGTTGTTCAATGTGTTTTAACACCTTTATTGAAGTATCACTTAACACATATGCAAAAATACATTAATATGAAAGAAAACAAATGATATCAGCATGCATCTAATTACAAAAATTATACATCACATATGTTTTGTATAACTATCATCAATCCAACATTACATAAATTGCTCAATTCATGTATTCCCTTATATCTCACTACTCTAAAACATTATTCCGCATGTATTGTTCCCACAATTTCCATTCTTTCCTATATAATTTGCTCCTACCTTTTTTCTAAAGAGCCCATTTCCAGTTCTTTAATCAATGTTACCATATTAAATACTTCAAATACAGTTGGTTTAGACTTTGATTTCCATTTTCTAGTAATTGCTTTTTGACAGACACCAGAACTAAAATTCACAAGGCCTTACTATGTGTAGAGAACTCAGGTCTTGTTTCTCAACTCAAAAAAGTCCTTAGTCACACCCATTTTCTCACCCAATATTTCTGACAGAGTACTCTGTAGGAACCTTTTTGAAGTCTGCCAAGTCATTACTCTCCCAACACATATGTTCCCAGTTATCACTTTCTTCCTCAGTACTCTTCCAACATTTGCCATCTACCTGAGGAAAAAAATCTTTGGAATCTATTTGGGGTATAAAAATACCTATACAATGACTTCCAAGTAAAAATCCCAAATCTTCTAGACTTCATTACATATTTGGAAGCCAAGTTCATAGGTTCATAGGTTCGTACTAGGCTATCTGCCCTAGGGCATTTATAAGCCTAGCCAGAGTGTGTGTGGCTTTCACCACCCCTTAGGATGAGAATACTACGCCCATTTAGGGTTTAGTTTACTGTGCCTCTGTCTAGTAGTGACACAGAGATGACCCCCGGGGTAAACCTATGATCTCCCATCCACTCGTCAAGATTTCTCTTGAATAGAGTTAGTGAGGGGCTCTGCCTAACATGGATTGGGATTCTGTTCCAGAGTGTAGGGAGCCTCTGGGTTATGAATCTGTCCCTCCAGCACGTCCTATTTATTTCTGTGTTGAGGTTTAAGTCTCTTGGTCTTGTGGCTCTGATGGATTTGGATTTTCTGAGGTGGAGCATGTCCATTAATTCCGGATTGGACATGGCCTTGTACGTCAGGCACAGATCACCTCTGAGTAGGCGGTATGTGACTGAATAGAGCTGGAGTTTTTTCAGTCGGGCAGCATATGACATATGTTTAAGACCCTTTATCCTCTTGGTGAGGAACTTTTGGGGTCTTTCCAACTGCTGCAGGTGTCGGGTAAGATACATCCCAAATGGGGCATTGTACTCAATCACTGGCCTGATAAGAGAAGAGTACAGGGGCACAATGACCTCTCTTGATCTAGATGTGAAACCCTTCATGATAAGGTGGGCAATATAGAAGGTCTTCCTAACCACTTTGGCAATGTGAGTGTCAAATGAGAGGTTACTGTCAACCTGGGTCCCTAGGTCCCTGATTACCTCTTCCAGATTAATGGATTACCACCTATGTGGTAATTTGTGGGTACCTTGTTTTTCCCAAAGGGTATGACTATACATTTTTTGGCGTTTAGCTTAAGGCCATGGCTGTGGCACCAATTATCCATTTCTATGAGGCCTCTCTGAAGGATGTTTGTGTCCGCTGGAGTATCAATTATGGCGCCCAGTTTGCAGTCATCTGCGAACTTTGTCAGCCACAATCCTCTTATGTTTGCCTGTACCTCGGAAAAATAAATGCCGAACAAGAGGGGTCCCAGGACTGAGCCCTGTGGGACACCGCTTGTGACCGGCTTAGAGTCTGACATAGCTCCAGCAACTCTGACCCTGTGGGTTCTGTCCTTGAGCCAGTTTGCAACCCATCTTGTGACATATGGGTTTACATTTAAGCTGGTGAGTTTGTCTATGATCAAGGTGCCACTGAGACTTTCCTTCTTTAGCAGTATTCCAGTTTTATTAAAGTTGTAAAAGATTCCTTTAAGCGCACAAATACTAATACACTTTTCGTCGCTGTAAATACTGCGACTTCTTCAGAAGAAAACAAATGCATAGCAGTCTACCAAGCCTTTTAAATAAAGGACTTGTTTAATTGTTTAATCAATCAATTTAATAATCACCATTTTCTTAAAAGAGACTGCTAGCATAAATTATAACTAACAAAGCTATGCGTACTTCCTTTACCCTTACACATTTTAAAATCAAGAACGTGCAATTATCCTTAAAATTAAAACTTATCTTATGTTGCATTTAAAAGGCTTGGTAGACTGCTATGCATTTGTTTTCTTCTGAAGAAGTCGCAGTATTTACAGCAACGAAAAGTGTATTAGTATTGGTGCGCTTAAAGGAATCTTTTACAACTTTAATAAAACTGGAATACCGCTAAAGAAGGAAAGTCTCAGTGGCACCTTGGTTCTTTTTCGTTGGTTTGTTTTCGTGTTTTCAATACTGTCAGAGTTTGTCTATGATGCCCGAGTGGGGTATTGTGTCAAAGGCTTTTGCAAGGTCAAGGTAGGCTGTGTGAACTGCCTTACCCTCATCAATGGCCTTAGTGACTGTTTCAAAAATGTCAACCAAGTTCAAAAGGCAGGATCTGCCCTTGACAAAGCCAAATTGGGTAGGATCCAATGTCTGTAGGTCCCCAATGTCTTTGTTTATGAGTTCCATAATGATCCTCTCCATAGCTTTGCAGACCAGGCTCGTCAAGCTTATGGGGCAGTAATTTCCAGGGTCCGTAGAAGCACCGCCTTTGTGAAGTGGGACCACTGTTGCCGTACGTCACTCTTTGGGTACGTATCCTGTAGTAAGGCTAAGATTAAACAGCAGCCTTATGTGTGGATTTAGTTCCTCTTGGAGTTCATGTAGCACACAGCCTGGGACACCGTCCGGTCCCATTGATGCTGTGTTTTTAGCTTTAGAGAGGGCGGCTCTCACCTGGGCATCTGAGATGTTAGGGAAGCTACACTCTGCTGGGATAGTTATTTCTCCTTTTGGGGGGGGAGGAGAAATTTGCACTGAACCTGTCTGCCAGAATGTTGGCAATGTCAGTGGGTTCAGTGTATTTTGTGTCATTTTGGACTAACTCTGAGCATATCTGGGAGTTTCCACCCAGGTTTCTAACATAGCTAAAGAAGGCCTTGTGATTGTCTTTTGTATCTTTTGCGATTTTTCTCTCAAAGTTGGCCTTGGATGATTTTATGAGTGATTGTAGTTTTTTGCTAGTACTGATCAGAGATGCCTTCCCTTTTAGGGATTTTGCTCTGTCATGTAGTAGCTTCCTCCTCCTGTTGTAAAGTTTGTTTATGGCTGGGGTCCACCAGACCGAGTGCCTGCCTTTGGGGAATGGGTCTTGGTTTTATTTGGGATTGCATGATCCATGCATTCTTGAAGGTGCCCGTAGAAGGCATTTGTAAAGGATTCAGCAGTGTGGGTTGTGGTTTCCACTGGCCCAGGAGCCTTGAAGGATACCACTTCAGTCTTAAGAAGTGTGAAGTTGGCTTTTGAGAAGTTCTTCACTGTGGTCTTTTGTGCAGGGGGTGGGGCCCGGATGTGGATTTCCAGTGAGATTAATTTATGGTCTGATCTTACCAATGAGGGATATACTTCCGGTGTGGAGCATTTTGTCCCCATGTTTGTGATGATCAGGTCTAGTATATTGTCTCCTCTTGTGGGAATGGTGACTAGTTGTTCCATCGCATTTGAGTTTATGAATTCTAGGAACCTTTGGGCTAGGGTGTTGGGGCTTGAGTAATGTTCCCAGTCTATGTTTGGGTAGTTGAAGTCTCCCAATATGATGGTATTTGGAGAGACATTCATACTCTCCAGTGTCTTCAGGAAGGCTGTGTGGGGTTCCTGAGTTTGAGAGGGTGGTCTGTAGCATGCTACAAACTGTAAGGCAGTTTTGCCTATGGTTAGTTGCACCTGGATGGTCTCCGATGCTTCGTCCATTGCCACTAACCTGCAGGTGTGGGTATCTCTGATGAATATGGATATTCCCCCTCCTTTTGTGGTTCGGTCCAAGTTTTGGGGCCGGAAAGCATGATATGAGGTAAAACCTGATAGTGCTGGGGTGCTCTCAGGAGCCTTGAACCAGGTTTCAGTCACTGCACAGACATCGATGTTCTCCATACTGAGGAGGGCTTCGAGAGCGTGCATCTTGAGGTTTAGACTTCTGGCATTGAGCAGCATTACCCTTAGTTTTTTTCCACTTGTGTTTTCTAGGAAGGTAGGTTTGTCATTTGAGCCTTGCCTAAAAAAGGCACTATGGGGGTGGCAAGAGCCTTGTCCAATATCCGGAAGCCCAGGGGTGACAGGTGCAAGCCATCCCTTGCAAAGCAGTGTGGCTTGTCGAGCATGTCATCCCAAGCAGACAGACATTGGATCCCCTTAGAATGACACCAGTAATTAAGCCAATTCTTAAAACTGATCATTTTGTCTTTGTACTGTGGCATCATTCTTGGTGAGGGTAAGATGCTGCTCAAGGTCAGGGTCAAACCAGCCTGGGCTACATAATCAGAGAGCTCCTCTATGTCTCTTTTCATGTAGTCCAGGGAGGTATGTCTCAGGTCGTTCACACCGGCATGTACAATGACTGAGTCATATTTGTACTTGCTGTGGAGTGACCTGAGTGCTTGTGTTATGTGGCGGATTCTAGCTCCCGACAGGCAGCTTACTGTGACCTTTTCCTTGTTCAGTCTGGTGAGCGGGACGTCAGTGTATCTGACTATGGAGTCACCTATTACAAGTGTGTCTGGCATGTTGTTTGGCCTTAACGGCTGTGACTGTTTAGCACACTGACTTTGTGAACTATGTGTTGCATGTGCTATGTCTTGAGGTGGCGGTTGCTTGGGTGTCTGCTTTGGAGGCCTCTGTTGTTTTGGTAGATTTTTAATCAGTGCCTCCGAGTATGTTTTTGTGTGTTTATGTGTTTGGTTTGCAGTTGTGATAGTTCTATGTGAGACTGGGTTTGTGGTGTGTGTGGTTACCTTCTCCTCCTGACTGGTCTTGCCAGTACTGAGTTGAGAGAGCTCAGCCTCCAGTTTGGCTATATAGTTGCATCTCTCGCATATATTTGTATTTGCTGGGAGGAGGAGAGAGTTGTCTGTGTATATGAGACAATTGTAACATTGCCTCAAGATTCCCAGATTCACCAGCTGAACAGGAGAGGATGCCAGCAACTGACCCGTCGACATGCTAGAATAGTGAAAAAGATTGCTGTGTAACTGAGTCAGAAAGGACCTATAGGGGAAATGGGTACTCAAGGGAATTTAGGTGAATGAAGTACTTTCTTTTGTTTAAGAGTGCTTTACCTGTCCTCCCATTGTTTCAGTGTGAATTTATTTTATTTATTTATTTATTTTACATTTGTTGACCGGGCTAGTCTAGCTGGACAAATATCCATTTTCAGTAGAGGCCCGGGGAGAAAAGCTCCAATTACAAGAAGTAAACAATCATTAACAATAAAAAAAATATTAAGCAAAATACAATAAGTACAAAGGTGGACTTATGTATGAATTAATGGAAACAAAAAAAAGCAGAACAACAACTTTTCAGAAAATAGTTGGTTAATAATAAAATTACAAGGTAAGCAACATTCAGCAGTTAGATACAAAAAAAAATTCAAGATGTGATAACGTGGTGGAGGGAAGAAGAAAAAAAATGTTAGAGACAATCTCAAAGATAAGACTGTCAAAAGTTAAAATATGTTGTTTAGAGGGACAGTTGGGCAAAGGGGGGAAGTTGGGATTGCTTATTCAATCTCTCTTCCCAGTATTTCTTAACATCCTCTGATTGATTCCAATAATTAGCATGTAATATTTTATATGCCATACTAATTATCCTCATTTAACAGCAGCATCCATTCTTGATGCAACCAAAAACTCTCCCAGAGCAGGTCCTTCATTTAGGATTCCCTTATCCTTTTTTAATTTGCCTATACTCTTATATCATTCTCTGATTGGAAAGGTAGTCTCTAGCATGCAGTCGAAATATCTTCTTGGTCTCTTCCCATTCTATTATCTTTCTCTCTCTAGTTATTTACTCACAAGACCTTGGTTCCTTTGCCAGTTTTCTTCAATAAATTCCAGCCCCCTTTTGCCTATTCTCTGTACCCCTAATTGCAGTCATCCCTATCAGTAAAATCTCCTTTCTCTATTCTCATGTTGACTTATTTCTTAGAATACTTTTTGCTACATTATGAATATAATATTCTGTGTGGCTGTTTTTATTCTCCTTAAGGATCTTCATACAAAATTGTTATTCTCCTTAAGGATCCTCATACAAAATCCCACTCTCTCCTTATTTTGTAAGTTCCCCCCCATTCCATCATCATCCATTTCTACTTTGAATTATAGCTTATTGCTTGCGTTATGTATATGAAACTTGACCATCTAGCACTAAAATATCCCTTCAAATCAGTTAATCCTAAATCACCATGTTATGTTGGAAAGATCAATGTATTCCTCTTGACCCTTGCTCTCTTCCCCTCCCAGATAAATTCTTTCAACTCTTTATTAATTATTGACCACATCTCTTCCTCTGACTGATAAAATATGCCTGACCTGAATATAAAACTAAAGGGACTAAAAATATTGTTACTGCTTGTATCTTGCTATCCATATCTATAAACAAGAGATTCTGGTTTCTCAGTTTTTCTGTTATCTCTTGTTTAGTCTTTTCCCATAGATCCTTAGTTGCCATAACAGGATCCTTTTTAATCCATGCTCCTAAGTAATTCATTTTATCATGTCCCCATAAATATGGATGTTGCTGGATCAATTCATGTGTGGGTACACAGTTTACAGTGATAACCTTTGTTTTATAGTCATTAACACATTCAAGCCTATAGCATCTTTTCTGTATTCTTCCAATAGCTCCTTATGGCATTCAGACATTTTTTGGGTCAGTCATTGTTACCTAAGTGAGTCACAAATTAATAACAGGAAGTATGAGTATATTGGGAAAAGGATGCTAAAGATGAAGCTACCAGGTAACCGGAAAAGAGAAAGGCCTAAGATAAGTTTTATGGATGTGGTGAGACAGGACATGCAGGTGGTTGGTGTGACAGAGCAAGATGCAGAGAACAGGAAGAAATGGAAACAGATGATCCGCTGTGGCGACCCCTAACGGGAACAGCCAAAAGATGATGATGATGATTAGAAAGTGGAAGATGGAATTAACAAAATGATGCTAAGATTGTTAATATATGATATTCTGCAGTGGAGAAATTAATGACTGATTTTCCCCTCAGTATTCATATTTTCATATTTACATTCATGTTTTTATAACTAAGAGACCTACATGTTAATTGAGAGACATAGTGTTAAATACCCTGGTGGAAGAAAGAAATGTACATTGTCATTGTACAATTACAGTTTTTGTGTCTTTCGGCTTATCCCGGTCAGGGGACCCACAGCGGAACTCCGGTCCGCTAATGTTTGGTAGTGGATTTTTACATGCCGAGTTACCAGCCCTGACGCACAACCTTCAACGAAGGTACGCCCATTCACGCATGCCTCCACACAGAAGACGCTCTAACTGAGAATCGAACGCGACAACGTCTTGCTGTGAGGTGGCAACGCTACCACAGCACCACTACCGCAGGTACAATATTTTCATACTTTCTAGCAAATAGCTACCAATATATTCAATATAGTACACTATACTGAATATATTGGTAGCTATTTGCTAGAAAGTATGAAAATATTAAATATTTCAATATCTACTTAATATTTCTATAACTGGTTGTCATACAGACTATTATGTGAATAATGAAGAAAACTGTCATTGATATTTGCACTCTAAGTTGCACATCTTAAGAGATATTTGGAGTTATTTATATTGTTAATTATACAAATAAACATAATTATTCATATTTATATAAATATCTTAGTAGCTATGCACATAGGAAATTTTTGCTGTCACATGAAAGCCTATATCTAGCTAACAAATGTTAAGTTGACAAAATACATCTAGGTTATACATTTTCCAAGATGTGACAATTTATGAGACATTACATAAAAATATCATCCTGGTTTTGTATTCATAATATATTATAACACTGATGTAAAGACTGTGACTTTGTTGACTGTTATCAATGCAAAGAAGATTTTTTACTAACATTGCTGTTTGTACCATGTTAATAGCTTTTATTGTTCACAAAATATTTGCATTTCTTTGTGTTATCTTTTTAAGTTGATTTCCAAGAAAATACTTTGGAATATAACAATGTGTGTCAGCAACTACAGATGTGACATTCCATGTCACATAGGTGTTACTGAGTTAATTTTATATCCTGAAAAAAATTAAAACTGTCTCAAGATGTTCCACGATTCTTTATTACCATGCCAATTATATACTTGAGTCTTTGAGTCCCTTATCATCTTTGCCAATGGCTCTAAATATAAAGCAAATAACAAGATGGGTACACCCCTGGCTGGTTTCTCTATTCAGGCATCATTTCTCAGAGAGGAGCCCTCCCTTTAATTTTTGTCTCTAATGCCTCATAGATTCTTTTAACTAAACTTATTATTATATCAGGGAATGTCAATCCTTCCATTGCCGTACTAGTACAATCCCAGCATACTCGGTCAATTGCTTTTTCTGCACCAAGATGCACTAACAACAGCGGTATTTTCTTATAATCTGTTTCACACTGGATCATCATCATTCTGTTAATGTTGTCAAATGTTTGGCTCCCCTCCACAAAACCACATTGATCCATATCAATCAATTTTGGCAACACTTTAATCAAGGTTTAATATCCAACTAATTCTAGTCAGGTGAAGCCTGTAGGTGCTTCTGCAGTTACATCCTACTGCCACCTCTAGGTGTCAAATATTACTTCTTCATATCTGTATGAATAATTTTAAAACCATGCTACATATTAAATATTAAAATATTTTAACTTAAAGCTTATACAACTGTGTTGATGTTTAACCTCTGTCTACTGCAGGTAAAGATATTATTTGCAGTTCATATATTTGTTTATATTGACAAAATATCATGTTTTTTTCAAACTATCTTGACAACCAAGTAATACAGACAGAACTGCTTAGCTCTCAGTGAGATGAACAAAGTGCTACTAATGGTATGTGTGTAACATGAGTGGTTGCTGAGATATTGTAACTTGTTAACAGAAGATTACACATTTAATAGTTATTATGTCACTGTGACTTGTAAAATCTAGTTTAAACCTAGAACCTAAAGAATACTACCTTTATAAAAATAGCTTGAGATGAAGAGTTTGTTATTTACACTACTTTTTGTTGCCTAAGTCATTGTGCTAAAAGTTTTTGTGCTCTGGAACTATTATCAAAAAATAGTTCCCTGACAGCAATCTTTCTAAGCTCAAGCACATTATTGAGGTAATCCTTTATTTTCAAGGATACATTTTCATTCTTCAAGCACATTATTGAGGTAATCCCTTATTTTCTCTTTAGCACTCTACACTTGCAACTCTTCTTGTTCTGTGAGATTATCTTTATTCTGTAATACTTTAACTTTTGTCAGCCCTTTTAAATAATTCCTGTCAATTTGTTAACCATACATATTTTTCTTTTATTTCTACCCTATTTTTAAAACTTCACTTTCATTTTATCCCACTCATGAGCTATAACCTCTGAAGAAATTTCTATCTTCCCTAATAACTCTCAAATAATTTCACTACCCATTCCATAAATTTTTCTCCTTTTAACAGATAGGTTTGGAAGCACCAGTGGCTCAGTTTTACTTCATTACCCTGCATTTTTATCTTAGTTGATATCAGTACATGATTTGAAATAGTTACTGGATGTGTTTCTGTGAAATATAATTTCTGTGTAGTCTAGCCCATTTATTGTACCTTGGGTAATAATATGCAAATTCTCTCCAAGTTCCTACTACTGAATTCACAACTTCCATACCAAATATTATCGTAATTTTTTTCAGAAATCTACCCTTTTTTGTTATATTTTCCTGTCTAGATCTCTCAGATTCATCCTCACTGTTGCAATTCAAATTCCAGTCCCCACTGTAAGTAATATTTCCTGCTAAAAGCTTACTATTTCTCCCAGAATTTTCTTAAGCAACATAACAGCAGTTTTAGGTAGAATATACATGCCAGAGGAATCCTCCTCCCTTGCAAGTAGCCTCTTACTAAGTCTCATCTGCCATTATCTTTTTTTCCTCTTCTATCAGTCCTGTAGCTCATCTAGCAATTACTGTAAGTATTGCCCTTTCCTCTCCCTGATACACTGTTGAATATCCATCCTTAAATCCTTTCTTTATCAAATTCTCATTCGCCTTTCTTTCCAAATGTGTCTCTTGTAACATTGCTATTTGCACTCTGGATTTCTTAATATAATTCATTATTCTTTCCTTTTTGTCTATACCTATCAGGCCATTCACATTCCAAAATAATATGGATAGTGTAGTCATCATGATAAGATGAACATTTATTTGCTAAAGGAAAACTTCATTACATTCAATGTTTTCTTACTTGCTTGCTTATACAAAAAATGTTATTAGATTAAGTGAAGGGCTTCACCTATGCAAAAGTAAGAGAAAACATATAAACTGTACATATATGACAGTCTGTGCACTTTTATAGTCCATCCCCACCTCAACAACTCAAGATATTAACTTAAACATACTTTTGTCTTTTTCTCTTTTAACATTGCATTGCCTACATTTCTAAAAATTATAAAAGAAAAAGCACTTTCTTTAGTATACAACAATAACTGAAAATGCTTTACTATATAACACACAATTTATGCCATAAAATGTTTTATACAAATGCTAAGAACAAAAATTGTTCTTTGTAATTGTTTTACTTACAGTTATTTCTTTTTTCCTTTCCTTTTAGATTCCTTCCAAGTATTAATTACATGAAGTGGTGTATATGATTTTCAATCCCCCATAAGTTTAACAAAGTCAACAAAAGTCTAGTCTTTCCACTTTTTCTTGTAAAGCCATATTTCACCAATGTGACTGATGTTTCATAATGTCACATTTATTTGCTAATTTCATTGCTGCTTGTCTTCATCCTGTTCATCTCCATCTTCCAACTCCAGACTCCAGTTCAAGCCCAAGATACTCCTGATTCTTCTAGTCAACTCCTGTGCTTTTCTCTGTATCTCGAGCATTTCCTTTGGAACACTAGAAAATATTTCACTGGCAAAGTCTCTTTAGGAGCTTTATTATCAGAAGAATGAGAAGCAGAACTCTTTTTTTATTTGATTGCTCATGTTTTGTGGAACAAACCTTTGTATTTCCTCCTCAGCTTGCTATGTATCAAAAAATGACTTTGATTCTCCAGGAAAAATATTCTATCAACAGTTAGATACAGCAGTCTGAATTGCACATCTGACTCTCAACATTCCCTGATTGCTGAGATAGATTTGTTTCTCATTTTCCTGGTGTACAGTGATTAATTATTTACCACAAATGCCCTACTATCTCCAATCATACCTCTCAACTTGTAAACATCAAAAATATGGACAAGGGCACATGAAAAGTAGGTATAACTGGCTAAAAGTCGGGATGCTGGTTAACATAAAAGTTGCATACATAATCAAGTAACCCTGCCCACTCCAATGGAATTGTGAGATACCAATATGAAGACTGAAGTCAATAAATAATAATAAATAATGGCAGACCTTTGAATTTCAGACTTCATAAACCTCAGAAAATACTTAATAATGTAAAACATGTTAGTCTAGCAACTCTCTGACTTTATAGGAGCAATATTTAAAATCTGTCCCTATTTTTGGGCCTTTGCCCCACCATTATTTTTGGCTTTGTCCAGATTTCTTGCTCTGAGAGATTGATAGGTATGGTGCTGAACAAGGCTGTTAGTTTCTAATGGGAAAGAGTGTAATGCAAAAATTGTTGAAATAGGAAGATAACTAAACAAGGGGAGTAGATGCATGTAATTGAATAATACCAGTAGCAGACAATGGACAAATCAAAACTCACTAACAGGACAACTCAAAATGCACCACTAAGCAGATTATATTTTCTCCTGGCTGTACCATTTCTTTTAAAGTAAAAACTTTGGTAGGTAAAAACACAAGGAACACAAATACAAAGTTTTTTTTTTAAGGGGCAGAAAGCTCTGCTTCCAGTTTGAAAGGACCATTTGGGCCAAGTCCTACACCTTCTTCTGAAATATGACCCCCATTTAGCCACTGGAGATTAGAAAGTCCATGAGCCTCAATTCACAGTTAAATTATGTAGTGTTTCTAATATACATACACCAACTGGCAGTCTTCTCAAAACCATGAAAAAGCTTTTAGAGTCCAATAAACATCACTTTAATTGGCTTTAGCCTGGAATTACAACAAGGGCTACTGAGTGTGCAGTTAAGCAGGCTCCTGTCCTGTGAAACATCAGAAATGCACCTGTAAATAATATCATGGTATTCAAGGGTGGTCCTAGGGTTTAGTAATACTGTTTCACATGGCCATTTAGTGAAAAACATGTACACACACTGCATCCTACAGCCCCAGCCAGCTCCAGTCTTCAAACACTAGCTTATGCATACATATCACATTTTGATTGCTTAGACTGAGTAAAGGTTAAGCAAATCTCAAGGAATGAATAAACAACTGGTACAAGTAATGCAGACCACACTTAGCAGCATCAGCACCTTTCTGCAGTAACTCTGTGCTGGAGTTGAGATTTGCCCATTTTAGTTCAAAAAACAATATTGCAAAAGCAGAAATATTAAAATAATCTGTAATGATGCTTGGAAAGCCCCCTGCTGTCAATAATTAGCATCTCACACTCCATTCTTACAGAAATGCCCCCAAACCAAGAAATGGCAAGCTGTAAATTAATATCTACTCCAAACTTATGTAAACACATTGAAGTGTTTGAGAATGTACTTTATAATGAGATGAAAGACTTTTCCAACCTGATCATATGGCAAATAATATGCTAAATCCTCTGTGACAAAGAACTAAATGACAATTACAAGGTTTCCTGCACCTCAGTGGAAAGGCTCATTCAGCATAAAAATATTAATTACAGCTACAGAGGATTTTTGGATTTCTTTGTCCCAACTGTAGGGAAGCACTGTGCACTGAGTTTAGTTAAAATTAAGTACAAAAATATATTTTTTTTTCTGAAAGGGGGCTTAGACAAGACATGATCAAATGGCTGATATGGGATGGGGCACGGGCTTCTCATGTTTAAAACACATATCTCAGCTAGAAATAATTTTATGTTTCACTACACACCTCCATGAATGGACCAGAATTACCCAGAAACCCTACAAGTGTTCAACAAACTTTATATGGCTCTAATCCCATACAGTATAACCAACAAACAAAGGCAATAAAAAGGAAACAATTTGCTTTCTTGCCACCTGCATTATGTACACTTCCAACTCCTATGCAGCCAGTTTCTTCACCTGGGAGGCTAAAACTTGAGCTTCCTATAATATACTGAAAACTCCAAGTCTGCACCACACAAGCATAGTAAACCATTAAGTAATCATTACAGAGTGCTCTTTCTGATGTATTGAAGTGGAAAGCAGTACAACTCAAGGCTTGCATCTGATTAATTTTGGAGGAAGTAACAAAGTGGTAGTCCCACTGATGATTCTTCATACCTTGACAAATGCAGACTAAAATAATTAAAAAAATAATTTTTAAATTTATAGCAGGTAGGATTTCAGTGAGTCTCAGTCCTGGCCACCCTAGTCTCTGAGTCTAAGAGGCAGTCAGGCACTGCCTCACAAAGCTGATGTCATAAAGCATGCCCCTGCACACTGATGATGTTGCAGGATACGCTGGAGATGCATGATGATGTCAGCCACAACTTAAAATGGGAAATAAAAATTAAAAAAAAAAATGGGAATTGGAGGGGGCCACTTCGAAATTCATGGCACCCCATTATTTTGCCCTCAAAACCAGTAAATACTGAGGAATTTGTTATGGTTGAGAGGTATGTCTACAATGTTTAATACTTTGCCCTTCTGCTGCTGTTTTGTCGGGATCAACTCTTTGCTTGTGTGATTGCATCTTTACTTATACAGGTCTTGGCTGCTTTCTCATGGCCTGGTTTGGGGCATACACATGATGTGCCCTTTCAATGAACAAATCCTTCTGTGGAATACCAATCCAGTTGCTTATTTGTGTTTTCATAAAATGAATACAGTCCTTCCAGTTTCTTTGGTACAGCAGAACATCTCAGTTATTTTTTCTGCTTGCTGTCCTCTAACTCTATCATTTTTTTGAAACAGCTTTTCTTGAGCAGTCTTATACTCAGCCAGCCTTTTCTTCATTTTGACCTCTGATTTTTGTAGTTTTATCAGTGCATTTGAATAGTTGTTTGAAACTTCTTACATTTGTCCAGCTTTTTGTTATTTGAGTTGATATACTCCTTCAGTGTTTCATTTATTTTAATCAGCTCTGAGCACATTTGATTTATTTTTCCTCTAGATTACTGGAAGTCATATGTTATGTCCCAGAGCTGGAGCTTGAATGGCTTTTGCTGAACAACTGCAGGATTTTTCCCAGTCAGTATTTTCTATGTGGCTCAACATATTAAAGCAAGTAACAGCACAAATAACGCAGGGTTCGATTTCAGACTGTTTTAATAAGGAGGTCAAAATAAAGTATCAATGACTTTTTATTAGTAATTGAAGATGAAGTACAGCTGTCAATTTGCCAACTGAAACTTTCAACACAACTCTCTGAAATGGATGCTAAATAAGTTAACTATACTCTGTGTGAAGTACATTAAGCATAAGAATGATCATATCTAATTTAAATGTAAATGTAGCTGTAAAATGTCATTGATATTTATTGGGATAAAGTGCAACTTTTTACAATTAGCAGCATTAGGTGTGTAGGGCAGTATATCACATAAAGAATCAATGGCACCTTCCTCAACATGTATTACAGAGATTGCTCAGATCAATGCAAAAGAAAATGTTTTACAGGAATACATAATTGCCTCAAAATGTAAGTCAAATAACATAACTTAAACGCAGCACTTACAGGCTTGTCAAAATTAGATCTTGTCATGTTTAAATTGTTATGCCTTATCTTATAACTTGAAAAAGTTAGTTCTCCTGTGGCATTAACAGTTAATAGACAGAATATAGCAGTTCAGCTTTCTTTTTTATCACGGGTTCAATTCTAACGTGCTGTTAATCACAGTATATAAAATGTAGGTCCCACCAACCTATTAAGTCCCAATTTATATAAATGCATCTATTGACATCTGTCATTAATCCAATGTACCAGAGAGCATGGCCAGAGCTGACTATATATCATATCAAATGAAAATCAGATATCATCAGCAAAAAGCATTTGATAAATTCACAGAGGAACAATGTAAAAACACTTAGCATCACACATGGCCAAATCTCACTGCTATGTTTCACACCTGCAGTGTACTTTGAAGCAACCATACCCAATTTCTCTACCAAGCCATATGTGTGCTTTCTTTCATGCAAATTTAGTTAGCAAGGTTGTCTGCTGTTGCACACAGGCTGTTGCATGTGAGAACTGAATTGGGAGCCAATTCTCTGCCATATTTCCTGATATCCTTGAAAAGGCATGACAAGTGATGGTGAAGGTGGTGTTCCATTTGGAGTAAAAAGGTGGTGTTAGAAGGAGTCCAGGTTCTATTTTTCACATCTATAGATTGCCAATGCAGATTGGTAGGTGTTTGAATCTAGCATCAGGTCTAAAATTATGAACATTATCATTTCTCATTAAATTTTCCCCTGTTAAATTATGGATACATATGTTATTTTATTTATTTATTTATTTTATTTATTTTACATTTGTTAACCGGGCTGGTCCAACTGGATGCATATCCTTTTTCAGTAGAGGCCTGAGGAGAAAAGCTCCAATCATAATCTTCAAACACAAAATATCAAAACAAGTTATATAAAGAAATACAGGTTATAAAAATACAAGTTACAAAAAGTATAAAAAAGTAGACGTTGTACATTTACAAGGTTAGTAAAAAAAGTCAATTTACATAGAGGTATAATGAGACAAAGATCATTCGTCTGGTAAAACATGACAGGGAAATGTTATATACTAATAGAGTATATCAAGTTCAAGAGTCACCATCTTATATTTGTGGTAAAAATGTATTTCAAGATAAGTGATAAGGGAACAAGAATTAGGAGATGGGGACTGGATGGATTTGGTGTGAAGGTATGATATATTAGATTAATCAGGTTCAGGACAAGGGCATAGCCATAGTGTCTTGAGATATTCTTTCAGGTTCTTTTCCACCAGCAGTACCATGCTTGGTCCTTTATGTGGTTCACTATCCTCTCAACCCTGTTCATACCTTTCCAGCAATAATTGCAAGATGTGTGGTTGAAGCAAGGATTTATGAGGTGATAATCATACAGCATTAGGCACAATTTAAAAACATTAATCCTATACACGTAGAAGGTGATAGCATTAAATCTTTAGCATATTCAAGTATATGAAGTCTGACGTGTAGATGTATGTTGTCATGTAGTGACCTTAGTACTCAGTAATGTGATACAAATAAATATAATTCTGTAAGTAACAGCACAGCATACCTTAAACATGTGGGCAGTCAGCAAATATGAGGACAATGTAAGTATGCCCTTGCATTATCCGTACAATGAATACGTTACTACAGTGATCATGAGATGTGTTAATGATGACACAGAAAACATTAACATGACTCACATATGTTATGAAATGGAAAGAATGAGAGCTGTCTATGTGTCTCTACTCCTTATTTGCACAAAGCTTAGTACCATAGACCACTGCTAATTCCCATTCTAAGTTCAAAGCCTCAAAAAATAATATGCAAGCACTAATACTTTGCCATTTGTCATGCAAATGAGCTTATCAGCTATACAGTTAAGGAAGCAGTTTTTACAAAAAAATACTGTCAGTGGTTTATATTACATGTGTATGTTTTAATGGCGTGTTGTACTCAAGATAAGATGATTTCAATGTAATGCTTAAGCAATACATAATGTAAATGATGTTTGCACTGCAACACATTATATTTGCAAATGATGTACAACGGTATGGATCATTTGTACATATACTTGCTGAGTAGTATTAAGTATTGTCATTTTATGTGTTTGACATGTAATTTTTGTATTTACATCGCACATTGTACAAATATTTACAATGGCATACCAACATAAGATTTGCATACTATGACAGTGAGCTGAACAATAAAGAATGCTTGGTTTTCACTGCAGTATTTGACAACTGTGATCATCGTCCATTACTGACATGGTCAGTACACCATAATATGAAACAGCTATATATCAATCACACTACCATAATGTAGTCAGACTCCTCCTGTGGCACTTGCAATTGATACAATGCACTCTAGCTTATGTACTTTAGATAAGTACGAGTTTGAATACAGCAATGATTGAGTACTATGTATGGATATGTGTGTGTGTGTGTGTGTGTGTGTGTGTGTGTGTGTGTGTGTGTGTGTGTGTGTGTGTGTGTGTGTGTGTGTGTGTGTGTGCGCGTGTGTGTCTAGTGTTAGATAGGAATGGCTTCACCCACAGATCTGATGTGTAGATTTACACCACTAGAGGGCTCTCTCATCACTTTTAGAACACACATATTTGCAAAACAATGATATAATCCTTTCAAATGTGCTCAATCTCATGTCTGTAGTCAGATTTCTCCTGTGATATTTGTGATTGATACAATGTACTTTAGATTGTGTAGTTAAACAAGTAGGTATTCAAATCCAGCAATTACTCTCTGACTAATTTGTATTAGTGTGTCTGTTTCTAGATCTAGATAGGAATGCCTTCACCCACAAGTCTGATATGAAGAGTTACACTGGGAGAGGATTCTCTCATTACTTTTGGCACATGTATCTCTTTTGAAAAACTATGATTTTTTAATTCTTTCAAATGTGCTCTATCTCCAGCCTGCAGTCAAATTTCTCATGTGGCACTGGTGGTTGATACAATGCATTCTAGCTTTGGTACCTAGATAAGTGTTCAAATCCAGCAATGACTCACTTGTATAACTGATTGTAAAGCTTGTTAGAGTGTATTAACTTTGAAAGTAATTCTGCTACAAATATGCAAAATAAATAAGGTATAAAATAAAGTGTTCTTAAATGTAGAAATAGAGTTTAGCAATATGTAATTAGCATCCATACTAAATGACTGTGCCTAGAAAAAGAAGAAATCTGCTTAATGGACATGTTTCCTTACAGACTCAGCAAAAATGTAAGACAAAAACAATTCTGTATGCATTTCGCACTGTCAGCAAGGAAGCTGATCTGCTTCTTTAAAGAATGGACATGCTTATAACAGAAAAACAATCTGTACGTGTTTTTGTCATATGTTTTCCTAAAGATATGTTTCCTTACACCATCAAGCAAGGAAGTTTGAATGGACATGCTTTATCAAGTCAGCATCTTTCCACAAGATGTTTCCTTTAAGACAATCTCAGTATTGTTTCTCTACAGGATGGAAAACAATTCTATTACATGCTTTCCTGCAAACATCAGCAAACAGATGTTTCCATACAAAGTCCAAAATAGAATACCAAGAAGAAAAAACAGGATCTAAAAGAACTATAAAAAGACTGTAGCAGATGAAATTGTTAGAGGTATGTTGGTAGGAACACACTTGTTCTGAGGTAATGTACAGGGGAATTATCTTCTATGCTGATTGAGAAGTAAAGTGGTACAGTGTAACTAAAGCTGTAACAATCGTCCATGTGGTTTGTTATAAGAATAAGATATTTATTAGTTACTGCTCTTAAAGTAACACAGTGTTGTGCTACAAAGTATATTCTTTCATCAGTGTACATTCTGTAAGTTTCTGTGTGCAACAGATTGTGAATGCAACTATAACTAGACTTTGATTTCAGCAGAACCAGCCAACAAGACTTAGTGTCTTAAGAAGACTTTGGTTCCAGCACAGTAAGTAGCACCTTGATAATTAATTTTTCAAAGCTAAGTAGGAATGGCTTCACCTACAGATCTGATGCATAGATTTATGCCAGAAGAGAGCTCTTCCACTACTTTCATTCACTTTTAGCTCAGACATCTGTTTTGCTATACACTGGCAAGGTCTTCTACTGAAACTTGCTTTATCCCTTGGGGTAAGAGTTTTCCTGTGGTGCCAGGGACTGATACAATGCTCTATAGCCTGTGGATTTAGGTAGGCAGACATGAGTGTGTGTGACTAAATCACAGGGATGACTGGCTTATCCAACACATTTTGTGTACATCTCCACTCAGGTAAGATATGGAGAGAACTCACACTATTTTTTCAATCACTTTCAAGCTATGCATATGCCTTGCAACACAATGATGGTGCAATGCCTTCAAATATGTTTTATCTCACACTTGCAAAAAGAACTCTCCTGTGGCATATGTGGTTAATATACCATTCTCTAGATTATGGGTTTACACAGGCAGCTGTTCAAATCCAATAAAGGCCAACATAATTTGAGGGCAGTGACATGAAAAATGTCTTGTATAACATTCCCACATGCTCTTTCCTTCCCTTTTAGGTCTAACACAGGCCTTTCAAAACATTGATGATTTCATCCCTTTCAATTAGGTGTCATGTGACTACACCTCTCAACTTTTTAGCTCAAGAAACCAAAACAAACCTAAAAATAACAGTGGAACAAAGACCTAAAACAGAGACAGACTTTAAACATTACTTTAAACATCACTCTTATAATCTTGTTGATAGAACAAATGATTTTGCATTAGCATGCATTTTCTGAAGGATATGAAATCTGAATTTCAAATGTCTATCATTATTTAATGACTTCCATCCTCAATTTCGAGCCAGAGAATGACCGATATTATGAGGAACAAAACAAAAATATCAGGCAAAAGTCTAGGCATTCTGCAAAAATCTGGACAGCTAAGAGGTATGTCTGTGACCTTTAGGGTAAGACTTCACCTGTGTACCTGCAGTTAATACTGACTTCTATAGCATGTGGAGTTAGAGAGGCAGTTGCCCAAATCTGGTGATGTATATGTGCAAAACAATATCAAAAGCCAAGTGTGGTTCAACCAACAAATGGTGATATAGCTAACTCACAGTTGTGTGAACAGTAATGCAGCTAAAGCCTCTGATCCCTCAAAAGAAATTTTAGTAGATACATGACCATTCAAAACATTGCTTAGTTCACACCTTGAAGTGTGTCCTTTCTTACACCTGCACATTGAACTCCCCTGTGGCAGAATCAGGTAATACACAGCTCTGTAGAGTGGGGAGCCTTGATAGCTAGGGTTTTGAATTTGTTAATGTATGTCTGTTAGACAATAGTGACAAAGAGAAGTGGCTTACCACAAACAGTGGTGATATGGCACACCAACAGGGCTACATATTTTAAGGCCTCATATTCCATGTTAAGGGAGCCATAACTATTTCAGCACAATATTGATGTAATCCCTTCAAGTATATTATTCATGATACATCAGATATGATTATTTCTGTGGTGTCGATGACTAACATACAGCTATTTGAGGTATGACTTCAGAGAGGTGCTCAAGTCTGACAAGGTATAAATACTGATCATACCAGACAATGCTTAGAGCAAAGGAAACTAATTCCTGATTAATTTAGAAGAAAACTGAGTATAAGTCTTCACCTGGTCCTAGAACCAGGAAAGGATAAGTGAAAGAACATCCTGACTTAATACGTCAAGATTTTCTAGCATTGACTTGTTCAGTGACTAGGTAAAGTTATTAATGATTGTTCAATCCCTGTTCCATAGAGTTCATTGCTAATTTTTTAGATAAACAAATTATAACTATAGCCAGTCTGTTGAAGTTCGTGGTTGAGAGGGCAATTGTAAATAAAATTACTGGCTTCAATATTTTTACTATATCCAAGTCTGTAATTTGAGATTGGCGCAGATATATGGTGGCTGCTTAGAAAGTTATAAACATTTAAACACTGTTCCCTTCTTAAGTTGTGCTTTCTTTTCTACTTTTCTTTGGATTAACTATCCATTTAATAAGTAATTACTATAAAGCTGAGGACAGAACCTGACTATCACTTATATTGATGAAAATAAGGCTTTCCTTATAAGAGAAGATTTCTAAAACCGAGTCTTACATCACGTTGAACTGCTTACTTCTAAAGGCCTTAAGTAATCCGTTAAACATTCTGATTCAGATTTATGTCTATTTACTTTTCTAAGTCAGTGTCCTACAAAAAGAATTACAAAAATAGAGATCATTCTATAAGTGAAATTTCTTTTTAAAAGACTTGAGTCCCTTATATTTGAGTTTCTGCTTGTAAATTTCCTCCACAGACAGATATGCACTGCAACAAATTGTCCAGTAACAGAATACACTGAATAACAAAGGCATACATTCAATTTGTATCCAAACATTGCAGTACTGATATATTGGACTAGATATGTGAGAAAGCTCACACAATGTATTTTAAGACTTTTAACAGCAAGTCATGCAGTTCCAATATATTATTTGGAACAAACATGTGGCTTTCATGCATTTCCATGTGTACATAGTTCAGAGTGAACAGACAACACAAGCATAACACACACCTTCTTCCTCCTAATTTTAGTTTTTCTACTCATTTTCTTGCAGCTTTAAATACTGAGGGGGATTCATAAAGGTCACCACAGAGTGTAGACTACATGTACACAGTATACTCTAGCTGAGTGACTAGTAACCACAAAAAATGTGTTAGGGATGTTCTTGAATACAGATCATGTGCACTTAGTGCAGGTGTTATTGAATCTGGCCACAGGTGTACCACATTTGGATACTGAGTTAAAAGCATTTAAATATTTGGTGCTGTGTTTTTGCACCTTTTTGTGCTTCTTCAGTTTAACTTATCCAAACAGTAAGCAGCTATTGTAAAGCCTGAAGGTGCATCGTGGTAGAGACATATTAAAATTGTGCTGCAATATTCATTCTGTGCAAACTGAGAAATGAGCACTGAAGTTATTCTGCAGTTATACTTCAAAAAAGACATTTACTCTGCAAAGCAAAGACCTTTAAAGGTTAGTGTACAGTTGCGTGTCACAGCAAGATGCAGTAATGGTGCAATCCATGCTCTAGAAGATACATCTAGCAAATGTACAGAACTGACCATTACTGCACAGTGTTCCCTACATGATGTCCCACTGTCAAAAGACAGACTTTGTACTGCCTGGATTATTGCCAGAATAACTAGTGAACTGCAGAAGATTTTAACAAAAAGTTTTGGAAATATTTTTCAAAACTTTTGAGAAATTTATGAGCCTCAGTACTCAGTCCAGCTAAACTATAATAGTTCTTTATATGGTGAAACTTGCATATTTTTATGCAGGCATTATTGACAGACTTGTAAACCTAAATAAGAATCCTTATGATGTACAGTAGATAGTTAACTGGTCATCTGACAGAACTCATGGAGTTAGAGTCCAGGGGCCACTGAAAGCAATATAATTAGCACTGGCATACTGCAGGCCTTAGATTTGGACCATCTCCTATTTGGCATCTGCTTTACAGACCTTCAGGCCAATACTCCTAGGTTTTTGTTATCTAGGTTTGATGATAATTGTAAACTAGGAGCTCTTAATCAGTCTTCAGCTAACTCACAATTGTTCTAACATGGGTTAGGCTAGGTTAACAATTGCTGCAAGGATAATGGTCTCAAATTAATAGTGAGAAAACGTAGTACAATTCATTTTGGTAAACAGCATCATAACACACAGGTGACACACACCCTCTTAAGGAATCTAAGCACTCTTACTGATAATTTCTTGTCTTTTCACCATCATGTTGCCCCAGTAGTTTGGAAAGACATCTAACTATCGCACTTAATGTCCAAAGGTATCTTGTTTATATTCATCAATGTCTTATATCTCCTTTACTCACATCTGATCAGACTCATTATTGAATATAATGCCTCTTTTGGCATACATTTGTCTAAATATATCACTCAGTTTGAGAGACCTCACATACTCCAGACTGAAAAGATGACCTAATTTCCCTCTTTTATCCAAACAGACTGGCAGCCCTCTTCCTGTACTTAGTCTCTTATAGGTTCCTCCATTGGGATCTGTGTTCTGACTTTCAAGCCATGAAAGATCCAACCATCCTTCACCTCCTGTTCCTTCACAGAATAAATTGTTCCTCAAATACTTAACTAAAGAAACTAAACGTTCACCAACAAATAAATAATTCTGTGTTGATATGATAGATTCATATCCAAGTGTATCCCACATCCCTGGAACAAACTTCCACTACAAATCAAGCAGTTTACCACACTTGCTACCTTCATGCTAAATAATTAAATGAGCACCCTCAAATTCTACCCCAGTCTATCTTATATTGCCCTTCTTGAGGCTGGAAGGAACTTCTTAAGATGTTCTGAGAAACTTTGTTACATGGGTAGATAACCCTCTCCACTCTGATCATCATGCAGCAACAGTAGTCAGGAAATTCTTCTGTCTGCCACAGCTATTCACAAAGTGCTTTCCTCTACAGCCAAAGAAATTCTTACCCACTCTATTTGTTACACTGATCAGGCCCATCATTAAATACAATGCCCCTTTTGAGATGTATCTTACTGAACTTATCAAGCAGTTGGAGAGACTCCAAAGGTTCCTGGCAAACTAGATCATGAGACTAAATGACCTAAACTACCAAGAGAAACTGGAGTCCTTGTCCTTTTGTTTAGTATCCTATGGACTCCTTGAGGGCAATCTGTGCTTTGCCTTCCTGGCCATTAGGGATCCAGCAGTCCAAGACCTCTTATTTCTCCATCAATCCAACAGTCCAGTGAATACTAGAATCAGAGATCACATGGTTCTGTAAATAAACAAATCACAGTGGAGAAACAGATTTTTCATTGTAATAACTACCCCTTCTTTGGAGCAAATTACCTTGACAATTCAAACAATTTTACCAACTATCTTGTTTTCAGAAAGAATTAAACAATTCACACATTTATCCCTAGTATGTTTGGCCTATCTCTCCTTGAAAAAAGATGTAAGGTCAAAGAGTAGGTACTGGCATGGCGTAAACAGCCACAGGGTCCAGTTGTCTTGTACAGTCTATCATGGGTGAATGAAACATATCTGATCAAACACAAAACACTGGCTCAAATTTAAGTCAGATCAGATTGTGTTATGGTGATGCATTATGAAAAAATAAATACTATATTGGAAGTTTAAGTTCATTGTATGTATAAGAGGAAAATCATAATGTTAATGGGTCAGCATGAACAGACTAGCACGCAATTCAACAAAAAGTTCTTAATAAGGAGGTGACATCAATAAATGAGTGTGGTGAAACCATTGTAGTGGGAGTATCAATACAATGAAAGTTATTTCTAACCTGCAAAGTTAATACAGACAATCACAGTAGAACATTATATTATGAAAGAATATATTGCAGTTCAGGTATGCAACCTTGTCTAGCTTGCTGAGTTATATCACAGTCTTAAATGCTAAAAACAGCTCTGGGCATTTTAGTATACAGAGACAGAGTGAACACAGATAGTACCAGTTGTAATAAACAGCCATATGCTTTTTGACTAAGCTACTGAATTTTTACTGTTACAGAAACACATCAAACTTTGGCATAAATGATCAGGTGCTGGCTTTACAGTACTGCCAATAACAGCTCAGATACCGATAGCAT
Organism: Protopterus annectens; assembly: GCF_019279795.1. Lineage (NCBI taxonomy): Eukaryota > Metazoa > Chordata > Ceratodontiformes > Protopteridae > Protopterus > Protopterus annectens. The sequence goes on along the minus strand of NC_056728.1, from coordinate 567,392,727 downwards.
CTGTTACAGTTTCTTTACCGATTATGGAAACACTGATGATCAAAGGGCTTTTTTTGAAAATTAAATGCTGTGGTGAGTTTCACCTCAATTTATTTTATTGTGTAAGCTGTTAATGTGATTTTTTATGATTTTTTTTGCTCTTTTCTCTATTGTAGTGCAACTGTAGAGATGGAATATATAATTTTGGGGGGCACACCCCCCATATGGGAGATGCAGGGTGGGGGCTTGCTCCAGACTTTTTGTGTTTTATGATTTTTTACTCACAGAGAAAGGTGGCCACAAAGGAAATAATATATAACATGACAGCCTTGAAGCTTCCATAAGTACTGTTCCATATGTGGAGGACGTATTACTTCTACCCTGAAAACTTTAAAGATGATTTTGGGGAAGATTATAGTGTCAGTATTTGAAGACAAGAAGTAGTAGCCAACATAATCAAATATAACTGAGAGGAATAGCCTTACATTAATACAAATATCATTAGTACAGTGTTTGCATGTGGGTGTTGCAGCACTGTGAAACACCTTAGTTGCCCAATATGTTGATCTTTATTACACTAAATGCATTCATTCAACCATGCAAAGAGCAGAACTGGGTTCCTGTCAACCACAACATCTTTAGACTGCATTAATTCTAATGTATGAATGCGCTTGAAAAGGAAAAGATGCCTACCAGGAAGCAACATAGCACATCATGTTTATGATATTTTCACAAGCACTCTAGTCTGATGCCCAGAAGAGAGAAAAGTAATAGCCAAAGGTAATCAAATTAAATTATTCACTTTATTTCATATGACTGCACATGGATGTAAGAGCACAAATGTATTTTTATTTTCTTTTTACAGGTTTTTGTTTTATAAAAAATATGCATTCAAAAATATTTTACTGCAAAAATGTCACATTAGGGAAGCAACAATGGTGAAAACCTCACTTTATTTTATATAATTACAAATATAACTGGATACAGTGTTTGTCCTATGTCCTAGGAGTAATATTTCACTTGATTTTATATGATTATAGATATAATTAGATGCAGTGCTTGTCTTGTCTATGTCCTACTGCCCCCATGGCATTGTATAATGTACAGCATGAATGGTTTATACATAAAAACAATGGTTACATTGCAATACATTGAAGACAATCTTAGTGTCATTTTTGCTATCCATGCCCAGCCCTTCTGCATTTTCACTAACAGTAACTAGAAAGTTACAGAATTAAAGAAGTTAGGTTCAAATAAAGTCATGACATAAGGATTTCCTTGTGTCAAGAGGATTAAAGAGGCCATGTTGCAATAATGTCATGACACAAGGGTTTACTTGTGCCAAAAGGATATACAAAATATATTGCTTCCACAAATACTATTAGAAATGCTACTAAGATTCTGAATCCAGTTTAACATAAACCTGGCTGAATATGTATAAAAATGCAATGATTATCAGCTCCAATGTGGTGCACACAACAGTGAGATATAACACCCCAATACAGAACTATTTGCTGGCATTTCTAAAACTAGTTCTAAAAGCAATTTGACTGGTTTATATTCTCTCTGCAAATGCCTATTATTTGTCAGTATTCGATATCAGAGAAAGAAAGCATGATTTATTTCACTACCCCTTCTTGTGAACAGATGTAATTAACAGGTTCATTTTAATGTTTCTTTTTAGTTTTTGGTGTAGCTGCCTATTTTATTTATTTATTTTATTTTATTTTTATTTATTTTTCATTTGTTTACCGGGCTAGTCCAACTGGATACATGTCCATTTTCAGTGGAGGCCCGGGGAGAAAAGCTCCTCTACAATACTACTTAAGTAAAAAATAAAAATGTACCAAAAAATATAAAAAAATAACATACAAAATAAAATAGAAAAAAAACATGTACTTTAAACCTACGGCAGGATGTAAAAGCATTTGAGTACAGTAAGAGGTTTAGCAAAGAAAAAAAATAGAAGTAAAGAACTTAATTACTCTATTACAACTTCGTAAGAAGTTGAAAAATATTTATTCATGCCTTTATTACATATGGAACTATATATATATATATATATATATATATATTATATATATTATATATGGAACTTTAGAACTATCAAAGAGCAGCAACAGTGTATTCCTACATATTAAAAGCTAAATGTAGGAAGCCACCCGTTAGGAAAATGCATAATAGCAATGCGCATGCTTAGTACATTAAAGGCTTAATTTATTCTGTTCATACTGCATGAATCTGCACAGCTATTAGAAACACTTTATTCTGCTTATGCAATGAAAATATGTGCAATGAAAATATGTGCAGCAGCTATCAGAAACTTGAGACAGGTCTCCGCGAATCGGTGATCAATCACGTGGGCTCAGGTAAGATGAATCTACTTTGTTTCAGATCAGGGACTAGATGTGTATTGTTTATCAGATTTTTTTTTATCCCTGACTAAGAAAATTACAAAGTACTATCTTGTCATAGATCAGGAGAAACAGAATAAGAAGGCAGTCATTCTGAAGAGACTATAACAAAATCTGTGGTGCACATTAAGAGAAAAGTTACATTAACAAAGGTAAAATAAAATGGGTAATAATTGCACAAAACACCCCAGAACCCCCCGTTAACGGAAGACGCAAAATATATGCAGTCGCAACACGCCGATTAGATATTTTTCAAAATGGGTTAATAAATATGAATTTGACAGAAAATTAGAAAAATCCTCGCTTATCAAACTTAACTCAAAAACAATTCCAAGTGTCAGGTAAAAAAGCAACTGCGGTCAGCATTCAGACCACAAAAGACAGTATCCCTTAAGAAAAGATGCAGAGGCAGTGATAAAGCCTGTTATAGCATCTTTACTTAAAGGAGGGATACTAATAGAATCTCCCGATTCACCATGTAACACACCCTTATTTCAAGTTAAAAAAGCCAATGGAGAATGCCATATGGTCCAGGATTTGCAAGCTGTAAACGATGCGCAATACCAAGGGCACCCATAGTGCCATATCCACACACCCTGTTGAATGACTTAAAACCCCAACAAAAATATTTTTCTGTGGTAGACATTAGCAACGCATTCTTTTCGATACAGATACACCCTGATAGCCAGTATTGGTTTGCATTTACATCTCGGGGAAAAAGATACATATACACGCCTACCACAGGGATATTGTGAAAGTCCAACGATATTCTCACAAGAAATGGCAAGCAACTTGGCGGGATTCAACCCACCAAGAGTAGCCAGGTTTTACTTTATGATGATGACATTTTGCTGGCGGCCCCCACCCAGCAGGATTGTAAGGAAGATACCATAACACTTCTATGATTTTTAGCTGCTGAGGGACATAAGGTAAACAAAGAAACTGCAGCTCTGGAAAAAACAAGTTAAATACCTAGGATATGTAACATCCAAGGAAGGCAGAACATTAGATGAGGACAGAAAAGTAGCAATTTTACAAGCACCAAAACCCACCACCAAGAAGGAAATTATGTCCTTCCTGGGTACAACTAATTTTTGCCGAAGCTGGATTCCAAACTACGCCTTGGAATCTGCACCCTTAACTGACCTTATATACAAGACGCCTATGACAGCGCAGGATTTGTTACAATGGACACCAGCGGCAGAGTCTGCCTTTTGTAAACTAAAGCAGTTAATAGCGTCCTCACTAGTTCTGGGATTGCCAAACTATCATAAATGTTTTTTTCCAGACTATAGATTGCAAGCAGGGTTATATGACATCAGTATTAAAACAACAGCATGGGGATAAGCAACACCCCATCGCTTACTATTCATCACAAGTGGACCCAGTGGCACTATCCTTACCCCACTGTGTACAAGCAGTAGTCACAGCTGCAATGGCAGTGCAGGCTTCAGCCTCAGTAGTCTTGTCCACCCTCTCATTTTGAGTGTGCCCCATGCAGTCACGATCATTTTACTGCAAGAAAAAGTGGCATATCTCTCCCCTGCTAGGCATCTTTCCTGCATGACTATATTGTTGAGCCAACCTCATATGACAATTGAACGATGTACAACTTTGAATCCTTCTACGCTGCTTCCAACCCCTGCAGATGGCACAGCCCACCGCTGCCTGCAGGTAATTGAGCAAAAGACCCTACCTAGAAAAGATCTCACGAACGTCCCCTTGGACAGTGCCAAGGTGACATTACGTGGATGTCTCGTGCAAAAGGGGTCCTGCAGGAAAATAGCCTCCGATACTGAGATTGTAGTAGCAAAATCTTTACCACACTATCTGCACAGGCAGCAGAATCAATTGCCCTAACACAGGCATGTACCCTAGCAAAGGGTAAATGTGTAAACATCTTTACTGACAGCCAGTACGCTTTTTCTACTGTACATGTGTTTGCACAAGTGGAAAAACCGGGGAATGATAACATCTACTGGCAAGCCTATAAATCATGCACAGTTTTAGATCTTTTAGAATCTATTCAGTTACCTCAGAAAGTGGGCATTTGCAAATGTACAGCTCACACCAAGCAACAGGATAGGATTTCAAAAGGTAATGCAATATATTACTATTACTTTTCTGTATTAGGTACTGGAGAGTGAATTAAGGAATAAATGTAGTCCACTGTCTGTGTGACATGTTTCTTAAACCATCGTCTGTTCTCACTCCTACATCACATGATTCCATTACACCTTAATGTAAGACTACCACTGTAATGGTAATGTAAAGGCTCTTGCCACCCCCATAGTGCCTTTTTTAGGCAAGGCTCAAATTCTAAACCTACCACCCTAGAACACAAAAAAGTAAAAAAACTAAGGGTAATGCTGCTCAATGTCTCAATCTCGAGAAGCACGCACTCGAGGCCCTTCTCAGTATGGAGAACATCGATGTCTGTGCTGTGACAGAAACCTGGTTCAAGGCTCCTGAGAGCACCCCAGCACTATCAGGTTTCACCTCATATCATGTGTTCCGGCCCCAAGATCCGGACAACACCAAGAAAGGAGGGGGGGTGTCCATATTCATAAAGGACACCCACACCTCAAGGTTGGTGGCAACGCACGATGCATCGGAGACCATCCAGGTGCAATTAACCATAGGCAAGACTGCTCTGCAATTTGTAGCATGTTACAGGCCACCCTCTCAAACTCAGGAACCTCACATGGCCTTCCTGAAAACAATGGAGGGGATAAATGTATCTCCAAACACCATCATACTAGGTGACTTCAACTACCCTAATATAGACTGGGAACACTACTCAAGCCCAAACACTCTAGCCCAAAGGTTCCTGGAGTTCATAAACTCAAATGCCATGGAACAACTAGTCACCATCCCCACAAGAGGAGAAAACATACTTGATCTCATCATCACGAACATGGGATCACAATGTTCAACACCAGAAGTATACCCCTCACTGGTGAGATCAGATCATAAACTAATCTCGCTGGAGGTCCTCATCCCGCCCCCACCTGAAATAAAAAGACCACAGTGAAAAACTTCTCAAAAGCTGACTTCACACTTCTAAAAACTAGTGTGGTCTCCTTTAAGGCCCCTGAGCCAGTGGTAAACATTACTCAAACCGCTGAATCACTTACAAATGCCTTCTACCAGCACCTACAGGACTGCATGGATCAGGCAATCCCAAACGAAACTAAGACTCTTTGTACCAAAGGCAAGCGTCCAGTCTGGTGGACCCCAGCCATAAACAAGCTCTACAACAAAAGGAGGAAGCTACTACAAGATAGAGCAAAATCCTTGAAAGGTAAGACACCTTTGATCATTATAAGTAAAAACTAAGAGCTCTCATAAAATCATCCAAGGCAAATTTTGAGAGAAAAATCGCCAAGGACTCAAAAGACAATCATAAGGCCTTCTTTAGCTATGTTAGAAACCTAGGAGGAAACTCCCAGATATGCTCAGAATTAGTTCAAAATGATGTGAAGATTACTGAACCTACACACATTGCCAACATACTGGCTGACAGGTTCAGTGCAAACTTCTCCCCCCCCCAAAAGGAGAGATATCTATACCAGAGGATTGTAGCCCCCCAAACATCTCAAACGCCCAGGTGAGAACTGCTCTCTCCAAAGCAAAAAACACAGCATCCATGGGACCGGATGGTGTCCCCGGCTGTGTGCTCCATGAACTCAATGAGGAATTAAACCCGCAGTTAGGACAGCTGTTTAATCTTAGCCTCACCTCAGGATACGTACCCAAGGAGTGGCACACGGCGACTGTGGTCCCACTTCACAAGGTCGGTGCCTCCACCGACCCTGGAAATTACCGTCCCATTAGCTTGACAAGCCTTATCTGCAAAGCCATGGAGAGGATCATAATGGAACTCATAAATAAAGACATAGGGAACTTGCAGACTTTGGATCCAACCCAGTTTGGCTTTGTCAAAGGCAGATCATGCCTTTTAAACTTGGTTGACTTTTTCGAAACAGTCACCAAGGCCATTGATGATGGAAAGGCAGTCCATACAGCCTACCTTGACCTGGCAAAGGCCTTCGACACAATACCCCACTCAGGTATCATCGAAAAACTCATCAGCTTGAATGTAAACCCATACATCACAAGATGGGTTGCAAACTGGCTAAGTGACAGAACCCACAGGGTCAGAGTTGCTGGAGCCATGTCAGACTCAAAGCCTGTCACAAGTGGTGTCCCACAGGGCTCAGTCCTGGGTCCACTCTTGTTCGGCATCTACTTTTCTGAAGTACAAGCAAACACAGGAGGGTTATGGCTGACAAAGTTTGCAGATGACTGCAAACTGGGCGCCATAGTCAAAAACACATCTGACACAGATATCCTTCAGAAGGACCTCACAGAAACGGATAACTGGTGCCAGAGCCATGGCCTAAAGTTAAATGCCAAGAAATGCATAGTCATACCCTTCGGGAAAAACAAGGTTACCCCTAGCTACCATATAGGTGGCAATCCACTGAGCACAGAAGAAGTCATCAGGGATCTGGGGACCCAGGTTGACAGTAGCGTTTCGTTTGACACTCATGTTGCTAAAGTAGTTAGGAAAACCTTCTACATTGCCCACCTGATCATGAAGGGATTCACATCTAGATCAAGGGAGGTCATCGTCCCCCTGTACTCATCACTCATAAGACCTATGATTGAGTACAATGCCCCATTCGGAATGTATCTGACCCGACACCTGCAGCAGCTGGAAAGGCCCCAAAAGTTCCTCACCAAAAGGATAAAGGGTCTCAAAAATATGTCTTATGCTGCCCGACTGAAAGAACTCCAGCTCTATTCAGTCTCATACCGCTTGCTCAGAGGTGACCTGTGCCTGACATATAAGGCCATGTCAAACCCTGATTTGATGAATATGCTTCACCTCAAAAAATCTAGATCCCTCAGAACCACAAGGGCGGGAGACTTAAACCTTGACACGGTTATTAATAGAACGTGCTGGATGGACAGATTCATCACCCAGAGACTCCCTATGCTGTGGAACAAAATCCCGGTACATGTGAGGCAGAGCACCTCACTGGCCTTGTTCAAGAGGAATCTTGACCAATGGATGGGGGATCACAGATATACCCCAGGGATTACTTCAGTGTCACTGCTTGACAGAGGCACAGCAAAATAATGGGCATAGTTTTAATCAAACTAAAGGGGTGGCGAAAGCCAAATAACTATGGGCTAGGCTTATAAATGCCCTTGGGCAGATAGCCTAGTATGAACCTATGAACCTATGAACCTATAATGCAAGTCAACATTCAGCACTGACAAATATTTAATAATAAAACATGTTTTGCTGTAGAAAAAGATGATCATGAGGGAAACTGCATTGTGGACACAGCCTGCTCATGACAATGATAACAAGGGTATCAATAAAACAAATAAAAAATAATTTTTAATTAAAGCACTGCAACATGTGGGAGGGAGAGCAGAAACTGAAAACTCAGAAGCAAGATATTCGAGTTTATGTTTCTAACTGTTCACCTTTGGTGCTCTTAGGTCACTCTGCAAAAATTAAAGCACTTTCTATACAATTTACTCAAAAATCATTGTAGCCCATCTGGTATAACACATGGTATATAATACATGGTATATAATGGTATATAATATATGGTATAATACATGGTATATATAATATATGGTATATAATGGTATATAATATATGGTATAATACATGGTATATAATACATGGTATATAATGGTATATAATATATGGTATAATACATGGTATATGAGGTTTGGAACAGACCATTTTGTCCAGGGACATCTTCAAGATGGGGTTAGAGTAGTAGGATTTGGGAGGATAGGGGGAGGGTAGGGTTAAATAGGAATGGATGAGGTTTGGGAGGAAGTGAGGTAGGGGTTGGGAGGGGCTTAAAGGATGTTAGGCAAGTGTAACTGGAATAGGATTCACATTTTGGCGTGAACTTGCCAGGGTGAGTTCATGCCCAAGACAACCTGTAGGTATTCCAAGTGAGCAGGAAGGCCTTGGGTTGGTCAGGGGCAGGTGGTTTGTATAGTTAGTAGTTAGTGTTTTTTTTTTTCCTCTTGTCTTTTTCACCATTCTTGCTGTGGTTGGCTATGGGGATAGAGCATTTGGGGCAGCGATTGTGTTGGAATGCATATCACTGAGCTGGCCATTGCTGGGTTGTGTTCTTTTGTTAGAAGGTGCTTTCACAGTTTTAGAGAAGGGAGGGCCTTTGCAGTATCGTGATTATGGGGTTACCTGTTAGTGGATATTTCTTTAACTCCATTAAAAATATTAAAATATTAAACAAAAAAAATATATGTATATATATATATATAAAATGAAGGGGATTGGCAGGGGATGTTGCCTGTGGTAATTTCTCCTTTGGTCTCCTGGACCTGTGCGTGGGGCTTGCTTGATGTCATGGTGTTTCTAGGCTTGGGGAGAAGTGGTTTTGATTGTGTGGTCCTGTCACCGGGTTTGTCAGTGCAGTGGTTGAAGCAGGTGCTTATCTGGCTCTCCCATTTTGACATGTTTTTTGTTGTTGTTTTGTTCCTCTCAGTGCCATGGCCATGTTAATGTACTCCTCTCAGCTGTAGCTGCCAGTGGCTTTCGTGGGTTCTGAGTAACATAGAGTAACGGCTTCCACTGTGCATGCACGGGTGGCGCAAATTATCAGTGGAGTTTGACCTTACTGTTAACGGTATAGCTTTTAGCAGGAAAGGAAGAGAGGTTGGAAGGAATAGGCCTCTCCGCTGCACAGATTCACAGTATGTCCACATTTATGCCACAGTCGTTTGAGCAATGTGTATTTGAGACTGGTGAGTGACTGCCTATTAGTGAGGGTTTGCAGATTTTGTCAGATACTGACTTTAGAGAGAGAGCTTCAGTTACTTTTGCAAGGTTTACTGATGTCAGCATTGAGGGTTTTTTTTTTTTTTTTTTTGCTTTTCTTTCTCTCGTGCTGGTCCTGGGTGACTTGTGGGGGATGGGGGGCTAGAAAGATCGGAGAGGGCTGTGTCCAATGTTTTCATGGGTATTTTGAGTGACGAGTTATGCTTCAGTCTGTTAAATTTTGAGCTAACATATGGTTATACTGAATGCCAACGAAGTCGAATTTGTATTGCGGAGGTATATTTGGTGGTGGACATGGGAGTGGAACTTATGCGTCATATGTACTTTCCAGTTGATTTGGTGCTACAAGACTTGGTGACATTTGTGGTAATTGTTTGTGGCTCTCAGGTCAGATAGAGTTCATGATGAGCGCATCTTTTCATGGGCCTTTGGGTGGGCAGCATGGTGGTTGACCTGTGGCGGTCCATCTTTGATTCAGCAAGTGCATAACATCACAAGATGTGTGGTCATGAGGGGGGGCGGGATGTGGGCTTGAGCATCTTGTGGGGGCTGTTGGGGCAGTTGAAAAGGTTTGCTTGATGTATGGCTGTCAGCATGCATTTAGACAGGGTGTGGTGTATGGTTGGCTGCATACATCTGAGCAAAAGTAACAGTGGGTGGGCGGGTTGTGCATTCATTGGTGGGAGCTTACAGTTTGCTGCCCATGTGATTAAATTAAAAAAAAATAAATAAAAAATCTGCTGTGCAGATTTGGTGGGGATGCCAGGTTTAATTCTGTATTTTGGTCTGTCCTTCATGAATCTGTGGTGTTCTAGTAGAGTGGAGGTGGGTGACGTAGAATTTCTGAGTTTCAGAATACATGGGTTAATGCAACATCTGATTTCATATTCAGGCTGGGCATTTGCAGATGGAATAATCATGAGCTAGTGGTGGCTCACGGCACATGTGCGTTTGCCGGATTTGTGGCTAGGTTTCTCAGAGTGTCCTCAACGTGAAGGAACGACCTTTGAGTAATGGATTTTGTATATTTACATTTTAATATTAGTATTTACATGGGAATTAATAGTCTGTGAGAGGATTTGAAAGATCTTCATGGAAGTTAAAAGAAAGGTGTAAATCAAGGTTATTTTGTCTTGACGAGGAGTTTAATTCTGAACCAGATTTTGTGTTCAGATTAATGAAACCATACAACAAATTTACCCAGATGCATCATCTTAAGACTGGTATTAATGGTCATTTGATATTAGGCAACAACCATTTTTCTGTAGTTCATTAGGTAGTTTGTATATTATGTTGTTCAGTGGGATACTTTTAGAAGTTAAATATGTTTATTGTATTGTACTGTGTTTTACTTTAAGTTAACGTTTTATGCACAGTTCTGATCAGTGACAAATTGGCTTTTTCTCTTAAAGATGGATGATATGTTTGTGCATATACTGAAATGTAATCTTTTGGGTATGCTGGAATGATTTTAATATCAAGACTATTTGGGTTCTTGTTTTATGAGAGTGGTAGATATATGCCATTGTAGATGAATGACTCTGCTAAAATTAATTTAGTTGCGGCTTGTACTAATTCATTAGAGATCCTTGTTAGAAGTAAAACCAGCAAATGTAACCATCCTATGACCTTCCTAGCTGATGTAGTTAGTAAGCCGTTAGTATACGCTACTCATTTTCCTATTTATTCCACAATTCAAATGCTAATGATCCTCACTTCGGGAATGGAAGGCTGAGTGCTAGGCACTGGGCAGTGAAGTATATTTTGAGTTTCGTACTTTGAATCTTTCAGAGGGGGTATGTTAAAGCAAATCCTGTTGTGTTGGCAATTTATACACCATAAGAGTAGTGCTTGGTATATTTGGTGGAAAGGGAGATTCCATTGAGGATGTGGTTTTAGGTGGGGCCGTTGTCAGTTGGGTGAAGCACTTTCCTTTCATAGCATTTGCTTCATTGGACCCCTGTCTAGCAGGGCAACTGACATGATCCCTGGGGTGAATTTTCTATCTCCCATCCAATCATCAGTTCCTTTGAAGAGGGCCAAAAAGGTTCTCTGCTTGGCATGTATGGGCATTCTATTGGGGAGTCTCTGGGTCAGAAACCTATCCCTCCAGCATGTTTTGTTCATTGTGATGACAAGGTTTAGGTCCTTGGAGCATGTGGCTCTGAGGGATTGGGATTTCTTTAAATGTAGCATGTCCAACAACTTTGGTCGTCTGGAATTGCAAAATTACCTGGGTTGTGGATAGGATTAGGTCCCTTCAGCTGTGGAGTTTACTTTTAATATATTCCACTGGTAGTTAAATTTATCTTGGGTATTTGAAAGGGTCATAGGAAGCATTGTTTCAGTTATGGCTGCTTTGTCATAGATTGGAGTGTTGGTGATATATTCCTTCCTGGGTTGGCAGGATAGATTGTCCTTGAAGATGTCTTGGAATGTGTTGTATATTTTGGATGTTTTACATGTCTTTTTCTTTCTTGCAGATGGGGTCTTGGAACGCTGTGGCTGTAATTTGGAATAGGTGTGTATAAGGTGGAGCCTTTTCATTCCTGTTAGATGGTTTAATTTTGTCCTTTTCTTTGTAGATGGTGGTGTGCTGAGTTCCAGTGGTGAGATACAGTGAATTTGCAGATGATCATCCTTTGGTGTCGATTAAGCGGTGGGGTCATTGGGTGAGTAATCAGGAATGGATAGGTGAAAAGGCAAGCACAGTGATCCAGAAGAAGAAGAAACTCGTGACTGTCCAGGATGATGAAGCACAGCCAACTTTTTGTTTAGTCTAGAATAAGTATTAATGTTTTATGACCTCATTTGATTTGTGATACAGGATAAGGTACAATCCATGGTAGAATTAAGCGTTCTATTATTTAAGCATTAGGGGATGCAGTGGTGCAGCGGTTTGTCATTTCACAGCTAGAGGTTCTCCAGTTCGATTCTTGACAGGAGCCAGTTGTGTGGGGTTTGTGTGCCCTCCTTGCATTTGTGTGGGCTTTGCCGGGTACTCCTGGGTTTTCCTTCCATGCTGCTAAGTTGCTAGTTACTTAATATTGAATATATTTGTACGGGAAGACATATAGATCACATACGTTAGATGGTCATCATAGTGAAAATGGTTTTGCTGCATGTTTAAATTTGGATGCATGTTTAAAATGGAAGTCTTGATCATTTGGGTGGGCACATTGACATCACAGATGGAGTGCTGAGTGAGTAACAATCAATGCCCTGATGGGAATGGACTTGAAAGGTAATGGTTTTTCTTTTGTGGATGTCTTGAGTGCTGGAGAAGCTATAGGATAGGATGTAATTTTATTCAATGGTCATTAAGGCACATTACAGTTTGGGCAATGATGATTTCTTGCAGATGTAGGACATGTTTATTTTGGCCAGTTTGAGTGGGTTTCTTTGGTAGGGTTAATAGTTTGTAGTTTATCAATTTTGTTGCTTGTGGCTTCATTCTTTTGATAAGCCCTTGTGGCAGATGGATAGGGTGAGTTATGGGGATTTGTATTTTGATTATACGTTTATAGGTGTGGGGTTTGGGGATGTATTTGTGGCATTTGTTATGGCTGTGGGTAGTCATTACAGAAAGGTGAGGACCAGCAGGGGCAAGGATGGTTCTTAGGTGCTACTCTCGTATTGGATAGTTGGAGGGATGACAGGAAGGTTTGTGATCTATGATAGGGCCGCTGTTAAAGTTAGTTGGCGTTTGCCCTTGTCTGGTTTAGGGGGCATTGGGTTAACATCAGGGAGGGACTAAGGGTTTACTTTCAGTCGTTTGGCCTGTTCATCACTTTGGCTATGTACGTGATAGGGTTTATAAGCTGGAGGGTTGAGTCAGTGGCTTGTGTGAGGGAGGATGATTGAGGGGACATGGAGTATTTATTTTACTTTTGGTGTTTGTGTTAGCTGGTGTAGGAGGTTCATTGGGGTTGGTGGGGGATTATAGTTTGTTTCCAGTTGCCAATATGGAACTTACAGGGCTGATGGTGGTTGGACTGCTAACAAAGTCATGATGGTTGTTTAATCATTTCATGTTATAAAGGCTAGTTGGTTTAATGTCTGGATTAATATTCCACCTGCATTAGAGATCTCATTGGTATGATGGTATGCAATTGGGTTTAATGATGAATTAGTATGTTTTTTGAGTTGCTAGAATGCCATGATGACTGAGTTGTTTTATTGCTTGTGAGAGATAGTGTGATGGCAGGATTGCTAGACAATGGGAGTTTTTTGGTTGGTAGTGATGGGGGAGTCATTAGAATTGTTGTTGCTTTGGCATTAAGGAGAGCTCATTTGGTTATTACTGGATTGGGTGGTAAATGGGGTTGCAATGTGGCATGATGGTATGTAATTGACTCTGCGTGGTTTTATAATGCTCTTGAAGTCATTGCAGAGCTGCCATTGGTCATGAAGTGAGGATTATTTTGCTTATGTGCAGTGCAATGCTAGGTTATCTTAGCATAGGTGAAGGGTCAGTGTTTTGTTTTCAGTTGTTTCAGTAACTGTTTATATTATGTGATATGGTTTTAGGAGTCAACTCTACCTGTTTTAGGAGTTAATTCTACCCACATTGGTTAGTGGGGATGGGGTACTCCGAATGAGATTTGGCCAGATGCTGTAATGTTTTTTTAGTTTGGAAGTTGCAGAGGGCGAACAGCCTGGTCAGGCTGGTGGGCGGAAAAGAGGGGCAGGCTTGCCTTCTTCTGTTCTCCCTCTGTTGCTGGATGGTCTTTTCAATAAGTTGCTGCCTATTTGGTTGATGGCATAATGCAATAAATGGTAATGAAAGTGAGTGGTTACACTGCTTGATAAGTATATAAGCAAGTGGGTGAAGCTGCTTATTGGATTGTTGGTCTTATTGGATTGTTGGTATAATGCAATAAATGGTAATGAAAGTGAGTGGGTACGCTGCTTGATAATTACTAATAAATGGTAATGGAAGTGAGTGGGTATGCTGCTTCATAAGTAGGTGAGTGGAGGTATGGATGCTGCTTACTGATCAGGATGAGCAGGTTTATGCAGTCCTGTCCTAAGATAATTTTACATGGATGTTATTTCACCTGTATCATGTTTGGTTGAAATGAATGAATATTGATTAACATTTATGTTTATGGAAATTTAATAAAGGTCATCAAATGTCATTCGGTGTAATGTGTTTCTTGAAGAGGACCTGGACAAATGAAGTTTGGAACAGGCCATTTTGTCCAGGGACATCTTCAAGATGGGGGTTAGAGTAGTAGGATTTGGGAGGATAAGGGGAGAATAGGGTTAAATAGGAATGGATGAGGTTTGGGAGGAAGTGAGGTAGGGGTAGGGAGGGGCTTAAAGGATGTTAGGCAAGTGTAACTGGAATAGGAGTCACATTTTGGCGTGAACTTGCTACCCACCCTCCCTCCCTCTTTTATTAGTGGGGATATGGTTATGTTTAGTTTGGACAGGGTGAAGAAGAGGGGCAGGCTTGCCATCTTCTGTACCCCCTCTGGTGCTGGATGGTCTTTTCAATAAGTTGCTGCTTGTTTGGTTGATGGTATAATGCAATAAATGGTAATGAAAGTGAGCAGTTACACTGCTTGATAAATTTATAAGCAAGCGGGTGAAGCTGCTTATTGGATTGTTGTTATAATGCAATAAATGGTAATGAAAGTGAGCAGGTACACTGCTTGATAAGTACTAATAAATGGTAATGGAAGTGAGTGGGTATGCTGCATCATAAATAAGTGAGTGGAGGTATGGACACTGCTTACTAATCAGGATGAGCAGGTCTACGCAGTCCTGTACTAAGATAATTTTACATGAATGCTATTTCACCTGTATCATGTTTGGTTGAAATAGGTTCATAGGTTCATACCTAGGTACTAGACTATCGGCCCAAGGGCCGACGTAAGCCTAGCCAACAAGGTTCCCTGGCTCATGCCACCCAAGAAAGTTATTTTCCTATGCCACTGTCGAGCAGAGACAAAGAAGTGATCCCCGGGGTGTATTTCCTATTTCCTAACCACTCATCAAGATTTTTCTTAAAGAGTGCTAATGAAGAACTTTGCTTGACATAGATGGGTAGCCTGTTCCAGAGTATGGGAAGACGATGGGACAGGAATCTATCCCTCCAGCATGTCCTGTTTATTGTGGTGACAAGGTTTAGGTCCCCAGAGCGTGTAGCTCAGAGGCATTGGGATTTCTTTAGTTGTAGCATGTCCAACAGCTCTGGGTTTGACATAGCTTTATATATTAGGCAAAGATCACCTCGGAGTAGGCGATATGCTACGGAGTAAAGCTGGAGTTTTTTGAGGCGGTCAGTGTAGGGCATTTGTTTGAGGCCAGTAATCCTCTTTGTGAGGTACTTCTGTGGTCTTTCCAGCTGCTGCAGATGTCTTGTGAGGTACATTCCAAAAGGGGCGTTGTACTCTATAATAGGTCTAATGAGTGTTGAGTAGAGGGGAACAATTACCTCTTTTTTCCTGGATGAGAACCCTTTTATGATGAGGTGTGCCACGTAGAAGGACTTCCTGACTACTGTGGCGGTGTGACTATCAAAGGAGAGACTACTGTCCACCTGGTCTCTTATCACACATTCGGTGTTAAGTAAATTGCTGCCTATGTGGTAGTTCATGGGTACAGAGTTTTTACCAAAGGGGATGACACTGCACTTTTTGGCATTGAGCTTGAGGCCATGGCTCTGACACCAGGCATCTGTCTCAGCAAGGCCCTTCTATAGGATGTCCACATCATTTGGGGACTTGACTATGGCTCCTAGTTTACAGCCATCTGTGAACGTCGTTAGCCAGAGGCCTTCTGTGTTAGCCTGTACTTCAGAGAGGTAGATACCAAACATGAGAGGTCCCAGGGCAGAACCCTGTGGTACTCCACTTGTCACTGCTTTGAGGTCAGATTTGGAGTCTGCAACTTTTACAGTGTGAGTTCTGTCAGTGAGCCAGTTGGCGACCCATCTTGTGACTTACGGATTTATACCTAGTTTAGTGAGTTTAGCTATAATTCCAGAATGGGGGATGGTGTCGAAAGCCTTGGCGAGGTCAAGATAGGCTGTGTGAACCACCTTACCCTGATCTATGGCTTTGGTGACTGCCTCAAAGAAGTCAATCAGGTTCAGGAGGCATGATCTACCTTTCACAAACCTGAACTGGGAGGGATCCAGAGTTTGGAGGTTACCAATGTCTTTGTTTATGAGTTCCATGATGATACATTCCATGGCCTTGCAGACCAGGCTCATCAGGCTAATAGGTCGATAGTTCCCGGGATCAGTGGTGGCTCCCCCTTTGTGGAGTGGTATAACTGTTGCTGTGCGCCATTCAGTGGGCACAAAACCTGACGCGAGGCTATTACTGAACATGGTGCTTAAGTGGGGAGCCAGTTCATTCTGAAGTTCGTGCAAAATGCAGCCTGGAATGTTGTCTGATCCCATGGAATGAATATTGATTAACATTTATGTTTATGGAAATTTAATAAAGGTCGTCAAATGTCATTCGGTGTAATGTGTTTCTTGAAAGGGACCTGGACAAATAATACATGGTATATAATATATGGTATAATACATGGTATATAACAGCAGGGTAGGACAGCATGAGCAGAATGTTGTCCTCCATCTAGAAGTGTGTTAGAGGATGTGTACATCCTGAAGCACAAAATGGAGAGAGAAGCATGACTAAAAGAGATGTTTGCATACACCCACTGGAATAGCTAATGCACAGCATGTATATATTTTCAAAAAGAGCAGCAAGCTGGACAAAGGAAATGCAGCAAAGCTGAATGAGTGTAATATAAAAAAAAGAGAGATGGACAAACCCTATCTATCACTGCCTCAGCACCAGCAGGTAGTACCAAGAAAGGCAGTCGTAGCAAGAGGAGTAGCACCAGGCAACTAATGGTCTAAGCTGCAGTCTGGAACTAAAATAAATAAATAAACAAGAGTATTATTTCACAAAACCATTTACAGAATAGTTACAATTTAAATTCATCCAAGTAATCATTAATATTTTAAATTCTAAAAGATAGTTTGCATTTCTTTAAGTTTGAAATCACTGTTATGCTACAACTGCTCAGCAATTAGTTCTATCAATTTTATTTGTCCCACAGCTTCCACATTATAAACTATTTTCCCATGCAACTGGTACACTTCTTGCTTGTGATCACATGCACAGTTTGCACTGTGTTTTCCAAAGAAACATTACATGTGCATTTTATAGCCGTTATCTTGGTCAGCACAAGGTCTTCTCTCACCCATTTTATTGTTTCCTTTTATTATATCTACATCTATATCCATATCCAAACCTACAAATTTATATATGTGTGTGTGTGTGTGTGTGTGTGTGTGTATATATATATATATATATATATATATATATATATATATACACACACACACACACACACACACACACACACACACACACACACACACACACACACACACACAGACACACACACACACACACACACACATACATACATACAGATACATAAATTACAGCATGAGGATTTGGCCCCTAGGTAGAACCACAAGGAAATAAAGAAGGCTACCAGAGTGGTGGTGCTAGAGCAGTCCTCTTAAAAAATGGATATTTTGAAACATACAGAGTTAATTTCACCTCAGAGCAGTGGGAGATAGGCAATTGGGCCTAGAGAGAAAGATAGTCAGTTACATCTCAAAGCAGAAGAAGAGAGGCTATCAGGACCTGAGAGAGACAAGCCACTAGTGTTAGATAAAAATAATTGGTCATGGGTCTTCAATTGAGAAGTTAGTAAAGATAGGCGATCTCACTATAGGTGATCTCATTAAAATGAACCAGGAGTCTGAGCATGAAAAGGTGCTTAAGGAGCTATTATACTCATTGACTGAGAGCTTCAGTTACAGAAAAAGCAGTAAGAGTAGTCCCAGGAAAGGCAGTAGCCAATTATTCAAAGATCAGAGTATAAACTTGAAGAACTGTGAGTTTTTCAATCCTTTATTGATTCAAAAGTTTAGCACTATGATTTTTAAGAGTCTTTGTCACTAAAAGTTTGTTTTTAATGTAAAAATTGAAGTTTCTGTTCACTAGACCAACTTCTGGGCTTCCTATTGAAATGCAGAGACTCATAATACTGAGCCCTGAAATACTGAACAAACAACAGACTGACAGAACAGGAAAACAGCAAATGTCAAACATTACTTTGCTCCTTTAAAACTATTCTTTGCAGTGACCGAGCCCCCTGCACCCTATGATGTTAGGGGCATGCCTCACACATACCCAACATATATACTAATTTTGTAATCAGCATACCTGGAATGAAAGGGAATATTCTGAGTAACATCGGTCCTGGGTTTAGTATATTTAACTCTGCATTTTAGGTCATTCAGTCTCAGCATTCCAAGACTAATGAGTCTTGACATTTCAAATGATCACCCAGCTGTTTGTTACAACCTGGAAACTAAGGATATTAATATAGTTATGATTTGGAACTCTTTAAAAGCCTATATATATATATATATATATATATATGTGTATATATATATATATATATATATATATATATATATATATATATATGTATGTATACGGGTTCCCTACATTAGACTGACAGCTCAGAAGATCGACACTCAAAACACTGATGCCAGAAGAACGAAACCTCAAAAACACGAAAGTTCACATTCCCGACAAACCACAATCCCGACACTTAACAAAACAAAAAGTTCACTTTTACACACAGCACACACACACAACACAAGCACACCAACAACCTAAAAACCTACACTACACCTTACACAAAACTATCTATGCACTAACCTTAACCCAAACCCTAACCCTAAGGTCCGACACTACCGCACACTTGCCTTACCCACACCTTAACCCTAAGTCCCTCCCTATCGCACACTTACCTTACCCTCACCCTAACCCTAAGTCCTTCACTATTGCACACTTATGTTACCCGCACCCTAACCCTAAGTCCCTCACTATCGCGCACTTACCTTACCCACACCCTAACCCTAAGTCCCTCACTATTGCACACTGACCTTACCCCGCACCCTAACCCTAAGTCCCTCACTATCGCACACTTACCTTACCCACACCCTAACCCTAAGTCCCTCACTATCGCACACTTACAGGGTCACACTCACAAGTTACCCCTGTCTGTGTTTTCGCTGTCGGGATTATGACTTGTCAGTCATCTGCTTCGTCATTCTTCTGACGTTGGTGTTTTGAGTGTCGATTTTCTGAGCTGTCGGTCTAACGTAAGGAACCCATATATATATATATATATATATATATATATATATATATATATATACACACACACACACACACACACACACACACACACACACACACACACAGAGTAAAAATTTAATGTCATATAAAAAGAAAACAAAAGAATGGGAATTAAAGTTATCTAATATCCAATCACAATTGTTAGAATTGAAAACTAAATATTCTAATGAAAATAAAAGAATACTAAAAGAAATAGAAATCTTAAAAATATTCAGACATTCTATCACATAAAACAGCTCTGGGCTTTAGAAAAGTTTAAAATAGTCTCTTATGCTATGTCACCCAAACATATGCATAACCTTGCAAGAATATTAAAACTCAATCTAAAAATTATAACATCTTAGAAATTAAGAATGATAAAGATAATAAGACTTGTACAGAGACTGGTAACATTCTTGAAGCTTTCAGAAATCATTATATTTAACTAAAGCAAAAAAGGACATTGAACTTGACTTTTCCAAGTTTGATTTTGATCAATCTCTGGTCAAGAAGATCCCCCAGGATTTAAGCGCTAACGTATATAATCCATTTTTTTTCATAAAGAAATTACTGAAAAAATCAGTCAACTCAAATCTATTACAGCCCAAGTTATATTTGGTATAAGCGAAATATCCAAATTGTTTCACCTTTGTCTTAAATCATTATTTCAAAAAACTCTAATAGATATACAAAATCATGAAAAGATTCCTCCTTCATTGAATATTCATTAATTACTTTTATTTTAAAAGAAAATAAATATCCCTAGTTATGTTCCTTCTGTAGACCTAGTTCACTTCTAAATAATGATTATAATTTTTACATTTATTCTTTCAGATAGAATTAAAAAATCCTTATCTCAAATAATCAATTTAGATCAATCAGGTTTCATTTACCAAAGACAAACATATAATAATATTAAAAGAATTCTAACTCTCATTGATCATGTAAATGTAAAAAAGAAGAAGCCCTTTTTAGCAAATGTAGATATTGAGAAAGCTTTTGATTCTCTTAACTGGACTTATTTACTCCAAGTATTAGAACTGTATGAATTTCCTTCTAATTTTATTTAATTGCTTAAAAATATATACAAAAATAATAATGCTTATGTTAACATTGATCCTTTTTTTGTTCTACCCAGGTATCCTTAACTAAGGGTACTAAACAGGGATGCCCACTTTCCCATCTACTATTGGCATTAGCTACTGAAATTTCAACAATCTTAATTCAGGCAAACTCAAGTATAGGAGGTATAGAAATAATAAAGAATTATAAGCCCAAACATATGCTATTTGCTGATGATATATTATTAACTATTTCAAACTCAAAATCAACCTTAAAGGAACTATTTCAATCCTCTTTAGGTCTCTACTTCAAAAATTCAAATCTAAATTATTATTCATAAATAAAAAAAGAAAACTCCAAATTTATAAAAAAACATATTATAGGCAAATAAGTTTACTCACTACAATATCTATGCATACTCTTATCCAAATTAATTGATGAAATGAGTGATATAAATTACAAAACTATTACTGAAATACTATTAAATTAAACCTCCATCTGGAACAAAATTATAATCTCCTTCAAGAATAAACTACAAATAAAAAAAATTATCATTATCTCTAAAATATTATACTTAGTACAGACATTATATCTTTTTTCATGAAAAAAAGCTAAGGAAATTAACAAATGATTATTACAATTTCTTGGTTTCCTAACAAACCTAAAATAGCTTTACAGCATCATAGCAAACCCTCAGATCTGGCATCAATCAATTTCCCAGATATCAACTCACATATTAAAGCTTGTATATTAAGCAATGCTAAAATGGTTTGATTCAAATTATAAATCTAATTGGAAAACACTACATTCTGTTCTTCTTAACACAAACAAAGAGGAATTAAGTAATAATTGCCTTACTGTGCAAAACAACTTTTTATGGAATTATGGAATTATTTACAATATAACATCTCTTCTTCTTCATCTACTTTTATAAATCCAATTCTGAAAACATTCAGAAATATAATTCTTAGAATAGATCTGAAACTGTAGTTTGAAATAATTATTCTATTCTCTTTAACAAAAAAATCTTTAATAAGACACATGCACATAAACTATTTATCTGGAAAACCTAAGAACCATGTTTATTATCAACAATGTTTTAATGACCTCAGGATAAATGAGATATACTGCCTAATCAAGGAATTTGATCTAAATCCTCAAGACTAGCTATTGTTACATAATATGAAATCACAGGCTCAAGATAAATATTTAAAGATTTTACATTCATCTTATAATGAAAACCCCACATCCTTCTATTCCAGCACATAACCTATAATATATCCAAACTTTATAACATTTTTAACACATTTTGGGATCATATCACCCTAGATAATAACAATCAACTCTCTGAAGAGAATAAGTAAAAATATTACATTGTGTTAGGCTCTTCTTGGTCTCACTTTTGTCAAATATTTACTTGAAAATGTTTATATAGATCCTTTGTAACACCAGATAGAATGGTTAAAATAAATAAATGTATTAGTACAATTTGTTGGAGATGTACTCAAATTTGTTTTGCAGATTGGTCACATATTTTCTTTGACTGTCTTCTGCTGAAATCTTTTTGGAATAAGATTGACAATTCTATGAAAGCCTCATGGTTTGATACTTTTCTCTTTCTAAAAATGTTAATATTTCTATGTAAATGAAAATGGAAAGATGAAAATGCTAATCTCTTCTTGACATGGACCATCTTAGTTGTGGCAAGGAAAAGGGAAAAGTATCACAAAATGAAGGAGGACAACCTCACCACCAAAATTTGAAGAGTTTCTGTCTAAATTGAAAGAAACTGCAATCAAAGAGACAAAAATAAAAGAATACAGGATCTATTCTAAAGCATACATTAAAAGTCCTTGAATTAAAGTAATATCTCTTATTAAAGTATTTCACCAAAATATTGCTTCTTGATTTTTCATTTCTATAGTGAATATTTTTTCAGTCTGATTTTTCCAATTTTAAATACTCTGATCTTTATTGAATTAGAGTTTTAATTGATATTTTCACTCTTTTCTTTCTTTCAGGCATTTTCTATATATTGCATATATTTTTTAAACTGTTTTAATACTTTCAAAGACTGTTAATGTTGACTATGCAACAATATTTTTGTTTCAGTGTCTTTTTAAATCTAATAATAAATTCTTTTTAATAGAAAGTTATAAAATGTATATGTATGTTGCATATGTCTATAGCAAAATACAGACCTGACACATAACACAGATTTATCACATTGAACAGGATGTAAACAGAATAATGATTTGATATACATATTACCATTTCTCTAACTATAGCAGATGTGACATACATACATGCAAAATGAATCATGCTAAGGTGGCATATGTGAAAATCCACATAAATCAAAGTATAAGTCAAGTGCAGTCAGTACACTGACAAAAGGGTTGTGTTTCTGAATGTCATGATGCATATCAATTTACATAGTCTGTTGTTTTGTGTATATCACAAATGGATAGATAGCCCATACAATGCATGGGTAAAATAAAACTGCATGCCATCATTATACCATAAATACATATAGCTAATGGCTAAATGTAGCAAATGTCAAATTATCATTATTTGTAACTATGATGCATTTTTGTTACTGTAATCCATGATATGGTGTGTGTCATACCTGGTATAATTGCCATACTTGACATGCTGACTTGAATAAGTGTATTAAAGAAGAGAAGTGAATGCAGTATATTGCAATGTATATCTAGCCCTGAAGTGAGCCTTGTTAAAAGCATTTGTAGTAATTTTATGACACTACAGTAACATACAACACACCCCCACATAAATCATTAACATCTATTAGTAATTTGCCTGTTAGATGTAATTGCAAACACAGCAAATGTACACTGGCCTGTGACAAATCTTGTTATTCTCCACCCGTAAGTCACTAACTGCATTGCATGGCTGCTGGCAAATCCAACAATACAGAGGTTCATTTAAGTAAGTTTTGACAAAGAGCAATAAATTACAACAAATATCTCATGGTATTGGGGTGGCATATCCTAGATGGCCAACTGAGAGCAGTGAATTCTGAGAGCTCCATAAACTAGTATAATAAATATAGGAAAATGTTATTATTTTCAAGTTTAAAACATCAATCTATAGAGAAACTACTAAACTATATAAATATCAATTTTGGTGGAGATATACAAAAATGTTCCTGTCAAGTAACTTGGAGATATACTGAGTCACTGAATATGAACAACTCATGGAATTCTCATCCAGATGCCGCTTTGAAAAAAGAACTGCAATTGATGACATCTACCTTACAGGAACTATCTTTGAAGATGGATGGCTTTAAAAATGACTTAGAAAACCTCAAATTAAATTATCAAAAACAGACACCCTTAAGGAACTATTACAGCAACACCATACAAAAATAACAAATATACAGACTTCTCTAGATGACATTGAAGGGAGACTCAAAGAGGAAGAATTCCAAAAAGAATTTCTGCTTAAACAGACTACATGGTTGCTTAACAAAATAGATGACTTAGAAAACAGGGAAAGAAGAAACAACATAAGGATCTTTGGTCTGCCTGAAAACACTGAAGGAGAAGACATTATTTCATTCTTAACCTAGATTCCTGAAGTTTTAGACTTGAAAGAGGGACTTTCATTTGGAATTGAAAGGGCGCATAGAGCACTGAGGAAACCTGCTTCTAACTCAACAAATACTCGACCTAGATCCATAGTTATAACATTTCTTTCATTTCTGGACAAGGAACTAATATTAAAATCTGCTTGGAGAAAATCACCCTTAAAATACAATCAAAGCCTGATAAGGTTTGACAATGATTATTCTTCCAGAATACTAGAACAAAGGAAAAAAGTCTGGCCAATAATAAAACTGGTGAATCAAAACAACATTAAAGCACAGCTGGCCTTTCCAGCCAAGATAAAAATAATTTTTGCCAATGAGATGAGAACCTTTAATGTCCTAGAATAAGCTACTATATTCATCAAAACAACAACATAGTGTCTATCCCAGAAGAAATGGAATGGATGGCTCCAACTCTTAAAAGAATAAAAGAAACAAATCCTTGGACTGATGCTAGAAAGAAGAAACAAAAAACTGATTCCAAGATAGCTGTCCCAAAAAATACCTCTTACAACTACATCTCTCAAAGTATCAACTGATATGGTACATCACTTGTCATCTGTTCTTATTTTAGACAAAAGGAGGGTTTCTTAAACAACTGAGAAACAATAATGATTTATTCAGAATGTTCAAAACAAATTACAATTACAAATGGAATCCTAAGGAATATATAATATTGGCGCAATCCACTTATAAGACAAAGACAAAAGGGGTAACAATTTTATGGAAAACAAATGTGATTAACCCAGAAATCATTTATAAGTATGAAGATAAAGAAAGCCTTATGGCATTAGTAATAGTTCAATATAATAACAGAATATTGACCCTAGCCAATCAATACTGGTTCCAAGGCATTGGAACAGGAACTGTTAAAAAACACTTGGATTTCATTTCCAATAATTATAAAGGCAACTTAATATTAGGAGGAGATTTTAACTGTATATTTGATATGTATGAAACTACAAATAAAAGACTGCTGCGTACATCTGCTGTATCAAAAGCTTTAAACAAGTGGATAGAATCATTTCATCTTGTAGATACTTTCAAACTTAAAGAAGATAAATCTTTGTTGTTTTCCCATCAAGATCACAGATTCGGTACCCAAACTAGAATAGATAAAATATTTGCTGCCCATGACTTATACTCTAAAAGCATTAATTTCTCAATCACTCCCTGCCCCTTTTCAGACCCCAATTCATCGATACTAAAACTTCAAAATGGGTACAAACCATTAATCTTTAAATCCAGAATTCCAACATATATAACTAAGGTAAAAACAGCTGGAAAACGACCACCACGAATCAGGAATCAATCAAAAAAGAACTTTATTTGAAATAATATAAGCGTTTTCGCGTATCACATACGCTTCTTCAGATTTGATAAATTACAGGTTCGGAACCCTTCTTTATATAGCATTTCATTAAAACTAATTGGATATGTAATTAAATGATTGATCAATTAAAATCTGTCTAAAAACAAAGTGAGAGTCACCAGTCGCTCAATAATTCAGCCTTTCTTTTAAGCATTCATTGTATATATTATGTACATCTGAAAAGACATTATAAAACAACATTTGATCTGTGATGTACAGAATGCTTCTCATAAAAATCATTAACATGTGAAATAAAATAATAATAATAGTATGTTAAAAATGTAAAATAACTAAGCTAAATATATTTTTACAAAATCCTGGAAATGCTAGAACGTTTGGATAAATTCTATATTAATTAATTCTATATTAATTCTATATTGAGTCACATATGAGAAATGTATAAATAAATAAATCTTGTTAACAGCAACGAGACAACAAAATTCAACAAAAATTCCTATAGTCTTTGGATGTATATCATCAGGAACAAAAACCAAAATTTTTAGATTGTATGCCATGGCTAACAATTTTTCCCTTATATAATATATAATATAAAACCATGTTACTTTAACAATCTAAAGACAAGGATATATTGTAAAAATATAAAATGTAAAATATAAAATATGTATATAAAAATGAAATATAAAATGTAGAACATACCATATATAATGTCTTGATCAAAATACACTTATTGAAAAAATATAGATATAAATAATATGTAACTACAGCCTCATAATCTTGCATCAAGGATGGGTTTAATATTGATTGCTTGGTTAAGGCCAGGTTCTATATGGGCCTTTAACCTGAAAATCCATGAAAGTTCAGTGGTTTCTAGAAAGTTCCTGTTGTTGCCCCCTCTCTTATTCTGTTTGACAAGTTGTAGTACTCTAAATCTGAACTGGTGATCAGAAAACTCTGTTATATGTTTGGACAATGCATTTTTCTGGTTACTCTTCCTTATGTCATATATATGACCATAAATTCTTTCTTTTAGTTTCCTAGATGTTAGCCCAACATAAAAAGCTGTACATAGCGTACAGGTAGCCAAATATATCAAGTTCGTGCTGTCACAGTTAGCATAAAATCTTGGCTCAAAGCTATAATTCATGTTGGGATGAGTAAAGGTCTGAGTGTTAGTAATAAATCTACACATCTTGCATCTGTTACAAGTATAGGTGCCTAACTTATTTTTAATCACTTCATGTGAATTAAAGTGATGGTCTTTGCAAAGAATCCTATTCAAATTTTTACTGTTCTTGTAACTGAAGCTAGGTGTGGATCCAACTATTTTGCATATTTTAGAATCCATGGTTAAAACATGCCAATTTTTCTTAATTATATTTACTATCATATTGTTGTCATTAGTATATCTAGTGATAAAAGTCACTCTAGAATCAAAACCCATTTTGTTAGGCTTGTCATGATAAACTTTAAATGTTCTGAAGCGAGATTTCCCCTTCTCGAGCAACCAATTTCTATTTTGCTCCAGCATATTACAATTATAGCCCTTATCCAAGAATAGCTTGTACATTCTATCTAACTCAATCTGCATGCCTGATGTATCCTCACATAATCTCATCACCCTGGTAAATTGTCCTTTAACTATGTTAGAGAAAACAAACCTCGGATGCATGCTGGTATGGTGTAAAATCGCATTCTTCCAGCAAGCCTTTCTGTATAATGAAGTGGAGATTTTACCCCCTTCCTTCTGGGTTAAGGTAACGTCTAAGAAGTCTAGTTTATTGTATGAGTATTCTAAAGTAAATCTTAAGAACTCAGTTGTAGTTTCCATTTCATTTATAAACACTCTTAGTTCATCTATTGTACCTTTCCAAAAGAGAAGTATGTCATCTACAAATCTTTTGTAGAACATGACTTGTGAAAAGGACTTGCTACTAAATAAATATTCATTCTCCCAGTAATAAACAACCATATTAGCATATGAGTTGGCACAGGGGGTGCCCATAGCAACCCCCCATTTTTGTGCATATAACTCACCTCTGTACATAAAAATGTTATTATAAAGTATAATGTCTAATAACATGGTAATGAGTAAGAGTTTGTCTTTACTAACTTCTTGATGTAATTTCAAAACTTCTCTTATTGCTTCTATCCCAAAATCATTTGGGATGGATGTGAACAAGTTTTTGACATCAAGGGTAACTAGCAAGTAGTTTGAGTCTGATACTTCATCATTAAATTCAGCTAACTGTTCAAGTAACTGATAGCTATCTCTCAAGATGCTGGGTATTTTTCTTACTAGAGGCCCCAATAGGCTGTCTATATAACTTGATATTTTTTTCAGTTACCCATCCATTGCCTACTACAATAGGCCTCATGGGTAAAGGTAAAACATTTTTATGTACTTTAGGTAGGCCCTTAATATAAGGAACCTTAGGATGCTGTACCAAAAAATAATTGTATAAATTTTTAGATATCTGTCCACACATTAACAGATTATAAATGTCATCATGAACCCTTTGTATCACTTTCAAAAGATATTTGTGATCAATATTTAAATATGTATCCACTTCATTTAGCATTTCCAACATGGTCTTATCATAGTCTTCAAAATTCATTAATACCACACCTCCCCCCTTATCCGCTGATTTTATCATTATTTTATTATTATTACTTAAAACATGTAATGACTGTTGTTGCTCCCTGGTTAAGTTATAGTAAGTACATTTATGTTGTGATTTCGCATATTCAGCATAAAAATCATTTTCACATAGTTTAATAAAGGTGTCCACATTATTCGGTAAAAGAGAAATAAATGAGCTTTTATTCCTAGGTTCTTGAGTAGTTCGTGTACTTTTCTGATTAGAAGTAAACATTAACTTAAGTGCTATGGCTCGCCCAAACAGTCTCAAATCCACTAGTAACTCACTTAAGTTGCTAGATTGTGAGGGGATAAAAGATAACCCCTTATTTAATAAAGAACTGTCCGAAGGACTGAGTACATGGTCAGAGTAATTAAATATTTGTTCATTAAGTTCTTGGTTTTGTTTTTCATACCTTGGTAATCGCCCGAGAACTTCCGTTTCACTCGACCTCGGCTCCTGGATCTTGTTCTTGGATCTTCCCTTGATTTTACTGGAAGCGGAAAAAAGTGATCTAAATTTTTATTCCAAGCCTTCGGTTTAGCTCCCAACACAACATCTCTGTTGTCCACTTCCAATGCCTGCTGATTAGGCGGCGGTGTTGCCATTGTAGATGAGGTGTTCAAGTTCGTTACTTGCTGATTAGAAGAGGTGGGTGTGTCTGATGCATTAAGAACGTTTCCTGCAGTGTCGTGTATAAAATTTAAAGAAATATCACCAGAAAAAACAGTACGGTTATTAACATCTCCGTTGACCATCCGATGCTCATTGTTTTCATTATATAAAGGGGGAATAGTATGTTCATTGTTGCGTGCTCCTCTAGACCAAACAAACACCTGTCCTGCAGTGAAATCTCTATAATCTTTTTGCAATTTACGATATTTAATTTGCTGTAACTTGTCTCAGTATGAGATAACTTGCATGTAAATATTGTCTATTCTTTTTTCAAATATATTCCCCTTGAAGTGAGTTCGTAGATCTTTATTCAAAGCCTCTACTTTACATTGTAATTCGGTTTCAGTTGGGGAAAAATAATCAATTAGTAGTCTCATGTAATTGTAGCTCAATTCTAAGTTAAGTTGCTGCCATTTTTTCAGCAGTTCCGGATGACTATCTCCGTAACTAGGCATACATAGTACACGCATACCTCTCGGTACTATGTGAAAATGAAGACTAGCTTCCATATGTTTTCTTTGTCAAATTAGCCTCTGCAATTTATATAGTTCATTCTCCATTTCTCTACTCAATTGATTAAATTCTTTCATATTTTCAACAGTACCTGTGTCATTTAGAACCTCCAAAGGATGCAGTTCTAAGTTGAGAAATGGATTAACTTGTGAGTCCAGGATATTAACCCATTTGTGATTTAACTGAGCATTCTCAGGATTATAGTCCAACTCTATGGCTGATGAATCCATCGTGTGACTAGAGCCAGTGCTAGGAATATGTGAAGAAACAACGATGAAATATACAAAAAGCACCGCTCAAGTCCAAATGTCGTATTCCCAAAAAAAAAAATACCTCTTACAACTACATCTCTCAAAGTATCAACTGATATGGTACATCACTTGTCATCTGTTCTTATTTTAGACAAAAGGAGGGTTTCTTAAACAACTGAGAAACAATAATGATTTATTCAGAATGTTCAAAACAAATTACAATTACAAATGGAATCCTAAGGAATATATAATATTGGCCCAATCCACTTATAAGACAAAGACAAAAGGGGTAACAATTTTATGGAAAACAAATGTGATTAACCCAGAAATCATTTATAAGTATGAAGATAAAGAAAGCCTTATGGCATTAGTAATAGTTCAATATAATAACAGAATATGGACCCTAGCCAATCTATACTGGTTCCAAGGCATTGGAACAGGAACTGTTAAAAAAACACTTGGATTTCATTTCCAATAATTATAAAGGCAACTTAATATTAGGAGGAGATTTTAACTGTATCTTTGATATGTATGAAACTACAAAAAAAAGACTGCTGCGTACATCTGCTGTATCAAAAGCTTTAAATAAATGGATAGAATCATTTCATCTTGTAGATACTTTCAAACTTAAAGAAGATAAATCTTTGTTGTTTTCCCATCAAGATCACAGATTTGGTACCCAAACTAGAATAGATAAAATATTTGCTGCCCATGACTTATACTCTAAAAGCATTAATTTCTCAATCACTCCCTGCCCCTTTTCAGACCACAATTCATCGATACTAAAACTTCAAAATGGGTACAAACCATTAATCTTTAAATCCAGAATTCCAACATATATAACTAAAATTAAAAGAGTTCAAACTCTGGTTATTATCTGAATTGCAGTTCTTAGATATTATTTACACCACAGAGATAAATAAAATAATGATATGGGACTCATTAAAAGCTTACATATATGGTAAAACCCTAACTTGGTATAAAAAAATCAGAGAATGGGATTCTGAATTATTAGATCTATAATCCAAACTTTTGTCAGTAAAAACTGAAAAAAATAAAAATCATTTGGAGATGAAAAAGAACGGAGAACTATTAAACAATAAATACAATGAAATTCTAACACATAAAACTAGTTTAGCTTTAGAAAAACTAAAAATTAATACCTTGGCCACTTCTCCCAAATATCTACATAATTTATCCACAAGAATCAAAATACAGTCAAAAGCTAATAACATTAAAAGCATCTTCCATGAAAAGAAAGGGAAAATGTCTCTGATATAGGTGACATTCTTGATGCCTATAGAAATCACTATGTAGAACATTTCCAAAAAGAAAATATACATATCGATCAATTAAATCTAGTTGAAAAATGTTCTAATATAAAAAAAAACAGAAAAATTAAAAGTAGATCTCCAAGAACCCATATCCTACAAAGAAATTACAGATACAATAAAAGAGGGTAAAAATAATAAAGCTCCAGGTATAGATGGCATAATTATGGAAATATATAAACTTTTTCCTTCAAAGATACTATCCCTCTTCCATACAACTCTATTAGAAATTCAGTCACAAGCTTTAATTCCGCCCTTTTGGAGATATTCCTTAATCACACCATTCCTAAAGGAAAACAAATCCCCAAACTCCTGTACCTCATATAGACCTATATCATTATTAAATAATGACTATAAGATATTTATGACAATATTAACAGAATGAAAATACCAAATCCAAAACAATAAATAATGATCAAACTGGATTTATATATCATAGACACACACATGACAATATTAAAAGGATAATTTATCTTATAGATTATGTTAATAAAGAAAATAAGCACTCATAATTGGCCTAGATATAGAGAAAGCCTTTGATTCCCTAAATTGGGACTATTTATTCAAAATTCTGGTGTTATTCGAATTTCCTCCTTCCTTTGTTCATCTACTAAAGAATATATATACAAATAATTTAGAGTATGTTAAGATAGGTCCTTTCACTTCTGAATCTATACATATAACAAAGGGTACTAAACAAGGATGTCCACTGTCACCAATTCAATTTCCCTTGGCTATTGAAATATTGGCAGATTCAATACATAACAATACAAAAATCAAAGGAGTAGATGTTTATGAACAATACAATTCTAAAGTAATGTTCTTTGCTGATAACATATTATTAACATTATCCAATACAAAAGAGACATTAGAAGAATTAACTATTTTAACTGACACATTTTACAGGACTTCAGGACTCCATTTCAATAAATCAAAATCAAAATTTTTATTTTTAAATAAAAAAAAAGAATTGCAGACATAGGGGTATCACATTATAGGGAAATAATCTACCTTAAAATATCTAGGAATTGAGTTATGCAAGGATAATAATTAATTAGTCATAAAACTACAGTAATATCATCAATACAATTAAAATCTCTGTGGAAAAGTGGAACAAAATAATATTAACATTTGAAGATAGACTACAGTTAATAAAAATGGCTTTACTACCCAAGATTCTATATATAGCTTTGGCAATGCAACTGTTACCGGGAAAGAATATACTCAAAAAAAACAAACTCATGCCTAACAAAATTTGTATGGTTTCCCAAAAGAAACAGAATAGCTTTAATACGTCATATCAGACCATAGAAACAGGATTAGACTTTCCTGATATAGAAACTTATATAAAAGCATCAATATCTAAAACAATCTCAGATTGGATAAGTCCAAATTATTCTGCAAATTGGAAAGAATTACTAACTGTAATATCAATAAATGAATTTGATTTACAAAAAAAATTCAAATAACAGATAAAAACATTTTGCCATGGCACATATGTATTAGTATGCAATATAACATAACTAAGACCACTAAAACTTGTATGATTAATTATTACATTGACTCACTTAGGAAAATTATTGATGCAAATATAGATTTAAAAATCTGGTTTGATATTTTAACACCATTCATAGTTACAAAGAGCTATCAAGATAAAATATACAGAGTAATAATTAATTCCTGGTAACAGAAAGGATTTGTTTGTTGGTTTCAATGTATCAAAGAACTAAAAGCTCTGGGTATGCAAACAATAGAAACAACATACAAAATTTCATAAATAGATTGGCTAACTATGCAAAGCATTCTGACGTATTTGCAAGATTTATGCAGAATAATTAGTAATTCTTCATTTAAAGAATTACCTAAACTTATGAAATACCTGTATGAAATCATATATAATGATTATGACATGGGAAAGAATATTTCGAAATTTTACAAGATATTGATAAATTATAAAACAACACCCAAATCCTCATAATGGAATTATATAACAAAAGGACACTCATTATAGCTAACTGAAAAAATTAAATCAAATATTTTATTATCAATAAAACATACAGTCTTTACATAATACTGGAAAGTTTTTAATTGGAAATGGTTGCACAGAGCATTCTTAACTCCAGATAGAATTACTAAAATTAATTCTTCCACAAAGGGAATATGTTGGAGGTGTGAGCAAATATACAATGCAGATTGGAATCACATTTTTTGACTCTGTTAAAATTAAGCCATTTTGGAATGGTATTAAAAACTTTTTACAAGCTTTATTTAATGAACTGTTTAACTTATCTAAAGCTCTAGTATTATTAAATCTGTACAAAAGTCCTCATTTGAATGAGTCAAATATATATCTAGTATGGACAATACTTGAAATCTCAAGGAAGTGTATAACAAGAAAATGGAATACAAACACAATACCGACTTTGGAAGACTTCTACAGCCTACTGAAGACCACAGCATTGTTGGAAATTAAAATTAAATTAGAATTAAGGATTCATCCTAAGCCATTTATTAACAGTCCATGGGAAAAACTCTTATCATTGATTGACACTTTACAATAACTGAACAGATATACTCTGATAACTGGATTGTTATACCTATAAAGTCACTGTATATATTGAGCTCTGTTATAGTGTCAGGCTGATGTAAATAGTGTACATAGTTATTTAAGATGTTATATACAAATACTATGGAATTTATTCTACTGTATTTGAAAAATAAAAAAAATTTCAGAAAAGAAAAAAAATATCTCATGGCATTCATTACTTAAAGGTTTCTTTGTTAAATGGTATGCATCTACTACATCCATATACTGGGCATGCTCACAAGGAATTACAGCAAACACTACAATAACATAAACTAACCAATGCAAACACACAAGAAAGTCTCCCAACACAGGCCCACTCACACTTTCTGATGGTCTTGAAGTATGCCATACAGTAAGAAATGTTATATAAGCCCTCATGTCCTGTAAAGTTCTACAGTGTGAACCAAAGAATTACAGTAATACATAAGTGTGTGTATGAAGATATGCAATACAGAGAAATATTATTCAGAGAATAAATAATGGCTGTGGGCAATCACCGACATACGATAACATAAACTAACCAATGCAAACACACAAGAAAGTCTCACAACACAGGCCCACTCACACTTTCTGATGGTCTTGAAGTATGCCATAATGTAAGAAATGTTATATAAGCCCTCATGTCCTATAAAGCTCTACAGTTTGAACCAAAGAATTACAGTAATACATAACTGTTTGGATGAAGATATGCAATACAGAGAAGTATTATTCAGAGAATAAATAATGGCTGTGGGCAATCACCGACAAGTCTGCATTTGCATCTTGCCAGACTTGAACACACGCCAGAACAGATCTCAGAGAGGTGTGTATCAACCACTGATGCCACAGAAATAGGCATATCAGTTGAGTCATAAAGAACACTCTTGAAGGGATTATGCCAGTCTTCTATTGTAATGGGAATAGATCCCCTAACTTGGAGTGTGAGACCTTAAAAATGTGGCCTCTGACTGTGTCATAACAACTTTCTTTGCCTAAGCAACTCCTGCCTGATACAGTTATCTGACAGATGTAACCAAATATAAACCCCTGCCAATCATACTACACACACTACAGAGCTGTGTGCTGACAGCATCTGCTACAGGAAATAGTAATGGAGCATGTCATAAAATAAAA
Organism: Protopterus annectens; assembly: GCF_019279795.1. Lineage (NCBI taxonomy): Eukaryota > Metazoa > Chordata > Ceratodontiformes > Protopteridae > Protopterus > Protopterus annectens. The sequence continues at coordinate 567,358,141 of NC_056728.1, read as the reverse complement.
GCAATAATAATGGTGTGAAGTAAGAAATGACTTTTGATGGTGATTTCTGCAATATTAATTTGTCAGACAGATGAAAAGGAGGTACCTGTGTCAATGTTCATACAACTGTGATCAATCCATTATCAATGTTGCTTGGCCAAGCCAGTGTTTTCCATCCACATTGTTTTGTACACACATACAGTTCCAGATTCAAACCACATATCTGTGTAAATATGCTATACAAGTCAGTACTCACTGCATGTACCACAGATGCAATCACAACACAAGAATCCCAGAACAGCTGTTTCAGTGCCATGAAATCCCCAAATGTGTTGAAAGTTGTTTGTCCAGCATAAAAAATGGATGCAAATAAATTGATGCAATGGTGTTTGCCTCACATCAGTAAACTCACATAAAGTCATCCTTTGCCAGAATTGAACAGCCACCTATGTACGTCTACAGGCTAACAAATGTGTATGACTTCCATTCACTACAGTGGAAATCTTAGAAGACATATGATACCCCACTTATGTGAAGTCATTACATGCTGTGGTTGCATTGAAAACCAGTTGTTTGAGATAAAAGGGATGGGGGTGGCCTCTCCCACTGTAAATGTACACACTGCAACTGTGGTGGATGTCATTCATGCATAACCGTATACTGATACCCAATGATTAGTCACTCACTGTGGGGGTTTGAACAGCTATGTGACCACAGAAGCTAAATGACATTGTGAAGAATAAATCGGCCACTGGAGAAGTCTTACTACAATTGCATTGTATTTGTGTATTTGAAGGCATTACATCATCTTAATGCTACAAGGCATATGTGTGCCTGAAATTTAATTAAAGGAATGGTATGATATGTTTCACTGTCACACAATATTGCATGATGTTAGGTATACCTAAACATACACAATGTGCAATGCACTTTTCACTGTGACTGTAGAATCCCAATTATGCACAATGTGTAAATAATCACGGATTCAAACGCATGGCTTACTAAAGCAATGATATACAGAACATTGTCTATTTTCATTGTGCTAGAGAAGGCTTAGTACAACTATTACAAAAGGCAAATTTCATCAAATGGCATCATCAGTATTAAACAAAGCATTTCTCTGTGAAAAATGAACAGACGTTCTTGTAAGAAGAATCCCCAGCTATACGGATACACATCAGATAGCTGGGTGAGAACCTTTTTATCTACATGCACATTCACAGTCACACTGACACAACTGAGTGTAAGGAGTGATGGCTGAATTTGAACTGACTACCTAACATCACAAGCTAGAACACTGCCTGAATTGCAAGTGTCACATGAGATGGTGGTGTACAATTGTTTTAATGCACATTTGATGAATGGATGACATCAGCAATGTTTAATAGGGTGACAGTCCTGCTAAAAAGAAAGCAAGAGGTGGAAAAGAGCAATATCAGTGTACATCTACACATCCTGTATGTATTGAAAGCCTTTTCTACACAGCATGAGAGAGGGACACACATTCACAGTAGTGAATTAGTGCTGGATTCAAACTACCTATTCAGTTACGCATGCTACATAGCACATTATTAACAGCAAGCACTAGAAATGTATAGGATAGCCTTTTGCCACTGAAAATATGTCTCCTAAGTAGAAATGTACATCTCAGGTGTTGTGACAGAGCCAACTGTACATTGGAAAAGCTCACCCAGACTCTGCCACAACTTGCTATAAGGGAAAGGTTAGTTTGCTTTTGTTTTCTAGTATTTTGTATTAATTTATTGCCTTATTCTGTTTTGTATACTGTGATGTGTTTTCTTTACACTGTGTTTTACTTGTGTTCTGCTTTTAATTGCATATTAAAACTAGGAAATAGATCATAGCTGTGTCTCTTGTGTGTCACACAGAATTTTTTACCACTCTCCCACCATGGCACTGTTGTGTTCTTAAACTCAACTGTCTTTCTACTTGCCTGCTTCTTGCATTAATTTGCTAGTGCACACTGCAGTGCTTAGGATTTTAACCCATTTTCAATCTTACCTTTAAAATCTGCAGCATCTACTGCAAGACCACCAATTATTTCAGAGCCCACATTCTGCCTCTCAGTACTCCTCCTAGGATTAGCACTTCTGTTTTCTCCTGGTGACAGAAGGAGCATGGGGACTTTATTTCCTGGAGACTGCTGATCACTGGAAAGCCTTATAACTGCTTCAAAAGTGACAGCTTGGAATTTGTGCTTATATTCTGCTCCTAGTGAGGGAAGGAGCAGAATGCATTGATTCTTGACTGTTTCTGGTTGAACAGTGAGTGTCTGTGCTTGACGTTCCTGTTTGGTCTGGTTGCTATTCAAGGCATCTACCAGGAAAATGCTACAACATGTCTACAGACCCTTCATCATCTGGGACAAGAATGTGGATCACAAAACAGGGTGTGGCCTCCTTCGTATCTTGGTATAGGTGTTAATGTTTTGCTTCTGGTGAGAGAAGAAGCAAAGGAGCATTGTATCCCAGCAGAATGAAGCTGTGGTGACACCAGCACTAGTAGTAGCCAGGCAGTAGCCATTCATGTGACTCCCCTCTTTTCATCATTCTTGACAGGATAATTCTTTGTTTTCAATTAGTACAGCTTGATTTGTTTCTAACTTCAGAATATCTGCCTAAATACTCCATCCTTAAATATTCAGGGTCTACTTATTAGTTTCCCCTCAAGTGTTTGGCAGTGCCCTGTATAGACACAGACACCTTGAATGACATATTTCCTGTAAAAGCACAACTGAAATCTCAGCAATACCTAGTTGCACACAGGACAACTAGTTTGCAGTGGCAAACACTGTCGCCAGAGTTGCAAACTGGATACTCCTGACATTGCATTATATTCTGACTCCAGCTGTCTAAATAATAAAAAAAGGGTTTGTTGCCATGGATATGAACTTTCCCACAATCTCCGTTACCATCTTGGTGGATATGGACATCCTGAAACAATGTAAAAATTGTTTCATGTTTACTGACAACCAGTTAATTCTCAAACAAACTGATATGGTATGTAAGAGATGTATTTACATGATGTCACTGGAGGCAAAGCTCTCACATAAAAGTACTCCTAATGTCAATAAGGTTGTCAGTAGTACACACACTGCACCCACCACACACAATTCAAAGCAGACATCTAGACCCACATATGCTGAGAGACTTAAATGTAACCTTGTTCCTAAACCCCAAAGACCTCCTAGACAAAGTAGAAATAACAAGTACCCTTGGCAGCACCGAATGAACTCTTTCAAAACAACACCCATATCAACACATAGTGCCACATCTCATGAAGCCTCTACTTCTAAGCCTATAAGGTAAACCACCACACAATCTAATGTTCTGGTCATTGAAGACTCCATCATGAGACACACTGATGTCCCTCTCACCAGGATGAATAAGAAAAAAGTCACGGTCAGTTGCTTATCAGGGACTAGGATCCACCACATTATGCATGCACTCAGGTCATTAGACCACAAGTACCAGTCTAACTCAGTCATAGTCCATGTGGGTGTAATTGACCTGAGATGTACCTCCCTGGACTATACGAAAAGTGACATCATGGAGCTCTCAGAATATGTGTCGCAGGTTGGTATAAGCCTAGCACTGAGCAGAATTTTACCTTCTCCAAGGATTATGCCACAATACAAACAAAAGATGAATGAATTTAATAATTTGCTTAGCTTCTGGTGTCATTCTAAGGGGTGCAATATTTGTCAGCATGGAAGGAGATGACCAACAGACCATGCTGCTTTGCCAGGGATGATCTGCACCTTTCCCCTCTAGGCTTTCAAATATTAGCTAAAACACTTGTCTTCCCCCATAGTGCCTTTTTTAGGCAATGCCAAAATAAAAGTACTTCTGACATAGCAAATTAAACCAAGAAAATCTAAAGATATTACTGGTCAATGCTAGGACTCTAAACAAAAAAAAACTCCACTCCCCAGAAGCTCTCTATACCCTAAAGAATGCTGACATCTGTGCAGTCACTGAGACATGGTTTAAAGATGCAAAGAACACACTGACAGTGCAAGGTTATAATATATTCCACTCATTTACACCAGCTACTACATAGACAGGGACTAAAGGTGGAGGTGCCTTGATTTACATCAAAAATAAATATACCCGCAGGGGCAGATCCTAGATGGCCAACTGAGAGCAGTGAATTTTGAGAGCTCCATAAACTAGTATAATAATATAGGAAAATGTTATTATTTTTCAAGTTTAAAACATCAAAAATCTATAGATAAACTACTAAACTATATAAATATAAATATAAATTTTGGTGGAGATATACAAAAATATTCCTTTCAAGTAACTTGGAGATATAATGAGTCACTGAATAAGAACAACTCAAGGAATTCTCATCCAGATGCCGCTTTGAAAAAAGAACTGCAATTGATGACATCTACCTTACAGGAACTATCTTTGAAGATGGATGGCTTTAAAAATTACTTAGAACACCTCAAATTAAATTCTCAGAAACAGACTGATACTCTTAAGGAACTACTACAGCAAAACCATACAAAAATAACAAATATACAGACTTCTCTAGATGACATTGAAGGGAGACTCAAAGAGGAACAATTCCAAAAATAATTTCTTCTTAAACAGAATACATGGCTGCTTAACAAAATAGATGACTTAAAAAACAGGGAAAGGAGAAACAACATAAAGATCTTTGGTCTACCTGAAAACACTGAAGGAGAAGACATTATTACATTATTAACAACCTGGATTCCTGAATTTTTAGACCTGGGACTTTCATTTGGAAGTAAAAGGGTGCATAGAGCACTGAGGAAACCTGCTTCTAACTCAACAAATACTCCACCTAGATCCATAGTTATTAAATTTCTTTCATTTCTGGACAAGGAACTAATATTAAAATCTGCTTGGAGAAAATGACCCTTAAAATACAATCAAAGCCTGATAAGGTTTGATAATGATTATTCTTCCAGAATACTAGAACAAAGGAAAAAAGTCTGGCCAATAATAAAACTGTTGAAACACAACAACATTGAAGTACAGCTGGCCTTTCCAGCCAAGATAAAAATAGTTTTTGCCAATGAGATGAGAACCTTTAATGACTTAGAAGAAGCTACTATATTCATCCAAACAACAACATAGTGTCTATCCCAGAAGAAATGCAATGGATGGTCCCTACTCTTAAAAGAATAAAAGAAACAAATCCTAGGACTGATGCTAGAAAGAAGAAACAAAAAGCTGATTCCAAGATAGCTGTCCCAAAAAAAATAACTCTTACAACTAAAAAATGTGTAATGTTCACCGGGTCACCAACACTGACAAGTAAACAAAAATGAAACAAACTGATGACCTAGAAGGCGAAACAATAAAGCACGGACTGGTGCTGCCACAACAAGCCAAAGTTTATTCCACCAAGCACAAAACAAATCACATTAACGTCTCACAATACACAGTACGTTTTCATTTATCCTACTTCATCAGATGTGGGCTGACACAAAACAAGAACCTTATATGCTGTATGTTATTATCCTAATTAACCTAATTAACCAATCACATTTACTAAACAATCAACTTGTACTTGCAAGAATACTTTTGAACTTTTGACCAACTGTTAAAAAGATTTTAACATGATTTAAAATGAAAATGTGTGGACATAACACTACTTACTCTCGTAATCCTACCATGAACCCATTTCTCATTTAAAAATACATCCACTTTTGATAGAATAAAATGAATGAATGAATAAAATAAAATGAAGTATGAAACTTGTCACAAATGCTTGTGATGCTACTACAGAATACAAACAATTCATCAAGCACCATCTAGTGGCCAAGAAAGAAATAGCAAGAAAAGACAAACAAAAATCTCCACTTACCCTAGAACATATGTCATAAAATGTTTTAAAAAAATTATGTTAGGATGTCCAGGATTATGAGAGTAAGTAGTGTCATGTCCACACATTTTCATTTTAAATCATGTTAAAATCTTTTTAACAGTTGGTCAAAAGTACAAAAGTATTTTTGCAAGTACAAGTTGATTGTTTAGTAAATGTTATTGGTTAATTAGGTTAATTAGGATAATAACATACAGCATATAAGGTTCTTGTTTTGTGTCAGCCCACATCTGATGAAGTAGGATAAATGAAAACGTACTGTGTATTGTGAGACGTTAATGTGATTTGTTTTGTGCTTGGTGGAATAAACTTCGGCTTGTTGTTGCAGCACCCGTCCGTGCTTTATTGTTTCGCCTTCTAAGTCATCAGTTTGTTTCATTTTTGGCAACTCTACAACTGCATCTCTCAAAGTATCAACTGATATGGTACATCACTTGTTAACTTAAACAACTGAGAAACAGTAATGATTTATTCAGAATGTTCAAAGACTACAATAATTCTTCACAAACAAAGGTAGGTCAAGATGGGTTACTATTTACATTATATATAAGCCAAACAAAGTAACATATAATACAAACATAGACGTTTCTATTCCCCTACTTGAACTCAATGAATACTTATCTTGTTCATTTGTCATTGATTTTACTTATAATAATTTAAGTAATTAATTAACTAATTCAACAAGGTACCATTCATCAGAGTTCAGATTCAAATGTAACAAATTAACATTGTATATAATAGCAGTAACTGTTTTGAAAAAAATGCTGTCATGGAGACTAATGCCTTCTTCAGTTAAAGTATGATTTAGAAATGTTGTGTATATCCTGGTTAAATAATAGTAGCAAGCTCTTAGTGCAAATATCATCATTATTCTGTATAAATATAGTTAATATCAATTATGGCAGGTATCACAGCTACGAGTACTGTTTGATCAATCCTGATATGGTGTGTGTGGATGCAGCTATGTCTGGCAGCTAGTACAAATGTCATCATTATTCTGTCTAAACATAGTTAATATCAATCATGGCAGGTATCATAGCTTCGAGTGCTGTTTGGTTAAGCCTGATGTGGTGTGTGTGGATCCAGATGTAGCTGTGTCTGGCAGCTGTTGTATGTTGCCATTTTCATCTCTGGGAAGCTGTGGGTTGTGGCTTGTGATCAAGATTTACTGATGCTTGTGTATTAGGAAGAGACGTTTGGTGTTTTAGCCTGGATCCAGGGGAAGGGGTGGATAAAACTGTGATTTGGGATATTTTGGCAGAGAATAGTTTGTTTATACATCTGAGTGAGAGGTGGGAAGGCTGGAAGAATGTGTTATCTCTTGTTGTGGTGGCTTGTTGGGAGTTTTTTTTTTTTTTTTTTTTTATCTATTGGTTCTCCGTTCTTTTCCTGGCTGCTGCCTCACTGAAAGGAAGGGAATTTAGGCTTGAAGTTGCAGTGAAGTGAAGCATTGCTTCAGGTGCATCGCGAGCCTCTGGTATGCAGTACACATACACACTAACAGAAACAGACACTCCCAGGTTGCTATGGTAACAGAGACAGAGTGACAATAATGCTTAATGGCTGTGAGGCCTCTGAGATAATTCTCGGCAGTGAAGTTTTTGGTTTAAAAAAAAAAAATATATATATATATATATATATATATATATATATATATATATATATATAAAATTAAGGGGATGTTTTAAACCACATGTACACATACTGTTGGTCTCCCAACATTTAGTTTAGCTCATTAAGTTGATTTTTGATAAAAATAATAATAATAATAAGTGCAATTTTATATTTAAAATGTATTTTGGTCCAAACAAATTAAGGACTTACATAAGAATGGAAGTCAGAGTTCTTGTGAAACACTAAGACCACTTGGTCTTGTGCAGTTTCTTTTGCAGTAGTCTGGGAAGTGAGCTTCCTCGGACGTATTGGGCATATGGGGATAGCTGATTATAGGGGTCTTTGGGGTTGTTGGGAAGTGCTAGAGAGTCATCAGATTTCCTTTGTGGAAATATCTGTGGGAATGGAAGATGTGTTGAGTGGTTGACTGGCAGAGTGGTCACTGCATGGAACAGGCTGGTAAAAAGAAACAGGACAAATATTGATTTGGATATTTTAAGAACAGCCTGGAAACACACCACATGAACTAGTGAATGGTATTCTGGAAAACTGGATGGACATTGTTCCCGTGCTTGAAGTACTGATATGTGTGTATGTAAGGAAGGAAATATACTTATAACAAATAAGAAACTAGGAGGGTCTCATAATTTAAAGTCTATGGACTGTATAAACATGCTTGGAAGGAGCTAATAATAAGAATAAGCATTACAGCGTGTGGTCTCTCAAATAACTAAGCAAGAGCCAAAAAAAAAACACACACAATAGTTATGTAATGTGTAATTTTAGTAAATCTAGACATAAAATATATAATTGTCATATAAGATGAAGCAGTCTGCTGAATTTAGATATTAAAGACAGGGTTTAATAGCATGGGCTTGTGTATAACAACATTACTGTCTTAACTTGTCATAAATGACATCCACTACATTGAACATCAAGGGGAAGCATGATGATTTTCTTATATAAATAAATATGCATAACAAGTCATGTAATTACTTTAAGTTGAATTGTAGTTTTTGTAACCCATCTTGATCATATATAATACTTAAGCAGTTACCAAGGTAACTAATGTTTATACATGACATCAAACTGATAAAGTTGTTCAAGAGAAACTATAGAAGCCTGAACTTGAAATGTCATAGAATGTAACAATCATATTCTGAACAAATAGTATTAAATTGACAATAGACACTCAGTTTAATAACATGGGCTTGTGTATAATACCACTACTGTTTTAACTTGTCATAAATGACATACACTATATTGAACATCAAGGGGAAGCATGATGATTTTCTCATATAAGTCATCATCTTCTTTCAGCTGTTCCCGTTAGGGGTTACCACAGCGGATCACCTGTTTCCATTTCTTCCTGTCCTCTGCATCTTGCTCTATCATACCAACCACCTGCATGTCCTCTCTCACCACATCCATAAACCTTATCTTAGGCCTTCCTCTTTTCCTGTTACCTGGTAGCTTCATCCTTAGCATCTTTTTCCCAATATACTCAGCATCCCTCCTCAGCACATGTCCAAACCAATGTAATCTTGCCTCTCTGGCTTTGTCTCCAAACCTTCCAACCTGGGCTGACCCTCTAATATAATTTTTCCTAATCCTGCCCACCCTCGTCACACCCAGTGCAAATCTTAACATCTTTAACTCTGCCACATCCAGCTCAAACTTCTGCCTTTTTGTCAATGCCACTGTCTCCAACCCATATAACATAGCTGGATAGAAACAACTCTGATCCAAAACAATACCAAAACAGCAAAATCTTCAGAAGTCAGGAATCGAAAAACAGGAACCAAAGTCAAATCCAAAAGCAAACTCTTTATTCTCCAGCGCCTCGGTGTAACCACCTTTCAAGAGTATACCTATAAAATAGTATTAAATTGACAATAGACACTCAGTTTAATAACATGGGCTTGTGTATAATACCACTACTGTTTTAACTTGTCATAAATGACATACACTATATTGAACATCAAGGGGAAGCATGATGATTTTCTCATATAAGTCATCATCTTCTTTCAGCTGTTCCCGTTAGGGGTTACCACAGCGGATCACCTGTTTCCATTTCTTCCTGTCCTCTGCATCTTGCTCTATCATACCAACCACCTGCATGTCCTCTCTCACCACATCCATAAACCTATGGTGGTTACACCGAGGCGCTGGAGAATAAAGAGTTTGTTTTTGGATTTGACTTTGGTTCCTGTTTTTCGATTCCTGACTTCTGAAGATTTTGCTGTTTTGGTATTGTTTTGGATCAGAGTTGTTTCTATCTGAAGGTGTGTGGAGTGGAGTTTGTGTAATCATATAACATAGCTGGTCTCACTACCCTCTTGTAGACCTTCCCTTTCACTCTTACAGGTACTCGTCTGTCACAAATCACTCCTGACACTCTTTTCCACCCACTCCATCTTGCCTGTACTCTCTTCTTCACCTCTCTTCCACACTCCCCGTTACTCTGAACTATTGACCCTAAGTATTTAAACTCATCCACCTTTGCCACCTCTACTCCTTGCATCCTCACCATTCCTCTATCCTCCCTCTCATTCACACACATATATTCTGTCTTAGTCCTGTTGACCTTCATTCCTCTTCTCTATGGAGCATATCTCCATCTCTCCAGGGTCTCCTCCACCTGTTCCCTACTCTCACTACAGATCACAATGTCATCTGGAAACATCACAGTCCACGGGGACTCATGTCTGATCTCGTCTGTCAACCTGTCCATCACCATTGCAAATAAGAAAGGGTTCAGAGCTGATCATTGATGTAACCCCACCTCCACCTTAAACACATCGGTCACTCCCACCGCAGACCTCACCGCTGTCATGCTACCCTCGTACATATCCTGTTCCACTCTTACATACTTCTCTGACACTCCTGACTTCCTCATGCAATACCACAACTCCTCTCTAGGCACCCTGTCTTATGCTTTCTCTATGTCTACAAAAACACAATGCAACTCCTTCTGACATTCTCTGTACTTCTCCATCAACACTGTCAGAGCAAACATTGCATCTGTAGTGCTCTTTCCTGGCATGAAACCATACTGCTGATCACTAATCATCACGTCCCTTCTTAACCTAGCTTCCACTACTCTTTCCCATAACTTCACGTTGTGACTGATCAATTTAATCCCTCTGTAGTTACTACAGCTCTGCACATCACCCTTATTCTTAAAATTCAGTACCAAAACACTTTTTCTCCATTCCTCAAGCATCCTCTCACTTTCCAAGATTTCATTAAACAATCTGGTTAAAAACTCCACTGCCATTTCACCTAAACACCTTCATGCTTCCACAGGTATGTCATCTGGGCCAACAGCCTTTCCATTCTTCATTCTCTTCATAGCTGTCCTTACTTCCTCCTTACTAATCCATTGTACTTCATGATTCTCTATCCCTACATCATCCAACCTTCTCTCCCTCTCATTCTCTTCATTCATCAACCCCTCAAAGTACTCTTTCCATCTCCTAAACACACTCTCCTCACTTGTGAGAATGTTTCCCTCATTATCCTTTATCACCTTTACCTGCTGCACATCTTTCTTAGCTCGGTCTTTCTGTCTAGCCAATCGGTACAGGTCCTTTTCTCCCTCCTTAGTGTCCAACCTTTCATACAACTCTTCACATGCCTTATCCTTAGCCTTCGCCACCTCTCTCTTTGCCATGCACCTCATCTCCTTATACTCCTGTCTACTTTCTTCATCTCTCTGACAATCCCACTTCTTCTTTGTCAACCTCTTTGTCTGTATACTCTCCTGTACTTCCTCATTCCACCACCATGTCTCCTTGTCGTCCTTCCTCTGTCCAGATGTGATACCAAGCACCTTTCTAGCCGTCTCCCTTACAAGTTGTGCTGTAGTTACCCAGCTATTTGGTAACTCTTCACTGCCACCCAGTGCCTGTCTTAACTCATCCCTGAACTCCACCTCACAATTACCCTTTTTCAATTTCCACCATTTGATCCTTGGTGCTGCCCTCACACTCCTCCTCCTCTTCTTGATTACCAATGTCATCCTACAAACCACCATCCTATGCTGCCTAACTACACTTTCTCTGGTCACCACTTTACAGTCTCCAATTTCCTTCAAATTGGCCCTCCTACATAAGATATAATCCACCTGTGTGCATCTTCCTCCACTCTTGTATATCACCCTGTGCTCCTCCCTCTTGTTAAAATACGTATTCACCACAGCCATGTCCATCCTTTTTCGCAAAATCCACTACCATCTGACCTTCTGCATTCCTTTGTTTAACACCATACCTATCCATCACTTCCTCATCCCCTCTGTTCCCTTCACCAACATGCCCACTGAAATCTGCTCCAGTCACCACTCCCTCACCCTTAGGTACAGTCATCAGCACTTCATCCAACTCACTCCAAAATTTTTCTTTCTCATCCATTGCACACCCAACTTGTGGAGCATATGCACTAACAACATTCATCATTACACCATCAAGTTCCAACTTCATAAACATCACTCTATCCGACACTCTTTTCACCTCCAAAACACTCTTAGCATACTGTTCCTTCAGAATAACTCCTACACCATTTCTCCTCCCATCCACACCATGATAAAACAATTTGAACCCACCTCCGATACACCTAGCCTTAGTCCCCTTACATCTGGTCTCTTGCACGCACAATATACCAACCTTCCTTCTGTCCATCATATCAGCTAGCTCTCTCCCTATACCAATCATACTGCCAACATTCAAAGTTCTGACCCTCACTACCAAAGTCCAAGTCTTTCTCCTCTCTTCCTGCCTTCGGCCATGCCTTCCTCCTCCTCTCCTCCTTCGGCCAACAGTAGCCCAATTTCTGCCAGCACCCTGTTGGCTAACAGTACTGGTGGTGGTCATTGTTAACCCGGGCCTCGACCAATCTGGTATGGAAATATTTACTGGTGTCTGCATGAAATGATTTGGCGAAGTTTTATGCTGGATGCCCTTCCTGACGCAACCCTCCCCATTTATCCGGGCTTGGGACCGGCACAAAGAAATGCACTTGCTTGTGCATCCCCAGTGGCTGAGTTGATTTTCTCATATAAGTAAATGTGCATAATAAGTCATATAATTGCTTTAACTTGAATTGTGGTTTTGTAACCCATCTTGACCATACATAATACTTAAGCTCTTACCAAGGTAATTAATGTTTTATACATGACATCAAACTGACAAAGTTATTCAAGGGAAACAACAGAAGCCTGAACTAGGAATGTCACAGAATGTAGCAATCACATTCTGAACAAATAGTATTAAATTAACAATAATCACTTAGTTTAACCTTTGCTGATTATACAAAATAGAATGTTCCCATTTAAATCTACATACTTTCAGTATATGCCATAAAATGGCAATTTATGAATATGGAAAGGGAACTTGTAATCAGTAATCACAATAAGTGAATTTGTTGTTTTTAACCTATAATTTCACTCATTTTATAATAAGAAATGACAGATATGAAAATCCTTATGTGTAGGAAATGGGGGAAGAGGGATGCACTGGTAATTAAAATGCACTAACTTTCTTCAATGTTCACATAAAACAAACTTGATGCTTTAAGTAAGTTAGCAACAAACAAAGTGATTACTTAAATGCTGGCAAACAATGAAATATAACTTCTGATATATCCAGTAAAATACATTGTATTATAAACATTAGGTATAAATATTATTACCATCTATTTATATTAACTAACAAGTTTTGAAAGACTTCATCAATAAGGGTGAATATGTTAAATAACTGTGTGCTATAATCTTTTATTGAGGTTTTATATATGATACAGCCTACTTTACTATGATAGACATTTATATTGTATTAGAATTCTGTCTAATCTATAATAGTACTATATCTGTTCAAAATAATATAAATATTGCTTATTCCTATTATAAATATTCTACATATGATAATTCAATTTATGGAACTCAGATGTTCTGGATTGTCAAAGTATGAGTGATAATCTGATGGACTTATGTTTATCCATCAGATTAGGAAATATTTTCATTCCATGGCTAGTGCGGATCTTAGTTTTGTTAACATTTATTAATTTAAATTTGTTATTTCACAAAAACATTTTAGTATGCCTGATCAAAACATTACTTTATTGGTAAATACTCAAAGTATAAAACTGATAATTTCCTTTAAAAGCTCAAACATATACTTTATATTTATCAGAGGAAAATGTTTAATAGTCACAATAAAACAAAAAAAACATAGGGCAGGATTCACGAAGCCTCCGTGTAAGAGTTACAAGGCTTACACGGAGGCTGCCGTTAAACGGTGTGACGTCAGCATGTCATGCATATGCATGAGGGCATGCTGAATCACACCTAAGGCTAACACGGTCCGTGTAAGACAGTAGGGGGCGTGTCCGTAGGGCGAGTCCTGCAAACGGACACGCCCCCAGAAGAGTAAAAGTCCCGAAAGTAAACACCCACGACAGAGTCCGTGGAAATGTGAATAAACACAACACAACACATGCCCCCACAGACTATGAACATAAAATGTATAAATGAACATCTTATATATTTTTTTATAAGTTGTAAAGATGTTTGCCCGTGAGTGCGCTCTTATGCGTGCCCGGCGCTTAGCCACAGTTAGCAGTCAGTGGAAAAGCATATAAGAACTAAATATGCAAAGTAAGCCAAGAAGCAATAGAGTAGCGGTAGAGATGTTGGCTGAAGAGGAGGCAGTCATGGTTCGAGCCCCCACAACATCAATTTTTATTTTTAGTGAAATAAGCACAAAACAATTCCCTGACATATATGTACATATATAAAATTATATTTTATGTAAAATGTAATGAAATGGGCCATGTATTTTGAAGAAATGTGAGATAATAAAAAAAAAAAAAATGTCAGATGTGCCTATAGCTGAGCTACAATCTAACAAGTTGAGTATATCTGCCTGTAAGTGAGCAGTGTTTTAACAGGTTTAAAATGAGTGCCCGTAGGTGAGCAGTGTTACAACAGGTGTAAAATGAGTGCCCGTAGGTGAGCAGTGGTTTAATAGGTGTAAAATGAGTACCCGGGGTTGAGCAGCGTTTTAACACGCTGAAACTGTGTGCCCGTAGCTGAGTTGAGTGTAATATGCGTGCTGACAGCCAAACCATGCATAAACCAGCATGATCCGTTTGCGCAGAGCTGCGCACCATGCCAGCAAGCTAACCAACGGGCATTGAGCAAGCTGTATCAAAACTGCCTTTACACAGACACACCTCCTAGCCTGTGCAGTCAGTCATAAAATATAAAAAGCAATGGCCAGGTTCGAACCCAGGATACTATGCACCATAGTCAAAGTACTGAACCACTAAGCCATGACAGTTGCACTTAGAAATGCAGTAATAGCATATATATAGGAATGAATAGAAAGAGGAGCATGACAAAGCAGGTTTTGTGAAGCTGATACAATTCCAAAATGGCCAATCACAGATAAGTGCGGGAAAAACGGCATATATAAGCCCCATAGGCGGGAATACACAGCATAACCAATTGTAGAACCGACTTGCAGCCAGGATGTCAGGTGTAGGAGAGGGTAGTTGCTTCCGAGCACAGAGGTGGGGCATTGAGGAGTCCAAATATATGGTTTGGCTCCTCGTCCATAATCATGAGGCCCAACTCATGCAGGGCCAGGTCCTGTGAGGAGCATATAGGGCTGAGGCGTGGGACCGGTTGGCACATGATCTCACCAGTGCCACAGGAATACCAAGGACTGGTGAGCAGGTCCGTCACCACCATGCGGACCTGAAGAGACGGAAGCAGGACCAACTGAACCGTTGGATCCAGGAGGCCCGGCAAATGCCCAACGCCCCACTACTGAGTAAGTTACATGTAATTATTTATGTAAGAAATTAACCTAGCTGATATTATGGAGATGTGTATTCCAATATTACTTCATTTATATTACAGCTGCAGGTGTCCGTTCTGCGAACCGTCGAGCCTATGCCGATAGGCTGGTGCGGTTGCGCCACCAGGCAGGTCAGTAATTCTCTCCCTGTAACTGTAAATAAATATATAAGTATGACAGTTAGCAAAATAGTGCAGTGTAGTCACTAATTAATAAAATGTGCAAGTAACAGTGTAAGAGGGTTTGCAAGTATTGCTTGATTACAAAAGTGTGATGCAGCCTGTAATCCAAACATAAAAATGAAACAAGTCTGAAATAAAGATGTCCCACCTGTAATATAATAGTACATAACCTGCAGCAGGCTGAAAAGTACAGCTGCAGAAGCTGAGTAAAACACGTGTGAAATATATCCCTGTTGAAATTCAGAAACATGACATAAGTGAGACTGTTGGGAAGGATTGTTATAACTAAAGGTAAAACACGTCAATAAAGCCTAGAATTAAGTACCATCCTGAATTGTAAAAATAAAACAAGTGAGAGAGTGTGAGAAAGAGGTATGAATCCACCAATAAAGTAGTAATAACTCCTGAATAAAGTATACTGCAGTCAGTACAGAATGAAATGAATGTGACAGGCAGAACCAAACAGCAACATGTGTTGAAAACAGTACTGAAGCTGGAATGTGTGTTCCAAAATCTGGATATGTTGCTCTCAGTCTTCAATATGCAGATAGTATGGTTGTCTGAAATACCAAACATCCACAGTTGTCTATAGCTATATAAAGCAAATGTAGCAGGATGATGTAGCTGAACAGAGCCAGATATGAATGTGTATGAATAAATATGAAATGTATATTGCGGTAGCAGTAACATTCCTATCATCAACCTGAAGTAGTTATCACATAGGAAACTGTAGGCAGAACTGTAGTGTGTATATATCTGCAGCTAGTAGAAATGTACAGCATATGTATTGGTATTTGAAGTTGTTAATTAAATATTTCTTCACCCTACCCTATAACCACAAATAATCCATTCCACGTGAAATTGGTATTGCAATCACAATTAACACCCCTGGACATCTGTCCTGTTGGTTCATACATATTTGCATGTACGTTGATGCATCTGCCCTGTTCATACATCCAGACCTGATGGCCTGTTGCCATCAATCAACCCTGCATGTTGTTGGATTGTGTATTGCTGTTCAAATTATGCATGTGTTATGCTTGCTGTTCAATGGCTTGAATTTATGGGTGTTTGGTTAATGGGAATACTAATGCATGCTGTTACAACTAATTGTGAATGGTATTGTACATTACTAACCCAAACTGTCACAACATAATGCAAAACATAGGACGACATGGAAGGCGGGTTCCAGCGGACCCACCTCTCCCACCTCAGCTGGCGAGTGCACCTGGCAGTAGTGCCCAGGCCGGACCCTCCTCCGGTGGCCCTGTGCCACCTGCGGGTGGAAGCGTTGCAGGGGATGGGGCTCGTCCCCCCTCTGCAAGCATGGCCGGAGGAGAACATCCACTCACCCTCCGCAGTGTCCGGACTGTGGTGCGTAGGGAGATCCGGCACGCTGTGCTTGGGCCCCTACGCCAGCTAGAGCAATGGGTGGCACAACTCACGGGCGTGCCTGCTGCCCGGCCTACACAGCCCCTAGCACAGCCCCGTCCTGGGCAGTGAAGGCACAGTGGCAACTGCCCATGGGTGGGGATCTCAGTTCCACTGTTGCCATCTGTGGGCTCATGGGCTTGAGATATCCAAACATCCATCCCCGTCAATTGTGTAACCCCACCACATGTGTCATACACCTCCCCTGTATGCGTCTTGTTTGTCTTGTCTGTTAACCTACCCAACCTACCTCCCCAGCTATACCGACTTCCTGTATCTGACATATCACTCTCACCTGAAGGAAAAAAAAAAAAAGGGCACTCTGTACCCACAAAAAATTATGCCCCATACATAACTGCCCATTTTGCACACCTGTCTGCTGGACATGTAAACTGGCAATTACAATTGGCTGTACAACAAGTATTATTGTTGTCCTTACACCTCTCTCAGGGGTGGAAGGTTTCAAATGTCACACCAAATTACAAACATATGCACAGCTGTTGCTGACAAAGAAATGGGCAGCTATGGGCCTTACCTACATCCCTCCTGCAAAACCCGAGCTTGTTTGCCTACTGTCCTACCCTCTTTGTGACCCCTTTTTCACCACTTTCCTATCTCCCCATTTTCTTTTCTTTCAAAGAAAATAGCGCGGGTGTGTGCGAGAGTAAGCACTTTTAAGCAGTAGTAAGTGGGTGTGTGTGAAGCTAAGCGGCAGTGCGCATGCGTGACCTCCACGCAAACCAGCGCTAACCCGCTTACAACTGCTTAAAAGTGCCTTAGTCACTCTGAATGACAAGGCCTGTAGTTTTCTCAGCAGCAAAATAAAATACCTCCCTCAGTCTCGAACCCAGGACCTTGGAAACACTAGTCTGCATGACTTACCACTAAGCCATGAGTGCTATACAAGAACATTGTGCTGAAAGAAATATATCATAAAATAGTAGGAATTAATTTAAAGGGAATATACAAGTCTAGTACACAAAGTATGTCATGTATATTTACTGTCAAATCAAGTGGATTTGTAAAATAGTACTGTGTGCTGAGAAACAGTCATGCTAGTTGGTAGCTACTAGGTAATAATGTCACAGTAGCATCTGGCAAGCCACACACATACTCAGAGCAGGATAAACACAGCCATAGTTGAATAGTTAAGAGTTCAGACATAGCAACTGTGACTGAGTTACATGGATGTCCCTGATGTGAAAACAAATGTCAACTGTGCCTCACCGACACCCTGCCAAATGTACTAACAGTAGCTTACAGAACAACATGCATTGCAGTTTCTACAACACATCCTGAAATATGAGAGACATACCAACCCTTACACTCACAGAACAGTGTCCACAGCAAACCAGCATGGTCCCCACCCTGATAATCTGAAAGGGCTACGCCTACCTAACAGACCTTTTTATAGCACAGGCCTGTAATCACAGTGAGAACTGCAATCACTACACAACAGGCTGCATGCAATTAGTAAATGCTGGCTAACAATTGGTGCAGAGGCCATCACATGGACATGTGCAGATACCTACAAAAGCATCCTGTACTCCCAGTCCACACATGCAATACTGTCATTGCACCTGCTGGAGGTAGAGAGAGAGAAAACAAAAAAAAAAAAGAAAGAAAGAAAGAAAGAAAGAAAGAAAGAAAGAAAGAAAGAAAGAGAAAGAAATAACAAACCTGAAACAACAAAGCAAAGAGGCAGACAGCAGGCCAAGCAACTGCAAGCCTACACAAACTGCTGCAACAAACACAGGTAATGTAAAGTACTACTATAATACTCTACATACTGTGAACCCTCCAGATGTGTTATTGGTCTGTATCTATGTATATGAGGATGTGCATAGGGACGGGGACATACTGAAACTGTCACTGAAGGCTCCACATACATATGTATGTGATGGTAGCTATGTGCACATAGCAATGTAGGTTGTAGTGCAATGTACAAGTAGGTGGTACAGTAATGGGTGTTCAGCAGTACGTTACTGTGTGTATACATATGTGGACGTAAAAAGGAGTATATATATATATATATATATATATATATATATATATATATATATATATATATATATATATATAAATAACATGTGTATACATATGTATATCGAGATATGTAGGTATATATATATATATATATATATATATATATATATATATATATATAATATGCATATGTGTATACATAGATAGAGAGGGATGTAGAAATACATAGACAGATATAGTTTCACAGTGGCATAGTTTAGTACTAGGCTATCTGCAGACAGTGTATAGAATAGATTTAGAAACCTGCACCTCTGTATAGTAGTGACACAGTGAAGACCCCCCTACATAATAGCATTAGTGTACTGTGCCTCTGTCTAGTAGTGACACAGAGAAGACCCCTGCTGTAAACCTATGATCTTCCATCCACTTGTCAAGAATGCACAGGAAGAGTGTCAGTGAGGGTCTCTGCCTAACATGAACTGGGATCCTGTTCCACAGTATGGGAAGCCTCTTAGTGATGGATCTGTCCCTACAGTATGTCCTATTCATATATGTGCTGAGGTTTAAATCCATAGCTGTCGTGCTTCTGATGGATTTGGATTGTATCAGGTGGAACATGTCCATCACTACCAGATTGGACATGGCCTACTACATCAGGCACAGATCACCCCTACGTAGGCAGTATGCTATGGAATAGAGCATGAGTTACGTTAGTCTGGCAGCATATGACAGTTGTTGCAGACCCTTGATCCTCCTGGTGATGTACTCATGGGGTCCCCCTAGCTGTTGCAAGTGCCAGGTGAGGTACATACCAAATGGGGCATAGTACACAGTCATGGGCCTGATAAGGGAGGAGTATAAGGGTACAATGACCCCTTTTGATGTGGATGTGAATCCCTTCATGATAAGGTGGGCAAGGTAGGAAGTCCATCCAACCACTTGGCAACATGGGTGTCAAATGAGAGGTCAGCATTGCACAGTGTCACCAGGTCTCCGATTACTTTGTCTGTACTCAGTGGGTTATTGTCTATGCGATAATATGTAGGTACCTTGTCCGTCCAAAAGGGTATGAGTATACATTACGTGGCATGCAGTGTCAGGCCATGACTCCACCACCAGTTGTTGGTGTCCGTGAGGCCTGTCAGTAGGATGTATGTGTCAGCAGGTGTATCACCTATGGCACCTAGTATGCAGTCATCTTTGAACATTGTCAGCCACTACCCTCCCATGTCTGCTTCCACATCTGAGAATGATATGCCGAACATGAGCAGTCCCAGGACAGAGCCCTGTGGGACACCACATGTGACTGGCTCTGAGTCTGACATGGCACCAGTGAGGTTGACTATTGGGTTTCTATCCGTTAGCTGGTTTGCAACCCATCATGTGACATATGGATTTACATGTCAGCTGTTGATCATGTCTATGATGGCAGAGTGCGGTATTGTGTCGAATGCTGTAGGCAAGTCCAGGTAGGCTGTATGGACCGCTATGCCCTCAGCAATGGCTATAGTGACTGATTTGAAAAGGTCAACCAGGTTCATAAGGCAGGATCTGCCCTCTACAAAGCCAAACCGGGTGGGATCAAGTGTCTAAGTCCCCAATGTCTCTGTGTATGGGTACCATAATGATCCTTTACATAGTGTTGCAGACCAGGCTGGTTAAGCTTATGGGGCGGTAGTTACCAGGGTCTGTAGAGGTTCCTCCTGTGTGGAGTGGGACTACTGTTGCTGTATGCCAGTGTCCAGGTACATATGCTGTAGTAAGGCTACGGCTGAATAGCATGTAATGTGCATGTGTAGCTCCTCTTGCAGTTCACATAGCATGCAACCTGCAATACCGTTGGGTCCCATTGCTGCTGTGTTTACAGCTCCGCTGAGGGTGGTTCCCAGCTGGATATCTGAGATGACAGGGAGGTTACAGTCAGCTAGGATAAGTAATTCCACATGTGTGGGTGAGGGAGTGTAGAAACCTGCACTGAACCTGCCTGCCAGACCGTTGGCATTATCTGTGTGTTCAGTGTAGCGTATGTCACTGTGAACTAACTGTGAACACAACTGAGGGTTCCCACCCAGGTGTGTAACATAGCAGAGGAAGGCCTTGTGGTTATCTGTAGTGACCATAGCGATGTCCCTCTCATTGTTGGCCTTGCATGTTTGTACGACAAAACCTATCTTTCTACTACTGCTGATGAGAGATGCCATAGCTCAATGGAAGTATGCTCTGCCGTGCAGTAGCTACCATCTGTTGTTATACAAGTTGTTCAACGCTGGGGTCCACCAGACACGACGCCTGCCCTTGGTGGAGAGGGTCATGGTTCCATTTGTGATTGCATGATCCATGCATTCTTGGAGATGTCTGTAGAAGCATATGTGAGGGTGTCTGCATTGTGGGAAGTGGATTACACTGGCCCAGTGGGCATTAAGGATACCAACTCAGTTATAAGACGTGTAAAGTCAGCATGTGAGAGGTTTCCCACTGTAGTCTGTTGTGTTGTGGGGAGGTGGGATATGTATATCCAGGGTGATTAGTCTGTGGTCAGATGTGACTAGTGAGGGGTATACTTCCAGTGTGTAGCACATTGTCCCCATGTTTGTGATGATCAGGTCTAGTATATTATCTCCTGTTGTGGGAGAGGTGACTAGCTGTTCCATTGCATTTGACATAGTGAATTCCGGGAACCTTTGGGCTAGGGTGTTTGGGGTAGAATAATGCACCCAGTGTATGTTAGGGTAGTCGCACTATCCCAATATGATGGTGTGTGGTGGGACATTCATATCCTCCAATGTCTACAGGAAGGCCAACTGTGGTCCCTGAGATCGGGAGGGTGGTCTGTAACATGCTACCAGTTGTATAGCAGGTTTGCCTATGATTATTTGCACCTGGATGGTCTGTGATGCTTCATGTGTTGCCACTAACCTGGAGGTGCATGTGTCCTCCATGAATATGGACACACCCCCTCCCTTTTTGTTTTGTCCCGAGTCCTGGGGCCAAAATGTATGATACGGGGTATAGCCTGGTACCGCTGGTGTGCTCTCAGGAGCCTTGAACCAGGTTCTCATTTACTGCACAGACATCGAGATTGGTAGAATATGTACGTACAGATATATGTAATACACACATACATATATAGATATCTGTAGAGACTTACACATATACAGATAGATCTGACTGACAACAGATATGTCTGTATATGACTATCTCTCACTCTCTGTCCCACCCCCTCACACTCACACTCACCCTGTGTCTCTCTCTCACTCTCTCCCCCTCTCTCCCCACATCTATATGTATATATCTACATCTATATATACATATCATATATACATATATACAAACAGATATTTATCCATATACAGATATAAATATATCAATACATATATATACATATATATATATACATATATAGACTGTGTGAGGCACATGTGTGCAGATGTCTTGCTACAGGTGCCTGGTGTCACAGGCATGGAGTGAACACCAGTGTGGATACTGGAGTACCATGCCCCATTCAAACACACTGATACCAGTAACCACCACATATGTACATGCCTGCCCACCACTGCATGTGTCAGGGAGGAACAGGGTCAACAAGTGTACAATAGGCTCCACATCGATATACACAGTGGCACACTAGTCCTGTAATACCTGTACATGGAATGTGTCACCGGACATGGTGTGTCAGCTATGGACATGTAGGTCACTGTACCCCTCCACACCCCAAAATGTCCTACACGGTATGTACCTCCCATGACAGCTACAGATATGGTGAAGGACACAGACATATGCAAGTAACTGTGTCAATGCACTCAAACACCACAGAGTGCACACAGACTACCTACATAGAGGTTACCACTGCTGGATATACATAGTTCGGTCACACCCATGACAGTTGTCTCCCAACCATGGTAACACCTCCAACATCCACAACACAAATTACCTACGTCTGTTGTCCTTGTCACTGCAGTATAGAGCACATGGTGGAGGTACGGGACCCTACCCACAGATATGACATACCCTGTAGTAGACCACACAGAATTAAGAAGCAAGCCTCCCCATGAGTAGATGTCAGACATACCCCTGCTGAATGTTATGCTGATAGGTAATATGCCATATGAGTCACCCTGTGTAACTGTTCGTAAGGAGCAGGTATGATCATAACACATGTGTCACAAGGGGCAGGGTAGCATAACAGTATGCTGCTGTAGGCCCAAGGCCAAAAGCACACTACCTACCTAGGACGCAATGCACACCCATTAACACATTGCAAACGGAATATGTGAGATGGAATGAGTGTGCTAGTGACTGGGTGCATGTTGTGTACTGGTGTGATTGCTCACCATGACTGTCTGTCTGTCATGGTAGTGTGTGTCCTTGGTGTGAGGCCAGAGACAGGTGTGTGGGGTATTGCAATCAACACATACTACATTGCCATATGTTGTGCTGTGTTACCCTGTATGCCACTGTGGTGTAGGTAGGGTTATGGCAAGTAAGAGTAGTGTGCAGTACCAGTGAAATATGTAACGTGCATTGTGTGCAGTGCATGAGCTGATAATGTTCCCCATACAGTACCTTGATTCAACCCCCCAGTGTGAGGTTGTGTATTGTACCTGAAACAGTGCGTTGACTGCTGCAGTATACTAGTCTGTTGTATGGAGTGTGCCAGGTACTGTTGCACAGTTGTCGGATGAGCACTGATATCTGGTCATGTACATGTGTATCCCCCAATAGACAGACAGATGCTATATATGGTGCCTAAGTTATATCACTGCAGTCAAGTATAATGTGTATTATGTGTGCTATAGTCTGCTGACAGATATTGCTGACATATTTCCCTTCTCCTTTTCAGGGACATGGTTCACCAGCGGAACCCAGTCTACTCCGCTGCAGAGGAGGAGGAGATACACCAGAGCCTGGTGTGGGATTTCACTGTACTCTTTTCCCGCACCAGCCAGAACCAGCAGGAGAGGGCTGCACTGTGGCAAGACCTTGTCCGTCGAGTAAATGACATAGGCACACATAACAGGACATATGAGCAGGTACACCATCACTGCAGTGATTTAATTAGAAATGTCCGTCAGCGTGCGTCGGATATCCACAGGCAGCAGCTTGCCACAGGTGGTGGGGTGGCTAGACATCCCCCCCTCACCAGACTGGAGGGACTACTCCTGAGTGTTGTGGCTCCAGCACAGCAGCAACAACAACAGCATACATGTGTAATGATGGAGGCTGGAGCCACACAGCAGCAGGACACAGAGCGTGCAGGTAACATGCCATGTGTATAGTGACCATTCTGTACACTGTTAGGTTATGCACGTGTGGGGTGTGTCCTCGATTTGTAGCTGTTATCTTGGTAATTATTGTGCATTAGTGATAACCTCATTATCTGCAGTACACCTGTGGAAGCTAACTGTTGCACTACTGAACTGTAACATGCCCACAGTATCAATGGCACAATTGTGCCCACTGACAATAAATGTCTCTTTTCCGCAGGTCCCTCTGGTGTAACAGCAAGGCAGCCTATCCATGCTGGTGAGTGTGTAATACCATTACCTTCACTACTCTGTATACTAATAGTAATAATAGGCTGAAGCAGTAGAGCTATGTGTTTGATTGCAGGTGTGTTTGTGTCTGTGGGTTGATATCTCATATACTGAGGTGTGTGCATGTGTGCATGTGTGTATGTGCCCATGTGTGCATGTGTGCATTTGTGCATGTGCCCATGTGTGCATGTGTGCATGTGCCCATGTGTGCATGTGTGCATGTGCCCATGTGCGCATGTGTGCATGTGTGCATGTGCCCATGTGTGCATGTGTGCATCAGTGGTGCCATTGTGTACACATTGTAAACTGTGTTTCCTGTCTTACTCCCACAGGTTCTGGTGCTGCTCTGGTGTCATGCAGCAGGGAACCTGAATCAGCTGCTGTGGATAGTGATGATGATATCTGTGTAATGGCACAGGTAGGTGTGCCAGGGTCTGTCATTGGTCAGCCAATTGACACTACACAGCTGTCGACCCCATCAATGCGCACAGTCATCCTGCCAATACATCCTTTGTCACCAATGTCCCTAGGTGATGGACAGGATACAGTGGGCATTGACCAGGGTAATGTGGTACCAGTGGCACATGCATCCCCACACTGCAGCCATGGCCAGGGCCCTGACACGGTACCACACAGGCAGACGTCCATGGGTTCTCGTGGGAGCATCCGGGCGTCCGCCCTGTCAGACATGCCCACAGAGGTCTTTCAACCCCAGCTATGTTTTGGGCTGTAATGCAGGCACAGTCACGTATGGAACGGTACACCAGACAGGGTCTGAGGGAGCTGAGAGCATGTCGCACAGCCATGAGTGACAGTATGCGTAATGTTGCAGCTGCCGTCCGCAACTTCACCAAGGTCATTGACAGACGTTGGGGGGACACATTAGATCTGTTCCACAACTATATGTCCATGAGCCAGGGCAATGGTGGACGGTTGAGGTGTCGACGTGGCCGTATGCCAGCAACAGCAGCAGCTGGCAGCCATCGCGGATGACAACAGGGCCGCGGCCGCTCACATAGTGCCAGCGGCAGCCCCAGCAATGCTGGGTCTGTGCTGTCATTGGACTGCCCCAAGAGACCACGTGCACGTGGTGCTGGACAGTCCCAACAGGGACCTGCTCCAGTCAACGAACACCTGCTTCTGATGACAGTACCCAGTTTGGATTGGTACCTGATATGGTCCGTAGCACCCCTGCCTGGCACAGGTACCATGTCCGTGGCCACAGACAGCGATCTGTATGTCCTGGCAGGTACAGTCTGTGGCTGTCCACAAACACCTGTATATGGCAGCCATGAGGTGGGACTGTGTGCATTCATACACACATGCAAAGTGATAACACCTAGGGCTACCGTATACATGCACACACTGCATCAACATTGCCCCATCTTGTACTGCTGTCCCTCACCAACACACACACACAGACATGTCAATTGGTTGTATCGGTGGCAGACTCAGGCATACCAGGTACACACCCTGTGCATATGATGAAACTGTGCCACCTCCTGCAATCTGTAAGATCAGTGCAGGAACAGGTTAACATGGTGCTGATGCACAGGGTGACTACATAGACATATTGTAATAGTATGATGTTGACAACAGTACAGTGTAATTATAGCATTGTAGGTATATACCAGCATGCCTGATGCAGTTACAGTATGAATGTCATTGTATTGTTTTGTACACCCATACTAATTACCACAGTGTTCTGTCTGCACATCTTTGCATACTGGTGGTGAGGCTGTGAAGGGATGGCCACCTACATAGGTAGCACAGGGGATACAACAATGTACATATTGATACTCACTGATGGCCATGTCAACTGCGAGTTGCATGCTGTCCACACACGACTCTGCAATGCAGATGTGTCAGGATGTTGATATCTGTGCAGTACTACACAGCAGGTTCAGGGCTCACAAGAGCACACTAGCACTACAAGGTCACACCTCATACCATGCATAACAGCACCAAAACACAGAACTAACTATGACAGGAGGGAGAGTGTCCATAGATGTCAAGGATACTGTGGTGCCAGGACAGGTAGCATACATCATACTACGTCTGGAACTGCTGAGTGAGGGCTCAGTGTCTGTTATTTGACATGTGTATTATTACAGGTATGAGCACTTGGGTATCAGGCCAGTTATTCAACATTACGAAGGTACATGGTCTATACACTTGTGGGGGTTGCGGCTGGACCCAGCCCATCTGACCTGGGAATGTCTGGGTACTGGCTTAGAGTGCCTGCATATATGCACTGTTACATACTGGAAGTCATACACCTTGTTTGTTGTAGCATAGTCTACATACAGGTATGCTGACTGTAGCTTTGTTTGTATGCATGTTTGCCTGTTATGTTCCTGAAACACTGATTCCACCTGTGGTGCAGATATACAGTGCCTCTGTGGATCCCTAGTGACATCTGTGTTGCTTACTGCACTGATGTCCATGTGTCACTTGACAGAACATCACTGTTTGTCCTGTTTGCATGTAGCTTGCCTGTACCACATTGCATATGACGTACCTCACATTTGCTCAAGACAGCATTCATATATGCCAGCACTAACAATTCAGGAGCACTACACCCTCACATAGTCACCTTGAGTACCTTGTTCCCCATTGGCCCTATGTGTCGTTACTTAGTATGGGAGTCACAATGCTATGGTAGCATGTGCAAAGGTCACCATTTGATCTACTCTCAGGTCCAGTTGGT
Organism: Protopterus annectens; assembly: GCF_019279795.1. Lineage (NCBI taxonomy): Eukaryota > Metazoa > Chordata > Ceratodontiformes > Protopteridae > Protopterus > Protopterus annectens. Next base: position 567,330,963 of record NC_056728.1, on the reverse strand, counting down.
GAATCTGTGAGTCATGTGGCAAAGCTACAGCTGCCTTTGAACACAGACAACCCTCTCCCCTTCCCATACATGTACAACACATGTGAGAGATGCAACCACATAGCCAAACTGGGGGCTAAGCTCTGTTTACACAGCACTGGCATTCCCTGTCAGGTGGAGTGGGATACTACAGTGAATACAGCACCAGTCTCCCATAGACCTGCCACGACCACAATCCAAACACAGACACACACAGGTACATTACTGGGCTCTCACAATAGCATCCTGCCTGAGCAGATGACACCTGCAAAGCAGACACACAAGCACACATTACGCCAGAGCAGAGCACATGCGACACATAGCTCACAAAGCCTGTGTGCCAAACAGTGTCAGGCCATACGGCTAGACAACACACCTGCTACGGTTGTATGAGGTACCTCTATTGACACATACAAGGTGGTCCTGCTCCCAGGCTGAACAAGGTGACGGTTACGCTCAGCTGCCCGTCGGCCACTATGATCCACCACATAACACAAGCAAAGCAGTCATTCCAAGGCATGTAGCAGTATGACTCAGTCATTGTCTGTGCCAGTGTGTATGACCTCTGACGCACCTCCCTGGACTACATGTTAGGGGACATGGAGGGGCTCTCTGAGGTTGTGGCACAGGCTGGTATGACCCTGGCTTTGGGTAGCATCTTACCCTCACCATGAATGCTGCCACAATATGTAGACAGGATCATTGGTTTCTGCACTTAACGTATCTTTCAGTGACATCCAAAGGGGATCCAATGCCCGTCAGTGTGGGATTACATGCTGGACATGCCACATTGCTTTGCTTGGGACAGCTTGCACCTGTCACCCATGGGCCGTTGTATATTGGCAGAGGCTGTTGCTACACACATACTGCCTTTGTATGCAAGGCTGACATTACATAGCCACCTACACAGGTATCACACGGGATGCAACACTAATAGCAATGCTACTCAACAGCAGCAGTGTAAACCTCAAGATGCATGCAGTGTAAACTGTTCTTAGCATGGGGTACAGCAATATCCGTGCAGTAACAGCCTCCTGGTACAAGGCTCCCAGGTGCACACCATCAGTGCCAGGTCATTCCTGATACCATGCTTGTCATCCCCTACACATGCACCAAAACAGAACAGGGGGGATGTATCCAAAGGCACCTCAGATACACACACCCCCAGGTTGGTGGCACTGCGCAAAGCATCAGAGCCTCTCCATGTGCATCACACAGTGGGTTAGACTGCCTTCAGGTTCATAGCTTGGCACACACCACACTCCCATACCCAGGAAACCCACTTGGCCTTCCTGACAACACTGGGAATATGACGGTCTCTACACACACCATTATATGGTTGTACTGCAACTACCCAAACATACAGTGTGAGCATTATTCTAGCTGCAAGACCCTATCTGAAGGTGTCTTATCATTCATTCCCTGTATTGCTATGGAACAACTTGTTACCACTCCCACAAATGGTGACAACATGCTGCACCTGTTCATTACCAACATGTGGACTATATGCTCCAGACTAATCATGTATCCCTCGCTGGTGGGATGACACCATCTACAACGCACACTGTATAGTCACATACCACATGCAGCCCCTGCACAGAACACCCCAGTCATACAGTTGTCTGATGCATATTCCATGTATTCACAAGAGGCAGGCTTCAGACATGGGAACTCTTGCAGTTCACAGGTACATATGTGTAGGTGGCACACACATACATCATGTGTGCATTGACATTACTGATATAATGCATGTCGTGCAATATTGGGAACAACACCCCACACACATGGACAAACTGTGTGACAAAATTACACATGGCATTTGTAGGATACAAACCCCTACCTAACTATGTTAGATCACTTGTGAGAGTTGCATTAGCAGAGCACGCTATTTGCATTACAGGGGGGATTGCTTTCTCCTGCTGTACTTATAGGGTGCTGACATCATCAGTGTTTAGACAGTGGAATATGCAGCATGTTTTGTGTAGTAATACCTGCCAAAAGGGACATTTCTCATACACATGGAATTGCACACACTACTCCCCCATACACAGTCACACACACAATGGGGACTTGCAAGATTGAAACCCCTAACTATGTTATGACACTAGTGAGAGATGCATTAGCAGACCGCGCTATTTGCATTACTGGGGGGATTGCTTTCTCCTGCTGTACTTATAGGGTGCTGACATCATCAGTGTTTAGACAGTGGAATATGCAGCATGTTTTGTGTAGTAATAGTTGCCAAAAGGGACATTTCTCATACACATGGAATTGCACACACTACTCCCCCATACACAGTCACACACACACTGGGCACTTGCAGGATTCAAACCCCTACCTAACTATGTTATAACACTAGTGAGAGACACATTAGCAGAGCATACTATTTGCATTACGGGGGGGGGGGTTTGTTTTCTCCTGCTGTACTTATAGGGTGCTGACATCATCAGTGTTTACACAGTGGAATATGCAGCATGTTTTGTGTAGTAATAGTTGCCAAAAGGGACATTTCTCATACATATGGAATTGCACACACTACTCCCCCATACATAGTCATACACACACTGGGCACCTGTAGGATTCAAACCCCTACCTAACTATGTTATGACACTAGTGAGAGACGCATTAGCAGAGCGCGCTATTTGCATTACTGGGGGGATTGCTTTCTCCTGCTGTACTTATAGGGTGCTGACATCATCAGTGTTTAGACAGTGGAATATGCAGCATGTTTTGTGTAGTACAAGTTGCCAAAAGGGACATTTCACATACACATGGAATTGCACACACTACTCCCCCATACACAATCACACACACACTGGGCACTTGCAGGATTCAAACCCCTATCTAACTATGTTATGACACTTGTTAGAGATGCAGTAGCGGAGCGCACTATTCACATTACAGGGTATAATTTCTGCTCCTGACATATGTATAGTGTGCTGACATCATTATGGATGAAGAGGTATGTACATCTGTTACTATCCATCAGTAAGGGGGAGAGCATATCTATACATTAACTTTGCACAGGCACAGTGGCCTACTGTACTGTGGAGGCAGACGCCAAATACACTGTGGATAGCCTTCTGTATTCCCTAGGGACAACGGTCAGGTATTGCACTCTACAGCCATATGTTTACCTGTCAGATGCATGTATCTGTTGCTCATATACTGTTTGTGGGTCTTTATTGCCATAGCCTTCCCTATCTCTATAAAAACCATGTGCACTGTGGGAGATGTTTGCATATGAGTGGGATCCAGTACTTTACTTATGTCTCTGTTGTAACTTCACTGTGTGCACTGGGCAGATGTCTGTATTGTGGGAGGTTCCTGTGTTAACACATAGAAATGCCAGATATGTGTGTGCAACTGCTGAACTGTGACATGGCCTAAGTGTGTGAGCATGCCCAGTTCACAGTTTGTATGGCTTCTTGACTGCCACATCTCATTTATCTAAGTGTGTGAGCATGCCCAGTGTGACCTTTCCTTATGTTTGGATCTGTGGACCACCACATTTCTGTTTGTGTGTGGACGCCATCTATATATCACATGTACAGTTGAGTGTTGGACATCAGGTTGTGTTCTTACTGCCCAACTGCTGTGTGTCTGAACCTAACAGGCATTATGCTGTGCCTGCAGGGTCGACATGGGATAGTTTGCATACAGTTGTCATCATCCTTTCCTGCTGACCAAACAGTTGTATTGTTGTATAGTGTACTGGTGCAAAACTTTCACTGTGGTGGACAGTATAATCCGTTTCAGTCCTATCACTGCTTGTAATGTTTATTGTGAGCACACCAGACTGGTTGAGGGCCAGTTGTGCAGATATGACCATGTTGCATTTTGTTCAGATATGGACAGCTTAGTACATGATTGTCCGACATTGTTAATGTATTCCACAACTTGTGTGGACAGTGACAAACAATGGCCATGTGCCCTAGTCCATTTGTAATGCTAGTCAGAGAGTGTTTGTCCTTCAACACACATTTACTGGTGTTTGCCATGACATATGTCACGGTTAGTGTGCTGTGCCCCTGTCTACCCATGACATACAGGTGATATCCAGGGTACACCTGCCATCTCCCATCCAGTCATCATGATTCCTCTGGATGACAGTCACTGAGGGACTCCCTGGATATCCTGTAGTGGGAGTTTAGTCGTGAGTGGAGTGAGCTTCTGGGTTGTGGACCAATCAGTACAGCATGTCCTGTTTATGTCTGTGCTGGGGTTCAGGCCTGTCAGCTGCATAGGTCACCAACATTCAGTGTTTACATGGTGCCAAATGTCCATTGATACCAGGTTGGTCATGGCTCTATACATCAGGCACAGTTCACCTCCAGTCAGGCAGTATGGCACTGTGTGGAGCTGCAGTTACTTTACTCAGGTGACACATGGCATCTGTTACAGCTCTGCAATCCTCCTGGTGAGGTATTTGTGTGGTCATTCCAGTTGCTGCAGGTGTCTGCTACGGTACATCCCTGAAGGGCCATTGTACACAATTGTGAGGCTGCTGATGGATGACTGGAGAGGCACATTGACCTACCCTAACCAAGCTGTGCTTACCTTCATGATTAGGTGGGTATATGGTATGTTTCTGTAACCACTACAGACACATGGTTGTCAAATGCAGGATATGTATCACCTTGTGTCCCCAGGTCTCTTATTGCTCCTGATGTACTTACTGGGTTAACACCTATGTGGTAATTTCTGGCCATGTACTGTGTTTCCACAGGGGTTGACTATACCCTATTCTGCATTTAGCTTGTTGACATGCCTGTGGCACCACTTGTGTGTTTCTATGTGTGCCTTTTGTAGGTTGCTTGTGTCAGCTGGAGGGTCCAATATGGTGGCCAGTTTGTCGTCCTCTGCAAACCTGTTCAGACAGAGTCCTTCCATGTTGGCCTGTACCTATGTGACATATATAGCATACAAGAGGGTTCCCAGGACCATGCCTTGTGGGATGCCAGTTGTACCTGGTTTGCAGTCTGCCATGGCTACAGCATGTCTGTCAGGTCAGTTCTGTCCTTGAGCTGGTTTGCAACCCATCTACTTGCATAGGGGTTTATAGTTAGGCTGGTGAGCTTATCTGTACCGCCAACTAGGGTATTGTATGGAAGGGTTTAGCAAGGTCCAGATAGGCTGTGTGATCGACATTCCCCACAACACTTAGCTTGGTGCATGTTTCACATGAGTCAGACATGTGTATGGGTCAGGATCTGCCCTATGACAGCCACACTGGGTAGGGTCCAATGTCTGTAGGTACCCAATCTCGTTATTCATGGGATCCATGATCATCCTCTACATTACTTTGTCAACCTAGATATTCGGGGTTGAGGGGTGATAGTTTGCAGTATCCATTCAGGCACCCTCTTTGTGGTGTGGGACCACTGTTGCTGTACACCGCTCTTTGGGTACATATCCTGTGGTAGGACTGATAGTGCACAGTAATGCTATTTGCTGTTCCATTCGTCTTACAGTACTTGTTAGACACAACCCAGGACACCATCTGGTACCATTGATGCTGTGTGCTGTGCTTTCTGGATGCTGGCTGTTACCTCAGCATCTGCAATGTCGGGGGGCCAGCACTCTCCTGGGATAGATATTTGGCAGTTAGGTGCTGGTGGGGGGTTTGCAAAGAATCTGTTAGGTAGGATGTTGGCAATGTGTGTGGGTTTGGTGTATTGTTTGTGATATTAGAGTGCTGCAGAGCATATCTGTGGATTACCACCATGGTTCCTACCATCAGGTAGGACAGCTGTGTAATAATCCTTTGTGTCCTGCACAATTTGTATCATCATAGGTTCATAGGTTTATACTAGGCTATCTGTTTGAGCATGGACAGACTGTGTGTGTGTCTCAACACCCCTTGCAATGTGCATATCATGCCCACGTAGGGTTTACTTTCCTAGATGTGACACAGGGATGGCTCCCAGTGTACACCTGCTATCTCCCATGCACTTCAACGGATTTCTCTTGTTGAGTTTGTGTGTGGAGCTCAGCCTATCATGGACTGGGATTCTGTTCCAGAGTGTCCTGAGCCTCTGGGTTATGGATCTGTCCCTCCAGCACATCCTATTAATCTATGTGTAGAGGTTCAGATATCTCACTGTGGTGTGTCTGCTGGATTTGGGGTTTCTGCAGTGGAGCATGTCCATTCATTCTGGATTGGGCATGGCCTTGTACATCAGACATACATCACCTCTGACTGTGCAGTATGCTTCTGAATTGGGCTGTGGTTTCTTCAGCCAGGCTGCAGATGTCCAATGTTTGGACCCTTTATCCTGTTGGTGGGGTACATTTGGGGTCTTTCTGACTGCTGCATGTGTAAGGTAAGGTACATGCGGACTGAGGCATAGTTGTCACGTATGGGCCTGATAAGGGAAGGGTATGGGGGCACAGTGACCTCTGTAGCTCTACATGTGCATCCTTTCATATTAAGGTTTGCAATATAGCAGGTCTTCCTGGCCACCTTGGCAATGTGTGTGTCACATTATAGGTTGCCGTCCACTTGTGTCCCTAGGTCCATGACTACTTCTTCCATACATAATGGATTGCCACCTATGTCATACTTTGTGTGTGCCTTGTTTGGCATTTGTTGGGACATTCATACTCTGACGTGTCTTCAGGAAGGCTGGCTGGGGTACCTGGGTTTGTGTGTGGGGTCTGTAGCAGGCTTCAAACAGGTACACAGTTTGAGACAGTGTTACTCGCCCATGGATAGTCCATGCTGCTTCTTGCTGTGGTACCAACCTGGGGGTGTGGTTATTCTTGATAATTACTGGTAGCCACACTTCTACTATCGTGTGTTCCATGTTTTGGAGCTGTAGAGCATGGTATGAGGCATAACCTGGTAGTATTAAGGTGCTCTTCTGGGCCTTGCCCAGGTTTCTGTTACAGAACACATATTACCATTCTCCATGCTGTGGTGGGTTTGGTCTGCATGCACCTTGAAGGTTAGACTTCTGGCATTGGGTAGCATTACGTCCAGGTTATTATCCCTTGTGCTACCTATGTTGGTGGGTTTGTGTTTCCAGACTTACCTATTCCAGGCACAGTGGGGGTAACAGCAGCCTTTGCCAGTATCTACACAGCCAGGTGTGCTGGGTGCATGCCATCCCTAGCAGGTGGGGCATCATGTCTTGCTCAGCATGTCAGCCCAGGCTGTCAGCCATGTGTTCCCCCTTGCTAACAGCAACACTTCAGCCAATTATTGTACTTGATCTGGTTGTCTTCATAGTGTGGCATCATGCTTGGTGAGGGTGAGATGTTAGGTTGGGTCTTCATGTTTGCATATACTAGATGGTGTTACATTGCTTAACACATGGCAATCATGCCTCAGATGGTGCTGCAGGGCTGCCTCTGTCAGATGCACATACTACACTCCCTGTACATGTTTGAGAGCAGGTTATGTCATTTTAGGCATCCCTGTTACTATATGAGTGAGTCAGAGAGGGGTATCATTCCCAGGGTTCCTATTGAGCCAGTGTATGTGCTATGCGTTGCCTCTTTGGCAAGGCCAGGGCATACTGGGCATGCCTCCTTCTGCCTACTGGGGCAGGCTCAGGTTGTTCCTCCTCCAAGTCACGCTCTGCCTGTGATGGCCTTGGCAATGGTGGGGGGCTGTTTGGCCCGACCCTATGCTGGTCCTGCAGCAGCTGTTTTCACAGGATCATATTATGTACTATAGCACATACCATGACAATTTGGGTACATGTAGTTGGTGAGTACTGCAAGGCTCCACCAGATGTGTCCAGACACCGGAACCGTGACTTGAGCAGCCCAAACACACGCTCTATTACATTACGTGTTTATGCGTGTGCCTCATTATGGCGTTCCTGTTCAGGTGTGTGTGCATTTCTGATGGGTGTCATCAGCCACGGCTCCAGTGCATAACCTGCATCCCCCACTAGGTGTCCATGTGGGATGTCCCCATTGGCAAATGTCTGGTACAGCTGCGTCAAATGCCAGATATGGGAATCATGGTAGCTCCCAGGGTAGCCAGCACACACATTCATTATTATGCCCTGGGCATCACACATGACCTGGCAGTTGATGGAGGGGAAGCCCTTGCGGTTAATGTAGGCCCTACCCTGCTCACCGGCTCGTGCTTTGATGCGTATGTGCGTGCAGTCTATTGCACCCACTACCTCAGGGTATTCCGCTATTTGCTGGAAGAGATGCATATTGCTGGCCAATACCTCACGGGCATTGGGGAAATATACATGATCACCGACATGTGCTGACATGGCATCCAGGAACTGGTGCAGTACCCTGGAGGCTGATGCCTGTGATATCCCCATCATACCACCAGTTGGTCTCTGGAAGGTACCTGTTGCTAGTATTCTTAGGCCAACACATACCTTGGTTTCCACTGGGATGGGTTCCCTCTGTTGGTTCTGTGTGTGAGGCGTGGCCTGTACAGCTCAACAATTTGCTGCAGGAGGTCTCTGTCCGCTCTATAGTGCTCCACTATCTCCAGCTCATGTAACCCCTGGTAGGTGACCCTGGGCCTGTACACTCTTCTCCGTCTCCTCACTGTGGGTTGTCTGGCAGCATTTCCATTGTCACCACCCTCAGCAAGTCTCCTATGTCTCCTTATGACAGCTATGGCAGCCCCTAGCATGTTTGGTCTGAGTGCAGCTTTTTCAGTTTTCACTTCTACTAGCTTACTCCTGTCTTGCAGTATCTCTTGAGAGAAACATACTGCAATGCTGTTAGCAGTGTTTTAAGTGCTGGGCTGGGCTTGTATTCTGCCTGTGTAATTGCCTGCTTCTAATTGTTTTCACCTGCTACCTCTACAGGTATTCCCTGCTAGTTTCCTACTATTTCTCCTGCTTCCTTTTCCTCTCTGTTTCCTCAGGGGGGAGCAGCACGCATACCAGCGAAAACATGCTCACAGTGGCTGCCACGCGTGCACACATGCTTACATGGACTAGAATCTGCTTATTCGGGTTAAAACGCGCGCACACCAGTGCAAATAGGTTTACAGATCTTTAAACAGGCTCCTACATGCTTACTCTGTCTTACACGCGCGCACTCTGTATTACTCGCGCCTCCCAGCACGCACACGCCCGCATGCACGTACAGCGAGAAACTTTGGTGTTGGCCACAGTGTACACCTTCCATTTCTTGACTTTCCCATGCTTATCTGTTGACACTCCACTTTTTCTGCTGTGTGATTGATATGTTTCACATACCACTTTGCTCCAATGAGCTTGCTTTCTTCCTGACATTCCCCCCTGTGATGTCACCTATCTCATACTCTGTTACTCCCCCTTATCTAACTCTTACACTACACGGACTGTGCTCATTTGCTATGTGACAGTGTGATTCACTATCCTACCATTCATTTACATAGGATTGCCTACTAATGCTTAGTTACATGTCTTACACTCAGCTTCCACCCTTAGCAACCACTAGACGGTGGCCATGTTGTTTTTGGTCTGCTAGTCCCTGCATTGCAAATCCATGCATTACATAAAACCCACATTTGTGGGTTTCTAACCTTCATTTTCAGTTTTATATAGCGCAGCCCGTTTGTGCGGGCTGCGCTGCGTTTAAATATCGCCGATCTCCAAAAAAATTTTTTTTTCATGTTTGCATCAGTTTACCATGCCAATGGCCACATATTTGGCCATTGGCATGCTGTCTGTAACATTTCCACACTTTATTTGGAGCTGTCATGGCTCTGTTGTGTTATTTGCAGTAACGTACTCAGTTGTCAACTGAGTACATTTCTGCAACTAACACGACTCTTACACGGGCTGGTTTCAGCTTCGTGGATCGCTAATCTACCTCATTTGCATGCCTTTCAGCTGCAAGTGGGGTGATTAGCATATCCACGCCCTGCCCATGTAAGAGTCGTTTTAGCTTTCTCTTACATGGGATTTCGGGCTGTTCCTGGATCGCGGTGGCTGCATGGAGTCTTACACGGCTCTTAGACTCCGTGCAAGCCATCGTGAATCCTGCCCATAGTCTAAATAACCTAAGATGGATTTAACTTTATTATCTTTAAATACCAATGGCTTAAACAATCCTAGCAAGAGATCAAATCTACTGAAATATTTAAAACTAAACAAAGCACAAATTGTCTTCCTTCAAGAAACTAATTTCAAAACAAATGACAATTATAAATGGAATCCTAAGGAATATATGATGTTGGCACAATCCACTTTTAAGACAAAGGCAAAAGGGGTAACAATTTTATGGAAAACAAATGTGATTAACCCAGAAATCATTTATAAGTATGAAGATAAAGAAGGCCTTATGGCATCAGTAATACTTAAATATAATAACAGAATATGGACCCGAGCCAATATTTACTGGTTCCCAGGCATTGGAACAGGAACTGTTAAAAAACACTTGGATTTCATTTCCAATAATTATAAAGGCAACTTAATATTAGGAGGAGATTTTTAACTGTATATTTGATATTTATGAAACTACAAATAAAAGGCCGCTGCACACATCTGCTGTATCAGAAGCTTTAAACAAGTGGGTAGAATCATTTCATCTTGTAAATAATTTCAAATTTAAAGAAGATAAATCTTTGTTGTTTTCCCATCAAGATCACAGATTTGGTACCCAAACTAGAACAGATAAAATATTTGCTGCCCATGACTTACACTCTAAAATCATTAATTTTTCAATCACTCCTTGCCTTTTTTGGACCACACTTCATTGATACTAAAACTTCAAAATGGGTACAAACCATTAATCTTTAACTCCAGAATTCCAACATATATATAGATATATATAACTAAAATTAAAGAGTTTAAACCCTGATTATTATCTGAATTACAGTTCTTTTTATATATTAATTACACCACAGAGATAAATAAAATAATGATATGGGACTCATTAAAAGCTTACATATATGATAAAACCCTTACTTGGTGTAAAAAAAATCAGAGAATGGGATTCTGAATTATTAGATCTACAATCCAAACTTTTGTCAGTAAAAGCTGAAAAAAAATCAAAATCATTTGGAGATGAAAAAGAAAGTAGAAGTATGAAACAATAAATACAATGAAATTCTAATACATAAAACTAGTTTAGCTTTAGAAAAACTAAAAATTAATACTTTGGCCACTTCTCCCAAATATCTACATAATTTATCCACAAGAATCAAAATACAATCAAAAGCTAATAGCATTAAAAGTATCTTCCATGAAAAGGAAGGGAAAAATGTCTCAGATATAGGTGACATTCTTGATGCCTATAGAAATCACTATATGGAACATTTCCAAAAAGAAAATATACATATCGATCAATTAAATCTAGATGAAAAATGTTCTGATATAAAAAAATACCAGAAAAAATAAAACTAGATCTGCAAGCACCCATATCCTGCAACAAAATTACAGATAAAATAAAAGAGGGTAAAAATAATAAAGCTCCAGGTAAAGCTGGCATAATTATGGAAATATATAATTTTTTTCCTTCAAAGATACTATCCATATTCCATAAAACTCTATTAGAAATTCAGTCACAAGCTTTAAGACTACCCTCTTGGAGATATTCCTTAATCACACCAATCCTAAAGGAAAACAAATCCCCAAACCTCTGTACCTCATATAGACCTATATCATTATTAAATAATGACTATAAGATACTTATGACAGTATTATCTAACAGAATGCAAATACCACTATCCAAAACAATAAATAATGATCAAACTAGATTTATATATCATAGACACACGCATGACAATATTAAAATAATAATTTATCTTATAGATTATGGGCAGGATTCACGAAGGCTTGCACGGAGTCTAAGAGTAGTGTAAGACTCCATGCAGCCCTCGCAATCCAGGAACAGACCGAAATTCCGTGTAAGAGACCAGCTAAAACGTCTCTTACACGGACTGGGCGTGGATATGCTAATCACCTCACTTGCAGCCGAAAGGCATGCAAATGAGGTAGATTAGCGATCCACGAAGCCCAAACCAGCCCGTGTAAGAGCCGTTTTAGCTGCAGAAATGTACTCAGTTGACAACACGTGCACACATGCTTACATGGACTAGAATCTGCTTATTTGGGTTAAAATGCGTGCACACCAGCGCAAACAGGTTTACAGATCTTTAAACAGGCTCCTACATGCTTACTCTGCCTTACACGCGCGCACTCTGTATTACTCAAGGCCTCCAAGCACGCCAAGATGCACATACAGCGAGAAACTTTGGTGTTGGCCACAGTGTACACCTTCCATTTCTTGACTTTCCCATGCTTATCTGTTGACACTCCTCTTTTTCTGCTGTGTGATTGATATGTTTCACATACCACTTTGCTCGAATGAGCTTGCTTTCTTCCTGACATTCCCCCCTGTGATGTCACCTATCTCCTACTCTGTTACTCCCCCTTATCTAACTCTTACACTACACGGACTGTGCTCATTTGCTATGTGACAGTGTGATTCACTATCCTACCATTCATTTACATAGGATTGCCTACTAATGCTTAGTTACATGTCTTACACTCAGCTTCCACCCTTAGCAACCACTAGACGGTGGCCATGTTGTTTTTGGTCTGCTAGTCCCTGCATTGCAAATCCATGCATTACATAAAACCCACATTTGTGGGTTTCTAACCTTCATTTTTCAGTTTTATATAGCGCAGCCTGTTTGTGCGGGGCTGCGCTGCGTTTAAACGTCGCCGATCTCCGAAAAAAAAATTCTTTTTTTTTCATGTTTGCATCAGTTTACCATGCCAATGGCCACATATTTGGCCATTGGCATGCTGTCTGTAACATTTCCACACTTTATTTGGAGCTGTCATGGCTCTGTTGTGTTATTTGCAGTAACGTACTCAGTTGTCAACTGAGTACATTTCTGCAACTAACACGACTCTTACACGGGCTGGTTTCAGCTTCGTGGATCGCTAATCTACCTCATTTGCATGCCTTTCGTCTGCAAGTGGGGTGATTAGCATATCCACGCCCTGCCCGTGTAAGAGTCGTTTTAGCTTTCTCTTACATGGGATTTCGGGCTGTTCCTGGATCGCGATGGCTGCATGGAGTCATACACGGCTCTTAGACTCCGTGCAAGCCATCGTGAATCCTGCCCATAGTCTAAATAACCTAAGATGGATTTAACTTTATTATCTTTAAATACCAATGGCTTAAACAATCCTAGCAAGAGATCAAATCTACTGAAATATTTAAAACTAAACAAAGCACAAATTGTCTTCCTTCAAGAAACTAATTTCAAAACAAATGACAATTATAAATGGAATCCTAAGGAATATATGATGTTGGCACAATCCACTTTTAAGACAAAGGCAAAAGGGGTAACAATTTTATGGAAAACAAATGTGATTAACCCAGAAATCATTTATAAGTATGAAGATAAAGAAGGCCTTATGGCATCAGTAATACTTAAATATAATAACAGAATATGGACCCGAGCCAATATTTACTGGTTCCCAGGCATTGGAACAGGAACTGTTAAAAAACACTTGGATTTCATTTCCAATAATTATAAAGGCAACTTAATATTAGGAGGAGATTTTTAACTGTATATTTGATATTTATGAAACTACAAATAAAAGGCCGCTGCACACATCTGCTGTATCAGAAGCTTTAAACAAGTGGGTAGAATCATTTCATCTTGTAGATAATTTCAAATTTAAAGAAGATAAATCTTTGTTGTTTTCCCATCAAGATCACAGATTTGGTACCCAAACTAGAACAGATAAAATATTTGCTGCCCATGACTTACACTCTAAAATCATTAATTTCTCAATCACTCCCTGCCCCTTTTCAGACCACACTTCATTGATACTAAAACTTCAAAATGGGTACAAACCATTAATCTTTAACTCCAGAATTCCAACATATATATATAACTAAAATTAAAGAGTTTAAACCCTGGTTATTATCTGAATTACAGTTCTTTTTAGATATTAATTACACCACAGAGATAAATAAAATAATGATATGGGACTCATTAAAAGCTTACATATATGATAAAACCCTTACTTGGTGTAAAAAAAATCAGAGAATGGGATTCTGAATTATTAGATCTACAATCCAAACTTTTGTCAGTAAAAGCTGAAAAAAAATCAAAATCATTTGGAGATGAAAAAGAAAGTAGAAGTATGAAACAATAAATACAATGAAATTCTAACACATAAAACTAGTTTAGCTTTAGAAAAACTAAAAATTAATACTTTGGCCACTTCTCCCAAATATCTACATAATTTATCCACAAGAATCAAAATACAATCAAAAGCTAATAGCATTAAAAGTATCTTCCATGAAAAGGAAGGGAAAAATGTCTCAGATATAGGTGACATTCTTGATGCCTATAGAAATCACTATATGGAACATTTCCAAAAAGAAAATATACATATCGATCAATTAAATCTAGATGAAAAATGTTCTGATATAAAAAATACCAGAAAAAATAAAACTAGATCTGCAAGCACCCACATCCTGCAACGAAATTACAGATAAAATAAAAGAGGGTAAAAATAATAAAGCTCCAGGTAAAGCTGGCATAATTATGGAAATATATAATTTTTTTCCTTCAAAGATACTATCAATATTCCATAAAACTCTATTAGAAATTCAGTCACAAGCTTTAAGACTACCCTCTTGGAGATATTCCTTAATCACACCAATCCTAAAGGAAAACAAATCCCCAAACCTCTGTACCTCATATAGACCTATATCATTATTAAATAATGACTATAAGATACTTATGACAATGTTATCTAACAGAATGCAAATACCACTATCCAAAACAATAAATAATGATCAAACTAGATTTATATATCATAGACACACACAACAATATTAAAATAATAATTTATCTTATAGATTATGGGCAGGATTCACAAAGGCTTGCACGGAGTCTAAGAGTAGTGTAAGACTCCATGCAGCCCTCGCGATCCAGGAACAGACCGAAATTCCGTGTAAGAGACCAGCTAAAACGTCTCTTACACGGACTGGGCGTGGATATGCTAATCACCTCACTTGCAGCCGAAAGGCATGCAAATGAGGTAGATTAGCGATCCACGAAGCCCAAACCAGCCCGTGTAAGAGCCGTTTTAGCTGCAGAAATGTACTCAGTTGACAACTGAGTACGTTTCTGCAAATAACACAATGGAGCCATGTCAGCTCCAAATAAAGGGTGCATATGTGTCAGGCAGCATGCCAATGGCCAAATATGTGGCCATTGGCAAGGTACCCCGATGCAAATATGAGAAATAAATATTTTTTTTTTCAGTGATCGCCGATGTTTAAACGCAGCGCAGCAACGCGCAAATGGGCTGCGCTATATAAAACATAAAAATGAAGGTTATAAACCCACAAATGTGGGTTTTATGCAATACATGGATTTACAATGCAGGGACCAGCAGACCAAATACAACATGGCCACCGTTTAGTGGTTGCTAAGGGGGGAAGCTGAGTCTAAGACATGTAACTAAGCATTAGTAGGCAATCTGATGTAAATGAGTGTTAGGATACTGAATCCCACTGTCACATAGCAAATGAGCACATTCTGAGTAGTGTAAGAGTTACATAAGGGGGAGGAACAGAGTAGGAGATAGGTGACATCACAGAGGGGAATGGCAGAAAGAAATGAAGTTCATTGGAGGTCAGTGTTACATGACAGATGTCAGACACATATCATGGAAAGAGGAGTGCCACAAGATAAGCATGGACAAGTCAAGAAATGGAAGGTGTACACTTTTGCTTACACCAAAGTTTCTTGCTGGGCGTGCATGCGCATGTGTGCGCGCCATGAGGTGCGAGTAGGGCAGTGTGCACGCGTGTAAGGCAGACTGAGCATGTGGGAGCCTGTTGGCAGACTTGTAAGACTGTTTGCGCTGGTGTGCACGCATTTTAACCCGAATAAGAAGATTCTACACAGTGTAAGCATGTGTGCGTGCGTGTAAGCCACTGTGAGCGTGTTTCTGCTGGTATGCACGTTGCTCCCCCCTGAGGAAACAAAAAGGAAAAAGGAAGCAACAGAATTAGTAGGAAGCTAGCAGAGAATACTGCTGGAGCTAGCAGGTGAAAACAATTAGAAGCAGGCAATTACACAGGCTGAATAGTGGCCCAGCCAAGCACTTAAAACTCTGCAAACAGCAGTGCAGGATGTTTCTCTCAAGAGACACTGCAAGACAGGAGTAAGCTATTAGAAGTGAAAACTGAAAAAGCTGAACTTGGAGCAGAAATGCTAGGAGCTGCCATAGTTGTCATTAAGGAGACATAGGCGACTTACGGAGGGTGGTGACAATGCAAATGGTGCCAGACAACCCACAGTGAGGAGACAGAGAAGAGTGTACAGGCCCAGGGTCGCCTACCACGGGTTACATGAGCTGGAGATAGTGGAGCGCTATAGAGTGGACAGAGACCTCCTGCAGCAAATTGTTGAGCTGTGCAGGCCACGCCTCACACACAGAACCAACAGAGGGAACCCATCCCAGTGGAAACCAAGGTATGTGTTGGCCTAAGAATACTAGCAACAGGTACCTTCCAGAGACCAACTGGTGATATGATGGGGATATCACAGGCATCAGCCTCCAGGGTACTGCACCAGTTTCTGGATGCCATGTCAGCACATGTCAGTGATCATGTATATTTCCCCAATGCCCGTGAGGTATTGGCCAGCAATATGCGTCTCTTCCAGCAAATAGCGGAATACCCTGAGGTAGTGGGTGCAATAGACTGCACGCACATACACATCAAAGCACCAGCCGGTGAGCAGGGTAGGGCCTACATAAACCACAAGGGCTTCCCCTCCATCAACTGCCAGGTCGTGTGTGATGCCCAGGGCATAATAATAAATGTGTGTGCTGGCTGCCCTGGGAGCTACCATGATTCCCATATATGGCATTTGACACAGCTGTACCAGACATTTGCCAATGGGGACATCCCACATGGACACCTAGTGGGGGATGCAGGTTATGCACTGGAGCCGTGGCTGATGACACCCATCAGAAACGCACACACACCTGAACAGGAATGCCATAATGAGGCACACGCACAAACACGTAATGTAATAGAGTGTGTGTTTGGGCTGCTCAAGTCACGGTTCCGGTGTCTGGACACATCTGGTGGAGCCTTGCAGTACTCACCAACTACATGTACCCAAATTGTCATGGTATGTGCTATGTTACATAATATGATCTTGCGAAAACAGCTGCAGCAGGACCAGCATAGGGCCGGGCAAAACAGCCCCCCACCATTACCAAGGCCATCACAGGCAGAGCGTGACTCGGAGGAGTAACAACCTGAGCCTGCCCCAGTAGGCAGAAGGAGGCGTGCCCAGTATGCCCTGGCCTTGGCAAAGAGGCAACGCATAGCACATACACTGGCTTAGTAGGAACCCTGGGAATGATACCCCTCTCTGACTCACTCATATAATAACAGGGATGCCTAAAATGACATAACCTGCTCTCAAACATGTACAGGGAGTGTAGTATGTGCATCCAACAGAGGCAGCCCTGCAGCACCACCCAAGGCATGAATGCCATGTGTTAAGCAATGTAACACCATGTAGTATATGCAAACTTGATGACCCTGACTAACATCTTACCCTCGCCAAGCATGATGCTACAATATGACGATGAGATGATCAATTGCAATAATTGGCTGAAGTATTGCTTTAGTCAAAGGGGATCCAATGTTTGCCAGCCTGGGATGACATGCTGAGCATGACATGATGCTCCACCTGCTAGGGGTGGCGTGCACCTATCAGTCCTGGCCTTATGGATACTGGCAAAGGCTGTTGTTACCCACAGCGTGCCTTGAATAGGTAAGGCTCAAAACACAAACCCACCTCCATAGGTATCACAAGGGATAAGAACCTAGATGTAATGCTACCCAATGCCAGAAGTCTAAACAGCAAGATGCATGCAGTCTAAACTCCCCCAGTATGGAGAATGTTGATATCTGTCCTGTAACAGAAAACTGGGTCAAGGCTCACAACAGCACCCTAACACTACCAGGTTACACCTCATACTGTGCTGTACAGCCTAAAAACATGGAACAAGCTACAAAAGGAGGGTGACTAGCAATAATTGTCAAGGATAACCACACCCCCATGTTGGTACCACAACAAGAAGCAGCATGGACTAGCCATGGTCAAGTAACAGTGGCTAAAACTGCCTCCTAGTTTATAGCCTGCTACAGACTACCATCCTAACACCAGGAACTGCACTTGGCCTATGTTGGAATACATGAATATATCAAGCCCTCCAAACCACATTATATTGGGTGACTGAAAATACTCAAACATAGACTGGGAGCATTATTCTAGCTCCAACACTGTAGGATAAAAGTTCCTAGAATCCATAAACCAAAATGTCCAGAAACAACGTACCACTCCCACAAGAGGGGTAAGCATACTGGATGTGATAATCAGCAACATGGGTACTGGATGGCAAGATGAGAAGTGTATCCCTCACTGGTAAGACCAGACCATAGAGTAATCACACCGGATATACACATCCTGACCACAGTCCCTGGCCAGAAAACCACAGTGAAAAACATGTGTAAAGCAAAAGTTGCACTCCTCCAAACTGATGTGGAATCCATTAAAGGCCCTGTGCAGGTGCAAAATATGGGCCACACCTCAGAACCTGTTATACAGGCATTCCATGAACACTGCCAGGAATGCATGGATTATGCAATCCCAAATAAAACCAAGACACAATGCCATACACGCAGGCATCTGGCATGGTGGACTCCAGCCATTACCAAACCATGCAAGAGAATGAGGAAGCTACTACATGATAGAGCAAACATAAAAAGGGAAGTAATCACTGATCAGTAGTATGGCAATAAAATATGTCCACTCATACAATCCATTAAGGCCAGCTACAAGTTGAATCTGTGAATCTTGAGGCAATGTTACACCTACCCCATGTACACAGACAACCCTCACCTCCCCCCAAGAAATACAAATATATGTGAGAAATGCAACCATTTATCCAAACCGGAGGCTGAGCTCTCTCAACTCAGTACTGTCAAAACTAGTCAGGAGGAGAAGGCAACCACACACACCACAAACCCAGTCTCACATAGACCTATCACAACTGCAAACCAAAGACATAAACACAGAAAAACATTCCCGGAGGCCCTAATTACAAACACATCACATCAACAGAGGCCTCCAAAGCAGACACCCAAGCAACCACTACCTCCAAACATAGCACATGCAACACATAGTACACAAAGCTGGTGTGCCAAACAGTCACAGGCCAGAAGGAGAAACAACATGCCTGATACAGTTGTAATAGGTGACTCCATAGTCAGGCACACTGCTGTCCCGCTCACCAGACTGAACAAGGGAAAGGGTGCAGTAAGCTGCCTGTAGGCTGCTACAATACGCCACATAACACAAGTACGCAGGTCACCCCAAAGCAAGTAGAAATATGATGCAGTCATTGTCCATGCTGGCATGAATGACCTGAGATGTACCTCCCCAGACTACATGAAAAGAGACATAGATGAGCTCTCCGATTATGTAGTCCAGGCCGGTATGACACTGACCGTGTGCAGCATCCTACCCTCACCAAGATTGATGCCACAGTACAAACACAGAATGATCAGCTTTAACAAGTGGCACAATTACTGGTGTCATTCCAAGGGGATCCAATGTCTGTCTGCTTGGGATGTCATGCTTGACAAGCCACGCTGCTGTGCCAGGGATGGCTTGCACCTGTTATCCCTGGGCATCTGGATATTGGATAAGGCTCTTGCCACCTCCCTAGAGCCTTTCGTAGGCAAGGCTGAAAAGACTAACCCACCTCCCTAGAAAACATAAGTGGAAAGAAACATAAGGGTAATGCTGCCCAATGCCAGATGTGTAAACCTCAACATGCATGCTCCCGAGGCCCTCCCCAGTATGGAGAACATCGATGTCCGTGCAGTGACAGAAACCTGCAGCAAGGCTCCTGACAGCACACCAGCACTACCAGGTTATACCTCATATCATGCGTTATGGCCCCAAAACCTGGACCAAAACATAAAAGGAGGGGGAGTATCCATATTCAGCACAGACACCCACACGTCCAGGTAACTGACAATGCACGAAGCAATGGAGACCACCCATGTGCAACTAACCGTAGGCAAAACTGCTGTACAGTCTGTAGCATGCTACAGACCACACTCTCACACACAGGAACCCCACTCAGCCGTCCTGAAGACACTGGACAGTATGAATGTCTCACCAAATACCAAACAAGGTACTCACAAATTACCACATAGGTGGTAATCCATTATGTATGGAAGGAGTAATCAGGGACCTAGGGACACAAGTGGACAGTAACCTGTCATGTAACACTCACATTGCCAACATGGCTAGGAAGACTGTCTATATTGGACACCGTATCATGAAAGGATTCACATCTACGTCAACAGAGGTCATTGTGCCCCTATACTGTTCATTTATCAGACCCATAATCTAGTACAATGCCTCATTTGGGATGTACCTTTCCCGACACCTGCAGCAGTTAGAAAGACCTCAAAGGTACCTCACCAAGAGGATAAAGGGTCTCAAATATATGTCATATGCTGCCTGGCTGTAGACACCCCATCTGTATGCAGTCACATACTGCCTACGCAGAGGCGTTGTATGCATGTTGTACAAGGCCATGTCCAACACAGGAGTAATGGACATGCTCCACCCCAGAAAACCCAAATCCATCGGAGCTGTGAGAGTGAGAGATGTCAACCTCAACACATAATGAAATAGGATGTGCTGGAGGGACAGATACATAACCCAGAGGCTCCCTACACCCTGGAACGGAATCCCACTCTATGTTAGGCAGAGCCCCTCACTGACTCTCTTCAACAGGAATCTTTCCAAGTGGATGGATGATCGTAGATGTACACTGGGGGTCTTCACTGTGTCACGTCCAGACAGAGGCACAGTAAAGTAAATCATAAATGGCCATAATATTCACATAGCAGGGGGTGGCAAAAGCCACACACACTCTGGCTAGGCTTATAAATGCCCTAGGGCGGATAGCCTAGTATGAACCTATGAACCTATGAAGATACAAATTGTACAGGACACTAAGGATAATCACAAGGATTTCTTAACTGATGGTAGGAACCTTGTTGGGAATTCACAGATATGCTCTGAATCACTCAAATATTACAAACAACATACCAAACACACACACATATTGCCAACATCCAACCTGACAGGTGCAGTGCAACCCCCCCCCCCAAAATGCAAAATATCTATCCCAGCAGAGTGCTGGCCCCCTGACATTGCAGATGCTGAGGTAACAGCCAGCATCTACAAAGCAAAACACATAGCATCAATGGTATGAGATGGTGTCCTGGGCTGAGTCCAACATGGACTCCAAGAAGAATGGAATGCCAAATAACACTACTGTAAAAAACTTGTAACCAAACACTTCCTCACAAAACACCAAACAGATTGCGGTCCCAGTCAACAATGAAGGATGTCTTCTAGAGTTCAATCAAATGCAGCCAGGAATACACCAAAAAATTGTTTATTGCACAAAATGATCCATAGTAGTAAAAAAACGATAGTCCTGTATACAACCAGAGCCTTAGATCAAGCGCTTTCGTCTCCAATCAGAGACTTCATCAGAATCCAAGGATTAACAATACTAGCACCCTTTTCTACTAACCAGCTGGCATCTAATTAAATAATTAATTAATTAATTTCATTTTCTTAAGGTAAAACCTTACCAAAAATACTTTTAAGAACATTTGAAAATCTGTATGAATAAGTAATTTACAGATTAAAATAAACACAATAAATAGGTATTAAACACACAATAAATATGAATATAAGAGATATATATAATAAGCATAATGGTGAACAAATATATGATAATTGTAATAAATATATATGTATATGTGTATGTGTATGCTAAAATATTTAAATATATCTATGTATGTAAAAAGCCACTGCAATGAAATACTAATATAATATATAATATCCACAAACAGGGACCAATGGTGCAAAAACAACTAAGAAACGAAAATAAGCACCACCAACCAAGAATGAACACGAACAGTGAAAAAGGATCCAAAAACAGTTTATTCCACAAACGCTAGTACAAATACAACACGTTTTCGTCATCAACTTCCTCAGTGAATGAAAAGCAACCACTTACTACCATATATATACACATTCCTACCAACATCAATTAAATTAATTAAATCAATTCTTAAAAACACAGTTTATCAATTAATTATTTCTGAAATAAAACATTTTCACAAAATGTAAAACTCGTATATTTAATAATTTAATTAAAACCACATCTAATGCTCACACCAATTTTAAAATTCATCCAAAGCTTTTCGTAAATAAATAAATAAAAATTAATAAAAGTAAAAACATTTTAATTCAATCTTTTAACCTGTAATGTACTGTGTATGTCTCCATCAAGTGGTGAAACTGAATATGGCATTTAAATTAAATAGTTGTAACAAAATGTGTGTACATAATCTGTTTAAAAGCTTGATAAAAATAATCCTTTTAAATTGACTTTAAATGAATGTTTTCACTACCTCCTATATGTAATAAATATATTAGACAATGGTAGAAGTTAAAGTTTAGCAGATCTAATTTTAAGTACAGGTGCAAGAGATACCATTTCATTAAGACCCAGAGGGCTACTAGAATCCAACACAAGTTGCCAGTAAAGTTCCCTATACTCAACAAGTGTTTCCCACATACCAACCCTTGGACTCATCGCAACTACTTCGAAAATGAAAAATTGAAAGCCAGATGTTTTACAAGTGATGGTGTGCTTGTATAGTGCATTTTTCTCATTTTTTGTTCTCATTTCATATAGATGCTCGTAGATCCTCTGCTTTAACTTCCTTTCGCTTTTCCCAATGTAAAATGATTCACATACCTTGCAAGTTGCTATGTAAACAATCCCTTTGGTGTTACAGTTAGCATAAGTATTCAACGTTAATTTCCTTTTCCTAGAATTTAAATAAATATAGTCTCCTGTTGATAAAAATGTACAATAATTGCAACACCTACATTTATATAAACCCTTCTTCTCTTTTTTTGCCACTCAATATGTTTCCTTGAACTGAACCCCTCTCTAATATATTTTTAATGGTGTTACCTTTTCTATATATGTAAACCAATTCTTTTTCAAAAATATACTTCAAGTCTGAAATTTTCGAAAAATTGCTCCATTCCTTATCAAAGATTTTCTTGATACCTCTAGAGTTACCATCATACGTTGTAATCAAACTAGATGTATAATCTTCTTTTGGTTTGTTTACTTCTTTTGTTCCATCCAAGATTTGAGTTTTACCTAAAATAGGAGCAAATCTATCATTTCTCTTTTTACATACTTCTTCTGAAATTTTATCAAAAAATTCCCTTGGATATCCTGTATTTAAAAACAATTCTCTAAGTGTTCTTACCTCACTTAAAAAGACCTCATCATCAGAGGTCATCCTGCTTAACCATACTAACTGTCCCTTTACCACCCCTTTCTTCTGATGTGGTGGATGGGAACTAGTGTAGTACAAATAAGAGTTAGAAAAGGTTTCTTTTCTGTAAACCTTAGAAGCAAAGTGACCATTGTTTTTGGTAATGTGAACATCAAGGTAAGTTAGTTCATGTTGATTAAAATTAAAAGTAAACTCCAGGAAATCAGTAGTGTTATTTACATATTCTACTAACTTGTCAAAGTTTTCATGTTCGCCAATCCACAAAAAACATAAATCGTCCAAAAATCGACCATATAAAATCCAATAACCCTGGTAGGGTGAATTCAAAAGATATTTGTTTTCCCAATAAATCATAATAATGTTGGCATATGTGGGAGCACAATGTGCCCCCATGGCTACTCCCTTTTCTTGTTTAAAATATTCACCCTGAAAGTATATGTAATTATTTTTCAAGACCGTTTCCATAAGGGTTAATACCACTCTGAAGTCTTTGTGTGAGATTTTTTTACTGTCAACTAACATTTCTTCAAACCATTCCATGCCGAGATTGTGTGGTATACACGTAAACAAATCCACAACATCAAGCGTACCAAATGCAATGCTGTCACAAAACAAAGAAGGTTCCAATTTTCTCAAAAAATCCCAGGAGTCTACCAATACATTCTTGTTTCCTTCTAACACACATTTCACCTTTGAATCCACAAACTTGGCTAGTGGTGCTGTCACGGATCCTTCTGCTGAGACAATAGGTCTTAGCGGTGGGTCCTGTGAATTTTTGTGCACCTTCGGGATTCCAAATATGCATGGCACCTTTGACTTCTCCACGTGTAAAAATTTGTGTGTTTCAAAATCAATTGAACCCTCTAACAATAGGTCATTTAATAACACTCTTATTCTTTTGTATGCAATGTTGATTTCATTGATAGATACTCTGGAATATTTGTCAGAGTCATTAAGAATATCCATCATTTTCCCCTCGTATTGAATACTATCCATTAATACCACCCCTCCACCTTTGTCGGGTTTCATAACCCTGACACTCCTGTTGTTGCTAATTTCCTTCAGGACATCCATTTCACTAGGAGTTAAATTGGGGTGTACATATTGATGGTTCAGGTTTGATCATAGTTCTCTTTCCACTTTTAATTCAAAATTTCTAAGTTGTGGGTGCAATGGTGGGTTGAAAGTACTTCTACGTTTCAAACATTCATTTCCAATACTTATATTTTTTCCATTAAAGAACAACTCTAAATTTTTCTTCCTAATGAATAGTTTTATGTCAACAAGTAATTTAAAAATATTGGTTCTTTGATTGGGAATAAAACCAAAACCTTTTATAAATAAATCAAAAAAAGTTTTGTTAATGGAAACACTAGAAAAGTTAAAAATGTTAAAATCCTTAAATGTCCATTTGTTCCCTTCGTGTGTAAAAACATTCATTAATTCCAAGCCTGCCCTTTCCTCCACTGGGGCCTCCAGGCCCTCCCCATGTAGTTTTTTGAACAATAGTCTACAGGTTCTTTATCCATTAGTCTTTCAGACCTTCTTAGTGGGGGATACTCAGCCACATCATTGTTACTATCCCCAATCTCAGCTTCTTCCCACACAGTTTCACCAAAAGGTTCTTTACCCCATCTTCCGTAACCCCTTCCCTGTGTTAATTTTGGTTTTGGGTAGTGGGTTTTGTTCTTGCATTCATTTAAGTCTCTATCTATTTTACCAAGTTTCCTGTCTAAAACTTCTTTATATCTAGTTTCAACATCCTTTAGTAATTTGTGGTACTTTTCATTTTCTACTTCAACAGTATACAATAAATCATTTGTAATACCCTTATTGATATTATTTATATCAATGAACAGTTTCTCCATTTCCCTTTCATTGTTTTTGACAATTGCTCTCATAATGTCGAATCCGCAATTGTCAAAAACAGAAATTAAATCATTATGAAAATCAGTACCATCAATAACATTGTTTGGGTACTTACATACCCTAAGACCCTTTGGTACTATTTTCTGTTTTAAACAGTGCTTCAAGTATGAACAATCCATTTCCAACATTTTGTATTTAAAAAGATAGAAATCCAAGTCCTTTAACATTGTATTATAACTCGCATTAGTGCTTGTGTTACACCGTTTGGTGTTGAAGTCAAATTTAACATTTAAAAATTCGGATAGCCGAAATTCGCTACCTGAAAGTACTCTATCCCTTTCTGCTGATAAACGCGAACCTCCTCGTTTGTCTCCACCTCTCGTTGTTTCTTTACTGCCCACAGTAGTGTTAGGAATGGTAAGGTGGGGAAAATCGTCCAAACTGCTGTTGGCAACAACTGTTCCGTTTTCCCCTCGTTCATTGACTTCACTAGGCAGCATTTCTTTACGTGAAACACCAACTGCAGGCACATTGGATTGCTGAGCCTCTTCCTGGTTCCCAGGTATCGGTGGTGACGATAACAGCGTAGCTAGAGATTGGCTGATTGGGGTCAATAGTGCTACCAGCTGTGTCAACTGTCCGATAAGTTTTCGAACCTCTCCTGTTTCAGATCCTCTGAAGGTATTGTCCATGCCAGCCCTGGAATCCATCTCGAACTAGTAACCACAAACAGGGACCAATGGTGCAAAAACAACTAAGAAACGAAAATAAGCACCACCAACCAGGAATGAACATGAACAGTGAAAAAGGATCCAAAAACAGTTTATTCCACAAACGCTAGTACAAATACAACACGTTTTCGTCAATATATAAATATATATATAATATATAAATATATATGTATATTTAAAATCTTTAAAAAATATAAATATAATATAAATAGAAATGCTGATATAAATACAAATACAAATATACTAGGGGAAGTAACATAGCGCATGAATACATATTGTACTGTTTAAAAATATGTTCAAACAGTATATATAAAATATTTTTAAAAATGATTAAAATTTCATTAAAATTAATAACACAGTA
Source organism: Protopterus annectens (assembly GCF_019279795.1). Taxonomy (NCBI): domain Eukaryota; kingdom Metazoa; phylum Chordata; order Ceratodontiformes; family Protopteridae; genus Protopterus; species Protopterus annectens. Next base: position 567,304,566 of record NC_056728.1, on the reverse strand, counting down.
TGTATATTTATATTTAATACCTATTTATTGTGTTTATTTTAATCTGTAAATTACTTATTCATACAGATTTTCAAATGTTCTTAAAAGTATTTTTGGTAAGGTTTTACCTTAAGAAAATGAAATTAATTAATTAATTAATTATTTAATTAGATGCCAGCTGGTTAGTATACAAGGGTGCTAGTATTGTTAATCCTTGGATTCTGATGAAGTCTCCGATTAGACTTAATCTAAGGCTCTGGTTGTATACAGGACTATCGTTTTTTTACTACTATGGATCGTTTTGTGCAATAAACTATTTTTTAGTGTATTCCTGGCTGCAAATAACACTACTGCTCAATGTTAGCTTTACCACAGGATATGTACTCAAAGAGCAGTGTACAACAACAGTGGTCCTTCTCCACAAAGGTGTTGCCTGAATGGATACTGCAAACTACCACCCCAGAATCCTGACAAGCTTGGTCTGCAAAGCTATGGAAAGGATCAGCATGTACCTCAGACATAAAGATATTGGGGACCTACTGACACTAGACCCTACCCAGTGTGGCTTTCTTAAGTGCAGATCCTGCCCCTTAAACATGTTTGACTCATTTGAAACAGTCATTAAGGTCATTGATGAGGGGAATGTGGTCCACACAGCCTAGCTGGACATTGCAAAAGGCTTCCATACAATACCCCACGTGTTCATTATAGATAAGCTCACCAGCTTAAATATAAACCCCTATGTCAGTAGAGGGGTTGCAAACCAGACCAAGGACAGAACTGAAATGGTCAGAAATGCTGCAGCCATGTCAGACTACAAACCAGATATAACTGGCATCCCACAAGGCTCGGTCCTGGGACCTCCCTTGTTTGGTATATATGTCCCATAGGTACAGGCCAACATGGAAGGACTGTGTCTGAACAAGTTTGCAGAGGACTACAAACTGGCCACCATATCTGACCCTCCAGCTGACACAAGCATCCCACAAAAGGGTCACATAGAAACAGACAACTGGTGCCATAGCCATGTCAGCAAGCTAATTGCAGAAAAGTGTATAGTCAACCCCTGTGGATATACAGTAAGTGCCCACCAATTACCACATAGGTGTTAACCCATTAAGTACTTAAGATGTAATAAGAGACCTGGGGACACAAGTTGATAGATATCTTGCATTGGACAAGCATGTGGCTGTAGTGGTTACAGAAACATACCATATACCCACCTAATCATGAAGGTAGTCAGATCTAGATCAGGGAGGTCATTGTGGCTCTGCAGTCATCCTTCATCAGCGTCACAATTGACTACAATGGCCCCTGTGGGATGTACCTCAGCAGACACCTCCATCAACTGGAAAGACCCCAAAAGTACCTCACTAGGAGTATCAAAGAGCTTGAACAGATGCCATGTGTTGCCTGATTAAACAAACTGCAGCTCCACACACTGCCATACTGCCTGCCCAGAGGCAAGCTGTGCCTGATGTATAAAGCCATGTCCAAGCTGGAATCAATGAACATGCTGCACCTTGTACAATCTGAATGGCAGTGAGCTATGCACATGAGAGACCTGAACCCCAGCACTGACATACATAGGACAAGCTGTACTGAATGATCCATAACACAGAAGCCACCCCCACTCTTGAGTAAACTCCCAGTACAGGTTAGCCAGAGAGTCACTCATCGACTCTCCTCAAGAGGAATCTTGATGAGTGGATGGGAGATGGTAGGTTTACCCTGGGTATCACTGTTATGTCACGGGTAGACGGAGGCACAGTATACTAACCATAACATATGTCATGGCAAACTCCAGTTACAATGTGTGTCGAAGGACAAACACACTCTCTGACTAGCATTAGAAATGGCCTAGGGCACATCGCTAGTGTTTGCCAATGTCCACCTATGTTGTGGAATACACTACCAACGTTGGACAAGCCTGGTTTAAGTAGTCCATATCTGAACATAATGCAACATGGTCATATGTACACAACTGGCCCCTAAACAGTCTGTTGTGCTCACTATGAAAATTTAAAGCAGTGGTAGGACTAAAACCCAGGATACTGTCCACCACAGTGAAAGTACTGAACCAGTACACTATATGGTACTACAGTGTTAGGTCAGTATGAAAGGATGTTGACAACTGTATGCAAAGTATCCCATGCAAACCCTGCAGGCACAGTATAATCCCTGTTGTGTTCAGACATGAAGCAGTTGGCCAGTAAGTACACAACATGACACCCAACACACAACCATAAACGTGAGATATTGTTGAAGTTCACACTCATCCACAAATGTGGTGGACTGCAGAGTTCAACATATGGAAAGCTCACACTGGGCATGCTCGCACACTTTGATAAATGAGACATATGTCAGACAACATGCCATGGAAAGGCTGAACTGGGCATGCTCACACACTTGGGCCATATCTCAGTTTAGCAGTTGGCCACACATATCTGGTATTTGTACGTGTTATTCCAGGAACCAACCACATTACAGCAATCTGCCCAGTGCACACAGTTAAATGACTACAGAGACATAAGTGATATAGTGGATCCCTCTCATATTCAAACATCTTCCACAGATACACAAGTTGCTCATAGAAACAGGGAATGCTATGGCAATAAAGACCTGCAAACAGTCTATCAGCAACAAATATTGTGCATCTGACAATTAAACATATGGGTGTAGAGGTCAATACTAGGCTGTTTGCCCTAGGGAATGAAAGCTTAGCCAGAGTGTGCTTGGCGTCTGCATCCCCAGTACAGTAGGCTACTGTGCCACTGTAAAGTAGGTCACATAAGGCACCGTTTGAGGCTAGTGTGCTGTGCCTCCATCAAGCAGGGACACAGTGGAGATTCCAGGGGTTGAATTTGCTATGCCACATCCATGTTGTTGATGTGTGCTGGAAGAGGGTTGGTGAGGACCTCTAACAGTAAGTGGGCATCAATAACAGACTGAGGGGAGCTTTATCTGCAGTGTCTGGACAATTTCACTGTCAACACTTTGTCGTGATGATTATGAGGGATTGAAGTGTCATGCCAGTACTGTTCAGAGATGTCCTCCCTCTGTGGGCTACTGCTCTGCAATGTATTAGCTCACTCCGTCTGTTGGACAGCTCATATATGGCTGGTGTACACCTGACAGGGTGTCCTGTTGTGGAGGAGTCATGGGTATATTTGGGATAGCATGATCAATGCAAACCTTCCACATGCTCATAGAATGCAATTGTCAAGGATTATGCAGAGTGGCCTGTATACTCCCCAGCATGGGTCCTTTGAAGTCTTCCACCCCAGTCTTCACAAGTGCAAAGTCTGCTTTTGATAAATATACTTTGTTTGCAGTGACAACCTTGCCTGGGGGTGGGGATGGGATATGGATGTCCAGGGAAAGGTGGGTATGGTCAGACATCAACAATGGTGGTCTACCTCTGGTGTGGAACAGTGAGTACCCATGTTGCAGATGGTCAGGTGCAATATGTATTCCCCCTTGTGGCTGTGGTGAGTGGTCCTGCCATAGCACATGGATTCACAAATTGTAGTGGCTGTAGGGTAATGTTGTAGAGGCCTGAGTAGTTCCCACACACAATATACCTGTACCTGACGTTAACAACTGGAATGGTGTATGTGAACACCTTCATATCTTGGCACTGTTCCCAGGGAAGCAAAGTGTGTGTCCCAGATGTGGGAGGGGTGGTCTGAACTAGTTGTGTTGTGTGTTACAGGTCCTGTGGTCACGAAGCATGGTATAAAACATAACTGCCAGTGCTGATGTGCATATCTGACCCTGAAGTAGGTGGCTGCAAATGCATATATATTCTATCCCCCACCTGACAGGTACTAATAGATGTACATACCTCTGTATAAATAATGATGTCAGCACCCTATAAATACAGCAGGTGCAAAACAGATGCCCTGTAATTCGGATAGTGCGCTCTGCTAATGCGTCTCCCTCAAGTGTCATAATATAGTTAGGTAGGGGTTTGAATCCTGCAAATGCTCAGTGCATGTGTGTGTGTGTGTGTGTGTGTGAGCGGGGTTGGTGTGTGTGCAATTCTGTGTGAGAGAAATGTCCCTTTTGGCAACTAGGAAAACACACTACAGGATGCACATTCCCCTTTCTAAACACTGATGATGTCAGCACCCTATAAGTACAGCAGGAGAAGGGAAACCTTCCAGTAATGCAAATAGCGCGCTCTGCTAATGCATCCATCTTGAGTGTCATAACATAGTTTGGTAGGGGTTTGAATCCTGCAAATGGCAAGTGTGTTTGGGTGAGGGGAGTTAGTGTGTGTGCAATTCTGTGTGAGAGAAATGTCCCTTTCGGCAACTAGGAGAACACACTACAGGATGCACATTCCCCTTTCTAAACACTGATGATGTCAGCACCCTATAAGTACAGCAGGAGAAGGGAAACCTCCCACTAATGCATCTGTCTTGAGTGTCATAACATAGTTAGGTAGGGGTTTGAATCCTGCAAATGGCAAGTGTGTGTGTTTGGGTGAGGGGGGTTAGTGTGTGTGCAATTCTGTGTGAGAGAAATGTCCCTTTTGGCAACTAGGAAAACACACTACAGGATGCACATTCCCCTTTCTAAACACTGATGATGTCAGCACCCTATAAGTAAAGCAAGAGAAGGGAAACCTCCCAGTAATGCGAACAGCGTGCTCTGCTATTGCATCCGTCTTGAATGTCATAACATAGTTAGGTAGGGGTTTGAATCCTGCAAGTTTGGGTGAGAGGGGTTAGTGTGTGAGCAATTCTGTATGAGAGAAATGTCCCTTTTGGCAACTAGGAAAACACACTACAGGATGCACATTCCCCTTTCTAAACACTGATGATGTCAGCACCCTATAAGTACAGCAGGAGAAGGGAAACCTCCCAGTAATGCAAATAGCGCGCTCTGCTAATGCGTCCGTCTTGGGTGTCATAACATAGTTAAGTAGGGGTTTGAATCCTGCAAGTGTGTGTGTTTGAGTGAGGGGGGTTAGTGTGTGTGCAATTCTGTGTGAGAAAAATGTCCCTTTTGGCAACTAGGAGAACACACTACAGGATGCACATTCCCCTTTCTAAACACTGATGATGTCAGCACCCTATAAGTACAGCTGGAGAAGAGAAACCACCCAGTAATGCAAATAGCGCGCTCGGCTACTGCGTCTCGTACTAATGTCATAACATGGTTAGGTAGGGGTGTGAATCCTGCAAATGGCAAGTGTGTGTGTGTGGTGGGGGGGGGTGGAAGTAGGGTGTGTGCAATTACATGCGTGAGAGAACTGACCCTTTTGGCAACCAGTACAACACACCAGCTGCTGCATATTCCAATCTCTATGCAGAGATGATGTCAGCACCCTACAAGTACAGCAGAAAAGGGCAAATCTCCCAGTAATGCAAATAGCATGCTCTGCTACTGCATCTCTCAGTACTGTCATAGCACAGTTAGTTATGGCTTTGAATTCCACAAATGCCACATGTGTTTTTGTCACACAGAATGCCCATGTGTGTGGGTTGTTGTTCACAATAATGCATGACATCGATTAAACCAGTAATGGCAATGCACACAGATGATGTATATGTGTGCCAAATACACATATATACCTGTGACCTTCAATAGTTCCCATGTCTGACGCCTGCCACATGTGAATACATGGTATTTGCATTGGATAACATTATGACTGTGGTTTTCTGTGCGGGTGCTGCATGTGGTATTTGTATATACAGTGTGAGTTGTATATGGTATCATCCTAGCAGCGAGGGATACACATCTGGTCTGGGGCATATAGTCTACATGTTGTTGATGAACAGGTGCTGCATGTTTTCACCTGTTGTGGGAGTGGTAACAAGTTGTTCCATAGCAATGCAGTGACTACATGCTAGGAACCTTTCAGCTAGGGTGTTGTAGCTACAGTAATTCATCAGCATTCAGTAATACTTCAGCATTCTTGGTGAGGGTATGATGCCAACCAAGGTCAGGGTCATACCAGCCTGTGCCACATGCTCAGAGAGCCCTTCTATATTCCCTATCATGTAGTCCAGGGAGGTACATCACAGGTCAGCCATAGTGGCATGGACAATGACTGAGTCATATGTGTCCATGCATCTGACTGACCTGTATGCTTGTGTAATGTGGTGGACCATAGTGCCCCATGGGCATATCACTGTGACCTTCACCTTGTCCAGCCTGGTGAGCGGGACCTCACTGTACCGGACAATAAAGGTACCTAACACAACTGTAGCAGGTGTGTTGTCTAGCCGTACAGGCTGTGACTGTTTGGCACACAGGATTTGTGTGCTATGTGTTGCACGTGCTGTGTTCCGGCTTAACGTATGCCTGTGTCCCAGCTGCAGAGGTGTCTGCTGCTCAGGCAGGATGCTATTCTGAGGCTCCACGAATGCCCCAGTGTGTTCATGTGTTTGGATTGCTGTCAATGTAGGTCTACATCAGACTGGTATTGTAGTCATTGTAGTATTTCATGCCAACTGACAGGTTATGGCAGTACTGGTTTCAGAGTGCTTAGTCCCCAGTTTGGCTATGTGGTTGCATCTCACACATGTGTTGTACGTCCATGTGTAGGGGGGAGGGTGACTGTGTACATGTGGCAGCTGTGACATTGCCACATGACTCACATATTCCACAACTATACCATAGAGGTGACTGACAAGTGACTTTTGCACATGCTACCATAGTATTGTGATTGCCATGGTGATTAACAGCACATAGGGCCAATGGGGAACAAGATACAGAAGGTGAGTATGTGAGGGTGTAGTGCCTGTGATTAGTTAGCACTGGCATATATGACTGCTCACGTGGTCAAATGCCAGGTAAGTCATATGCAATGTGTCACAGGCAACGTACATGCGAACAGGACAAACAGTGACGTTCTGCCAAGTGAGACATGGACATACATATAGTAAGCTATGCAGATGTCACTAGGAATCCACAGAAGCCCTGTAAATCTGCATTGCAGGTGGAATCAGTGTTCCACGGTAACTGCAAGCAAACATGCATGCAAACAAAGCTACAGTAAGCAGGGCTGCATGTAGTCCATTGTACAACAAACAAGCTGTACCACTTCCAGTAGGTAAAAGTGCAAATATGCAGGCACTATACACATGTACATGGAAATACACAGGTCAGATGGCCAGGGTCCAGTCTCAGTGCACACAAGTGTATAGACCATGTACCGTCAGGATGTACAATAACTGGATGGAAACCCAGGTGCTCACACCTGCAGTAATACACATGTCAAATAACAGACACTGAGCCTTCACTCAGTGGTTCCATACTTAGTAGGATGTATGCTACCTGTCCTGCCAACACAGTATTCCTGACATTTATGGGGACTCTCTCTCCTGTGAATGTTAGTTTTGTGTGTTGAGGCTGTCTAGCATGGTATGAGTTGTGAGCTTGCAGTGCTAGGGTGCTCCTGTGTGTCCTGTATCAGTCGTGTAGTACTGCACACATATCAACATCCTCAAACATCCGCATTGCAGAGTCCAGTGTGGGCAACATGCCACTTTCAGTTTACATGTCCATCATTGCGTATTAATACTTTCATTACCTTATCCCCTGTGCTACCTATGTATGTGGCCTTCTGTTGACATCCTTACCACCAGTATGCAAACATGTGCAGATGATACACTATGGTACTTACCATGGGTGTAGACAACAGTACAAGACAATCATACCCTTACTGCATTAGGCATGCTGGGATATACCCACAATTATATCAGCACACAGTACTGTTAACAACATGATACTATTACTACACGTCTATGCATCAGCAACATGTTAACCTGTACCTGCACTGATGTTACAGATTGCAGGAGGTGGCACTGTTTCATCATATGCACAGGGTGTGAACTTGGTATGCCTGAGTCTGCCACTGATACCACCAATTGACATGTATGTGTATGTGTGTTGGTGAGGGACAGCAGTACAAGGTGGGGCAATGTTGATGCAGTGTGTGCATGTATGCGGTAGCCCTAGGTGTTGTCAATTCGCATGTGTGTATGGATGCACACAGTTCCACCTCATGGCTGCCATATACCGGTGTTTGTGGACAGCCACAGACTGTACCTGCCAGGTCATACAGATCAGTGTCTCTGGCCACGGACATGGTACCTGTGCCTTGCAGGGGTGCTACGGACCATATCTGGTACCAATCCAGACTGGGTACTCTCATCAGAAGCAGGTGTTCATTGACTGGACACAGATCCCTGTTGGGCCTGTCCAGAGCCACGTGCACGTGGTCTCCTAGGGCGGTCTGATGACAGCACAGACCCAGCATTGCTGGGGCTGCTGCTGGCACTATGGAGGCAGCCGCGGCCCTGTTGTCGTCCACGATGACTGCAAGCTGCTGCTGTTGCTGGCATACGCCCACGTCGATGCCTCAACTGTCCACCATTGCCCTGGCTCATGGACATGTAGTTGCGGAACTGATCTAATATGTCCCCACAATGTCTGTCTATGACATCGGTGAAATTACGGATGGCAGCCGCAATGTCACGCATACTGTCAGTCATGGCTGTGCGACATGCTGTCAGCTCCCTCAGACCCTGTCTGGTGTACCGTTCCATACGTGACTGTGCCTGCATGACAGGCCGAAACATAGCTGAGGTTGTAAGACCTCTGTGGGCACGTCTGACAGGGGCAATACGCCCACGGATGCCCCATAAGAACCCCTGGACATCTGTCTGTGTGGTACCATCTCAGGGCCATGCCCATGGCTGCTGTGTGGGGAAGCATGTACCACGGATACCACATTACCCTGGTCAATGCCCACTGTATCCTGTCCATCACCTAGGGACATTGGTGACAAAGGATGTATTGGCAGGATGACTGTGTGCATTGATGGGGTTGACAGCTGTGTACTGTCAATTGGCTGACCAATGATGGACCCTGGCACACCTTCCTGTGCCATTACACAGATGTCATCATTATCAGTACCCATGGCACCTGATTCAGGTTCCCTGCTGCATGACACCAGAGCAGCACCAGAACCTGTGGGAGGAAAACAGGAAACACAGTTTACAATGTCTACACAATGTTACCTGTGATGCACACATGCACAGGTGCACACATGCACACATGCGCACGTGCACATGTGCACACATGCACACATGCACACATGCACAGGTGCACACATGCACACATGCGCAGCTGCACACATGCACACATGCACAGGTGCACACATGCACACAGTTGCACACCTGCACACAGTTGCACACTTGCACTCTACTCAGTATGCGAGATATCAACACACAGACACAGACACACCTGCATGCATACACAGAGCACTACTGATTGAGCCTAATATTACTATTACTATCAAGACTATTAAAGGTATTGTTAATACACACTCACCAGCATGGATAGGCTGCATTGCTGTTACACCGGTGGGACCTGCAGAAGTGAGGAAATTAATGTCAGTGGGCACAACTGTGCCATTGTTACTGAGTATGATATAGGTCAGTAGTACAACAGTTGCCTTTCACAGGTCAGCTGCTGATATTGAGAATATCACACTTGCACATTAAATACTATGATGACAGCTACAAACCAAGGACACACCTCACACATGCATTAACTACCAGTGTACACAACAGTCAACTATACATATGGCATATTACCTGCACGCTCGTAGTCATGGTGCTGTGTGGCTCCAGCCTCCATCATAATGCAGGTCTGCTGCTGCTGTTGTTGTTGGTGGGCTGGAGCCGCAACACTTATGAGTCGTCCCTCCAGTCTGGTGAGTGGGGGATGTGTAGCCACCCCACCACCTGTGGCAACCTGTTGCCTGTGGATATCCGACGCACGCTGATGGACATTTCTGATTAAATCACTGCAGTGATGTCGTACCTGCTCATATGTCCTATTATGTGTGCCTATGTCATTTACCTGATGGACCAGGTCTTGCCACAGTGCAGCCCTCTCCTGCTGATTCTGGCTGGTGCGGGAAAAGAGTATTGCATAATCCCGCACCAGGCTCTGGTGTATTTCCTCATCCTCAGCTGCAGAGTATGCTGGATTGCGCTGGTGAGCCATGGTCCTGAAAAAGAAATAAAATGATATCAGCAAAATATGTCAGCAGAATTTGCCACACATACTACACATCCTACTCGACTGTTGTGATACAACATATCTCACATATATAGCATCTGTCTGTCTATTGGTGGATACACATGTAAATGGCCAGGTATCAGTGCTCAGCCAACAACTGTGCAACAGTACCTGGCACACTCCATATGACATACTACCAAACCCCAGCAGTCAGAAGACTGATTCAGGTCCAAAGCACCTCCTCATTCTGGGGGTTTGTATCGAGGTACTGTATGGGGTACATCATCAACTACTGTGATCTGACCACAAACTAATTGCCCTGGATATACATATCCCACCTCCACCACCAGCACAAACGACTACAGTGAATAACATTTCAAATGCAAACTTTACACTTCGTAAGAGATGTTATCCTTTAAGCCCACTGGGCCAGTGGAAGCCACAACCTACAATGCTGACTCCTTCACAAATGATTTCTACGGACATCTCCGAGAATGCATGGATCATGCAATCCCATATAAGACAAAGACACTCTCCACAAAGGGAAAGCATCCTGTCTGGTGGACCCCAGCCATAGACAGATTGTATAACAAAAGATGGAAGCTACTGCAAGACAGAGCATAATTCCATAAAGGGAAGGCATGTCTGATCAGCAGTAGTAAAGAGCTATGTTCTCTCATACAAACATCCATGGGCAACTTTGAGAAAGAAATCACCGGGCACACTACAGATAACCACAAGGCCTTCTTCAGTTATGTTAGAAACTTGGTCAGAAACCCTCCAATATGCTCATAGTTAGTACACAACAACAACAAATAATTCACTGAACCCACAGATATTGGCAACATTGTGGCAGACAGGTTCAGTGTAAGTTTCCCCCCTCCCTCTCCCCCAAACTAAGACATACTTATCCCAACTGAATGTAACCTCCCTGTCATCACAGATGTCCAGGTGAGAGCCGCCCTCAGAAAAGCAAAAAACACAGCATCAATGGGACCTGATGGTATCCCCGGTTGCATGCTACATGAACTCCAGGAGGAGCTAAACATACATATAGAAGTGCTATGTAACACTAGCCTGACTACAGGATATGTACCTGTACACTGGCGTACAGCAGCAGTGGTTCCACTCCACAAAGGAGGCACCTCTACATACCAATACAATACAACACAATACAATACATTACAATACAATACAATACAATATGCTATTGCCCCTGGAACTACAGCAGCATACTGTTCTGCTACCCTGACCATTGTGACACATGTGATGTGATGGTACCTGCTCCTGTCAAACAGTTACACAGGGTGACTCATATGGCGTATTATCTATCTGACTAACTTTCAGCAGGGGTATGTGTGACATGTACTCATGGGGAGTCTTGCTTCTTAACGCTGTGTGGTTTATTGCAGGGTATGTCTTATCTGTGGGTAGGAACCTGTACCTCCTCCATGTGCTCTCTACTGCGGTGTCAAGGACGACACACAGTGGTCATTTAGGTTGTGAATGGTGTGAGGTGTTACTATGGTTGTTGGACATCTGTCATGGGTGTGACTTAAGTATGTAAATCCAGGAGTGGTAACCTCTATGTGGGTAGTATGTGTGTACTCTGTGGTGTTGTCAGTCACTGTGCATTGGTAATGTGTTTGAGTGCATTGCCACAGTGTTGTAAATGTCACTGTGTCCTTCTCCATATCTGTAGCTGTCATGTGAGGTACATACCGTGGCAGCCATTGTGTGGTGTGGAGGGGTACACTGACCTCCATGTCCATAGCTGACACACCATGTCTACTGACACATACCATGTGCAGGTATTCCAGGAATAGTGTGCCACTGTGACTATCATTGGGGGGACTATTGTACACATTTATGACCCTGTTCACCCCTGACACATGCAGTGGTGGGCAGCCAATCACATATCTGGTGGTTACTGGTGTAGGTGATTTGAAATGGGGCATGGTACTCCAGTTTCGACACTGGTGTTCACTCCATACCTTTGTCACCAGGCACCTGTTGCAATACATCTGTACACATGTGCCTCACTCAGAATATATATACATCTCTCTCTCTCTCTCTCTCTATATATATATATATACATATATATATGTCTGTATACATATACACATATATATATCGATGTACATATATTGCTATAGATATGGAGGAGGGGGAGTGTGACAGAGAGGGGTGAGAGTGACAGATGGGGTGGGGCAGGGGGAGTGTGAGATCATCATATACAGTCATATCTGTAGATAGTCAGATCTGTCTGTCTATGTATATGTATCTACATATATCTATATCTGTATGTGTGTATTACATATATATGTTTTTACATATTCTATCTATCTACATCTGTCTATGTATTCCTACATCCCTCTCTATCTATGTATACATATATGCATATATATATATATATATATATATATATATATATATATATATATATATATATATATATACATACATACATACATATATTGACATACATACGTATCCATATGATAGATAGGTATATCAACATGTTTGTTTACAAAACTGTATACACACACTAACATACTGCTAAACATACATAACTGTGAAACCTACTTTGTACATTGCACTACAACCTACATTCAACCTACATTGATATGTGCACATAGATGCCCTCACATACATATGTATGTACAGCCTTCACTGATAGTTCCTGTATGTCCCCTGCCCTATGCACATCTTCATATACATATGGATACAGACCAATGACACATATGGAGGGTTCACAGTATGTAGACTTTTAAAGTATTACTTTACATTACCTGTGTTTGTCACAGCTGCTTGCGTTGCCTTTTGGTTTGGTGTCCTGCTGCTGCTCCAGTTGACAGATGTCAGCTTTCTAGTAGGTTTTGTTGAGTGTTTTTGTTTGTGTAAGTTTTTTTTTTTTTTCTCTCGCTCTCTCTCTCTCCCTACCTCCAGAGGGTGCAATGAAAGTATTGTATGTGTGAACTGGGAGTACAGCATGCTTTTGTAGGTATCTGCATATGTCCATGTGATGGCCTCTGTACCATTTGTTAGCCAGCATTTGCTAATTGCATGCAGCCAGTTGTGTACTGATTGCAGTTCCCACTGTGATTTCAGGACAGTGCTATAAAAAGGTAGGTGAGATAGGCATAGTCCTTTCAGAGTTTAAGGGCAAGGACCATGCTGGTATGCTGTGGACACTGTTCTGTGAGTGTAAAGGTTAGTATCTCTCTCATATTTCTGGCTGTGTTGTAGATTAACATTTCTCCATTCATTTCTCCAGTTTCCTGTACTAAGTGTGTATGTACACTGACACCTAACACTACTACTACTGTTAATGTGGGTGTGTGTGCTTTCCTGTGGGACATGTGGTGTAACTGGTATATAGCAGTGGCTCTTGCACTTTGTTGCTATGGCTTCAATATTTGCCCTTTACATTCAGTACTTGTATGCCTGCTAGGTGTCTTGACTGTAGTTTGTTGTTGTGGCTTTCCTATTTTCCATGTACATTCACACCTTGGAATGCTTGCTATATCTGCTAGGGTGTTACTGCATGCAGTGTGGTCTGGCCATGGTGTGGGCCTTGACATCTATTAGGGTATTTGAGTATGCTGCTGAGCAGGCCCCAGAGACTCTCAGGTGCATCTTTTATCTGCCTCATGGAATGGTACATATCAGTGGGGTACACCCATTAAATTGTCTGGTATTCTGCAGTTGTGACTGTGGGTTAGCATGAGCATATGTATTACTACACTATTTCCGGCGTGCAAGTGGTGCATACTTTCAGTACTTCATAGTTACCATTGCATGTGTTATAACACCTTTCTGCCTACTGTTTGTACATTTCACAGGAGTCTGTGGGGCATCCCTGTAACTCAGTCACTGTTGCTATGTCTAGGCTCTTAACTATTCAAATATGGCAGTGTCAGACCTCTCAAGTGTACAGATATTTGCAGGATGTCCACATTTTGCCTCATATTTTGGTCCATATCTCATAAACAGCCTTTTCTGGCAAATCACTCAGGGCTCAAGTCAGACTATAGTGACAAACATTTCAGTTTCAGACTTCATACCCTTCCAAACATCCAACATAATGCAAAACCTGTTACTCTCTCAACTGTCTAAGTTTGTTGGAGCAATATTTGGAATGTGTCCCTGTTTTTGGGCCTTTGCTCCACATTTTTTATTACTTAGTCCGGATGTGTTGCTGTAAGAGGTTGTGGGGTATGGGCAGTGATTATCCTGCTGTGAGTATGTGTGTGGCTTGCAAGGTGCTACAGTGACATTATTACCTAATAGCTACCAACTAGCATGGCTGTTTCTGTTCATACACTACTATTATAGAAATCCACTACATTTGACAGTAAATATACATGACATGCTTTGTGTACTACACATCCTATATTCCCTTTACATTCATTCCTACTATTGCATGATATATTTATTGTAGCACAATGTTCTTATATAACAGTCATGGTTTAGTGGTAAGTCATGCAGACTACTGTTTCCAAGGTTCTGGGTTCGGGACTCACAGTGGGATTTTATTTTGCTTTTGAGCAGACTACAGGCCTTGTCATTCAGAGTTACTAAGGCACTTTTAAGCAGTTGTAACCGGGTTAGCTTCTTTGAAAGAAATGAAAATGGGGAGACAGGAAAGTGGTGAAAAGAGGTAAGACAGTAGGGAAACAAGCTCGGGTTTTGCAGGAGGGATGTAGCCCATTTCTTCATCAGCAACAGCTGTGCATATGTTTGTAATTTGGTGTGACATTTGAAACCTTCCACCTGAGAGAGGTGTAAGGACAACAATAATACTTGTTGTACAGCCAATTGTAATTGACAGTTTCCATGTCCAGCAGACATGTGCAAAATGGGCAGCTATGTATGGGCGAATTTTTGTGGGTACAGAGTGCCCAGGAAGTCGGTATAGCTGGGAGGTAGGTCGTGTATGACACATGTCGGGGGGTTACACAATTGACAGGGACGGATGTTTGGATATCTAGAGCCCATGAGCCCACAGATGGCAACAGTGGAACTGATATGCCCACCCATGGGCAGTTGCCACTGTGCCTTCACTGCCCAGGGCGGGGCTGTGCTGGGGGCTGTAGGCGGCAGCAGGCAAGAACAACGTCCCAGATCTCCGGACATTATGGAGGGTGAGTGGATGTTCTCCTCCGCCACTCTTGCAGACCCATCCCAGCACTTCCACCCGCAGGTGGCACAGGGCCACCAGAGGAGGGTCCGCCTGGGCACTACTGCCAGGTGCACTCGCCAGCTGAGGAGTGGGTCCGCTGGAACCCGCCTTCCCTGTCTATGTTTTGCATTATGTTATGACAGTTTGGGTTAGTATACAATACCATTCACAATTAGTTGTAACAGCATGCATTAGTATTCCCATTAACCAAACACCCATATATTCAAACCATTGAACAGCAAGCATAACACATGCATAATTTGAACAGCAATATACACAGTCCAACAACATGCAGGGTTGATTGATGGCAACAGGCCATCAGGTTTGGATGTATGAACAGGGCAGATGCATCAACGTACATGCAAATATGTATGAACCAACAGGACAAATGTCCAGGGGTGTTAATTGTGATTGCACATACCAATTTCACATGGAATGGATTATATGTGGTTATAGGGTAGGGTGAAGAAAATTTAATTAACAACTTCAAATACCAATACATATGCTGTACATTTCTAATAGCTGCAGATATATACACACTACAGTTCTGCCTACAGTTTGCTATGTGATGACTACTTCAGGTTGATGATAGGAATGTTACTGCTACATCAATATACATTTTCATTTTTATTCATACATATTCATATCTGGCTCTGTTCAGCTACATCATCCTGCTATATTTGCTTTATATAGCTATAGACAACTGTGGATGCTTGGTATTTCAGACAACCATACTATCTGCATATTGCAGACTGAGAGCAACATATCCAGATTTTGGGACACACATTCCAGCTGCGGTACCGTTTTCAACACATGTTACTGTTTGGTTCTGCCTGTCACATTCATTTCATTCTGTACTGACTGCAGTATACTTTATTCAGGAGTTATTACTACTTTATTGGTGGATTCATAACTCTTTCTCACACTCTCTCACTTGTTTTATTTTTACAATTCAGGATGGTACTTAATTCTAGGCTTTATTGACATGTTTTACCTGTAGTTATAACAATCCTTTCCAACAGTCTCACTTCTGTCATGTTTCTGTATTTCAACAGGGATATATTTCACACATGTGTTTACTCAGCTTCTGCAGCTGTACTTTTCAGCCTGCTGCAGGTTATGTACTATTATATTACAGGTGGGACATCTTTATTTCAGACTTGTTTCATTTTTATGTTTGGATTACAGGCTGCATCACACTTTTGTAATCAAGCAATACTTGCAAACCCTCTTACACTGTTACTTGCACATTTTATTAATTAGTGACTACACTGCACTCTTTTGATAACTGTCATACTTATATATTTATTTACAGTTACAGGGAGGGAATTACTGACCTGCCTGGTGGCGCAACCGTGCCAGCCTATCGCCATAGGCTCTACGGTTCGCAGAACGGACACCTGCAGCTGTAATATAAATAAAGTAATATTGGAATACACATCTCCGTAATATCAGCTAGGTTCATTTCTTACATAAATAATTACATGTAACTTACTCAGTAGTGGGGCGTTGGGCATTTGCCGGGCCTCCTGGATCCAACGGTTCAGTTGGTCCTGCTTCCGTCTCTTCAGGTCCGCATGGTGGTGACGGACCTGCTCACCAGTCCTTGGTATCCCTGTGGCACTGGTGAGATCATGAGCCAACCGGTCCCACGCCTCAGCCCTATATGCTCCCCACAGGACCTGGCCCTGCATGAGTTGGGCCTCATGATTGTGGACAAGGAGCCAAACCATATATTTGGACTCCTCAATGCCCCACCTTTGTGCTCGGAAGCAACTACCCTCACCTACACCTGACATTCTGGCTGCAAGTCAGTTCTACAATTGGTTATGCTGTGTATTCCCGCCTATTGGGCTTATATATGCCGCTTTTCCCGCACTTATCTGTGATTGGCCATTTTGGAATTGTATCAGCTTCACAAAACCTGCTTTGTCATGCTCCTCTTTCTATTCATTCCTATATATATGCTATTACTGCATTTCTAAGTGAAACTGTCATGGCTTAGTGGTTCAGTACCTTGACAATGGTGCATGGTATCCTGGGTTCAAATCTGGCCATTGCTTTTTATATTTTATGACTGTCTACACAGGCTAGGAGGTGTGTCTGTGTAAAGGCAGTTTTGATACAGCTTGCTCAACGTTTCCCGTCGGTTAGCTTGTTGGCACGCCGCGCAGCTCCACGCAAATGGGTCACTCTGGTTTACGCGTCATTTGGCTGTCAGCACGCATATTACGCTCAGCTCAGCTATGGGCACACAGTTTCAGCATGTAAAAACGCTGCTCAACCCCAGGCACTCATTTTACACCTGTTAAACCACTGCTCACCTATGGGCACTCATTTTATACCTGTTAAAACACTGCTCACCTACAGGCAGATGTACTCAACTTGTTAGACTGTAGCTCAGCTATAGGCACATCTGACATTTTTTTTTTATTATTATCTCACATTTCTTCAAAATACATGGCCCATTTCATTACATTTTACATAAAATATAATTTTATATGTGTACATATATGTCAGGGACTTGTTTCGTGCTTATTTCACTAAAAATAAAAATTGATGTTGTGGGGGCTCGAACCATGACTGCCTGCTCTTCAGCCGACGTCTCTACCGCTACGCTATTCCTTCTTGGCTTACTTTGCATATTTAGTTCTTATATGCTTTTCCACTGACTGCTAACTGTGGCTAAGCAACGGGCACGCCCGCGCAAATGAGCGCACTCACGGGCAAACATCTTTACAATTAAAAAAAAAAATTATAAGATGTTCATTTCTACATTTTATGTTCGTAGTCTGTGGGGGCATGTGTTGTGTTGTGTTTATTCACATTTACACGGGCTCTGTCATGGGGGTTTACTTTCGGGACTTTTACTCTTCTGGGGGCGTGTCCGTTTGCAGGGCTCGGCCTATGGACACGCCCCCTACTGTCTTCCACGGACCGTGTTAGCCTTAGGTGTGATTCAGCATGCCCTCATGCATATGCATGACATGCTGATGTCACACCGTTTAACTGCAGCCTCCGTGTAAGCCTTGTAACTCTTACACGGAGGCTTCGTGAATCCTGCCCTATGTCAATAAAGAAAATAAAGAAACATTCAAAATTGGCTTAGATATAGAGAAAGCCTTTGATTCCCTAAATTAGGACTATTTATTCAAAATCCTAATGCTATTTGAATTTCTGCATCCTTTGTTCATCTCCTAAATATATATATATATATATATATATATATATATATATATATATATATATATATATATATATGGGTTCCTATGAGTTCATCGAAATGCCAAAACATCGACTCACTTCGACACGAAAACATCGACTCTTCATACCATCGACATTTCACGTAAGCGATCCTCCCCCTCTCAGGACCCATGGTAGTACTTGTGTGTGTATTGCGACGTAAATTACAACGCTGTCAAGGGAAATTGTAGGTAGTGACTTGAACCATATGCGCTGTAGCAGACAAACAAGTGCTACCATGGGTCCTGAGAGGGGGAGGATCGCTTACGTGAAATGTCGATGGTATGAAGAGTCGATGTTTTCGTGTCGAAGAAGTGAGCGTCGATGTTTTGGCATTTCGATGAACTCATAGGAACCCATATATATATATACAAATAATTTGGCATACGTCAAGTTAGGTCCTTTTACCTCTGAATCTATACATGTAACAAAAGGCACTAAACAAGGATGTCCCATGTCACTGATTCTATTTGCTCTGGCTATTGAAATATTGGCAGATTCAATTTGTAACAATATAAAAATCAAAGTAATGGATGTTTATGAAAATATAATTCTAAAATAATGCTATTTGCTGAAGACATATTACTAACATTATATTATCTAATACAAAAGAGACATTAGAAGAATTAGCTATATTAATTGACAAATTTCACATAACTTCAGGACTCCATTTCAATAAATCAAAATACAAATTTTTATTTTTAAATAAAAAAAAACAACTGCAGACTAAGGGGGATCACATCATAGGGAAACAAGAATCTACCTTAAAATATCCAGGAATTGAGTTATGAAAGGATAATAATGAATTAGTCTCAAAGAACTACAATAATATCATCAATACAATTAAAATCTCCGTGGAAAAATGGAACAAAATAATATTAACATTTGAAGATAAACTACAGTTCATAAAAATGGTTTTACTGCCCTAGATCCTATATATAGCCTTGGCAATACAACTGTTAACAGAAAGGAATATATTTAAATAAATAAATTCATGAGCAATAACATTTTTATGGTTTCCTAAAAGAAACAGAATAGCTTTAATACATCATATCAGACCATGGAAACAGGGAGTATTAAGCTTTCCTGTTATAGAAACATATATAAAAGTATCAATACCTAAAACAATCTCAGATTGGATAAGTCCAAATTATTCTGCAAATTGGAAAGAATTGCTAATTGTAATATCAATAAATGAATTTGATTTACAAAAAAAAATTCAAATAGATAAAAACAATTTGCCATGGCACATATTATGTATTAGTATGCAATATAACATAACTAAGTCCACTAAAACCTGTATGATTAATTATTACATTGACTCATTTAGGAAAATTATTAATGCAAATATAGATTTAAAAATCTGGTTATATCTTTAAACACCATTTATAGTCACAACAAACTTTCCACATAAACTATACAGAGAAATTATTAATTCCTGGGAACAGATAGGGCTTGTTTGTTAGCTCCAATGTACCGAAGAACTAATAGTTTTAGATATGCAAGAAATAAAAACAACATACAAAATTCCACAACAGGACTGGTTAACTTTACAGATTATTCTGTCATATTTGCAAGATTTAAGTAGAATAATTAACAATTCTTTATTTAAAGAAATACCTAAATTTACAAAATAAATATATGAAATCATATATAATGACTTTGACATGGGAAACAGTATTTCAAAATGTTACAAAATATTTATAAACTATAAAACAACACCCAAAACCTCATATTGGAAATATATAACAAAAGGACACTCAATACAGTTAACTGAAGATATTAAAACAAATATCTTATTATCGATAAAATATACATCCTTTACACAATACTGGAAAGTTTTTAATTGAAAATGCTTGCACAGAACATTCTTAACCCCAGACAGAATCAGTAAAATTAGTTCTTCCATAAAAGGAATATGTTGGAGATGTGACCAAGTGCACAATGCAGATTGGAACCATATTTTCTTTGATTGTGTTAAAATTAAGCCATTTTGGAATGGTATTAATAACTTTCTACAAGCTTTATTTAATGAATCATTTTATTTAACTAAAGCTCTTGTATTATTAAATGTGAATGAAGGTTCTCATTTGAATAGGTCAAACATGTATCTAGAATGGATTTGCAATTTCAAGGAAGTGTATAACAAGAAGATGGAATACAAACACAATACCAACTTTGGAAGACTTCTACAGCCTAAAGACCACATCATTATTGGAAATTAAAATTAAAGAACTAAGAATTTATCCAAAGCCATTTATCCACAACCCTTGGGTAAAATTCTTATCGTTGATTGACACTATACAATAATTGATCAGACACTCTGATAATTGATTGAACATATTTATAAAGTAATTGTATATATTAAGATCTATTATAGTGTCAAGCTAATGTAAATAGTGTACATAGTTATTTAAGACGTTATGTATAAATATTATGGAATTCATTGAAATGTATTTGAAAAATAAAAACAAAAATTTGAGAAAAAATAAATAAATAAATGTATCCCAAGGCTAGTCAAACAGGACAATGCACTTGAGCTACTCCATGGTCAAATCACCATAGGCAAAATCCAATACCACTTCCTTGAAAGCTATAGGTCCCACTCTATGACCCAGGAAACTCATACCATGTATTTAAACTTATTAGAAACAGTCATTATCCAGGGCGGCCATGGTGGTGCAGTGATTAGCATTGCCGCCTCACAGCAAGAGGTTCTCTGGTTCAATCCTCGGCTGGGGTGCCTTCTGTGCGGAGTCTGCATGTCCTCCCTGTAGTCACATGGGTTTCCTCCCACATCCTAAAGACATGCTGTAGGTGGATTGGACACCCTAAATTGGCCCTAGGTGTGAGTGCATGTGTGTGCCTTCTGTGGAAGGTTGGGCGCCGGGCTGGCAACTTGACACTGTAAAACTGCACTGCCAATCATGTGCGGACAGTTGATCCACTGTGGCGACCCCTAACGGGGAAAAGCCAGAAGAAGAAGAAACACTCATTATCCAACTAAATATATTCATGGGCAACTTTAATTACCTCACTATTAACTGTGAATCTTATACAACACCAAATGTACAGGCACAGAGATTCCTGACTTTTGTAAACACAAACTTCCTGGACCAGACTGTGAATACACCAGCCAGGGGTGCAGCCATACTGGATGTGGTCCTCACTAATATGGGAGAGTGCTGCACACTACCTAGTGTAATGTCTTCCCTGGTAAGGTCAGATTACAAAACGATCTCTTTTGAAGTAAAAATAAAACCTGGACCCGCCAGCTAACCCTGGAATATTCAGAAACTAGTCAAAGGTTAACTTTCTGCTATTAAGTGATAACCTGGTAAAGTTTCAAGCCCTCATAAATGCTGAGAACACTGCTGCCTATGAAGAGCTGTTCATGGAAACCTTATACAAGCTTGTTAAAAGCTGCACAGCCAGCTGTACCCACCAGGAAGAAGTACAGAATTAACTCAAGAAACAAGTCATCATGGTGGAATCACAAAATCAATAGGCTGTATAACAGAAGGAAGAAAATCATGGTAAAAACTAGGAAGTGCAGTACCTAGAAGGATAAAAGCACTCTCATCAAACTAAACAAACAACTCAGAGGATAAATAAAGTCTACCTAAGCCAAATTTAAGGTACGTTTGGCCTCCCAGGCCAAGGACGACCACAAGGCATTCTTTAGCTATGTCAGCAACCTCAAAGGCAATACATAATTGTGTGCAGAGCTCGTTGTAAATGGAGCCACCTATACTGAGCCAGAAGATATAGCAAACCTACTGGCCAACAAATTCATCTCCAACTTTACCCCTCTCTCCTCCTCAACCTTCCCTCAGGAAATACCATCAAATATAACTCCCCCTGCTATAACTAGGGAACAGGTCCTTAATGCTTTCTCTATGGCCAAGAACACTGCATCAATGGGCCCAGACAATATCCCAGGGGGCCTTCTAAATAGCATGAAACATGATCTATCATGCCCTCCTCTGGAATTGCTATTTACCTGTAGCCTCCAAACAGGCTCCATGCCTCATGAATAGAGAACAGCAACAGTCATTCCTCTGCAGAAAGGTGGGCCATCTACAGACCCTGGAAACTACAAGCCCATAAGTCTCACTAGTCTTATATGCAAAGCCATGGAAAGAATTATTATGGAAATGATCAATAATGATATAGTAAACCACCAGACGCCAGACCCAACCCAGTCTGGTTTCATTAAGGGCCAGTCATGCCTACTCAACCTGGTGAACTTCTTTGAGAAGGTCACCAAAGCAATGGATGAGGGCAAAATTGTTCATACTGCCTACCTTGATCTGGCCAAGGCATTTGACACAATACCCTCCTAGGGCCTTATTGGCAAACTCAGGAGGTTAGGTACAAACCTGTATGTCATCCAGTGGATAGCCAAATGGCTCACAGACAGGACCCAGGAAGTTAGAATTAGGGAGTCCACCTCTAGAAAGAGGCCAATCACAAGTGGAGTCCCTCAGAGCTTGGTCCTTGGAATGCTCCTTTTTGGCATTTACTTCTATGAAGTCAAGGCCAATGTCAATGGTCTCTGGCTGACTAAAGTTGCACACGACTGCAAATTAGGAGCTGTCATTGAATCCCGCACCAACACAAATGTTCTCCAGGAAGGGCTGACACAGATAAACAACTGGTGTCAGAGCCATGGACTAAAACTAAATACCAAGAAATGCATAACAGTATCCTTCAGGAAGTCATCCACCCCTGGTAACTATCATACGGACAACACACCCCTTAGAGCTGACACAGTCATCAGGGATTTAGGGACTCACATAGACAGTAATCTATCCTTTGACCATCATCTGTTTACAGTAGTGAGGAAATCATTCTATGTTGCACAACTTATAAATAATGGTATGGCATCTAGGTCCAAGGAAGTCATTGTTCTACTTCATTCAGCATTCATCAGACCTATCATTGAGTACAATGCCCCTTTTGGTATGTACCTAGCCAGGCATATCCAACAAATGAAACATCCACAAGAGGTTCCTCACTAAAATAATACAGGACATAAGTAATATGTTCTACGCAGACCTCCTCAAGGCCCTATCCCCATAGACTGTCTCCTACAAGCTGTTGAGGGAAGATCTATGCTTGGCATACAGGGCATTGTCAAATCCTACTTTGATGGACCTCCTGCTTATCAGCAAAATAAACAGCAATAGAATGACCCATTCAAAAGAGTTAAACCTTGCCTGTGATATAAATAGGACCTGCTGGAGACACAGGTATGTATCCCAGAGACTACGCTGTCTCTGGAACAGGCTCCCTAGCCATGTGAAGCAGAGTTCCTCCCTAACGCAATTCAAGTGTAACTTGGACAATTGCATGGGGAACAGGAAATTCATCCCTGGCTTGGCACCTATGTCTCTAATGGACAAAGACAACCAGTAAATGGTTCATCTCCCAGTCCCCTGCTTGTAAATGTTTCATCTTCCAAGCCTCAGCTTACACTTATCAAGGGTATCAGAACTTATCAGAGATTTGGGATGCATGGTTAGGCTTAAAAAGACCCTTGTGGTCATTAGCCTAGTAAACACCTATGAACCTATAATCCTATGACAGTACACATAGTCATATTATTTAAATAATGCTGGATTCAATCCACCTGCCTATCTATTTACACAGCCTAGAAAACATTGCATTAACTGCAAGTGCTACAGGGAAGTTATGAACGGATGACCTAATCAGTGTACTGCAGAGAAGATGATTGTGTTAAAAATGGAATAAGGGGATGGATGAGTTCTCTGCCAGTTTAAATGTTTCTCCTGGTAAAACATCAAAAAGGCAAGCAGGCTGTAGGTACACAACACCACACCATTTATTGTGAGTGCTTTCGTCAGAGTCAATGCTCCAACTTCTTCAGACCCTGAATGGAAGTAGTTACATCACTTCTGTTGATAAAATTATATGAACCTGACACCACACACACACACACACACACACACACACACACACACACACAAACGCACACACACACATTTACCACCTAGCTTTCTAGTTATACCGTCTAGAGAACACTGTATTAACTACAAGCACAACAGAAGGAGAAGTCTTCTTTTGCAATGACAGAGTGCACTTATGAAAGTATGACCTCATTGGTGCGCTGCAGGGAATATATTTGTTTTAAAAATGGAATAAAAAGATAGGGGAGTTCTCTCCCACTTTAAATGTTTTCCCCTGAGTGGAAAAAGATATAACACTTCTACTGATGAAGCTACATATACCTGACACTTGAGAGACACACAAACACAAGTTTACCACTGTCAGATTCAAACCACCTACCTATCTAGTTACACAATCTAGAGAGTACTGTTTTAACCACATGTACCACAGGAGTAGCCCCTCTTTTAAAGTGAGAGAGTAGACTTATGAAAGGAATGACCTCATCATTGTGGTACAAAGGACCTAATGTGCTTCCCAGGTTCGGGTGAAAAGGCAAGTGTGTATTGATAGGCAGGAGTAATAGCAAAGTGCTAATCAAAAGTAATTACATACTACTCACATCTCATTCATGCCATCATTCATATACATTGTAATAGTGAGAGTGGCATGTACCTGTTTTACATGATGGTGTTTTGATGACAATCAAACTTTTGAAACACCATATTGACAGCCAAACATTTATGACTGTTCAGCTTGGGATGATTGTATGCAAACAGTAATTGTTTGTTGTGTCATTATCAATGGTATTTGCTCATGCTTGGACAATGTGCAGTGTAACTACAAAGA
This sequence comes from Protopterus annectens, assembly GCF_019279795.1. Lineage (NCBI taxonomy): Eukaryota > Metazoa > Chordata > Ceratodontiformes > Protopteridae > Protopterus > Protopterus annectens. The sequence goes on along the minus strand of NC_056728.1, from coordinate 567,279,350 downwards.
GGCAGGTCAAAAATATGACAATGCACTCCTGAAAACCACTGAAGAAGCATGTGTGAAAAAGTCCCATACCATTGCACATCATTTCTAAGTGTAAGTGCTGGAAAGCAGACATAACTTTACAGAATTAAGTGTTCAGTCGCCATCACAGTTAAAGCCACATATTATGATTACAGCAGTCCTTTACCACATATACAAATAATGCAAACTATTAACAATAGTTTTTTTTTTCAAAATCTTTTCCAGAAGTGCACTGTTGATAATCTAATTTCTGTGGCTAATGGCAAAGTATTAGCACATGTGTAATGATATAGTGAAGTGTTGTACTTATAACTGGAATTAGCAGTAGTCAATGTTGTGATGAAAGGAGGTACTGCCAGCACATTTAGCAGGAATTTTGTAAATAATTATATGTCATTTATGAATATCAAACTGATTTATACAAGATGCTTGTGTTACAAATGTATTAAAACTGTATGTCATACAAGATGCTGGTGGTACAAATGTATTAGGACTGTATTTGTTTGTTTGTGACTTTCGGCTTTTCCCGGTTAGGGGTCACCACAGCGGAATTCCGGTCTACTAATGATTGGCAGTAGATTTTTATGTGCTGGCTTGCCGGGCCTAACGCACAACCTTCAGTGAAGGAACATCCATTCACGCATGTCGCCATACAGAAGACGCTCTAACTGAGAATCGAACGGGCAACGTCTAATTGTGAGGCGACAACACTACCACAGCACCACCACCACAGGACTGCATACCATGTGTATATCAAACTGATTTATACAGATGTCTGTGCTGAAAATATTTGTAAAGCGTTTATGTCTGAAATGTATCCACAGTGTGCCCTACTGGAGAGAACAGAAATGTACATGCACTATTGTAACTGTTTAAATGTGTATGTTTTAACAGAGGAAACTGGAAATCAGGAGGTTAACCTCAGTCCAGCAAACGTTAAAATATATCTAAAATTAAATCACTTCCTAGGATAGGCCATAAAGATGCTATCTCACACATTTAAATGCAGCCAGAGACACAAAGTCTGTACTAGGAAGCTTTCTGTATTGTCTTTGGGGTGAAGTAATTACTACTCTGGAAGTGTGGAGGTATACAATTGTTTTATGATTTCCAGTACTTGCCACAGATCTGAGCAAAAGTCCTTGTTGGTGTATTTTTACAGGTAGGTGCTAAGTCCTGCCAAATTCCAGCAACGAGGGTTTGCATTGGAACTAGAAGACCAGAAGTGATGTCATTCTGCAAGCTATCTCAGAAGTAATATTTTAGATATTGTTTTGAGAAGTCTCTTAGTGAGATAGAGCATTCTGTATTCTGGCTTGGCCCTGACAACAAGAAGGACCATTCACCACATCATTTGCTTTGCTCTATTAAGTAAGTAGGGAGTAGTGATTCTCTTAGATTCAGTCAGGAATATAGTGAAGCTTCATTTAGATTGTTTTTCTTTATTAGTCTGAGCCTGCCCTTCAATGTTATTTTAAATATTTATTGTGATTTGAACTCTGATATCACTGTGAATATATACTTAGTTTCTTGTTCTTTTATTATTTATTATTACATATATTTAAACCTTTCATTATGGCTGATCTTTGTAGAGATATTTAAGTTTTGAGACTACATGCATATTTATTTGGTGACACTGTGTGGGCCACTCCTATTAGTCTTGCTCTTGGTCAAGCTACATTTGTATTAATATTAATTTCACTCAGTATATTTGGTACCCTTGTAAGGGCCTTAAAGTAGCTAGTGAGGTATTCTGGTGGTAGTGGTAAGTACCTTATAGTCTGAGCAAAAAGGGGCATAACTAGTAAACCTGTGCCAGCCTTTCCCGGGTGTGTGTGTGTGTGTGTGTGTGTGTGTGTGTGTGTGTGTGTGTGTGTGTGTATGTGTGTGTGTGAGAGTGTGCAAATCAAATCTCAAAGAGTGTGTGTGTCAGCTACTTGGGCAGGGACACAAAGCACTGGTTGGACAGATAGCGTGTTGGAGGACATGGCTTGGAACCCTGGCTAAGGACTCAACTCTATAGCTGGGCCAGTGGGGAGTCTTACTGGGGATCTAGAGAAGGAGAGAGGAATCAGCCTCGGATTGACTGTGTTCCCAGTGGGCTCTTAAGGGAAATTGTGCTTGATTGTGCTTGATGCAGAGAGCTGCATCTGAAGATAATGTGCATGTACCTGTTATCCAATCAGTGAACGTCCCCCATTGGTGTCAGTGGTGAAGATTGAAGCTCCTTGATTACTGGCCCAAAGGTTAAGGGTCACCACATATTGGTGGCAGTGGTGGGATCACCACATCACATATTGGTTGGCAGTGGTGTGGATATTGATCTTCTGCAGTCTGTAAGCAGTTGTCACTAAAGAAGGTGTTTGTACTCTCTAGCAGCCACATGGTAGACATTCAGAGTTTCATATCACAATAGTTTAATTTATTTTTTGTTAGCTTAGTTAGTCAGGGAGAGCAGGCAAGGATGTCAGAGGAGGATTATGGCAAGCTGACAAGAAGCCAATTGGCTGAGATGTACCAAGCCAGAGGACTGGTGCATGACAACCTGACTAAAGGGAAAATGATTGCAGCCTTAATGACAGCTGCATCACAGATCAGCAACCAGGAAGACAGCCAGACTGGGCCTGGGGATGTACAGCTCTCAGAAAATGGACAGTTCAACTTTTCTTCAGAGGACTTAAAGAGACTTGAAATGGAGGCCAAACATTTAGAACTAGAATCAGCGGAGAGACTGTGCCATTTGGAGGCTGAATAAAAGGAGAAACAGATGGAACTAGAATCAGCAGAGCGAATGCAGCATTTTGAGGCTGAAGAAAAAGAGACACTGAGACATCTGGAAGCTGAAGAAAATGAGAGGCAGAGGCAACAAGAAAAGGAAATGCTGACTCTTCGCCAGGGTCATGGAGGAAATGGGGAAGGGAGTAACTGGACCCCAAAAGCAATAAAGGTCAGTAAATTTCTTCGACAATTTACAGAGGGTGATAATTTTGATAGTTTTATTCATATGTTTGAAAGGGTATCTAAATAGTATAATGTTGACCAAGGGTTCTGGGTACAGTTCCTGACCCCCTTAATCCATGGTAAAGCTAAGCTATAACTGCTGTTTCTAAATTGTCTGATATTGATTGCTTACATTATAATACAGTTAAAATTGTTTATTGGAATGTTTTAAGTTAACACATAAAGCTTATAGAAAAAAGTTCCATGAACATAGACACAAGGCAGATGAAAGTGTGTGTCATTATATTGCTGAACTAAGCACTTATTTTTATAAATGGGTGAGTGGGTGTCAGGTTACCATGTCTGTAGAGCTGGCAGACTTTTTGGTGAGGGAACAACCACTTAACACTTTGTCTGAGGACATGAGAATCTGGTTGGCAGATAGGGAATGCAACACTACAGATGAGCTGGGGGGGAGGGGATCTCTACTTAGCAAGCATGGCATCACTGCACAGGAAAGGAACACCCAGTGCTGCACATGGATATAAGGGAACCCATGATGGGCAGCCTAAACCACCCCAACAGAGTCCACCAGTAACAAGGGAAGCCACTAGTTCAGGTACATTGCCAGGATCAATAGTTAAATGTTTTAAATGTAACCAGTGTGGCCATGTATCATATAGATGTCTACAGAGGCAAGGTGGGGAACAAAAGGTAGGGGAGCCAGCAAGTGAGAATAACAGAATGCCTGTGGTAAGTTGTCTGGAGACAGCAAGGGTACCAACCTACCACAAGAGTTTATATCCTATCTTAGTAGATGGGAAACAGGCCACTGCTAAGAGAGATACAGCCTCTGACCTAACCATTGTGAAGCCTGCAATGGTTAAAGAGAAGCACTACATGCTTGGGCAGTCTACTCTAGTCAGAGCTTTAGGAGGGACCCCATTCCAAATCCTTTGGTTAGGATTCACCTTGACTAGGTGGGTGGAAAAGGAAGCAAGCAAGTAAGTGTGTTTGAGGATATCCTTGCATATGTTTTGATAGGGAATGCTTTTGATAATGCAGTATCTTGTGAGCATGCAGTGATATGCAGTCAGGCTTGGAGACAGGCATGTGGGTCTGGTAGCCTGGGGGGACCAAGACAGACTGCACACTTGAAGCCAGGACTGGTGAGGTGGCTACGTCAGGGAGGGATCTACCCTGTAACAGTAAGACTGAAGGTGAACCACAGCTGCTGGTGAGTACTGGTGTTCCTTTGCACACAGTGACTGCAAGGGCAGAGGTGAGTACTAGTACCCAGGCTGACAGTGAGGCACCACTGTCAGACAATACCAGACTTCCTGTGGAAGGGTAGCTGAGACAGGCTCAGCTCTCAGACCCTACAATACAAGGATTGAGGGAGGTAGACAGGGAGGCACCTCATTTTCAAGGAGATGGGGAATCTGTATACTGGGACAAAGGGTTACTGTATAAAGAGTGGATCCCCTGAGGGAAGGCTAGAGGGTGAGAGAATACAGCAGTTGGCAGTCCCCAGAGCCTACCATCTGGTACTTCTAGCCATAGTCCATGACATTCCAAATAGCAAATAAATTTAAATCTGTGTAAGGTAATGTGCAAATAACTTAATTTGTTAAGTCTAGTATGCATTGTTTTGTAGTGTTGAATCTGCTGGAAGGATATCCCCACCCCACCCTACTTACACACACTAACAGGCCTTTTACTGCTGAAGGTGAAGCTACATTAACACTTCAGCATATTTCACTCTGATCAGTATAACATATCCCTGGAAAGACATTGAAAAACCTAGAACTATAAAATTAGATGCTGTGACTTGAGACAAGTACTTTGAGTTCAGACACCTTGTCTTTGTATCCCTGAACATCCTACCTCACTGACGGTTTATGATGGTAAACCATCTGGTGGTGTTCTTCACCCTCCGTTCGCTCCGGTCACTCCACTCCCCTGCCCTTCCCTCATATCCCACCCTCCCCCAGCACCTCTACTCTTATCCTAAGCAAACCACTCCCCCTCATTCCTGTCATCCAGTTATATACAACTCAACCTTGTCCACACCCACATTTCATGCACACCTTACTTTGTTTTATTTAACCATACTTATCTGCTCTCTCTTACATCCATCACCTTGAATTCACATGCCCACTACTATATGTTTTTTGCATCTTACTCTACTCGACCATCACAATACAATCACCACCTCAAACTATTTTAAATTAACTCCAGGCTTACCACCTTCTCTTCTACTATGCACACAAACTAGCATTGCACCATCATTTTACTACTGACCAATCACATCTCCCCCACCCATCCTTATCATAAACTGCAAGGTAAAATACCTAACTACATTATCAAACCCCACTCTGGAATCAAAACATTTCCAGCCTTACCTTCAGCTGCAGACGTATCACATGATAATCTTTATTTACACCTGTACTACACTCAAACACACACATTCCACGTTTACTATGTTTAATCCCACTATCACAGCTGACATGCTTCTCCTAACTTGCCTGGCCTCTTTAGTCTTAATTCCCAACCTCACTACAGCTATATCTTCACACACCCCCACACACCAATACACAACAACCTCCTCTAATCCTCTCCCCAATAAATAACGCAGCTTCTCACATATCTCCTCCAAGCTTTTCCCCTATACCCTTCCATTTTTTTCAAGCCACAAACTGGCCTCCTCACCTCCTATGAAACCACACTTGATACCAGTACCTTCACCTAGGAATAAAAACACTTCCCATGGTACACATTCATCATTACCTATCTACTCAAATGTGGAGATGTACATCCTAACCCTGGCCCACCCTCAAATACTAACCACAAGAGTAACCCCAAAGATTTAAACATACTTATACTTAACCTTAGAAGTATATGTAATAAAATAGTCCAACTGCATGTCTGGATTGATCAAAATAATCCTGACATACTAACCCTTTCTAAAACATGGCTACACCCCAATGTAAAAGACTCAGAAATAATACCTCCAAACTTTGCAATAACCAGAAGAGAGAGATCTAAAAAAAGGGGGAGGGATAGCACTTCTATATCCCTCTACACTCAACATCACACCCAGCACCAGTAATATACCCATCTTTTCCAGTGCTGAGGTAGTAATCTCCTTTTTGAACCTCAATATATCAAAAATAATTTGCATAATAGTAATATATATCCCACCAGGTAACAATATACCAGTGTTGGAGAATATTTTATCCTGGACATCCCAAACAATAAACTTTGAAACAATCTTAGGAGATGTAAATATACATTGGCAAACCAATCATACCTCTCAGCTGTACAAATTTTCACAGAATGTCCAGATTTTTGCCAAATATTTTTAGTCCATTTTTCATAAAATTGTGATTTTCTGGCAAATTATTAAGTCATCAAATATTAAAGTCAGAAAATGGTGACAGACATTTGAGTTGCAGACTTCACACTCTTCAGAAAATTCATGCCAATGTGAAACCTGCTATTCTATCAACTTTCTAAGTTTGTAAGAGCAATATTTAAAAATTGTCCCTATTTTTGGGCCTTTGTCCCTCCATTATTTATGGCTTTGTCCAGATTTCTTGTTATAAGAGGTTGAGGGGTATGCAAACCATAGCTTTCAACTCCCCCACAAATAGTATAAATTATGTATGTTTTTTCTCAGCTTATCAATGCTCCAACAAGATTTACCTGCCAATCCTCCTTAGTCTGCATTTTAGTATCCCCACCCTGCCAATTATCCCTTTTCTGGTACACTGTCTAGCTCACTGAGCGATCTACCAGCTTAGTCCCTCAGAACAAACTCCCAACAACTAAGAGTACACACTATAAAAACAGCCAAGAATTCAATTATTTTTGTAAGCATAAATTCAACAATCTCCTACAGGAAATAGACGGGACACCTCTTAAACAACTACCCCTTAATGATGCTGTATTATACTTTAATAACCCCTTCCTTCACATACTTAATACACCAGCTCCCATTCGTATGAAAAGAATCAAAAATAACTCATCACCATGGCTCTCTAAGGAATGTAAACACCTGATGGAACAAAGGGACCTGGCCTGGATGACCTGGAAACAAAACAAAAATTAACAAAATCATGTTAATTTCAAAACATTATATAAAAAAGTGACAAAACTAATCAACAGAGATAAGAAGCCATATTATTCCCAGCTTCAACTCCAGCATAAAATCAACCCCAGTAAATTTTGGCACTCCATATCTTCTCTACTTAATCCTGGAAGAAATGGAGAGCACACCCTATCACCTGATACCCCTCCATCACAAATAGCCGAAAACGTTAGCAAGCACTTCATAAAAATCAGTTTCAGACCTACTAACTAATACCCGTAATGCTGGACCCCCACCCTTCAACCTATTCAGACACCGACCCCAGGCCATCAACTACTTCTAACCCTGTCATTACTAACCCCCCCTACTCAACAAAATGTCATACAAACCCCATTCTCATTTCAGCCCATACCCACTGACACCATTAAGAAACTGCTACAAAAACTAAAACCCCGCTCTACTTCAGCTGATAATCTCCCCCATACTACCTCAAACTGGCTGCTAACTCAGTCTCCTACCCAATCAGTATCCTTATAAATAGGTCTTTACCCAAATCAGAAGTACCTACCATATGGAAACAATCTCACATCACCCCATCTACAAAGGAGGCAACTCTTTTGATCCATCCAATTTCTGTCCTATATCCATCTTGTCACCCATATCCAAAATTCTCGAGAGACGTATCCATCAGCAGGTAATGCAATATCTATTGCAAAACAATCTTTTAACCAAAACCCAACATGGCTACCAACCTAGCCACAGCACAGCTACAGCCCTATTATCTTCTACAGACACATTGAATAAGGCCAGAGATGCAGGATGCTGTACAGACTCTGTATTTCTTGATCTCTCCAAGGCCTCTGACACAGTGTCTCACCCCTTACTTTTGAACACACTAACTTAGGCTTTTCACATAACACAGTAAAATGGTTTCAAAGCTACCTCAAGGATCGTAAACAAGCAGTGAAATGGTCCAATGAACTTTCATCCTTTCTCCACAATGCTACTGGAGTCCCCCAAGGCTCCATCCTAGGACCCCTACTCTTCAATATTTTCACAAACAACCTTCACACTGCTTCTCACCGAGGGACCCTCATTCAATATGCTGATGATTCCACCATAATCTGCACTGCTCAATCACTACCAGAACTACTCTCAAAAACTCAACAGTCCTTTACAGCAGTCGAATCCTGGCTAAGAAATGCCCAACTTTTTCTGAATCCAAAGAAGACAAATCTAGTAGTCTTTCATCCCAAAAACACCTCCCCTGTCACTGATCATTTCAACATCCTTGCATCTGACAACACTGCCGTAGAAATAGTGCAGGAAACCAAACTTCTAGGTGTTATCATTGACAATAAACTTTCATTTGACCCCCATATACAGCAAAATATAAAGAAAACTCATCAAAAACTGGGACTCTTATATAGAAACAAACATTTCTTTATTGCAGCAACCAAAAAGTACAGTTTTGTACCTACCATAAATGTAGATGTTCGAAGATCCACATTGCTGCAGTCCTTACATATGGGTAGTCCGCTGTCCTCGGTCGGCCCGAATATCAAAGTATTAGGCTGACGTCGGTCAAGGCGCTTAAGACTGACATCAGGACGTCAGGGTACAAATGCGCATGACCGACGTCATATCCTCAGTCTTTTCTTGCCCCAGATGTCAGAAGACCCTAAAAAGAAAGGCCAAAACCAAAAGACAGCAAAAAACAACCAACCACCCTTGCACTAATCATATGTACAATATATACAATATCCACAATATTCACAACCCAAACCACACAACCGCCTCTAACTACAGAGGGAAGGAGGGAGGAATTGGACTGCAGCAATGTGGATCTTGAACATCTACATTTATGGTAGGTACAAAACTGTACTATGTTCTTCATCTCACATTGCTGCAGTCCTTACATATGGGTAGAATCCCAAAGCAGAGGTAAGGGAGGATGGCAAAACTATAAAGCATTAGGAGCTGCCAAAATGCCCTGTAAAATTGCAGTGGCAAAACCAGCCCTAGATTTAGAGTAAAGTGGAAGGTGGTAATGCTTAGAGAAAGTATGCACTGAACTCCAAGTAGCTGCCTCCAAAATATCTTTAGTTGCCACCCCTTAAAAAGCTGTAGAAGTGGCAGTAGCCCTAGTGGAATGAGGCCTAATCCCAGCTGGAATCTCCTTACCATGATGGGAATAACAGAAAGCAATACAAAACCCAATCCACTTAGAAATAGTTTGTTTTGAAACAGGCTTGCCCTGAGAACCCAAAGCAAATGAAACAAATAACTGCTGAGACTGCCTGAACCCTTTAGTTCTGCTCAAATAATATCGCAACTGCCTGTGTATATCCAAAGTGTGCAAAATCTTTTCCCTTTATTTTGGGGTTTGCATAAAAAGTAGGCAAATGAATAGTTTGGTTTAAAGCCACACTAGAAACCACTTTAGGCATAAAGGAAGGATTAGTACGCAAAGATACCCTATCCTTATGGAAAATTAAGAAAGGCTCAACCGCCATAAGGGCCTGTAATTCAGAAACCCTTCTCAGAGGTAATGGCCAACAAAAAAGCAGTCTTCCATGATAAATATTTCAACTCGGCAGTATCTGCAGGCTCAAAAGGTTGTAGAGTGAGTTTCTCCAACACAAAATTGAGATCCCAAGCAGGAGTAGGAGCTCTACGTGGGGGTCTTATATTCTTTGCCCCTCTAAGGAATTGCTTAAACAAAGGATGAGAAAACAATGGTGGGTCACAGTCATAGTGAGCAGAAATTGCTGCAGCATGAACCTTAATAGAGGAGAAGGACAAACCTTTGTCCAGTAACTCAGTAAGATATTGAAGAGCCACACTTAAATTAGGCTTAGAAACATCAAATTCCTTTGCTGTACTCCAAAATAAAAATCTCCTCCATTTATCTGCGTACACTTTCCTTGTACTAGGCCTTCTGGCCTCCAAAATAACCTTCAAAACTTGCTGTGGAAGCTGAGACCCTCCAGGGTTTAAAACAGAATATGCCAGGCTGTTAGATGTAGAGAGTGAAGTTTGACATTGAGTAAATGACTGTTCTCCTGAGACAGCAGGTGAGGAATCGAAGGCAAAGGCCATGGAGGCTCCCGTATCAGACTTCTCAGTAATGGGTACCAGTGCTGTCGAGGCCAATCTGGAGCTATTAAAATCATCTTTGGCTTGTCCTGTCTGACCTTCAGGAGTACCTTTGGGAGGAGAGGCAGAGGTGGAAAGGCATACACATGAAGATTGCTCCAATTGAATGAGAGAGCATCCACTTTCCAAGCTGTGGGATGAAACCTTTCTGTGCAAAACTTTGGCAGCTGGTAGTTTAGTGGAGAAGCGAACAGATCTATGTCTGGAGTTCCCCATAACACTGTCAATTTCTGAAATACATGAGGATCCAATTTCCACTCGTGGGGATCCATAATTTGTCTGCTCAACACATCTGCTAAGGAGTTCTGTGCTCCGGCAGAAACCTTGCCTGAAGATTTAGCTGTAAACTGAGAGCAGTCTCCCACAAAATCATTGCTTGTCTGCATAGAGGATAAGAATGCGTTCCCCCTTGCTTGTTGATGTACCACATGACAGTTGTGTTGTCTGTTAGAACCAACACCTGCCCTGGAAGAAGTAAATCCTTGAAAGCTATTAATGCAAATTGGACTGCTAACATCTCCTTCAAGTTGATATGTAGATGTTGAAGTCTGGCAGGCCACGTGTCTTGTACCCACTTTCCATTTAGATGAGCTCCCCAAGCTTTGTCTGAGGCATCTGTCGTTAGAATCTGACTCGCCTCTGGCCGGGTCACAGAGAGTCCCTTGTTTAGGTGACATTCCTGAGCCCACCACAAAAATTCCTTTTGAATGCAAGGTATTATCTGAATGACAGTGTCCATATCTTGGCAGTGCTGTGTCCATACATTTTGAGATACCATTGTAGCTTCCTCATATGCAGTTTGGCATTGGGAAGCACCAGAATACAAGATGCCATGAACCCCAAGGCTTGAAGGACTGTCCTTGCAGTCAGCCTGGACTGATGAGACAATTGATGGAAGTAAAGCGAAGATTCTTTTGTTTGTCCGGGGTCAAAAGGCCATCTGGGATGCTGTATTCAGTCTCACACCCAGAAAGCACATGTCCTGAGAGGGTACTAGACTGGACTTTATTTCGTTCACAGAATACCCCAGGCATCTTAGCACTGCTATCACATACTGTAAATGATGAAGAAGTTCGTCCTTTTCTTGGGCCAGAATCAGGCAATCGTCCAAATAAGGATAGATCTGTATTCCTCTTAGCCTGAAGAAAGCTATCACTGGAGCCAGAACCTTTGTGAACACTCTGGGCGCAGTAGATAAGCCAAAGGGCAATGCAGAGAACTGATAATGAGAAGTCCCAGCCCGAAAACGCAGATACTTCCTGCAACTGAGCCTGATAGGAACATGAAGGTAAGCCTCCTTGAGATCCAGAGTCACCATCCAGTGATCTTTGCCCAGCAGAGGTAAAAGCTGTTGTAACGTCAACATTTTGAACTTGGGAATGTCCAGATATGTGTTGAGGATAGATAAATCCAAAATTGGTCTCCACGTGTTCCCCTTCTTTGGTACTAGGAACAGGTGAGAATAAAATCCTAGGCCCACTTCTGGCAGAGGGACCGGTTGTATGGCCCCTATTTGAAGTAGCAGAGAAATTTGTTTGTGAGCCTCTAGTCTTTGCTGAGGAGGAACGTCCGGCATGCCTTTGAAAGGAGGCAAGGTATGGAAATAAAACTTGTAACCTTGGTGTATGATATCCAATACCCATCTGTCTTGGGTAATCAAACTCCAATTTTCCTTGAAGAGTGCCAACCTTCCTCCCAAAGATGCTGCCAGGCAAGAAGGATCTGGCAGCTGAAAAGGTAGGTCATTGGGCCTGTTTACGAAAGGACTGGCCCCTGCCCTCACCCGAAGATTGTGCAGGTGAACTCCCTGTTCTAGGTCTGAAGGAACTCTGAGCTCTACCCCTACCACGTCTAGATCTACCCCTAGACTGAGAATCATAAGAAGGATATGTCCACCCCTTAGCAGGCCAATTCCTACTAAACTTCGGAGGCTGAACTTGCAAAAAATCTTTAACAGCCTGCATAGACTTAGCCTTGTCTTCCATTTTCTTCAAGACTGACTCCACAGATGAACCAAACAACACATCAGACTGTAAAGGAGCATCCAAAATCCTTGTCTTAACATGGTCAGATAAATTCTGATCCCTCATCCAGGCGTGCCTGCGAAGAACTGAACCAGTGGCAGCCACCCTAGACGAGGCCTGTACAGCATCAAAACCACATTGTAAAGAATGCTTACCCACTTGTTCAGAGACATGCACCAAATCTTGCAATTCTTTACACTCAATGCCTTCCGCCAGAGCATCTACCTTAGACTTCAATTGAGAAAGAAGATAGTTTTGATATTTCAACATGTGAAACTGGCAATTCAAAGCCCTCATAGCTAAGGTGGAAGAAGTATAGACTTTCTTTCCCCATCTATCCAAAGCTCTGGCCTCTTTATCTGGAGGAACCGGATTTTTTACAACAGAGGCCTTGACACCCTTAGGTCCCTGACTAACAGTTTCTGGGTCCACCCTAGGACTCTTATAAAGATATTTATGAGCCTCAGGCACCCTGTAATACCTATCCGGTTTAACAGGAGCAGGAGGCAAAGAATCAGGATTAAGTGAAGCCTCTGCAAACACATCTTCCACAACATCCAAAACAGGGGGTATAGCCAAGGGCCTATGCTGGGGCAAAAGCAAAAATTCCCTAAGCCTTTTCCTGGAATCAGAGAAGTCCTGACCTTCCCACTTAAAATGTTCCCTCATGGAATGAAGAGTCTCTGAAAAAGAAAACTCCTCTGGAGGAGAAGCAGAAGGAGTCGAATCATCTGCATCAGAATCAGAATAAGGAGAGTACTCCTGCAAGTCTTCAGCCGAAGACTCTGAAACATCCGAAGCCTGCTCAAAACTCCCCAACTCTGGCTCCACCCTAGGCCTCTTATCAGGAGGGGGCAAAGAACCTCTAATCAAAGTAATTAAATCTTCTGCCATTTTAAGCATGTGCTTCTTGGGCACAGACCCTGCTGAACTAGGAGTGACACCAACAGAAGCTAAACCTGGCCTGCCTCTGGGAGAAGCCTTGGAAACAGAAGGAGAGGGCCTAACCACCCTAGGAAGGGAGGGGAGTACAGTAACCTGAGAAGCCCCTTCAGCCTGGCCTGCCTCCTGAGAGGCCACATCCTACAATATCAAAGTCTCCCCCTGGGACTCCAGAGAAGCCTCCGTCGGAACCACCGGTTCCACTGACGCCTCTAAAGAACCGGCGTCCGGTACGGATGACTCTTCTTGCCTGGGTTTAGCTGCTTTGTCTTTGCGCTTCTTCGAAGAAGCGGGCGCCGGAGAATCCGACGGCATATTATAATTGCACCGCTTCCCGAAGACCAACCTAGCACAATCTAACCTTCGCTTAATAGCGCGCTTATTGAACCTAGCACAAAAGCGACACCCAACAACGTCGTGCTCAGGCCCCAAACAAGGAATACACAAAGAATGATAATCCCTATGCGGTATCTGCTTCCCACAAGAAATACAGTTATTCACTTTTTCTGACATCCGGTAAACCACTGAGGCAAGAAAAAACTAAAATATTCCCCAACGGGGTACTTAGCCAACTTTGACTCGGCCTGAAACTCCGAATTCGAAAAATTTCAGAACGCCGAACGGCACTTGCAACGCTGCTTCTGCATCGGACCATGTGGCAAAAAAGACTGAGGATATGACGTCGGTCATGCGCATTTGTACCCTGACGTCCTGATGTCAGTCTTAAGCGCCTTGACCGACGTCAGCCTAATACTTTGATATTCGGGCCGACCGAGGACAGCGGACTACCCATATGTAAGGACTGCAGCAATGTGAGATGAAGAACATCTACCCTTGCAAAAAGCTTTTACTTCCCTCCCTTCTTTATGGTGCCCCTATCTTAACTGTCTTTCGGCTTTTCCCGGTTAGGGATCACCACAGCGGAACTCTGGTCCACTAATGATTGGCAGTAGATTTTTACATGCTGGCGTGCCAGGTCTAAAACACAACCTTCAATGAAGGAACGCCCATTCACGCATGTCAACACACACAAGATGTTCTAACTGAGAATCGAACGTGCAATGTCTAACTATGAGGCGACAACGCTACCGCAGCACCACCACCGCAGTCATCTACCCTAAGCAAGTTGGAACAGTGCTACAAAAAAGTTGCAGTTTGCCACAAACTCTAAATATCACACACACCACTGTAAACCACTCCTAGAATTAAACAGGCTTGAACTACCCAACCAACTTGCATTAATTCAGCTATCCACCTTGCACAATGTTATTCCCAAGCCTACTGCCTGCCCTGCACTAGCCAATCTAGTCACACCTTACACACCAAATCGATCCCTATGATCAGAAGACAAAAATCTCAAAACTCATAAGAAAACCTGGCCACTCCCTGTATTCATACTTTGTCTCTATACATTGGAATTCAATCATCTCAAAAATATATGGCTCTGCTCCTGCATAAAGCTTGCCTAATGCTCAGGTCTTCCTCTTCTGCCACATTTCAATCCCTCACAGACTGCAAGATCCTAAAGCTCTTCTAACTCCTTCTCTGCTTCTATACCATATCCTTAAGCTGCTGCTCAGGCTTTATTGCTTCTATTCTTCTTAACTCTCTCTCACTATCTATCTGCATCACTAACTTTCTGGCTGTTGTTTTCCTAACTGAAACGAACATTCTATTTTCCATATACTATAACAGTCAATGTCACACATTGCACTACCTACGTACTTTTTTTGGACACTGTCTACATCATGTATGGTAGAATGACTATTACCATCTGTAATGATTTAACTGTATAGAATTGTCTGGATGTGAAGTAATATATTACAACATCTTTTAGCAGTTTGTTCTTTCAACTTATTTTTTGTATAGTATTTCTAAAGTAATCTTTATAGTATTGGATTATACTGTATTTGTATTGTACTGTATGTGGAGTTTTTCTCCCCGGGCCTCTGCTGAAAATGGGTTCTGTAGACACAGTCAGACTACCCCAGTAAACAAATGTCAAATAAATAAATAAATAAAATCCCCTTTACAAGTCATATGGGCATAAAGCATACCAAGAGACGTATTATGCAGAACTTTTATTGGTCTGGGATTGCAAGGCATGTAACAGGGTATTGCAGAACCTGTGAGCAGTGCTAAAAAGTAGGCAAGGCAGGAGACAAGGTCAAAGCTCCTTTGGTGCTTTTGTCTGTGATTGAGGAGCCATTTCAGAGGGTAGCTATGGATATTGTGGGGCCTCTCAGTACTGCAAGTTCTGATTCTGATGGTGGCCCTGTCCTCCATTGAGGCAGAATAGGTGGCAAATGCTTTTTTTACAGATTTTCAGCAGGATAGGTTTCACAAGACAAATATTGACTGACAGAAGTGCCAATTTCATGTCAGACCTGCTGGGTTGTCTGTGGAAGCACTGTAGGGAGAAGCATCTAAATACTAGCCCCTACCATCCCTATACTAATGGTCTTGTGGAGAGGTTAAACTCTACACTAAAGACCATGCTATGGGCATTTGCAGACCAGTTTAAGAGGGAGTGGGACAAATATTTACCCCATCTGTTGCTTGCTCGCAAAGAGCTGCCCCAGGAATCCACAGGTTTCTCACTTTTTGGGTTACTGTATGGGAATAGGGTGAGAGGACTTCTAGATTTGATTCGCAATGAGGGGGAGGGGGAGTGTGAATCTCAACAGCAGAAAAACGTCTGGTATTACAGGAATACTTGACCCAGAGAGTATACTGTGGGGCAGCAGGTTATTGTTCTCATTTCTGTCAGACACAATAAGCTGCAAGCAGCTTGGAAGGGACCCTTCAAAGTACAAAGGAAGGTCAGTGCTGTTAACTACATCATAGAACTGCTAGGCAGAAGGAAGGGCACACATGGTACCATGTTAACATGATGAAACCTTATCATGACACGGAGGCCCTCATACTGAGTATTTGCAGTAGAAGGCAGGAGGAGTCTCAGGGGGCTCTATGGCTACAGCAAGCCAGCCAGCAAAATCCCAAGTTACTATGGTGGAGCCTAGGGTTGCAGACATATGACATGACAGTGCAGCATTGTACTGGGGTCAGCAATGGCAAGGCAGCTGGGATCTCAAGACAGGGTATGGGGTAATGTATTCCAAGATAGGCTTATTCCTCTAAATCAACGTTTCTTAAGGGGCACTTGAAAAACAGGCTTGTGTCTTGGAAGGGGGGAGAGATGTGAAGAAAGAAGGTACTGCCAGCACGGCTAACTGGAATTTTGTAAATAATTATATGTCATTTGTGAATATCAAACTGATTTATACAAGACGCTTGTGTTACTTATGTATTAAAACTCTATGTCATACAAGATGCTGGTGTTACAAATGTATTAGAACTGTATACCATGTGTATATCAACTTGATTTATACAGACATTTGTCTTGAAAAGGTATTTGTAAAGTGCTTGTGTTTGAAATGTATCCACAGTGTGCCCTACCAGGAGAACAGAAATGTACATGCACTACTGTAACTCTTTAAATGCGTATGTTGTAACAGAGAAAACTGGAAATCAGGAGGTTAACCTCAGTCCAACAAACTGTAAAATATATCTGAAATTAAATCACTTCCTAGGCTAGGCCATAAAGATGCTATCTCACTGGTTTAAATGCAACCAGAGACACAAAGTCTGTACTAGGAAGCTTTCTGTATTGTCTTTGGAGTGAACTAACTACTACTCTGGAAGTGTGGTGGTATACAATTGTTTTATGACTTCCAGCACCTGCCACAGATCTGAGCAAAAGTCCTTGTGTATTTTTACAAGTAGGTGCTAAGTCCTGCCAGCTTCCAGAAATGGGGGCTTGCATTGGAACTAGAAGATGACCAGAAGTGATGTCATTCTGCAACTATCTCAGAAGTAATATTCTAAATATTATTTTGAGAAGTCTCTTAATGAGTATTCTGGCTTGGGCCTGACAACAGGAAGAACCATTCATCACATCATCTGCCTTGCTCTATTAAGTAAGTAGGGAGTAGTGATTCTCTAAGATTCAGTCAGTGATATAGTGAAGCTTAGTTTAAATATTGCTTTTCTTTATTTGTCTGTGCCTGTCCCTCAATGTTATTTTACATATTCCCTGCGATTTGAACTCTGATGTCACTGTGAAAACATATTTATTATTTTTTTGTTCTTTTATTATTTATTATTAAATATGTTTAAACATTTCATTGTGGCTGATCATTCTAGAGATATTTTTTGAGAGTACTTGATATTTATTTGGTGACACTGTTTGGGCCACTCCGAATAGCCTTACTCTTGGTCAAACTACCATTTGTATTAATATTAATTTCATTCAGTATATTGGGTACCCTTGCAAGGGCCTTAAAATAACTGGTGAGGGGTTCTGGTGGCAGTGATAACTACCTTATAGTCTGGACAAAAGGAGGTATAGCTAGTAAACCAGTGCCAGCCTTTCCCAGGTGTGTGTGTGTGTGTGTGTGTGTGTGTGTGTGTGTGTGTGTGTGTGAGTGTGTGTGCAAATCAAATCTCAAAGAGTGTGTGTGTCATAGGTTTATAGGTAGGTACTAGGCTATTGGCCCTAGGGTCTATATAAGCCTAGCCAAAAAAGTACCCTGGCTTTTTGCCACCCAAGAAAATTATTTCCCTGTGCCACTGTCGAGCAGAGTCACACAAGTGATCCCCGGGGTGAATTTCGTATTTCCCATCCAATCATCAAGATTCTTCTTGAAGAGTGCTAATGAGGAGCTTTGTTTGATATAGATAGGTAGTTTGTTCCAGAGTATGGGAAGTCTCTGGGACAGGAATGTATCCCTCCAGCATGTTCTGTTTATTGTGGTAACAAGGTTTAGGTCCCTAGAGCATGTAGCTCAGAGGGATTGGGATTTCTTTAAGTGGAGCATATCCAACAGCTCTGGGTTTGACATAGCTTTGTATATTAGGCAGAGATCGCCTCTGAGTAGGCGATATGCGACAGAGTAAAGCTGGAGATTTTTGAGATGGTCTGCCTAGGACATCTGTTTGAGGCCAGTAATCCTCTTTGTGAGGTATTTCTGTGGTCTTTACAGTTGTTGTAGATGTCTTGTGAGGTACATACCAAAAGGGGCATTGTACTCTATAATGGGTCTAATGAGTGAAGAGTAGAGGGGAACAATGACCTCTTTTTTCCTGGATGAGAAACCTTTTGTGATGAGGTGTGCCACATAGAAGGATTTTCTGACTACTGTGGCAATGTGATTATCAAAGGAGAGACTACTGTCCACCTGTGTCCCAAGGTCTCTTATCACACTTTCGGTGTTAAGTTTACCACTGCCTATGTGGTAGTTCATGGGAACAGAGTTTTTACCAAAGGGAATGACAATGCACTTTTTGGCATTGAGCTTGAGGGCATGGCTTTGACATCAGGCATCTGTCTCGGTGAGGCCCTTTTGTAGGATGTCCACATCATTAGGAGTTTTGATTATGGCTCCTAGTTTGCAGTCATCTGTGAATTTTGTTAGCCAAAGACCGTCTGTGTTAGCCTGTACTTCAGAGAAGTAGATACAAAACAGGAGGGGATCCAGGACTGAATCCTGTGGTACTTCACTTGTCACTGGTCTGAAGTCAGATTTGAAGTCTGCTACTTTCACAGTGTGGGTTTTGTCAGTGAGCTAGTTGGCAACCCATCTTGTGACATAGGGATTTATACCTAGTTTTGTGAGTTTATCTATAATTCCAGAGTGGGGGATGGTGTTAAAAGCCCTGGCAAGATCTAGATAGGTTGTGTGAACCACCTTGTCTATAGCTTTGGTGACTGCTTCAAAGAAGTCTATCAGGTTTAGGAGACATGATCTGCCTTTTACAAACCCAAACTGGGTGGGGTCCAGAGTTTGGAGATTACCAATGTCTTTGTTTATAAGTTCCATGATGATACGTTCCATGGCCTTGCAGACCAGGCTTGTCAGACTAATGGGGTGGTAGTTCCCAGGGTCCATGGTGGCTTCCCCTTTGTGGAGTGGGATAACCACTGCTGTGCACCATTCAGTGGGCACAAAGCCTGTGGTGAGGCTATGATTGAACATGGTACTTAGGTGGGGTGCCAGTTCACTCTGTAGTTCATGTAGAACGCAGCCTGGGATGCTATCAGGTCCCATGGATCCTGTGTTCTTGGCTTTGGAGAGTGTGTTTTTTACTTGTGCAGCTGTGATTACAGGAACTTTGCATTCTTCCGGTATTGAGATGGGCCCTTTAGGGGGTGAGAGTGGGGTAAAGTTAGCACTGAACCAATCTGCCAGGATGATGGCAATATCAGTTGGTTCTGTATATTTAGTCCCATTATGCTGTAACACAGAGCAGATCTGAGTGTTGCCATTGAGATTCTTGACATAGCTGTAGAATGCTTTGTGGTTGTCTTTAGAATCAGTGGCAATTTTTTTTTCGTAACTAGCTTTGGAGGATTTTATGAGGGATCACAGCTTCCTATTGAGGCTGACCAGGGAGTTCCTCCAATCATGGGATTTTACTCTTTTTTGCAACAGTTTCTTTCTTCTGTTGTAGAGTTTGTTTATGGCAGAGGACAACCAGACTGGCTTCATTTTTTTTGAGGATAGCATCTTAGTTCTGTTAGGGATAGCATGATCCATGCACTCGTGTAAGAGCTTATAAAGTGCAATTGTGTAGGATTCAGCAGTCGTACCTCTATTGTCTGTCTGCATGGGTGTTGTGAAGTTTGCCACTTCTGTTTTAAGAAGCGTGAAGTTGGCTTTGGAGAACTTTTTTACGGTAGTTTCCCTAATGGGGGTGGGGATGGGATGTGAATGTCTAGGGTGATTAGCTTGGGTCGAATCTGACCAATGAGGAATTGACCTTTGGTGTGGAACACCGGTCACCCATGTTGGTAATGACCAGATCCAGGATACTGCTGCCCCTGGTGGGGGTGTGGATGAGTTGATCCAAGGCGTTGGAATTTATGAATTCCAGAAAACATTGAGTAAAAGAGTTGGTACATGAGTAGTTTTCCCAGTTAATGGGGGGGGGGGGTAGTTGAAATCACCCATTATTAGGGTGTTGGGTTGTACCCTAATATTTTCCAGTGTATCTAGAAATGAAAATTGGGAATCCTGGGGCATGATGGGGGATCTGTAGCAAGCTACAATTTGGATTGCGGCCTTGCTCAGAGTTAGTTGCACTTGGATAATCTCGGATGAATTATGCTGAGCAACTAGCTTGGAGGTGTGGGTATCCTTAATAAATATGGACACGCCTCTGCCTTTAGTGTTTTGGTCCAGGTTAGGTGGCCGAAAGATGTGGTATGAATTATAGCCTGGTAATGCAGGGGTGCTCTCTGGAGCCTTGAACCAGGTCTCTGACACTGCACAGAAGTCAATTTTCTCCAATTTAAGGAGTGCCTCGAGTGAGTGCATTTTGAGGTTTAGACTTCTAGCATTAAGTAGCATTACCCTCAGATTTTGCTTGCTTGTACCTGTTATGGTGGTGAATTTGTCATTTGAACCCTGCCTAAAAAAGGCACTACAGGGGTGGCAAGAGCCTTAGCCAGTATCTGGAATCCCAAGGGCGGCAATGTAGGTCATCTCTGGCAAAGCATTGTGGTCTGTTGATCATGTCATCCCAGGCAGATACTGGATAACCTTAGAATGACACCAGAAGTTTAGCCAATTCTTGAAGTCAATCATTTTGTCCTTGTACTGTGGTACCATTCTGGGTGATGGCAGGATGCTACTCAGGGCTAGGGTCATACCTACCTGGGCTACAAGATCAGAGAGCTCCTCTATGTCTCTTTTTATGTTGTCTAGGGAGGTATGTCTCAGGTCATTCACACCAACATGGACAATGACAGAGTCATATTTATACTTGTTGTGGAGTGACCTGAGTGCATGCATTATGTGGCAGATCTTGGCACCTGACGGGCAGCTTTTAGTAACTTTCTCCTTGTTTAGCCTGGTGAGTGGAACATCAGTATGCCTGACTATAGAGTCATCTATGACTAGAGCGTTGGGTATGTTGTTATGCCTTATGGGCTGTGGTTGAGTGGCACACTGAGTCTGTGGGCTATGTGTAATTTGGGTTGTGTTGGGGGTGGAAGTTGCGTGCGTTTCCGCTTTGGAGGGCTCTGTTGTTTGGACAGATTTTTATTGAGAGTCTCAGCAAATGTAGGTGTGTGTTTTGTGTTTCTATGTGTGTGTTTTGGTGATGTAGGTTTTGAGAACTATGTAATGAGTGTGGTGTGGTACAAGTGTTTACCTTCTCCTCTTGACTGTCTAGTCCAGTCTTGGGTGAAGAGAGCTTTGCTTCCAGTTTGGCTATATACGTGCATCTCTCAAAGGTTGTAGTGTTGGGTGGTGGGAGGAGAGGGTTGTCTGTGTACATGAGGCAATTGCTGCATTGCCCCAAGATGCTCAGTCAGCTACTTGGGCAGGGACACGAAGCACTGGTTGGATAGAGAGAGTGTTGGAGAATTTGGTTGGAACCCTGGCTAAGGACTCAACTCTATAGCTATGCTAGTGGGGAGTCTTATTGTGGATCTGGAGAAAGAGAGGGGAACCAGTCCAGGACTGACTGTGTTCCTGTGTGCTCTTGAGGGAAATTGTGCTTGATTGTGCTTGATGCAGAGAGCTGCATCTGGAGATACTGTGTGTGTACCTGTTATCCTCCCAGTGAACATCTCCCACTGGTGCCAGTGGTGAGGATTGAGGCTCCTTGATTACTGGCCCAGAGGTGGAGGGTCATCCCAAATTGTGCTCCCTGACAATCTTTATGCAATTTTGTAGTATAGACAGACAAACAGGTCTGATTGTGATGAAATCCAGAAGAAAGAATATGTGTTATATTAATGTTTTGTTTCATGATTTCCTCATTAGTTATGATACTTGCAGTACATTACTCATTATGTGGATGATACAGGTGTTATATTTACACAGCCCTCATATATTGTGACTGTGCATATATTTAACGCATGTTGCAATTGTTGGCATGCAATGGTATGGATTGGTATGACATGACTGAGTAATAAAAAGTCAGTACATCAATAACAGTCATGTATGTGTCATAATTAATATACTTCAGAACATGGATTGAAATGAAACCACAATGATGCTATCATCTTATGTGTGTGTGTGTGTATGTGCAATATTGTCCAAATGTGCCTATTGTAGTATGCTTGTTAACATATATAAAGCCTAAAGCCATGACTGCACCTAATGTCCTCCAGTAACATCTGGGAAGCTATGAGCATTTTGTGAATGAATATGAAACACAAGGGATCAAGCAAGTAAGTGCTGGTGAAAAACTGAATAATGGATATACTATGCAGCAAGGAAGTTTGTGGACAGCATTCTTTTTTTCTCAAAAATATGTGGATCAGTCTGTCTTTACATACCCTTCTACTTCTTGGCTGAGGTCTGACAACAGCAATGCTTTGAATGAAAGTCTGTTGCACATGTAGGTAAATGATGGTAGTAGCAACCCAGAACATTTTTTTTTCAAAGTGCAATTATGAGTGCACTCTAAAGAGTCAGGGCAAAAGGGAGCACTGAGTGTACAAAATCAGTTTATAAGTTCCTGAATAGCTCTACCATGTTAGATTGGTTAATTAGTATGTAACAGACTCCAAAACAAAGTTTACAAACCAAGAAGAAAATTAGGTTACTGCAGAAACTCCAATTTGCAGTTCTAGCAGGAAACAATCTACCTTTAAATTTCATGAATGAAAGAGGGCTTCATTCTTATGTGACCTAGGACGTTATATAAGCTCCATTTCAAATGTGTTTGGATTTTTACTGTTGTATCTAAAGAAGTTTTGCATTTATTAAAATGAAAGCATTAAAGCCAAAAATTTTAACAGCTTTTGAGTGTTTTTTTGAGATTGTTTTCTGCAATTTGGAGTCTGTGTAGTAATGGCTTTTTCTTCTTAATTAGCACGTAATGGAACTGCTTATGTTTCATTAGCGTATTGTGCAGGTTATCATTATTTTGAGGGCATGCAAGAAGTGCAGAGCTGTTTAATGAATACAAAACAACATACTATCAGCACTAAATGCAGCAGTTCATGAATGTGACCCACAGAGTTTTAAAGTTAGGTGCAATGTGCCAAGGAGAGTCTCAAAAGGACAAGCAGATGTCCACAGCGAGATGTCTATTAAATACTCAATCTCTGAACAACTGACAGGCAGATATATGGAAAATTCTAGATGTGATCATGGTGAAAAACTGCATTTATTAAACTGTCTTTTGAATGTGTATAAAAATTGTAGTAATTAACAGAAAAAGCAAATAACATGCTTAGCATACAGTTAAGACTAATTTAAAAGTAGTGTAACATAAGGCATGCTACCTCACACAATGCATGTAAAATAGATATATAAAATACTTTGCAAGTAAAAAAGTGTAGATATAGTATGTAGAGTGTATATATATATATATATATATATATATAATTTCAACGTTAATGTTTCTCTACAGGCAATGTGCATATAATATAGTACATACCACTTCTAGAAATCACACTGGTTAAACAGCTCATGGAAGCTAATCATCCTCATTGTCTGTGATGCTTACAGGATAATCTGACAGATATTAAGATGTCACTCTGGTTAGAACCCTGTGCAAGATGGGCTGTCATTTCCAGTGCCTAATATGGGCATGGCACCTTTCTTTCCCTTGTTTATTCACTGCTATATTGTTTTGAACCTTTTCTATTATGCAGTGAATGACACTATCCTCATTTCTTTTATTTTGTTCTCCAACTCCTTCATATAAATTGTGTACCCTTGTATGATTACATCCCAATCATTGTTCGACAAGTTGTTGTGCCTTGTTATTGTTGTGTCTTTCGGCTTTTCACGGTTAGGGGTCGCCACAGTGGAACTCCGGTCCGCTAATGATTGGCAGTAGATTTTTACATGCCGAGTTGCCGGCTCTGATGCACAACCTTCAACGAAGGTACGCCCATTCACACATGTCTCCACACAGAAGATGCTCTAGCTGAGAATCGAACAGGACAACGTCTTACTGTGAGACAACAATGCTACCGCAGCACCACCACCGCAGTTGTTCGACAAGTACTGTTGCAATTAAAACATCACTGCCTTCTTCCATTTTCCCTCATTGATACGGAATATGTCTTTTTGCTCTTAATCTAGTCCTGATTTCCTCATATTGTTCACATTAATAGACTTGATGTCACAGATTATTCTATAATTCAAGAACATGTGAGAAGTTTATTGCAGATTTTTGTGCCTCCACTTACTTTGTTTAAATGCTAGTTGATGAAACATTTAAATTTGTCAGGATCCTGATTCCCTCCCAGACAGATACAGATCATCACAATAATACAGGACTACATCACTATGCTCCATTTATCCTCACTAAAACTAGATCCCTGAGCTCTTTATAAGATGGCCAAATATATTTAAACCACTGGTGAAGCCTTGTCAATACTAAGAGAGGTATTACCATGGAAAATACTACCATTTGATTAATGATCCTCTTCAGTATTATAAACATCTCCAACATTACTCACCTTGCTTTCCCAGCCAGGCCATCTACCTCTGAAAAGGCAATAACATTTATATCCCTTCCCTTTGTATCTTCTTCCCATGTGCTAGTAATGCTTTCCTCATCTCTGTTAGCTGTGCAGCACAACTACCATTCTTGGAAAATAAACTTTTATATATTATATTGAAAATGGCCATAACACAATATATGGCCAGTACACTTCAGAAGTAACCTTCATGCTTTCGTCTCTGTAACATCTTCACTGCTCTGAAAAGAGTTTTCTTTTTTATTGCTTTTTACACTGTTCAGTAGTACATTCTCATCACAAAATAAACATAACTGTCTAGAGGTGTATTGCCATCACTGAAATATTTTTTGGGGGGAGGTATTTTAATATTATTAATAAGAGGAATTTAATGAGAGGAATTGTTTTGTTAGCCTTTTGGTTAGCTAGTTGGTTGATTGATCATTTCTCTGTTTATTCATTCATTTGCTCATTCATTTTGATTAGACTTTGTTAATCAGGTTAGTTCTAATGGGTGTTGCCTGTTTACAGAGGGGTGCTGTAAACCTTGAAGTGACAAGCCAACCCCATGTGCAAAAATGGGGAAAAAAGGTTGTGGCTGGATGGATAGATGAACCTGCTGACTGTTATTTAGGTTAGAAAACTGCAAAATAACATTAGCAAGCAGAATAAATAAATAAATAAATATGTAACATTGGTCAGGTACAATAATCCTGTGAGGATACTATAAAATGTAAGACTGTGCTATTAGCACAAAATAATACAGGGCTATAAGGTGCAAAACTGTAAGTCTGGTTTGGTAACGTGTGTGTGTAAACAGAAGACTATATGGTTTGATCCTACTATAAACAGTAATCTAATATGGCACAGTACAAACACTTGTGTCTAGTATAATGCGGCACATAGAGCCAGATGCAGTCACATGAAGACAAGTGCACTTTGAAAATTGCAACTGAGAAAATGAAGCTGTGTGCAAAATTATGAAATGTGCTTGAGGACAAGAGAATACATAAGCATACGCTATGTTTTAGTTATCCGTTTTAACTGGTTAGTATAGACACACTCTGTCAAAGTCCCCAAAGGGAATCAAGGCAGAACAAATATGTTATGAAATCAGAAAGATGTAACAACAGGCATTGTGGATAGACAGTAACAAAGGTAGAAAGATATAATTACAGTACATGAGATCTCAAGAATGTAATATCAGTCCATAAGAGTCAGTGTCTAAGAGGAGAGCAACAGAGAGGATTGTAGTTTTTGTAGTTTCAATAGAAGAGACAGCCCATAAGTAAATTTGCTTGTTTATTTAATGAGCAGCCATTAACTTTTTTTTTTTTTTTTGAGGACAGTGTTAAAGTAATACATTTTCTATTTTGTTACGGGTAGTTTGGAGACTGACAAGGCTTTTTCTTTGAGACACTAGCTATTATGTGTAAGCCTCACTCTAAATAGGACTAAAGCTGCTGCCCTTGCCTCAGGGGAAAATAAATGAGAGGTTTTCCAAGCCCAGAATAACAGGCTGGTTATGTTGTTTTGCTGTGCTCAATGTGTACATAAGCTTAGCTCCAACTAGAGACCTTCATATTTGAATAAGATGGTAGTTGATGCCTTTGATTAGCTGTCTTCGGAGAACTAAGGGCAGGTTTTGTTTTGTGCTGAAAACACTGCTTTATTTTTCATGGTTTAAAAATGTCATGATATTTAACCAGTATGAATGCAGGATCAGGTCATTTTTTCAGTTATTTTTAAGCCTGAGTCTTCAGATATAGATCTGTAATTTATTTATTGTATTTTATTTTACATTTGTTAACCAAGGGTGTCTGACTGGGCCAAAGGCCCTTTTTCAGCAGAGGCCCAGGGAGAAAGTTCCACATTGAAAGACAATTACAGATACATTTTTATGATTAAACAGCATCATAAATACATATAAAATATATATGTTTTTGCAGTGGTATAGGGACAGCACAAGCTCAGGAAAAAAAACAATTAATAATAAGTATAATTAATAAGTTTCATGGTATCCAGTTTTGGTCTGTAAACACAATGCAATGCATACACAGTACACTGGAATACTTTTAGCAGTAGTTTGAAAGACAGCCCCCTGAAGGAAGAGAAAAAATAACCTTTGTTAGTGGTATAACTAGTCACACAGTTTCATGGTAACTATTTGTAATTACACCAGTGGTAGTACTAGTTAATGTCTTTATTTTTAAAAGTAGTATTTATTTAACTTGATGGGGTCAATATATGCGAGTGAGAGTAGAAATTTAGCAAGTAAGATGGGCATAGTATATGTTCCTTGTCTGATGCTCTAGCCTGGGGAGCAGTCATGGCTATGACATAATGTTCATAGGTTCATGGGGGTGTACTAGGCTAATGGCCCTGGAGCCTTTACAAGCCTAGCCAGAGGATTACCCTGGCATTGTGCCACCCGACATTAGTTCCCAGTGCCTCTGTTGAGTAGAGCCACTAAATAAAGTGCCTGTCTTGATACTTGAACCATGAATGCCTGCATGCAAAGCCAGCACCCTAACCACTACGCTATCTTGGTGCTTAAAGGATCAGCAGAAAGGGAGAGAGGTCTGAGGAAAGTTATCAGTAAAGATGGGGAATAATAATGGGAAAAGAACTGTAATTAGGGAATATCTTAGGTTATAAGGAAATTACAGACAGAAATTCCTGTCTTAAACAATGAAAGATCTGAATGACAGATAGCCTGCAAACACAAAGATGACTTTAGACTGATTCAAGTCACTATAAGGTTATCATGGAGAAGGTTGTGATCTACCAAATTAAATCTTTTATAAGGTATATGAATATACCACCTATAATGTTACCTTTTTCAGTACTTAGTAAGATATCATCTGTTAAAGTCCAGAAGATAGTAATAGTGCTTCATCCTGTCCAAAAAGGGCACATATTTCTGAAGAGTAATGTATTTATCTGTGTATATTTTGCCAGATCATTAAAACATTTTTTTTCTAAAACTTTCCCAGTTGTATGAAGTATAGATATTAGAAGGAATTTTGCAGGTGAATTGGGTTTTGGTTCTTTTAGGATAGGTTTCTCTTATTGCAGATTTCCACATTTGTGGTATCGTGCTTTGGAAGAGGGACTCCTTATAGATGTGCTGTAGTCAAGTTGTGTAGTCCTTGTATGAATTTACAAACTAGAACTAAATAATGTGTGAACTGGCAGGGGTGATAATAATAATTTTATCCAGCAGATTGCACGTTTTTAAATATGCTCTTCTGAATTAGAACTAAGGAGAGTAGAAAAAGGGTGATAGTGAGAAGTTGCCAGAGTAGGTTGTTGATGACATGGGTTTACCTTTGAAAGCTTGAAACGCACATTGTCGAAAGACAGTTGTGCGGAAGTATGTTTTCAAGTTTCCAGATAACTGAAAAGAAATGCAATGAATGTGCAATGAGCAAATGCACATTGACATTCGCTCATTGGAGATTCAGCATTTTGGGTGCGGAGTGCACTATAGTAGGGATCGGGAAGTAGACCCTTTCCCCACTGTAGTGCGACCTCGGAGTTAGAATAATAAAGTAGGAGAGGCGTAGCCCCCCCGCATGGGGTGTGTAGGGGGGCCTGCCTCCTCCATTATATGTATTTGAAATTGTAGTTCGAAAATCAGTGAATCTGCTTTTTGATTTGCTGATTTTCAAACTTCAGTGCAGTTCAGAATGATGGTTTTCACCATTTCGCTTCGCAAAAAGGGATGTTCGGCAGGTTGATTTTCAACCTTTCAAAGGTAAACCAATGGCATGATAGACGGAAGGTGAGAGAATTCAGTGAGGAAATCATTAGTGGATAGTTGGGCCACTGTGCACAGAATTGCATTGTTTCCATTTGGGATATGATTAGGAGCTAAACCTGCTAAGAGGTTGGTTTATTTCACAAAATCCTTTGGATAATGCAGGAAGGTGGCATGTTCATTTAATAGGTATGACGCATTATGCCTATAAATTGCTTTCTTTATTAAGCTACAGTGTTAGATGTATTTATCTTGAAGGTAGACAAGGATGCCAGTTAATATGCTAGCTATTTAACTGGGATCTTCACAGGAAAGATAAGGTTCTACTCAATTTTTACTAGGTATGTTTTCAGGTTGGAGATGTTTGAGCAATTTACTTTTAAAGGAGACTGTCTGGAGGGGGTTTTATTATGATTTGTTTTAATAAGCCATTTGACAGTGATTACTTAGTAAAAGTGGTTGAATTGCTATAGAAGACATCCTAGTAGGGATATTAGTAATAAGTCATATTTAGGACTAAGAGAGAGAGAGGTACCTAAATTGAAATTTTGGTCTTGTTGACCCATGCATTAATTGTGCTAGTCTTAGGTCTGCAAGGAATAATTTCATTTTATTTTTGGATGAGCTTAATAGGTTTAGATTAAGTTTTTTCAATTTTCCATGTATTGTCAGATTTTTATAAGAATATGTTATAGTTATAATTTTGTTGATTGGTTCTTGAAATGTATCTATGGATGTTTGGAAGGTAGGCAACAGCAAGGTATAAAAGGGGTCCATTTTTGGTGTATAAGGTAATAATTAACAAATCTGGGTTGTTTTCTGAAATGTATGTATGGAAAATCAGTGATACCTTGTTGTAGAAGGGTTTATTTTTTGATGGGTAAAGTAATACTTTACCATTACAGGGTAAGTTGAATTCAGCTATGGAAGTGAGTAGGTACCAGCTCCTTTTTTGTCAGGCCTAGCATTATAGACATATAAGTATAGCTTGGAAAACCTGGAAAATAGTAGTGGATCAGTTTAATCCAGAAATCTGTGGCTATTGTGTCACATGAATAGGAGCTTAGGAAAAGTCTATCTGTTCTAATTTAATTTCAAGTTGCCTGCATTTAGTAGACATCATATCCTTCTTATCCCCCCATCCCTCCATCCTCCCATCCTTCAAAACCATTCTAAAAGACTTCCTAGCCAAAAGCTGGATCTGCTCTTGCTCAACACCAGGGTAAACTATATCTCTAAATGTAGACAAATACTTATACATACCTTACATCTCCTTATACTCCCTTCTTCACTCACTTCCTTATTTCTTTCAGTTTTTCTCCCCTGGCTTTCTCACTTAATATACCACAAGCCTGCTTTTCTCTCATTTTGTATTGCAATTTCTGTTTGTATTATACTAACTTACCTGTAATTTCTCTTGAAACTGGCTAAAATTTCTCTAACTATTAAATCATTGTCATATAACTTCTATCAATTCCTAACCAATGTTTTCATATTATGTCTAAATTGGTACAATTATTTCTACTATGTATTTGTTTTTTATATTAATTTTTACAGACTGTAAAATTACTATTCTTAAAATGTTGTGCAATGCTTTGGAGCTTTTCTCTCTGGGCCTCCGCTGAAATGGGTTCCTACCCACTTAGACTTTCCCAGTAATGTAATGTCAATAAATATACAATTAGTACAATATTTAAAATATGTCCTTGACCATGGGTCTTTGTCCCCCAATTATTTTGCCAGACAAATAAAATACAGCACCAAAAGATGCTGAAAAAAAACATAGACTGTTAAAACAAACACTGGACCATTGAAATGCCTCAATAAAACACCAAATTGCAGTAAACAGGTAATAGCAACACTGCAAGCCATAAAATTATTCTTCCAAGCAGAACCACAAATTTATTAACACAAAAGATTTACACTTTCATCTCTTCACCATAAAGAAACTTCATCAGATAAACTCACACAACACAACTTCCTTTTTGTACAAAGCAGAAATAGGAAGTAGAAAATTAAAGTAACCCCCCCCCCTGTGAAGATTGGGGAAAGATGGGCAAAGGCTGCCAGCCTAGTCAAATAGAATTTGATACATAATGTTATTATTTGTATAAATAAATGTAAAATACAGGCTTGTGTTCTTAAATGAAAGAAAAAAACACTGTAAAATGTGAACTTCAAGATTGTTGCAACATTGCCATCTGCTGTAAGGAAAACCAAGCCAAGCATTTGAAATGTTCTTTAAAGTTACAATTATCTAAATGGTGGTGCTGAACCGGCTGGCTGAACACATTCTTTCTATTGTCTTAACTTAAGGAATGACTGCTAGAGTATACATGTGAAATGTCTTTTATTGTTGTAGTTTCCTGAGCAGGTGTTAGATGGCTAAATAATACAGATTGTTGGCCTGGGAACTCCAGACTAAGTGTCAAAATGATGTAATGTGTATACTGGGAAAACCTAAGTGTCAAAATTATGTAATCTGGGAGGGCCTTAGCAGAGCTGTTTGTTAGTGAGTTTAAAAACTATTGTTCAGTGAGAGACTGTAAGCATTTTTGTCTTGGACCATCAACCCCAGCACTGTTTATGCTCTATATCTGTATGTAAGTAGGATTGCAGCACTGTGTTTTCTCTTAAGAATAGCTAAATATTAGAAAGTTAGATTGTGTTTTTCTTTGACCTCAGACCTGTCCTACTGTATTATTTTAAGTTTCTGTGTGATATCCGAACTCTTAGATATCTCTGTGGTGTAGTAGCATTGTCTTGTGCTTTTAATTATTTATTATTAAATATTTTTTAAAACCTTTACCTGTGACTGGTTTGTGTAGAGATAAATAGGCTCTAGAGTACATTGCATATTTATAGAGTTTATTGTAATAAGCCACTCTAATAAACCTTAGAGTGAATAGTCACATTACCAACTGGATAATAATATTGCATAGTAATAATTGGACACCCTTTTAAGGGCCTTTGGATAGCTGATAATTATTAGCTGGTGGTGGCAGTAATTACTACCATATAGTCTGGGTAAAGGGGCACAGCTAAATAATCTGTGTCAGCCTTTCCCAGGAGTGTCTGTGAAGTTGTATAAATACTTATCTCAAATTGAGTGTGGTGTGTCAGCTACCTGGGCAGGGACATGAAGCACTGCTGGGACAGAGAGGGTACTGGAGGTTAGCTTGCCAGCTAGGCTGAGATCTGGACCCTATAGCTGTGCCATGGGGAGTCTTATTGGGGACCTGGAGAGCAAAGGAGCAAGCAGCCCCAGCCTGACTGTGATCTCTGTGTGCACTTAAGGGACATTGTACTTTAATGTGCGTATTTATCCTTTCCTCTTCTATGAGACGACCTCCTTGGTGTTAGTGGTGAGGATTGAGGCTCCTTGATTGCTGGGCCAGGGCACGGTCATCACATATCTGGTGGCAGTGGTGGAATAAGATATCCTCACATATCTGTTTGGCAGTGGTGGGATATCCACATCACATATTAATTGGTTGGCAAATACTAATTGGCTTGTAGTGGTGTGGGTAGAGTGAATCATGTAGCTTATGTACAGTGATCTCTGAAGGTGTTTTGTACTCTAAATCAGCCACGCAGTGTATACTCAAGAGTTCAGATCACAATTGTTTTATTTCTTTTGTTAGCTTAGGTAGCCAGTGTGAGCAGGCAGCATGTCAGCGGAAAGCTGACAAGGAGCCAGCTGGTGGAGATGTGCCAGGCTAGGGGACTGGTGCATGGAAACGTGACTAAGGCAGACCTGACTGCAGCCTTGGTTACAGCTGCATCAGAACACAGCATCCAGGAGGACAATCAGACTGGCAGTGGAGATACAATATCCTCAAAGAATGGACAGCTCAACCTTTCTGCGAAGGATAATCAGACTAGCAGTGGAGATACAATATCCTCGGGGAATGGACAGCTCAACCTTTCTGCAGTGGACTTAAAAATCCAGCTGGAGCTAAAGAGACTTGAGTTGGAGGCCAGGCATTTGGAGATAGAAGCCGAAGAAAAGGAGCATCAGAGGAAGCATGAGAGGGAAATGCTGACTCTTCGCCAGAGTCATGGAGGTAATGGGGAAGGGAGTAACTGGACCCCAGAAGCACAACAGGTCAGTAAATTTCTTGCGCAGTTTAAAGAGGGGGATAATTTTGATAGTTTCATTCACATGTTTGAAAGGGTATGCAAACAGTATAGTGTTGACCAAAGGCTCTGGGTATGGTTCCTGACCCCCTTACTCCATGGGAAAACTGTAACTTGTTCATAGGTTCATAGGTAGGTACTAGGCTACCTGCCCGAGGGCATTTATAAGCCTAGCCAGAGTGTGTCAGCTTTAGCCACCCCACTGATTAATTAACTGAGCCTCTGTCAAGAAGAGCCAATGAAGTGATCCCAGGGGTGTATTTTCTGTTACCCATCCACTCATCAAGGTTTCTCTTGAAGACTGTTA
Source organism: Protopterus annectens (assembly GCF_019279795.1). Lineage (NCBI taxonomy): Eukaryota > Metazoa > Chordata > Ceratodontiformes > Protopteridae > Protopterus > Protopterus annectens. The sequence goes on along the minus strand of NC_056728.1, from coordinate 567,246,470 downwards.
GTGAGGGTCTCTGCCTAATGTAGTTAGGAATTTTGTTCCAAAGCATGGGGAGTCTCTGTGACAGGAATCTATCCCTCCGGCATGTTCTATTTATTGTTGTGGCAAGGTTTAGCTCACTAGAGCACGTGGCTCGCAGTGACGTGGATTTCTTTAGGTGGAGCATGTCATTCAATTCTGAGTTGGACATGGCTTTGTAAGTCAGGCAGAGATCACCTCTGAGTAAGCGATATGCCACTGAGTACAGCCGGAGTTTTTCCAGTCGGGCTGCATAGGACATATGTTTGAGGCCAGTAATCCTCTTGGTGAGGTACTTTTGTGGTCTTTCCAGCTGTTGGAAGTGTCTTGTGAGGTACATACCAAATGGGGCATTGTACTCTATGATGGGTCTGATGAGTGACGAGTAGAGGGGCACTATAACCTCTTTATTTCTAGATATGAACCCTTTAGTAATTAAATGGGCTACATAGAAGGATTTCCTAACTACTTTGGCAATATGATTGTCAAAGGAGAGATTACTATCTACCTTGGTTCCCAGATCTCTTATTACCTCTTCTGTATTAAGAGGACTGCCACCTATGTGGTAATTCATGGGTGTTTTGTTTTTCCCAAATGGGATGACTATGCATTTTTTGGCATTTAGCTTGAGACTATGACTTTGACACCAGGTGTCTGTCTCAGTAAGGCCCTTTTGGAAAATGTCAGTGTCAGCCGGAGAGTCAATTATGGCTCCCAGTTTTCAGTCATTGGCGAACTTGGTTAGTCATAGTCCTCCTGTGTTTTCCTGTATTTCTGAGAAGTATATGCCGAACAGCAGTATTTTGTTGTTGTTGTTGTATATCACAAATGCCTGACTCTGTCTGTTTTGATTATACTGCTGTAAAGAAATGTCTGTTAAAATGTTTAAGCTAACACTTGAAATGTATAAGAAAACGTCTTGTGAGCATAGACGCAAGGCAGATGAAAATGTATGTGAATATGTTGTTGAACTGAGCACTTATTTTCATAGCTGGGTGAGTGGATGTCAGGTCACCACTTTTGAAGGCTGGCAGACCTTTTGGTGAGGTAACAAGCCCTGCACTTTGCCTGAGGACATGAGGATCTGGTTATCTGATAGACAATGTGCTACTTCAGATGAGTTAGGGAAGATGGGAGACCTATACCTGGCCAGCAGGGCAGCCCTGCACAGGAAGGGACCCCCAGTACTGCTCATGGGTCTAAAGGAACCCATGGTGGGCAGCACAGACTGCCTCAACAGAATCTGCCAGTAACAGGGGAAGCCACTAGTCCAGGTACACGTCCAGGAGCTGGGGTTAAATGTTTTGAATGCAACCAGTGGGGCCATGTGGCATACAGGTGTCCATGGAGGCAAGGTGGGGAACCAAAGGTGAGGGAGCCAGTAAGTGGGAAAGACAAAATGCCAACAGTAGGTTGTCTTGAGACAACAGGGGTATGGAACTACCATCCTGCAGATGTCCTGAGAGGGAAGGATTTGGATGAGGCAGTACCGTGTACTTATGCAGTTACATGCAGTGAGGCTAGGAGACAAGCATGTGGGTCTGGTAGCCTGGGGGAGACCCAGACAGACTGCATACTTGCAGCCAGGACTGCTGAGTTGGTTACTTCAGGAAGGGAGCTACTCTGTAGCAGTGAGACTGAAGGTGAGCCACAGCTGCTTGTGGGTACTGATGTTCCCTTGGACAGGGTAACTGCAAAGGTAGAGGTGACTTTACTGTTTGCATTTGTTATCCTTTCCTCTTCTATGAGATGACCTCCCTGGTGTTAGTGGTGAGGATTGAGGCTCCATGATTGCTGGGCCAGGACTCGATCATCACACCCCCAAAAAAACCTTCTTGTCCAGCATGTGTAAATCAAGAGTAGTAGGTCACATTTACATGGCCTTAAGAGCAAAAAAATATATAAAGCCTTATAATACTTTTAAGATATAAGAATATACATTTTATATATATATATATATATATATATATATATATATATATATATATATAAAGCAAATAAGTAAACAAGTGTTATATATAAAACTATATAAAATATATATACTGTAGATATATATATATATATATATATATATATATATATATATATATATATATAGTGATTTTTGGGGACTTGTTTTATATATATATATATATATATATATATATATATATATATATATATATATAGTTTTTTATACATCTAAAACAAAAGTGTTATATATAAAAATATTAAAATATAAAAATGTGTGTATATAAATATATATATATATATATATATATATATATATATATATATATATAAAGTGATGTATTTTTATATCTTGAAAGTATTATAAGGCTTTATATATTTTTTGCTCTTAAGGTTATGTAAATGTGACCTACTACTCTTGATTTACACATGCTGGACAAGAAGGTTTTTGGGGGGTTACTTTAATTTTCTACTTACTGTTACTGCTTTGTACAAAAAGGAAGTTGTGCTGTGTGAGTTTATCTGATGAAGTTTCTTCATAGTGAAGAGATGAAAGTGCTGATCCTTTGTGTTAATAAATTTGTGGTTCTACTTGGAATAATACTTTTACAGCTTGCAGTGTTTCTATTACCTGTTTACTCCAATTTGGTGTTTTATTGAGGCATTTCCACGGTCCAGTGTTTATTTCCCCAATTATTTTGGCTTTGTTCAGAAATCTTTCACTTAAAAGCTGAGAAGTAGAATATATTTTACTGTTTTAGCAGTGGGTGAAAATAGTAAAGTGGTTTCTGAATTAGAGCTTTGGGTTGTTTTTGTAAAATAGTTCCTGTTTAGTATACTTTGTATCATCATGCGGCTGCTTTTGAAGGGGCAGTAATAGGAATGCCAGAATTGTGCACAACTGGTACCATGACTATTTTATAAACAACAAAAATATATATTGAAAAGTATTTTATTTTACTCATTGGGGGTGGAAGTGCTGAGAGAGAGATTGTAGTTGGACAGTTAGAAGAGATAGTTGTTGAGCCTATTGCAGGAGGGGAAGAGATGGTAAGAGTATCATAGAAATGATAAAGGAGTTGAGAAAAGGGTGTAGCTTAGGGGATGGAGTGGAACCCAGTGCAGTAACTTGGAAAAGAACAACAGGACTTAGGCTGACTAGTTAAAAATCTGTCAAAGCGCAAAAGAGGAGAAATCCTGAAGGACTACTGATAATTGTAAATATAGGAGGTAATGCAAGAATATTAAATACATCTATGTTAATAACATATTTACATTAGATATCAAGCTACCATTTATATTAATACCAATCTACTTCTTAGACATAGCTATATTTTGATCTTTGTAAGTATAAAAAGTAATGTAAGTTTATTAATTACAATGCTATATTTTAGTCTAAGGTAAGTTGATAGATAAAGAGAAAGCTAAACTGGCCTAGATGACTAGCCTAGGGAGAGAGAGAGGGAAAGTGTTTTCTACTGAGTGACCAGCAAACACAGAACAGAGGGCATGCTACCAGAGATAAGATGGCACTTATAGAGTAGGAAAAGCTGTAAAACATTCATAAAAGAGGACAAATATTGCATCTCAAGGGACCCAATTGGACCTCAAAAAAGTTAAATCAAATAGTTGGCAATATTATTAAAGTTCACACTGTACTTTCTTACAACTTTTAGAAAACCTTCATGTAGTTAAGTTTGACCATAAGCATTCAGACTATAATAAATTGCAATATTCCTTGTTTCACTTTTTAGGAATCATTGCACATATTAGGACATGGGGTGAGATCTTGTTTTGTACAACTTCTGCCTTATGTCTTTACTATCAAACAGAGAGATACAGTATTGTAAATTCATTGCAGTGGTCTAAACTGGTATTTTACCATAAAACACGTAAGTGCTGCTCAAACTTAAAGCATAATACTGCAAGACTGCATTTATATGCTAATTCTAGTTTAAGCAGCCCAAGCCAAAGTCTGAAATTGTGAATTAAGAAATTTAAATAAAATTATTAGGGAATTAAATGCTGCAAAGCAGTAATTCTAGGTGCTAATAACAGCAAGTATAATCCTACTGCATTGAGACAAAAGTCATGTCTAAACAGAGAAATCCTTTCATGCTGCAATGTCTGCTAATTCACAAGTTAGTTAAGCATAAAAAACACCAGTTTACAGCAATAGCTTTTGGACACAAAATATATACAGTGAGCATAAGCAGTATTTAAACAACAACATCCAGCACTAAATTTACTTGGGTTCAGCATTTCAGTAAATTACCCAAGGGTAGAAAAGTAAACAAAATAAACATGCCAAGTAACAAATATTATATTAACAATTAGAGGCCTCTATTGCAGTATTTAAATTCATAGTGTGTAATAGTACAAGCAGCAGGGAACAGCCCTGTACTCAAGAAAATCATTAACTGTACCATAAAATCAATATATACATAAGAGAGAAAATGTAGGAGTAAGTAATAAACATATGTTCATATCTGCACCTTTCCCATTATGGTCTTGCAAGTGTTGTTAGTGATCACTGTAAATACCATACTGGCAGCTAAAAAGAGGGATAAACAAAAAAAGCAATCCAAGAACTAATTGGTATTGACAGAGATCTAGAAGAGAAAATAGCAACACAACTGGTAGGGTTGTATGTAAGTATGGCAAGCCTGAAGGGACAAAAGGAATACAGTTAATATATATTGTGCTTCCTAAGATATTCATCATCAGTGAAATATTATAGCAATAACTCACGCCTGGGTGTGGGTAATGCTGGATTTACCCACGGTTGGCGTGGTTTGGTCCCGAAGGCGAAGCCCGAGGGACCAAACAAAGCCAACCGTGGGTAAATACAGCATTACCCACACCCAGAAGTGGGTTATTGCTATTATACCATGACATTATTTAAGAAAAGAAACTATTACTTTTCTTAAATAATGGCATAGTATAATGCCTGTTTACTGCCCTTCTGCAGATGTCTGGCATCCGCGGCAGTTCTGATGCACTGTGCGCCTGCGCAGTACATCAGAGCTGTGGGCAAAAGCAACAGAGAAAGCAAGATCTCCGTTGCTTTTTTTACTATTTCGCTATGTTAAATGGGTTTAACATAGCGAGACAGTTTAAAATAAGCAACGGAGATGTCCGTTGCTTATTTTAAAACTGTCTCGCTATGTTAAACCCATTTAACATAGCAAAACAGTAAAAAAAGCAACGGAGATCTTGCTTTCTCCGTTGCTTTTAAAACCTGTCGCTATGTTAAATGGGTTTAGCATGGCGAGACAGCTTTAAAATAAGCAACGGAGATCTCCGTTGCTTATTTTAAAGCTGTCTCGCTATGTTAAACCCATTTAACATAGTGAGACAGTGTTTTAAAAGTAAAGTTGTACTAATGGAAAAAAGTCCGGGCGACCGGACCTTTTTCCATTAGTATAACTCGATTTACAATGTGCACGCTGGCCAATCAGCATGCATGTTTTGGGGGGGGTCATGGTATAATACATCATATTTGGTACAACAGCTGCTGGGGATTAAAACATTTTGATTTCAGCTCTTAGGTGTGGACTGCAATGATACACAAAGAATGGCCAGGGAGATCTGTTGTAGTTCCAGTGTTAGATACCCTAGTTAAAAATAATTTCAGAAGGCAGAAGAGATGAAATCCTGCAGGACCATTAGTAATCACACATATAAGAGATAATGTAAGTGTATTAAAGGACCACTAATGGCAGAAACTGAAAATATATGTAGTGCATGGAATGCAGTGATTACTCAACATGGATGTCAAGATTCACCTCGAGTTTCTCTCTTGGGGTGAATTTCTTAGTATTTATGTTTTGAACATATAATAAGCAGGTTAGGATCAGCAACCTGCTCATAATCCTATATTTTATGGTTGCATTTTTTTCCACAAAAGCCAACTCGGTCTGCAATTCAAAAACTATGTTTTAATTTTCTCTTCATAATAACCTTGATTGCACTCAAGGGGACAGACATCATGATAGGATTTTGCTTTCTTGGAAATCATCTTTTTAACCTCAATGCACAGGGAGGGCACAGTTCTTGAGATTAAGTTGCCCAAACCTCTCCAGTTAGATTACAATTCCATTTCTATAGAATTTAAACAGTGTAAAATACTGTTCAGTTTGAGAACCTTCAGTAAAAGTGTCAGTACCTGGTTTGCAGTCACTCTTACATATTTACTTCCCCCACAACTACACAGTGTGTAAAAAATAACTTATAGAAATAAAAAGAAATAACTAAAATTTAACGCTTTTTTAAAAAGGGAAATTGTTGTGAGTTCCAGGTCCTATATACCTCCCACCTTCCTTCCTCAAGTCAAAGGAGAGTATTATATTTATTGATGACAAGGCACAGCTAACTAGTGAAGTTGATTTTGGTGGTTCATCATGTTTATTCACATCCAGACTATAAGCTTAATACATTAAAGGCCACAGGAAAAGAATGTAGCTATAAATGGCAATACAGAATACAAAATGTGAATCTTAGCCTGGATTGATTTATGGCACAGATGAATGGGCAATGAAAAAGAGGTACAGGTACTTTGCTATGTGCATTTTCTTTGACAAAAAAATATTTTAATGTGAAAGGCAAAGTTTGGTATGGGCTAGCGAGACAAGTTCCTAAAAAAAGTATCACAAGATTTCATTTAACCCCATTGTGACATGCAGTGTTTAAGCTGACTTGGATAATAATATCACAGAGGGGAAGCAATTGCTAAGTCATCCTTTTCTAATATGTGGAAGAATAGGAAAATTCTGTAGGGAGGAAAATACACTATGAGGAAAGGAAATATTGGGTTTAGGTTATAGATGCCCTTTAAATATGTAAGAATTAGTTTAATACATGCCAACTTAGTTTTTGTATTAACTACCCAGCTACTTTTTAGAACAGACTATCTATCAGACCTTTTTAAGGTTCATAGGTTCATACTAGGCTATCTGCCCTAGGGCATTTATAAGCCTAGCCAGAGTGTGTTTGGCTTTCGCCACCCATTTTAAATTAATTTTGCTATGCCCTTTTTCGAGGTTATTATACTGTGCCTCTGTCTAACAGTGACACAGAAGTGATACCCGGGGTAAACCTACGATCTCCCATCCACTCATCAAGATTCCTCTTGAAGAGAGTCAATGAGGGACTCTGCCTAACCTGGACTGGGATTTTATTCCAGAGTGAAGGGAGCCTCTGGGTTATGAATCTGTCCCTCCAGCATGTCCTATTTATTTCACTGCTGAGATTCAAGTCTCTCGAGCGCATAGCTCGATGGGATTTGGATTTTCTGAGGTACAGCATGTCCATTAATTCCGGGTTGGACATGGCTTTATACGTCAGGCACAGATCGCCTCTGAGCAGGCGGTATGCCACTGAGTAGAGCTAGAATTTCTTTAACCGGGCAGCATATGGCATCTGTTTGAGCCCTTTGATCCTCTTTGTGAGGTACTTTTGGGGTCTTTCCAGTTGCTGCAGGTGTCTGGTAAGGTACATCCCAAAAGGGGCATTGAACTCAATTATGGGCCTGATGAGGGATGAGTAAAGAGGCACGATGACCTCCCCTGATCTAGATGTGAATCCCTTCATGATTTGGTGGGCTATATAAAATGTTTTTCTAACCACTTTGGCCATGTGGTTGTCAAATGAGAGATTGCTATCAACTTGGGTCCCCAGGTCCCTAATTACTTCTTCTGTACTTAATGGATTACCACCTATGTGGTAATTTGTGGGCACTTTGTTTTTGCCAAAGGGGATGACTATACACTTTTTGGCGTTTAGCTTGAGGCCATGGCTCTGGCACCAGTTGTCTGTTTCTATGAGGCCCTTTTGGAGGATGCTTGTGTCGGCTGGAGAGTTGATTATGGCGCCCAGTTTGCAGTCATCTGCGAACTTGATCAGCCACAGTCCTTCCGTGTTGGCCTGTATCTCTGAGAAATATATACCGAACAAGAGAGGTCCCAGGACTGAGCCTTGTGGGACGCCACTTGTAATCGGTTTGGAGTCTGACATGGCTCCAGCAATTCTAACCATGTGGGTTCTGTCTTTGAGCCAGTTTGAAAACCATCTAGTGACATAGGGGTTTATATTTAAGCTGGTGAGCTTATCTATAATGCCCGAGTGGGGTATTGTATCGAAGGCTTTTGCGAGGTCCAGGTAGGCTGTGTAGACCACCTTCCCCTCGTCAATGGCCTTGGTGACTGTTTCAAAGAAATCAACCAGGTTTAAGAGGCAGGATCTGCCCTTAACAAAGCCGAACTGGGTAGGATCCAGTGTCTGTAGGTCCCCAATATCTTTATTTATGAGGTCCATGATGATCCTTTCCATAGCTTTGCAGACCAAGCTAGTCAGGCTTATGGGGTGATAGTTTCCAGGATCCGTTGAGGCACCACCTGTGTGGAGAGGGACCACTGTTGATGTACGCCACTCTTTGGGTACATATCCTGTAGTAAGGCTGAGATTGAACGGTAGTTTTATGTTTGGGTTTAGCTCTTCTTGGAGTTCATGTAGGACGCAGCCTGGGACACCGTCTGGTCCCATTGATGCTGTGTTTTTTGCTTTGGAGAGGGCGGCTTTTACCTGAGCATCTGAGATGTCAGGGGGGCAGCACTCTGCTGGGATAGATATTTGCCCTTTTGGTTGGGAGGGGGGGGAGTTTGCGCTGAACCTGTCAGCTAGGATGTTGGCAATGTCTGTGGGTTTGGTGTATTTTTTGTCATTTTGGACTAATTCTGAGCATATCTGGGAATTTCCACCCAGGTTCCTAACATAACTAAAGAAAGCCTTGTGATTATCCTTAGTGTCCTGTGCAATTTTTCTCTCGAAGCTGGCCTTAGACGATTTTATGAGTGCTCGTAGTTTTTGCTAATACTGATCAGAGATGCCTTCCCTTTCTGGGATTTTGCTCTATCATGTAGTAGCTTCCTCCTTCTATTGTATAGTTTGTTTATGGCTGGGGTCCACCAGACAGGACGTCTGCCTTTGGAGGATTGGGTCTTGGTTTTATTTGGGATTGCATGATCCATGCATTCCTGAAGGTGTTCATCGAATGCGTTTATAAAGGATTCTGCGGTCTGGGCAGATTTTCCACAGGCCCGGGGCTTTGAAGGATTCCACCTCGGTTTTGAGGAGTGTGAAATTTGCTTTAGAGAAGTTTTTCACTGTGGTTTTCTGGGCAGGGGGTGGGGTCAGGATGTGAATATCCAGTGAGATTAGTTTATGGTCTGATCTTACCAGTGAGGGATACACTTCTGGTCTGGAGCATAGAGTCCCCATGTTGGTGATGATCAGGTCCAGTATGTTTTCCCCTCTTGTGGGAGTGGTAACAAGTTGTTCCATAGCATTTAAGTTTATAAATTCTAGGAACCTTTGGGCTAGGGTGTTGGAGCTAGAGTAATGCTCCCAGTCTATGTTTGGGTAGTTGAAGTCGCCCAATATAATGGTGTTTTGAGAGACCTTCATATTTTCCAGTGTTCTCAGGAAGGCCAAGTGGGGTTCCTAGGTTTGGGAGGGTGGTCTGTAGCAGGCTATAAACTGGAAGGCAGTTTTACCCACTGTTAGTTGCACATGGATAGTCTCTGATGCTTTGTGCTGTGCCACCAACCTGGAGGTGTGGGTATCTTTGACGAATATTGATACTCCCCCTTCTTTTGTGGTTCGGTCCAAGTTTTGGGGCCGAAAAGCATGGTATGAGGTATAACCTGGTAGTGCTGGGGTGCTCTCGGGAGCCTTGAACCAGGTTTCTGTTACTGCACAGATATCGATGTTCTCCATGCTAAGGAGAGTTTCGAGTGCGTGCATCTTGAGGTTTAGACTTCTGGCGTTGAGTAGCATTACTCTTAGTTTCTTATCCCTTGTGATACCTATGGAGGTGGGTTTGTCTTTTGAGCCCTGCCTAAAAAAGGAACTATGGGGGTAGCAAGAGCCTTTGCCAATATCCGAAAGCCCAGGGGTGACAGGTGCAAGCCATCCCTAGCGAAGCATTGTGGCTTGTCGAGCATGTCATCCCAGGCTGACAGGCATTGGCTCCCCTTTGAATAACACCAATACTTAAGCCAATTGTTGAAATTGATCATCTTATCTTCATATTGTGGCATCATTCTTGGTGAGGGTAAGATGCTACTCAAGGTCAGGGTCATACCAGCCTGGGCTACATGCTCAGAGAGCTCCTCTATGTCTCTTTTCATGTAGTCCAGGGAGGTACGTCTCAGGTCATTCACACCAGCATGGACAATGACTGAGTCATATTTGTACTTGCCTTGGAGTGACCTGATTGCTTGTGTTATGTGGCGGATCCTAGCGCCCGACAGGCAGCTCACCGTGACCTTCTCCTTGTTCAGCCTGGTGAGCAGGATGTCAGTGTGCCTGACGATAGAGTCACCTATTACAGGTGTATCAGGTGTGTTGTTTGGCCTTAAGGGCTGTGACTGTTTGGCACACTGGCTTTGTGAGCTATGTGTTGCACGTGCTTTGTTTTGGGGTAGCGGTTGCTTGGGTGTCTGCTTTGGAGGTCTCTGCTGCTTAGGCAGATTTTTATTTAGAGCCTCCGAGTACGTTTTTGTGTGTTTATGTGTTTGGTTTGCTGTCGTGGTAGGTCTATGTGAGACTGGAATTGTAGTGAGTGTGGTTTCCTTCTCCTCCTGACTGGTTACGCCAGTACTGAGTTGAGAGAGCTTAGCCTCCAGTTTGGCTATATGGTTGCATCTCTCACATGTGTTGGAATTTGTTGGGAGGAGGAGAGGGTTGTCTGTGTACATGAGGCAGTTGTAACATTGCCTCAAGATTCCCAGATTCACCAGCTGGACCGAAGAGGAGATTGACAACTGACCTTTGGACATGCTAGAATAGTATTGGGAATTCCTTTATAATTGAATAAAAGGGCCAATGGGGAACAAGGTACTCAAGGGGCGTTTGTGAGGGTGTAGTGCTTTTAATTTTTTAGTGCTGACTTATATAATTGCTTTAGTGAGCAAGTGCCAGGTAACTTAAATGCAATGTGTTACAGGTAACTTAAATGCAAAAACGACAAACAGTAACTTTCTTTCAAGTGAAACAAGGAAGTAAGTACAGTAAGCAATGCAGATATCACTAGGGATCCACAGAAGTGCTGAAAAGCCGCGTTTTAGGTGGAATTAGCATTTCAGGGAAATAACAAGCAAACAAACAACAGGCATACAAATAAACCTAGATTCAGCAGGCCTGGATCTAGTCTATGCTACAGCAAACAAGGATTTTAGGTAATTTAAGTATATTAAATATCAAGCTATATTTTAGACTAAGATAGATCAGGAAGAAAAAGAAATCAAACTGAGTCTAGGTAGATAACCCAGGCAGAGAGAGAGAGAGAGACAGTGCTTGCTATTCACAAATCAATTTACCATTGGGAAAGGAAACATACAGTAGTACTTAAAATGGGAAGAGAGAGAGAGAGCAGAAAAATTAAAAACTAACAAAAAGAGGTAAACATTTATATAATCACAGAGGGCCACTTAAATCTCACCAAGCTTAAGTCAAACAGAGGTCAATACTGGTGCGTCAAGGCTGTAGGAATGGTCTCATGTGTTTTGGGGACTTAGGTGATGATGCAGCTCATGAAGGCGCTGCTGTTTAGTAACCAGTTGTTACATAAGTAGCTAAAACTAACTACATTCTGAACACTGTGTCAGGCAGTAAATAATTCCAGGGTCTAAGAAAAGGTCAACTTAATGCTTTCTCTTAGAGTCTACTTCTGGTCTTGGAAACACTTAGAATGTTTGCACTGGATAGTCTTAGGGTTCTGACTGGTTAGTAACAGTTTATCAGTAAAGTCAGAGAAAAGGATTTTGTACAGAAGTTTAAGTGTGACCTTTCACTTGCTAAAATAATCCAATTTCTGGGATTCAGTCAATACAGTGTTACTAAACACTTAGTAGTGAGTAACTATATGGACCCCATATAATATCTCTTCTTTGTTAAATAACTGCTTATTAATAGTCATACTGACATTAATACTTAAAAGTTTAATTAGATACATAATAATTGTTATTGCAGACACCCACAAAAAACAAAAAAACTTTTAATGTAACTAAACACTTACTTTTAAAATCCTTCAGCCCCCTCATGGAGTCTAACACTCCCTACTTGAATAGTATAACCATCCAAGCAACCCCCCCCCCCATCTACTAATCTAAAAAGCCCAACCCCCTCTGCTTCCATTAAACAAAATTGTCATTAACAGCAAAGTGAACACAAATTTTTATCCTTTAAAACCAGTATATATTTATGAAAAATAACAGAAGTATTATATGCCCCAAAGTTGTTGTTTAACTTACATATTTCTCATTTTTATGTGTTCATTAAAACACAAAGAGATAAATAAAATTTATTATTATTGTTCGATAACTGTATACAATCTTGAATCTCATCTACTGTCAACTTGAAAAGGTGAGAAATTGCTCTACCGCAGTTAAAGATTCTTATTATGTGCCTCACAAAAAGATCAATTTCCTTCCCAAATCATCTATTTTCATTTGGTGAAAATGTAATAATAGATAAATAGATGTCATGAAACATTTAAACAATAATGTACTGCTATTTGTGCTCAGTGGTTTATTATAATAAACTAACACATCTTATGGCATCCTTATTGAACATAAGGTTTGTTTCTTTGTTTTGTATATGATAACTTCAAGTGTAATGATAAGATACTCATGACATTAACATCAAGCTTCTAATAAAAAAGGTTGACAACATCATATATATGTTTGCATCACTATTAATGTAATGCTTCAATGAAACATCTTAATATGTACATTCAAATATAGTCTTCAAGAAATGTACTCAAGAATGGATCTACTTCAGAAGATCGAACTTTTACAAGTTCGAACCACATATGGCTGAGACCATATGTTTGAACTTGTAAAAGTTCGAACACTGAAGTAAAAAGAAAAAAAAACTAAACGTCTGTAGCAGGGGGGCTACACATCCCTCCACTGCACCCCCCACACACCCCTACTTTAATATACCAACTCTGAGATCGCACTACATTGTGGAAATGGGAAATCTTCCCATTCTGCAATGTACGGAGATCTCCATTCAGTCCGATTGAACTTTTACAAGTTCAAACATGCGATCTCAGCCATATGAGGTTCAAACTTGTAAAAGTTCAGTCTACCGAAGGGGATCCACTCAAGAATATATACCAGTACATGCAGCATTATTTTGTTTTCCTTATTAAATGAGCAACACTTTTAACAGATCTTAATGTAAATATAACATTCACCAAATCTTTGGTTTACATGCTATGAACAGCTTTCTTATTGTTTGTCTTTTGTAACAAACTACTGCTTTATATAACAGAAATGGTATGTCCATATACTTATTTTTCATTCAAAAAAGATATCAAAAGTAATCATCTCTAGAAAGAGAAAAAAATAAACTTTTGTAACCTACTACAGCATAGTGAATTATATTAAGCTATGATGTCTTAACAGTACAATATAACTTAGATTTTAATTTAAGTTAGCCAGAAATCAGAGTGTAAGTGTCTTATTGTAGTTCCCATTCACAATCTTATGGTTTCATTGACTTTGTTCAACTGAGAACTAAGTGTCATTTGAACTAAACTAGCTGTCCACCCAATCAAAATCATGAGCTGTTAACAGCCCTGATTCTCTGCATGGGTGAGAAACTACACAAAGCTCAAGCTGTTTACCAGAGAAATCTTCTAGTGTTTAAGTAAGATGAGAAAGCTCAAGCACTAGAGAGAAAAAAAAAACTTTACTTCTAGTTTTCATGAATGCATCTTGTAACCAGACAACATGCTTCTCTAATTCTCTGACAATATTTCATCTCATTATCAAGACTAAGGAACACATATAACAAATCTATAAGGAGATTATTTTTAATCTATCCCAAGCATCACAGCCCCTTCATTTGTGAACTATAACATGAAATATATCCACAGGGAATGGAACTATCCCCTTCCCCCAAGAACAAACACATAGCAATTCATCTGGTAAGGCACAATAGCTACACATTATCAAAGTCTATGCATTAATAAGATAAATAACTTTTAGGTTATGCTATTAGTATGGTAAAACAACTCCTCAAATGTTACACTGAATTACACTCAGGCAGGACCACATCTACATTCATAAAATATGTGTGTCTATTTATCCTCCTGTATGGCATTTTTTCACTGTTAATGCTTTTAAAACATGAAATGCCACTTGAAGCATAAGTCCCTTTTTAGTAGATAATTTCCCATTTATGGGAATAAGACAGCTTAGAAAATTAGATATGTAAACTAATGTAATCAAACTCAATGCAACTACAACTGACACACAGACACAAAGTATGCATTAATTTAATGGTAACCAACTGTGAAAGCAACACTATGGTTTAAATTTTAGTATAGGGGTATATGTTGGGTCTTTCAGCTTTTCCCAGTTAGGGGTCGCCACAGCGGAACTCCAGTCCGCTAATGATTGGCAGTAGATTTTTATGTGCCAAGTTGCCAGCCCTGATGCACAACCTTTAACAAAGGTACGCCCATTCACGCATATCTCCACACAGAAGACGCATTAGCTGAGAATCGAACAGGACAATGTCTTACTGTGAGGCGATACTTCTTTTAATTAAGGACTGAGACTAAAAAAAGACCTAATAATGTTTTGTTATAACATAACAAGAAAGCATTGGTTGTTTATAAAATAGGCAAGTATAATATAAAAAGGTTAGGTCATCTTGTAATAGCAAACTTCTTGTTGATTTTCTAACTTCTGTTTACATTATAAATGAGATGTTTTCCAGTATTGTTTAAAAAATATGAAGCTAAAGAATAGATTATATTTATATAAGGAGAAAAGCAATCTTTAGCACTTTGTTATTTTCTTTATATAGACATTAAGAAACCAGTCATTTGTCTCTTAATTTCTTCTTTTCATTTACCTTCATCCATTGTTCTCTGCTTGTCTCTAGAATGATATAATGGAACAATCCATATCTTCTCTTTGTTCTAATATTTTATTAGTTTTTAGATATGACAATGCAAGGTACAGATCTTCAAAGAGTTTAGTTTTGTCTGAAAGGAAAATCTGTTACCTTGCAGGAAACAGCAGATATACTTTTGTTTTTTCTTGAGTTCTGTAATGAGAGAAAGAAATAGTTTTCTCTTGGATGTTACTGCTGCAGAGTAGTTATTGTGAAAACAAATGTCATCTCCATCTATTTTGAGTGGTGATTTAACCTGGGCAGTCTTAAGAACAAGTTCTTTACCTTGAGAGGAAAAAAATTAATAATAATAGACCTCAAAGAAGTGCTGCTTTTAGATGAAGATGTAACTAAGGATCTATGTGCTCTCTCTATTTCGAATGAGACTGCTCCTGATAAGTCTAAAATTTGAGAATGCCAGGAAGATAAAAAATTAATCATATTATTACCTTCAGTTCTTTCAGGTAATCCAAGTATATGGATATCATTCCTGCAAGATCTGTTTTCATGGTCATTAATTTTGGCTAGGAGACGAGTATTTTGCTTTAACAGGAACTCAATTTTAACCAAAAACAGGCTTGACAGTGAACCAAAAACCAAACTAAAAATCACTGTGGAACCCAGAAGTACACCTCCAAATTAGCGCAAAAAAAACTTTATTGACGCTTTCATCAAAAAGACTTCATCGGAAATGTAATAAAATTAGTTAAAACCACTTTATAAATACTGAAGACACACCTTCCATCAATTATACAATTAATTAAAACACAATTAACTTGAAAAAAATATACTATTTGAAAAAATATCAAATTGCCAGTTTCCTGTCTATTAAAAAACATTTAATGTTTATGACTTCATTCAAATCTGGGGGACTATCTGCTGCCAGTCGAAGTTGCCATAATGTATCTCGCCTTTCAACTTTGTTTTTTAAATTTCCACCTCTTAAATCTAAATCAATGTGCTCTAATATAGAAAATGTAAACTTTTTGTACAAAGCACAATTAATGGAATGCCTATATAATGCATTGTTGTCATTTTTTA
The DNA here is from genome assembly GCF_019279795.1 of Protopterus annectens. NCBI lineage: Eukaryota > Metazoa > Chordata > Ceratodontiformes > Protopteridae > Protopterus > Protopterus annectens. The sequence continues at coordinate 567,230,489 of NC_056728.1, read as the reverse complement.
TTTTTATAGCATAATAATGTTCTTTGATATGTTTATTTAAATTCCTCATGGTCATTCCTATGTAATAAGCAGAACATCCTGAACAGAAAGCTATATATACTACATTAGAAGTACTACAATTAAATCTGCCTGGAACTGGAATTGTATATTTTAAAAAATCAAGATAAATATGAGGTCCTTCATGTATATACCTACAAACGTTACATTCTTGACATTTATACATTCGTTTAGGTTTATTGGAAATGAAAGAATTAACTTTTACTTGTTTATTTTCCAAAATACCTTTAATGTTATTATTTCCTTTTTTGTGTACAAAATTGGGACTTGCACCCAGTACCTCTTTTAAATCTCTGTTACCTGAAATAATTTTCCAATTGTCATTGATGACAGAAATCACTTTTCTGCCATCAGCAGACATTTCATTAACACATCTAGGAGTGGACTTCATAGATGTCATCTTTTCCTTACTCGTTAATCCTTTAATAAGGATGGGAGGGAAATCAGTTGTGCGTCTAGTGATTATTGCCACGGTGGTGCAGCGGTAGCATTGTTGCCTCACAGCAAGAGGTTCTCCCGTTCGATTCTCAGCTAGAGTGCGGGGACTGACTTCTGTGTGGAGTCTGCGGTGGGCATTCGAAAGACATCCGTAAATGGGCGTGCCTTCATTGAAGGTTGAACGTCGAGCTGGCACCTCGGCATTCGTGAAAATCTACTGCCAATCATTAGCGGACCGGAGTTCCGCTGTGGTGACCCCTAACCGGGAAAAGCCGAAAGACAACAACAACAACAACAAGCCTTATTTAAAACGTTTGCATGTAAAGTATAGAAAATGGTCTTAAAACTCCCTCTAGTGTCCATTCTAGTATTAACACTGAACTCTGAACATAAAATTGCACTGTGAAATGGCATCATCTGTGTACAAATAAATACAATCATATTAAAATTATGTTTAAAACTGTTTCCATCATAAAATTTCTAAAATGTTTTTGTATGAATACACATTTAAATACAAAATATAAAAGTTATTATAAAAGTTAAAAAGTCATGTACATATTACAAAACTCAAACCAAACATTTTCTTCTGTTTCAAACCATTATTACAATTTTGCCGCCCTTAATTTAAGCACAGGGGCAATTGAAATGTGGTTATTAAGTCCAGTAAATTTGTTTTCTTGGAGAGTGATCTGCCACCATAACTCTTTATATTCCATGTTTTCTTCCCCTAGACTACCCCTTCCATCCATTTTACCTGCTCAATGACAAAAAACTTGTAATAAGCTTCACTGCATTTTTGTTTATGCTTAAATAGGGTGTTAGTGTCTTTGTGAATCTGGATTTAATACATATGTTTGTATATTCTTCTTCGAAGTTTACACTCTGTCTTGCCAATATAAAATGCTTGGCAAACCTGACATATACCTAAATAGACCAAGCCACTAGAATCACAGTTTTATCAAATAATAGTATGTTTTTTTATGTTAATTGTGTTTTAATTAATTGTATAATTGATGGAAGGTGTGTCTTCAGTATTTATAAAGTGGTTTTAAATAAATTTGTTACATTTCTGATGAAGTCTTTTTGATAAAAGCGTCAATAACGTTTTTTGCTCTAATTTGGAGGTGTTCTTCTGGGTTCTACAGTGATTTTTAGTTTAGGAACTCAATTTTATTTTCATCCTCATTCAGTCTTCCTTGTATGTCATTTAAAGAATCTTTGATGCCTGATATCTAGGTCTTCAGCAGCTACAGAGCTTTTTGATTTTTTTCATTTGTTTGGAACAGTTCTGTTTAAAATCCTCAATTTTGGTGTCCAATTTATCTAGCTTAAGTGATAATTCTTGAATGTTAGTACTGAATGAATCTCTCTTTTATGTACAGAATCTTGTGAAGTTACCTGTGTATGACTCATTATAAGGCTGGATACAGTGATGAATATTTCCCACAAAGAGTTCGACAGGAAAATAACGGAATATGCAAAAAAATTCTTTGATACAATCCTCAAGCACTGCAAGATTTATTGAAATTCATTCAATTAAGTTGTTTAGAATTGTTCAGAAATATAATTTCCTGTCAGAAATATATGTAGAAGCAGAGCAAGAGAAAAGTGCTGCTACCATATTCTCATTCTGGCCATGTCGCCTTAGTTTCAACACTTAGTAGTGATGAGTGTCAAGGTGCATGCCAGCTGTGAAATGAGCAAACCTGTTAAACAAATGTTCCAGCTTTGAGATAAGACTGCCAGAGGTGTTAGATAGGATTAGAATCATACTGCTGTCTGGGAAGTTAGCATAGTTTACATGATGGTAATTGTTATTTTAGTCAGTATTTGGTTCTGTAAAGTATTTGGTTCTGTAAATACCACCAGTTTGGTATTTACCTGTTTTACCATGACAAGTGCAGTATTTTGGAAGGACATTTTCTTGTCAGTTAGGATGTCTAATTACTTACAGCCTTGTACAGTCTCAAGGAGCACAGTTGAATATTTGAGGACAAATTGCAATGGATCACATTGTGCAGCCTGGAAATGTTTGCCAAACAGCATGACACTGGTTCTGGCTTCATTAAGCAGCAGGTTGCTTTCCTTCAACTAGAGACAGAGTGCAAATACATGACTGAAATGTATAGACCAGACTAGTAGGGCTGCAGATCTCCATTGGAGAGTGCAATCATGAGTATACATCACATGTGAAACAGCATCAGTGCAATCACACATCTGGTAAGCAAAGAGAAAAGGAGTTCCCAAGGATAAAACATTGGTTAACACCTGATTTTATATCATAGGTAAGTGAACAGATGTTTTGCACCACAACTGATACAATTCAAGAGAACTGTTGTCTGTGTGCTCAGGACATAGCCTTTCAATGAGTATGGAATGGTCAGCCAAGTCAAAGAACCTAGACAGATTGAGGAATATTGCAGCTGTACAAACTCCCTGATATACATTGGAGATGATATAGTCATTCAGTCTGTCTGTGGCTGTTTTCATGTTGTGACCAGGATCTAATGTTATTCTCTGCTGGAAAGATGATGCTGTGATATGACAGATAATTCATAAGCTTACTATGCACAACTTTTTTTTTCAATTAGTAGTGTCAGTGACCTAAGAGGTAGCACACTCACCTTTGCTGCTGGAAGATCAGAAGACTATGGGTTCTATTCCCATACCAAGTATTTGAATTAGTTTTTCAATACTAACAATGCAGAGCAGCATGGGGGGGGGGTGCTGCTCTCACGAGTATGCTGTCCTTTGGAAGAGATTTTAAACTGAGGTCCCATCTGCTTGAATTGGTGGTAATAATTGTAAAAGATCCCATGGCACTTATCAAAAAAAAATGTAGAGGGAGTTGCCCAGTACCCTGGCCAAGTTTTCCCTTGTCAGTGCGAACACCACCTCCAGTATCCCCTAAAAAAAAGGGCACCTAGTGTGGTTAACCAATGAAATACATAAATACCGTAACTGATTTGTCTACAATTATCAATTTAGTGGGGTTTCCATATCTATGTAGAGAAAGCATATCACTTCTTTCCTAAATGAAAGGAAGCCTACCTGTCCATATGCTTCATTTTATGATGATGATGAGTAGGTAGGCAGTGCCTAAGCCTGTAGCTCTAACAAACACCAGACTTCATCAGCAAAGGTAGCTCTGTGAGTCTTTATTCTGTTGAACAAGTACTTAAATACAGTAGTAACAGTAGGTTCTAATATATAAAAAAGGAGATGCCTTAGAGTCTCCAAGGTAACAGTGATGAGTTGTGTTTTGGTGACTGATAACAGTTGCTTTCTAGGGAGGAGAACATGAGTAGGAGATACTAGTTTTAAGGAGAAGGAGTTCAGTATACAAAGTTTGTTATTGTCTGTCTTATTTATCCTATTCAATAATCTAGAAAAGGGAAAAAGTATTGCTTTGTAGCATTTTAAAGAAATTATGCTTAGCAAGTCTAATCTCACATAGGTTACATAACTGTTTACAGGAGTTGCTTAGGTTTTAACAACCATTAGAACAGTAGAGTCTGTAGGTGGAATTCCTGATCCTAAAACAACCATCTTAACACATTCCTTCCAATGGCAGTTTGTACTCTTTCTATGGATGTGGCCTGAGCCTTAAAAAAAAAAATCTAAATTTTCCCCCACAGTTCAAATAAATATTCATATGTCTAGAATCACAAATGTTACTAGTAATCTGTAAATGGTAAACAGTTCAGCAGTGGTTGCATTCATGTCATTCTATGCTTCATACTGGATTTTATAAGCCACAATACACAGTAAATATTAATTTCTGTAATGATGGAATGCAGCTTAAACACACACACATATTTTCTTCATACAGCTGTGAGCTTTTATATGTGACTAAGTATTTTGCCTGAGTCTCTTAATTATTATGATATTTAGAGGGATATGAAAATTATTACAGCAAATGAATAATAATATATTAGCTGCACTAGACAGAGGTCAGATATCAAAGCAAATGTGTTTATATTTATGTATGCATAGTTTGGGAATTATTAATACAAATATGAACAAACAATAATTGACAACTAAAGGCATCAGTAGGATGTAACTGCAGAAATGCTTAGAGGCATCACTAGGGTGTAATGAAAACACGGTTAGTTAGAAAAAGTATTTCCCTTGTTCTTATGACTCGCTGCCCATAAACATTTCCACACAAGATCAACAGATTAAAGAACATTTAAGAGAAATTACTTCAGCACAGCTCATGTGCACTATAGTCTTCAGTGCGAATTTTACAACTTCCTACCATGTTTGTAAGCAGTGTAGGTGAGGAGTACATGTGCCTCCAGACTGTTAGTATTGGTGATAAAAGAATAACGACATTAACGAGTGTTATCAAAAGTGAGGAGTGACTTGGAAATATAATTAAACTCCAGTCAGTTGTCATAGTATTGCCCATGTCACCTCTAATGAGTCTGAACCAAAATTCACTGTTACTTTGCCAAGAAATATTAACCCCTTAAATGAAAGTACTGAGAATACTCAGACCTCAGGATGTCCTGCTATTGTGATGGTTGGGTATTCTGAGTTTTAGCACATCATTTTTCTGCATCAACCCAATTTGGAAAATAAAAATAATCCCCATTCCCTATGACACATGCAGGATAAATATTTCACTAGAACATTAAAATGAATATTAATTTGAACCCAGAAGTCAAAGGTCATCATATTCATTAGTATGAGATCTCACCCCCCCAACAACATAGTAATAAGACAATTGCATGTGCATGCTAAGCTTCTGAGATCAACTGTTAAGAACAATCAGTTTCAGTGCTTTCCTTCAATCTTTGGTCATTTGACTAGAAACTTAAGAGAGAAGCAGATGTCCTTATCTTCAGAGAAAGTTTTCTTTTGCAAGAAATGTTTTCACATACTGCCAGAAAAACAAATATATCTGTTAACAGTGGTAACAAAGCACACTAACTACAGCAATGTTTAGTCATTTTATTTAATTATTTATTTATTACAGCAATCAGGGTTGAGCGGAATGCCTGCACTACATTTCTGTAGCTATTATTTCTTCTACTTTTGGTGATTACCAGAAGTGAGTCTCTATATAGAGGTTGCTGTGCGTAGATTAAAGCAAAGGGAATTAGATGATCACAGTGAAGAGACCATTGTTGTGGCTTGGTAGGAAGTTGAGACACTGCATAGAGTCTGAGATGAACAAGTTAAAATAAATTGGAAATTTTTGTTTTTACTTTCAGTACAATCTAACAATTATTTCAGAAAATTTATGAAAAATCTACATAAAAAAGGACAGTGTGGAAATTCAAGAAAAAGTATAAATGGAAATGTTTATGGAAGAATTAAATATGCCCAGGTTATAGGTAGATGAGGCTCCATTAACAACAGTTAGGATAGGACTAGATGAGAAAAAATGGTGATTTATAACCAATCTAAAGGAAAGTCTCCAGGAATAGATGGTATTCCTGTGGAAGTTTGGAAGCTCAAAGGGAAGAAAGTGAAAAAATATTTGGACATTTTTAATATAGTGGTGCTGCGGTAGCGTTGTCGCCTTACAGCAAGACGTTGTCCCATTAGATTCTCAGCTAGAGCATCTTCTGTGTGGAGGCATGCGTGAATGGGCGTGCCTTCATTGAAGGTTGTGCATCAGGGCTGGTAACTCGGCACGTAAAAATCCACTACCAAACATTAGCGGACCGAAGTTCCGCTGTGGCGACCCCTAACTGGGATAAGCCGAAAGACACAACAACAACTTTCAGTACAATCTAACATCAGTGAGGTATATATAAGAAGACTATATCTTGAGGGATAAAGATTCAGGTTATGTGTACAATCAGAAAGCAGTTTCATTCTCACTGTTGAATGGATCACTCATTTGGATTGTCTAAGGAGCTTGTATTACACCATGAGCAACAAGTTGAACTTAATTACTGAGACCACTATGCCTTTTACTTACTTTAACGATTTAATACTAATATGGTCATTAATTCCTGGATATCTAGTGGCATCAGTAAGCATCTGCCATCTACTCTCCTTCATAGCCAAACTAGCCTTAATATTGCCTCCAACTGGGGATATATTAACCTGATCAATGACCATATTAATATTAAATCGTTTTTATCTATGGTCAAGCAGTCCAGTTAATTCTGGATTATTATTATTATTATTATTATTATTATTATTTTTATGTTTGACTATATATTTACATTATTATTGTTTTTTGGCAGTATTTTCTGTATGATCAATTCATTCTTTGTTTGACAACCTAATATGGTTACATTTCACAGTGTACAATGTTCAACAAATTGCATAGGGCTTCAGTTTTACATAGTGTTATACTAGTTTTTATGTTATGAATGTATATGTGTATATATATATATATATATATAGACTTGTTTTTATATATCACATGTGATTTTAACATAATATATTTTTAATGCACACATCATATTTATTATATTTGGTTTTATAGTAGTTAGTTATGTTTTATATGTTGAGATAATGCATTCAGAGTACTGTCTGTTTAACTGTTAATTCAGAGTTTGGCGCCTAAAAGTTTATTTAAACAATCCAGATCCACCTTGTAGTTGTTCTGAGGAAGTCTGGCTATAATCAGATGAAAACGCTTAACCAGTGAATATTGGTGGTTTGTCTTGTTTGAAATAAACTACATTATTTTCGGTTTGAGCCGAGGAGTCTGTCAATTGTTTCAGCTACTACAACCAGGCTATTGGTGTTGTTCCTTTTATATTGTTGCTTGTTGTGTTACGTAGGTTGTGGCTTGGTATGGATAGCAGCATCGACGGCCCTCAGGCTTTATTGAACAAGGAGGAAATGGACAAAATTTGGACTGATATATCTTCATTAAAAGAAGAAATGTTTCGTTTGACTGAATTAGTTGGTCGCACCTTTGCAGCCTTACAAACCATTGAGGCATGTAAAGGAAAAGGCGACGCGAAAGGGGAGCGGCAGAATGAGGTGGACAAGCGAACAGATGAGCAGGAGGTTACACCTTCCGGTGATGGGACTAGTGCAGTTAAAAAGCTGCATACTGTTAATCGGGTGGATAGCAGCACTCAGATTGACACAATGTGTAGATGATGTCAACCTGTTATATCAAAATAAGGATTTAAACTTGAGTAATGTATCAGCTAATGATTTTACATTTGACTTTAGTTTATTCCATGACTGGGACAAAGCAGAAAGAGTAGGGGCGCGTCCTAAATGCCCGATGACTGCTAAAATGTATTCCGCAGCCACAAGGGTACAAATGGACAATTTCAAAGGTACTGATGTTAATTATTCTAGCCCTAATTACAACAAAGCAAATAGCAATAATCAATATAAGAAAAATAGAATGTATACTACTGATAGAGCATTTGGTGGCAAAGATAATGACTTTTTGGATCGTTTTTTAAATGATGATTACGATTTCAACAACAATGATGGTCACACAGAGAATTATGTTGTTGGGCGACAATTTAGTGGAGTTAAGTCATCTATTAAGGACAAGATATATGTTTTGGGAAAGAAATTATTGACTGTAAAAAGTTTGAAAATTGACAATGCTTATTTGTCCAAGTGTATTGCTATGCAGATTGTACCTAAAGGTTTGAGGTTTTTTAAATTACCTATGGGTCTAGAAATAAATAATGATGTTGTTGGGGAATTCAACCAACTATTTGATAGCTTTGGTATAGGTTACATGAAGATTATTATTAAGAAAAATGATGAGAAATTATCTGGGTTATTGCAGGAGATTGACAAACTAAACAATGAAATTGTTAATAATGAGTCATTCTCTAAGTGGAATGATTTGTATGACAAACAGTTTAACCTAGCCGAACAAAAAGCTAAAAGCATTTTTCAAAGAAAATCTCGGAAAATTGCACGTGATGTTGAGCAATATGCTGACAATAGGGCTTATATATGGCCCAAAGATTATCGGATACCTGGAAGGGATAGGAATCAAAGAAATTCAGAAAGACAGGTAAATAAAGATTCTAATTTTCAAGGGGGCAGGTTTTATCCAGCTCCAAAAAGTTAATTCACCCCATGGAACAGGATAATGAGATAAATAAATTTGGAAATGATACAAGGATATCTCATGTCTTTGGTTTGGATGATGGAACAATTGATGATATATCTAATCAATCTAAAATGGTTATTGACAAAAGTGGTGATAAAATTACACATACATTTAATGGGTTTAAAGTGTTTAACTACACTAATGTTAATATTTCTGAGGAGTTCTTTAGGCTATTTACAAAAGGGATGAAATTTATTCCCACTGTTGGATTTAATTTAGTTGACACCATTTTGGAACTGAAACTGTATTGTAGGAGGTTAGATTTAGCTATCCAATTTAAAGAAGGCAATCAGGATGTTAATTTATTTGAATATGGTACATATCCAGGTGTAGCAAGCTTTGAAAAAATGGTTTGTCAGGATATATACAAGTTTACCAAATTATACAAGACTGACAAAAATATCCAACGAGGTATAAACCATAATTTAACTGAAGGTGAACGTGGATGTTTAGAGGAACTTGTCAAGAACAATGAGGTTAGGGTAATGAAACCCGACAAGGGGGGTGGAATTGTGTTGTACAATAAGATGGATTATATCAATGAGATTTATAACATTTTATATCATTCAGGTAACTATGAAGCTATATCTTTAAATGAGATCAATATTGGGTATAGAAGAATTGATCTTGCCCTAGAAGAATATCTGATTGATCATAGGATTACCAATGATATGCACCAATTTTTGAAGGTGGAATTTCCTATTTTAGCTACTATCATAGGTATCCCTAAAGTACATAAAAATCTAACACAACCCCCTTTTAGACCGATAATATCTGGTAGTAGGTCTAAAACATTTCCATTGGGTGTGGCAATTTATAGATGGGTAAAACCGGTGTATAACAATATCCCACATCTAATTAAGGATTCATGGATGTTTTTGGGACAGCTCACTCCTAACCTTTGGAGCAGTGATTTGGTGTTTATAACTATCAATGTTAAGGATTTATTTTCCTGTATTCCTAAGGAAATTGGCCTAGAATATTTCTGCAACAGTCTTAGGAAATATTCTGACATGGAGTGGGATCGAATAAATCTAATTACTGACATGATGGGACTTGTATTAGATCATAACTACATACATTTTGAGAGTGAATATTTCAGGCAGACTAGTGGTGTTGTGATGGGAGCATTGTGTGCTCCCATTTTTGCCAACTTAGTTATGCTTGAGTGGGAAACAGAATTTTTGTTCAAAAGTGATTATAACAAATATATGGCCTACTACTCTAGATTTTTAGATGATTTGTTTGTATTATGGAAAGGCCCTATTGATAAGATAAGTGTATTTGTTGACTACATCAATAATACTACAGATTTTTTAAAATTTACTTATAACTACAGTGACAAGGGAATCGCCTATTTAGATACATACATTAGTCATGGTGAGCATGGATTTATATCAAAAATTTTTAGGAAAGAGACCTTTTCTAATGACTATTTAGAATTTAGTAGTAACCATCCACCTTATATGGTCAAGAATGTTTTTAAGGGACAGTGTATAAGAGCTGCCCGTATGTCATCAACTGTTGAAATAATGCATAAGGAATTGGAATTTATAAAGTCCATGTTTATCACTAGGGGGTACCCTGTTTCACTACTAGGTGATGTAGTCCAGTACGTTGGGAATGAATGGGGTAAAAAGTATCTTCCTTTACTGGGAAATATATCAAATAGCCCTTTCAATAAAGATGGGAAAACGAAAATTGAACATAGTATTAGGGTATGTGTTATGATGTATTCCCCGGTGGTACATTTTATTAAAAATATAATTATGGAAAATTGGAACCTAATAACCGTGGATGATGAACTAACCAAAGTATTGGGTGCTTACCCGAATTTTGTATATAAGACAGGACCTAATATTAAAAGACTTTTGGAATATGGGGCTGATAAATATGTGATAAAGAAAAGGACAGGTACTAAAAAATGTGGTACATGCAATCAATGTCATGCAATAAATGAAGTTGAAGGAATCAACTTGGACAATTATAATAAGACATATATTAAGAGTAGGGCTGGAAATTGTAATACTAAGTTAGTGGTGTACCTAGCCTGTTGTACGACATGCTCCGCTTTTTACATTGGAAAAATGGAGAGGCAGCTAAAGAGACGTATATATGACCATTTATATAATATTAGGGTTAAGGACAATAAGAATGCCCTATATCGACATATTGCTAAGAATGGTGAAGATCATCAGTTTAAATTCGTCATCATTGATCAGGTTAATATATCCCCAGTTGGAGGCATATATTAAGGCTAGTTTGGCTATGAAGGAGAGTAGATGGCAGATGCTTACTGATGCCACTAGATATCCAGGAATTAATGACCATATTAGTATTAAATCGTTTTTATCTATGGTCAAGTAGTCCAGTTAATTCTGGATTATTATTATTATTATTATTATTTTTATGTTTGACTATATATTTACATTATTATTGTTTTTTTGGCACTATTTTTTGTATGATCAGTTCATTCTTTGATTGACAACCTAATATGGTTACATTTCACAGTGTACAATGTTCAACAAATTGCATAGGGCTTCAGTTTTACATAGTGTTATACTAGTTTTTATGTTATGAATGTATATGTGTGTATATATATAGACTTGTATTTTATATATTACATGTGATTTTAACATAATATATTTTTAATGCACACATCATATTTATTATATTTGGTTTTATAGTAGTTAGTTATGTTTTATATGTTGGGATAATGCATTCAGAGTACTGTCTGTTTAACTGTTAATTCAGAGTTTGGCGCCTAAAAGTTTATTTAAACAATCCAGATCCACCTTGTAGTTGTTCTGAGGAAGTCTGGCTATAATCAGATGAAAGCGCTTAACCAGTGAATATTGGTGGTTTGTCTTGTTTAAAATAAACTACATTATTTTCGGTTCGAGCCGAGGAGTCTGTCAATTGTTTCATATATATATATATATATAAACACAACACGTTAAAATACATTACTGCGATCATTACTTCTTTAATTTTACACACAGACATCAAAGGTATACACAGAAGGTGGTTGGATTTTGTGAGCAGGACAAAAGGTGGCATGTTGTTTGAGAAAGCACAAAGAAGTTACATGATCATTGTCAAATGATTCTTAATATAGTTTGTCAGAGGCAGTACCTGAATCTGAAAATAATTTAAAATAAATTACTGTTAAGCTTAGTTCATTCACTTTTTTTTCAGTGTAATTGTAATAAATGTCGCTATCTTTTTTGGAGGGACACATTTTGTCTTTAAGAAAATAATAGTTGCATGACCACTGCTGAATGATTATTGACATGTCTTGCTCGGGGGTAGTTGTACATGCCTCTAAAAGCAGTATGGCTATTACATTTATGTGACGTCTGCACAGTCATAGGTGACATACTCTGTCAAGAGGAAAACATTCCACTGGGATAGTAATATTCAAAAGCATCCAAAGTTACTGTTTTTTTTTATTTTTAAAAATATAGTGAAGACGCAACCCATGTTTCAATTTCAAGTGATTTCCTTTTTGTAATTTCACATCTCCCCTAATGCAAATATCTATAAAATTCAGTTCACAAAAAACATGCTCATTTTTTTCCTTTTATAACAGAGGGCGACATTGAAAAATACATAAAAAACATAAATATATGCTTTGTAACACAGGTATGAAACTCACTATTTCCCTGTCCTGAAAGTGATGCCTTCCTGCATATGAAAAGCTGTTAAGGAAAAAGGAAAAATATTACCTGGAATTGTGAATAGGAACTTAGAAACAGAATGTACACCTGTTTTATTACATCTGCACCTAAAAACACAACCTTACTACTGTTTATAACTGAATATCAAGATTTGTTGCTCAAATGTTTACTAGGAAATGATAAAACTGCTTCAGAGATATAGCCCAATACTGACTGTCTACACCAATATTCCTACATGGTTATTAATGTGTGTCAGGCTTCCAAGCTGAATTATGCTCATTTCCATTGGATGCAAATGTACATTTTTTCTGCAGAGGATGGTAGAATACAGTCTACATAAGAAATGTGTCTTTATTGTGTAATCATTATATTGGAAGTAAAAGATGTTACTATATCACTAGGCAAGGCAATGTTTCCATTTCTACATATATGCTAAAGACTGCACTCCATGTACTGACAAAGGTAATGTGCTGCAGTGTACACAGGATTAAGGCATAGTGAAATCCCTGGCAGTAGTGATATTTAATGTGAGTTGTACTCAAATATAGTATTAGACCTTCCTGAATTTTTCACTGAGAACTACCTTAGGGAAAGCAAACATATACAACTAGAAAGTTTAGAGTTTCAGAGGTCATTTGTTGTCACAGTCTGGAATAATTACACCTGATTTTCATCTATGGTCTGTTTCACCTCTACTCTTTATTACATCAGAAGTAAAGAACTACAAATATTCACCAGGCAAGGCAACATTTATCTTTGTCCATATAGGGTGAGAGCTATACTTTATATACTAAAAGGCAGTGTGCACCAATGTAAATCAGGATTTAGATGCAATGAATCCTTGTGATAGAATTATATTCTTGAGTGCATTATGTTTCTAGGCATCTTATCAAAATTCTCAGACTTTTTATTGTGCACTGCCTTTGGGTTAACTAATTTATGGCCTCTTATATACAGCTAGCAAATCCAGTGTTTCATAGGCCGTGTTGTCATGGTCTAATATTATACATCATTTCCACCTAGGGCTATTATACCTCTGCTAAAAAGGTTGAGGAAGACTAGTGGCCTGAATATATGTTCACAATTCCTCATTGCATAAAAAATAAAAATCTCAAAGGAGGGCTGGGCTATAGCATTCTCTATAAACCTGCCAGATGTTGTGGCTCATAGGCATTCACTGCCACCTCGTGACATTTTATATGAGAATCAGTTTTCATTGGGTTGCTGTGCAGAACTTTTGGTCAGTATGCAGAATTCAATAATAACTTAAAATACTTCTTTACTGTGTTGTCACTACCACATAAATAAAATTCCTGTATATTTCACCAGATATAGATACTGGTAGATAATTTTCATTTGCAACTTGACATAGCTAAAATGCCAACTTTTTATGAGCTAATGTGATAGTTCATATTTCTAAGGGTAGAATATCAGTCTTAGGTGCATTTTTAGCAGACTACCCTGCCATTATTACCTGAAAGCTTTGTAATGAAATCCCAAATAGAGACTGAGATATGAGATTATAGACTAGGCACCAGATTCACTAGTTCTAAGGGCTTTGCTGCAAAAGTCTGACTTTTTTACACTTCCTGTGCATTATCTGGCTGCCTTCCTGACTTCTACACTCACCCAGCTCCTATATATTTCACCAGATTTTTTCCATTTGCAGCATGACTTAGTTTTGAGCAACTAAAGCGTCAAATTCAGCATCATACTGCACTGAAATCTCTAAGGCTAGAATTGCAAACTTATATGTACATTTTTGTAGCTGACACCCAGTTAGTACCTCAAAGTTTCACAATGAAATCTCAGAGGGAATGGGATATATCCTTTTATACATGGGTACCAAACATATTGATTCAGATGCCTTCACTGTCACTGTTCCACATTTTGTATTATACTTGTTTATAGCTAGTAGAGTTTGGCTTTATTGACCTAAATGCCTTAACAAAGGCTTGTAAAAAGTAAAATGTCAGGGGAATTCAGAAGCTATGTAGCTCAAACATATTTATACATTTAAGTGGTCATTTGCATATTTCTTATGAGCCTCCTTCAAATGAAGTTTAAAGTACTACACAGGGAAGTCTCTGGCTTAATGTTTTTTGGCAATTTTTTCTGTGTGACCTTTTTACTTGCTTTGTCCATTACCTGGAAATGTTCAGTCACCCTACTGCTATTCACATAAGACATTGTTTAAAGCTGACTGTTTTCAGATTATGGCTAAACTATCCACCTATACCGTACTGATGATCCCTTAAAACGGGTGGAATATGTCACAACTACAGGTGGGGGATTTGGCTTTATTGGCCCGAATCCATAAAGTCTTGTAAAAAAGTAAAAAATCATGGGCATTCAGAAGCCATGCTCAACACTTGTATGTCCTAAAGGGGTCATTTACATATTTCCCAAGAGCCTCCTTTAAAGGAGATTTAAGGTACTGCACCATGAAGAATCTGGCTTGTCAGGGTCTTTTGGATGTTTTTGTGTATGCATTTTTTTCTGTATGCCTTTTTACATACTGATTTAATCTCATCAGCAAAAGCCAAGAAATTAATTTACAATTCAACAATCAGCTGAAAAAGAAAAATGGTGAGGAAACAGACTTAAATTATCAAGGAAAGATGGTGGAATACTGAGATACACAGAAAGAGTCATCACCAAAATAAACCAAGAGAAGAAGGTATCTTCCATTTGTATACACAGCTGATGAGACACCCCCCTTAAAGTATTGTGTGCATCTGTGAAATGGTCAGTACTTCTCAATTAACTTGCTAACTATGTAAATTAGTAAATCCACTTTGGAGCCTTTTCACTTAAGAAACAGCCTGCAAGGCCAAGGATAAATATAGCATATCTAGGGACAGTTGATCTAGCATGTTTTTGTGAAGGGTTGGAAACTGGGCTAAGAAGAGGAAACCAACATAAACTCAGGATGAACATGGAAACATCACACAGATAATTGGGCTGAATCCCCAGTCCCACTATCTGCAGAGCAGCATCATACAATCTAAATAGGACTGTAAGTATTTTAGTAGAAAACACCATATAAAGAAGTTCAAGCCAAACCACGGTACCAAAATATGAAATGTTTATTCCTCCAAACAATCACGAAAAATATCTCCAAACCAACAAAACGAGTTAAGCGCTTTCACTCAGTAATTACTGAGCTTCATCAGAATCATCGTTCTGATGAAGCTCGGTAATTGCTGAGTGAAAGTGCTTAACTCGTTTTGTTGGTTTGGAGATATTTTTCATGATTGTTTGGAGGAATAAACATTTCATATTTTGGTACCGTGGTTTGGCTTGGACTTCATTGTGCAACGGGACTCACTGTGGTCCTCTCTCACTTTTGCCTTTGGCTGTGGAATTTTGTTCTTGGTTTTTTCCTTGGCTTTTGTTGAGCACCATATAAAGAAACATTAGAGGAGCTTAACATCTCTAAAATGCATACCAACTGACAGTTACATTCCTTAGAAATTCCTGCAGAGAAAGCAAATGCCATCTTTCAAACAAGTGATGCATGAGAGTAAGATGATACAATCAGAAATGGAATGTGGGCAGCCCAGGGCAGAAAGAGTGGTGGGTGACTGGCTCAGCTTTCTTGAGAAAATAGCAGTGTCAAAATAGTGATGGGATTCAGAACTCTATGACACGGGTACAAGGTAACTGTTAATGAGGAGTAAGAAATTTAACAGCTGGTTGAAAAGGATCTGGATTTAAGTATCTTTGCATTTTTTTCACTTGGAATAGCTTCTGTAGCTTACCCTGAACAAGCTTGAACTGTTTTTTAACTGTTTGCTGCATTATTTTAAAATCTGCACTTAAAGTTACTTTTTAGTCGAATTTGATCGAAAGTTTGTTTGTTTGTTTGTTTAATTTAACTGTTGAGGCTGCCCACTAAAGTGTGCTAGCCTGTGTAACTGATTTATCACTGTTTCTGCATTTTCTGTGTGTTTCTATCAAAAAAACAAAAAAACAAAAGAATAATCCTTGTTTTCCCGCCTCTCCTCGACTAGTTTAGACCAGTTTACAGGCATTGCTGTATTCTGGGCTGTGGTGTAGTTCCTGTGTTGTCCATTACCTTACTTGGATAGAAGGAAGTTTCTTTGCTCACCAGTGGGAGTGGGGAGCCTTGAGCAGCCTACCTGTCCCTGTAGGAAGTGACCTCAGCACAAGAGCTGTAGTAATTGGTTGTTTTGGACCATTTCTAGCTCTTTTGTAGTTCCCTGTTTAAAATCCGCGTTTGCGCGGCTTTGCACGATTGTGCGCATAGCTGGTTAAACAAGGTTAAACTTCCTCTGGCTCTGCCAAGTCTGCTCGTCAAATTTTCCCTTAAGGAAGCTCTACTCTTAGTATAATCAGACTACTCACTATATTATAAGCCTAGCACTTGTTCTCAATACTTGTCTACTAAGTAAGCACTCTCGTACTAAGTAAAGCACTACATCTACCTACCACCCCTGTGAATAACCACTTCCCTTAAAGGTACAGCACTCCCTTATACTGTTCTAGCATGTCGAGTGGTAGATTACTGGCGTCCTCTCCAGTTCAGCTGGTCAATCTGGGCATCTTGAGACAATGCTACAATTGTCTCATGTACATAGACAACCCTCTCCTCCTCCCAACAAACACAAATACATGTGAGAGATGCAACTATATAGCCAAACTGGAGGCTGAACTCTCTCAACTCAGGGCTGGCATGACCAGACAGGAGGAGATGGTAACCACACACACAACAATCCCAGTCCCACATAGACCTACCACAACTGCAAACCAAACACATAAAAACACAAAGACATACTCGGAGGCTCTAATAAAAAACTTACCAAAACAACAGAGGCTCCCAAAGCAGACATTCAAAAATCCACCACCTCAAAACAAAACACATGCAACACATACTTCAATAAATCAGTGTGTCAACCAATCACAGCCCTTAAGGCCAAACACCATGCCTGATACACTAGTAATAGGTGACTCTATAGTCAGACACACTGATGTCCCGTTGACCAGGCTGAACAAGGAGAGGGTGACTGTGAGCTGCCTATCGGGAGCTAGGATCCGCCACATAACACCCGCACTCAAGTCACTCCAAAGCAAATACAAATATGACTCCATCATTGTCCATGCTGGCGTGAATGACCTGAGACGTACCTCCCTGGACTACATGAAAAGAGACATAGAGGAGCTCTCTGATTATGTAGCCCAGGCTGGTATGACCCTGACCCTGAGCAGCATCTTGCCCTCACCAAGAATGATGCCACAATACAAAGACAAGATGATCAGCTTTAATAATTGGCTCAAGTACTGGTGTCATTCTAAGGGGTTCCAATGTCTGTCTGCCTGGGATGACATGTTGGACAAGCCACGCTGCTTCGCAAGGGATGGCTTACACCTGTCACCACTGGGCTTCTGGATATTGGCTAAGGCTCTTGCCACCCCCATAGTGCCTTTTTAGGCAAGGCTCAAAAGACAAACCCACCTCCTTAGAAAACAAAAATGGAAAAAAACTTAAGGGTAATGCTGCTCAACCCCAGAAGTCTAAATCTCAAGATGCAAGCACTCGATGCACTCCTCAGCATGGAGAACATCGACGTCTGTGCAGTAACTGAAACCTGGTTCAAGGCTCCTGAGAGCACCCCAGCACTACCAGGCTATACCTCGTATCATTCTTTTCGGCCCCAAAACCCGGGCCGAACCACAAAGGGAGGGGGAGTGTCCATATTCATCAAGGACACCCACACCTCCAGGTTAGTAGCAACACATGAAGCATCAGAGACCATACAGGTGCAACTAACCATAGGCAAAACTGCTATACAACTGGTAGCATGTTACAGACCACCCTCCCAATCTCAGGAACCCCACTCAGCTTTCCTGAAGACATTGGAGGATATGAATGTATCACAAAATACCATCATACTGGGAGACTTCAACTACCCAAACATAGATTGGGTACATTATTCTAGCCCTAATACCCTAGCCCAAAGGTTCCTGGAATTCATAAATTCAAATGCACTGGAACAACTAGTCACCTCTCCCACTAGGGAGATAATATACTAGACCTGATCATCACAAACATGGGGACAAAATGCTCCACACCGGAAGTATACCCCTCACTAGTGAGATCTGACCACAAACTAATCACCCTGGATATACATATCCCACCTCCACCCCCAGCACAAAAGACCACAGTGAAAAACTTCTCAAAAGCAGACTTCACTCTTCTTAAGACTGAGATGGTATCCTTTAAGCCCACTGTGCCAGTGGATACCACATCCCACAATGCCGAATCCTTCACAAATGCTTTCTATGGACATCTCCAAGAATGCATGGATCATGCAATTCCAAATAAATCCAAGTCCCTCTCCACCAAAGGCAAGCGTCCTGTCTGGTGGACCTCAGCCATTAACAAATTGTACAACAAAAGAAGGAAGCTACTGCACATCAGAGCAAAATCCCATAAAGGGAAGACATCTCTGATCAACATTAGCAGAAAACTATGTTCTCTCATAAAAACATCCAAGGCCAACTTTGAGAGAAAAATCGGTAAGGACACTAAAGATAACCACAAAGCCTTCTTCAGCTATGTTAGAAACCTGGGCAGAAACCCTCAGATATGCTCAAAGTTAGTTCACAACAACAAAACATACACTGAACCCACAGATATTGCCAACATTCTGGCTGACAGGTTCAGTGCAAATTTCTCCCCTCCCTCACCCCCAAAAGAAGAAATACTTATCCCAGCTGAATGTAATCTCCCTGTCATCTCAGATGTCCAAGTGAGAACTGCCCTAAACAAAGCTAAAAACACAGCATCAATGGGACCTGACGGTATCCCGGGTTGCGTGCTACGTGAACTCCAAGAGGAGCTAAACCCTCACATAAAAATGCTATTTAACCTTAGCCTTACTTCAGGATATGTACCTGAACACTGGCGTACAGCAACAGTGGTCCCACTCCACAAAGGGGGTACCTCTACAGACCCTGGGAACTACCGCCCCATAAGCTTAACCAGCCTGGTCTGCAAAGCTATGGAAAGAATCATTATGTAACTCATAAACAGAGACATAGGGGACCTACAGACACTTGACCCCACCCAGTTCGGCTTTGTACAGGGCAGATCCTGCCTTTTGAACTTTTAGTTATGTACTTACCATAACTTCGGATGTATGGGATCCATCTCGCCTACATTCATAACTGATGGGTTCGGAGCCGATCCATCGGCTCCGACTCGGCCAACTAGTATACTAGAACGAAGTCTCTTATTGGCTGGGCTACCCTCTATCCCAGGATGCACCACACCTGCTTCCCCAGATCTTGTTTGTTCGTTTTCATACTTACATGCAAACACAGAAAAATACCAGTTACTCTAACCAACTAAAGTTCTTCAAGAGAAGATCTCCAAATGGACCAACATTTCCTCAAAATCCGAATGGAAGGGGGAAAGGAGGGTGGGTACGAATGAATGTAGGCGAGATGGATCCCATACATCCGAAGTTATGGTAAGTACATAACTAAAAGATGTAATGGGATCCTATCTCGCCTACATTCATAACTGTTCAAAAAAGGGACAACTCAAGTATTCCAAATGGCTTGCTACATTGCATTTCGAACCTTTTATTGGCTCTGGAACTAGGTGGGTTTTCTAATGAGTTAGTAACCACTTTACCGGAAGAAAATATTGCTGACTTTAATAAGACTGCTAAAGATTTTGAAGACAAACTATACTTGTTGCAAAGGTACGCCTGGCAGAGGCAGCACCTTGAAGCCTCATTACATTACCGCATTGTCCCTAGAGGAATGCGAGTTTTTTGTATGCCGTCCTATGGAAACAATCATCCGATTCTATTAAAAAAGTGGCAAGATTTAAACATAGAACAAGGCTTCAGGTACATGACTTTATTGAATGAATATTTTTTGCCACTTGAATCTAAGTTACGCAATGAAATAGACTCTGCCTATAAATGTTTGTGTGAACAGTATAAATCTGATTATGCCAAGAAAAGACTACAGTCTATATTCTCACAAGTTAGTTCATTTAGTGATAAATTAAAGCAGACTAAGCTCAAAAAACTACAAAGAGACTTTAATGATTTTCAAACCGGTCAAATCTTTGTTTGGCCAAGGCATAATATCACGCAAACCTGTGAACAAGTGTCGACACCTTCTACGCATATAATAGATGATGCCACTCATCAAGTTATTCCCGTTTTGACTGTTGAGAATTCTGTTCTGCCTTCTCCACTTACAGCGGAAACTAATGTACCTAATATGGCTGAGCATGATTTACCTAGACCTACGGCACCTTCTGCTACACCACCTCCCAACCAGCTAGCCTTTGTTAGCATGCCCACTGGTATTCAGCTAGGAGCGAGACCCAAAATTGCACAAGAGGTAAATCGTTTTTTACCCTACCCAATAAAACAACAATTTCAAGGGAGAGGACGCTCGCAAAGCAGAGGCCCAAGGAAGCGGAAGATGTCCGAAGAGAGGTACGGAACAACACGAAGACAGAAAATGTGACTGATTTATTTGTTAATTTATCTTCTCATGTTATGGACCCATCTGATATTAGTTTAATCAGCAAAGGCCTTAACTTCATTCCTGCACAATGTAGTAATTTAACTGATGTACTATGTGATTTGCGTATTTTTTGTAGAAGTATTGCTTTGAAACTGTTTTTTAAAAGTACATCTCTTAAACCAGATGGTGGGATAGTGAATACCGACCCTATGTCATTAAAATGTAAAAGTAATTTCTCACCTCCTTTGTCATTTAATTTAGAATGTTTCCTAAAAGCCTGTGAGAAGGATTTCTACCATCTATTCTCTAACCAAAAAAAGAGGATAGCTTATGTAAATCTAACATCAAATGAAATGAAATCCCTCAAAAAACTAAAAAAACTCACTGACATAACCTTTAGACCTGCAGATAAAGGTGGTGGGACTATCAGCATGAATACTACAGACTATGTTTCATTAATGGTAAATATGTTGTCAGATCAAGATACATATAAGATAGTTTCACGGAAAGAAGTTGACTCTATAATTCTAAATGTGCATGAAATCCTACATGATTTGCTTATGTGCAGGCAAATCTCTCCAGAACTTTATAGTTAACTATTTATAGAACTCCCAACTACCCCTATGATAAAGGGACTACCAAAGATTCATAAAGAAATTAAACCCTTACCCCTTAGACCCATAGTTTCAGGTAGTAATTGGGTTACTGCAACAATATCTACTGTTATTGAAAAATTCCTTAGACCTATAGTAGATGCAGTCCCATCCATTTTAAAAGATACCTACCAACTCTTGGGAAGTATTACTGACTTGACTCTTGATGTTAGAAATAATGAATACACCTTAATAACCCTTGATGTAAAAAATTTATTCACTTCCATTCCCAATGATTTGGGACTGGAAGCCATTAGAGAGCTGTTAGCCAAGGATACTGCCTTTTCTGGAGAGAAGATAATTTTGATCTGCCAATTGTTAGACCTGGTACTTAATAATAATCTTTTCATGTTTGATGGTAAAACGTATTTACAGACATGGGGGGGTGGCCATGGGCACCCCCTGTGCAAATACGTATGCAAACTTGGTGGTCCTGAACTGGGAAAAGGAGTTTCTATTCAGTAGCCCTGAATATGAAAAAATCAAATTCTACAAGCGTTTCGTAGATGACGTCCTTTTAATATGGCAAGGTACCTTAGAGGAATTTAAACAATTCTTGGACTACTTAGAATCCACTACTACTTATCTAAAATTCACAATGGAAGCTTCTAATAAGTGTGTTCATTTTCTAGATGTCTCACTCACACTTGATGAACAAGGCAAAATTACATCGTCCCTATTTAGAAAGCCGACTTGGACTAACACATTACTCCAATATAATAGTATGCATCCGAGGCATATGTTTCCTGGAATCGTTAAGAGTCAATTTATCAGGCTAACCAGGTTGTGTCAGAATAGTGAGTTGTTAGAGTTGGAAACTAACAAATTAGAAACACTTTTTCTGAATAGAGGTTATAATATTGGTCTTATCAAATCTATTAAAGATGAGGTCATTTATCCTTCAGTAACTACACCTCAGGTATTCAAGAAGTCTATTTTTTCTAAATCTAAACCAACTAATAGTCTAATGAAAATTTCATATGTTATGAAATATACAAGTGATGTAAAATGCATAGAACGTATTATACGTAAGAACTGGAATATACTGATGACTGATACTTCAGTAGCTAACCTAGTAGGGAACTACCCCACTTTTTTATACAAAAATTGCTCAAATCTGAAGCAGATGTTATGTAAGGATCATTTTTTTAGATTTTAAGAAAACTACTGTAAATTCAGGAACTGTTCCCTGTGGTAATTGTAACAGATGTAATTACATCTGCTCTGATTTAAGTTTTATCCATCCTACTTTGAATTTCACTTTTCATTTTTATATTTCAGCTACTTGCTCTACAAAAAATTTAGTGTATTTAGCTACCTGCACTAAATGCACCGCTTTTTATATTGGTCTCACCAAAAGGAGATTAGCTGATCGAGTCTATGATCATTTGTATGAAATTAGGAAAGGCTCAGACACTAATGCTCTAGCTCAGCATGTAGCAAAGCAAAAAGACCATACATTCTTATTTAGAGTGCTAGAAGTATTAGTCTCAAATCCTAGGGGAGGAGATGACACTAACAATCTGGCACTAGCGGAACTGAGATGGATTTTAAAATTTAATGCTCATAATTACCCAGGTTTAAATACCTCTGTATCCATCAAACCTATTTTAAATAATAGGAAGCGTTAATGAGGTTGTATTAATATTTCCTTATAGCTTTCCTTTATTTGTAGCTTCGTGCCATTATCTGTTTTTATGTTTCTGAGTATATGTATGTAATATACACCTTCATATTTAATGGGCTGTAGCACACTTTTTTATGTATTAACATTACAACAATTTATCCCTATTTAGTATTCAGCTACTTTTTATATTCTATAGTTTAATGTTATATTCCTTCTAGTCTTGTTTTAGCTGTAAACACACTTTAATTGTAACTTAGCCTGTTTGGAATAGTTATATGATATAGTTAATAGCCTGTATATATTTTAAAACTTTCTTGATAAAATTTCTTTTTAAAAATCTTGTAGTAATTCTTTATATATACATCTGTAATTAGTTTTAAAAATTTTTTTAAGATGCTTTTAGCTCTATTTAAAATATGGTTCTAAGAAAATATTTTTAGAGACCATTTATCATTTAAATCTCACTTCATCAAATTTATATATATATTTTTTTCTTTATGCTACTATAAAACTAAATGTAGCTATTATTATATTACATAGTCTATGTGTGACTTATTTATTGGCTGATTATATTTACAGCCCTTATAAATATTATCTTAGTAGTTCACACTATTCCCCAAAAAATTTTTTTGATCATCAAAAATTTTTTTGATCATCAAAAATTTTTTGATTATCCTAATATGAATTTCTAGAATTATGTAAATTCACTTGATAATGTATATAATTATATTGTTTATCTATATACGTCTTATAATTTATGTTAAATGTTTTTGTAGTGTTTAAGTCATTAATCTTATTAACTGTTACTAGTTTTAATTGTTTTTTACATATATATTCTTTAGATCTTATAATAACCATAGCAACCATCGCACATATCAGATAGCCTTGTTACCTAAATTAAGGTCCAGTAAAAAATGTCGTTCTTCTTTTTTAACGTCATTTATTGAAACTTAAGTTTCTCATACTTCACATATTTTTGGACCGATAACTTTGTCAACAGCATACATTGCATATTAGTTTAAAGTTGTAGTTTTAACTGTTGTCTAATTGGGAAACTTAGCATGTTGTGTGAACACCTGACGTTGTGTATTTTAGAACAAGTCACATGCGACATCCTCACTATGTATACAGACATTTGTTTGGCTTGCTGCCGAAAAGATTTTTTCACCTATACAAGCTTTGTATCTATTTAGTGTGGATAGGTTTTCACACTTTGGATCTCTGATGAAAATGATTATGTGTGCGTATAGTAGCTATAAACTCTGCAAATGATGTATATACAAAGAAGATATGTGTTCACTAGATTTTGTTAAAGTGTGAGCATTTTGAACGTTGTTTTATATTTCCCCTTTAATGGTTAATTGTTATAATTAATTAGACTAAGCTTGGCACCAACTGTCGTACTATTTAAACTTTGTTTGTGGAGTAATCATTATCTGAGGAAGCGTGGTTGTTTCCACGCGAAAGCGCTTATCTTTATCCACTTGTTTTCTAAATTAAAAGTTTATTTTATTATTAAGTTGTTACGTTTACTGGCTGATTTATTGGTTTATTGCCTGCAAACTATTTAGTATCTGGACACATCGTGGCAGAGATCAGGTTCTATTTCCTGGTTACATTCATAACTGATGGGACAGCGTCCCTAGCACCTAAATCCCGGGTGGCTCATTGGAAAATACTCTTGAGAACTGTGGAACCAAAGGAAGCCCTGCCTCGAGAAACCACATCTAGTTTGTAATGAGAAAAGAAAGTGTGCGGAGAAGTCCAGGTAGCCGCAGCACAAATATCATCTATTGATAATTTGGAGTGAAATGCTACAGAAGTAGCCATTGCCCTGGTAGAATGAGCCCTGACTGGAAAGGGAAGCTCTTTGTCAGCCTGCGAATAAATGAAACAGATGCAATCTTTAATCCATTTGGCTATGGAGGTTTTAGCCACTGGTTGACCCAACCTGTTTACTGCAAAGGACACAAACAGTTGATTTGACTTCCGCGTCTGAGTAGTCCTGTTCAAATAAAAACGCAGTTGTCTATGGACATCCAACTGATGAAAGATATATTCTGCGTTATTGGAGAATTTGGAAAAAAATACAGGGAGCTCTAGGGACTGTTGAATGCAGAAAGAAGATGCTACCTTTGGTAAAAAAGAGGGATTTAATTTAAGGGACACTCTATCTTTGTGAAAAATCAAATAAGGAGGATTAGAACAAAGAGCCTGGAGCTCTGAAACCCGCTTGGCCGAAGTTATGGCCACTAAAAAAGCGGTCTTCCAAGACAGGAATTTCATATCACAGGTAGCTGCCGGTTCAAAGGGGTGGGCAGTTAAGGCAGCCAGGACCAAATTTAGGTCCCAAGGGGGTACAGGATGAGATATTGGGGGCCTAAGGAGCCACACTCCTTTAAGGAAAGACTTGCAAAGCTTGTTTGCCATTAATGACGGTTCAAAAGAAACATGAAAATTAGAGATGGCCACTAGCTGAACCTTAATCATGGAAACTGAAGAGCCCAACTGAAAAAGAGAGGCCAGGAAATTCAAGACCTCCGGTACTGGGGCGGTAAGAGGGTCTATACCTCGTCGCTGTGCCCAAAGGGCAAACCTTTTCCATTTGCTGGAATACAGTTTGATAGTGGAAGGTTTGTGAGAAGAAGACAAAATGTGGATAACCTCCGGAGAGAGGGAACTGTCCCTGACTAAGGATGGAAGTGGAGTAACCATGCAGCCAACCTCAAGGACCTGAGAGATGGGTGAGACTGTCCTGACTGATGAGTCAACAGGTCTGGCACCGGGTCCAGAAACCATGGACCTTCCACCGCATACCTCCGAAGGAAGGGGAACCAAACCTGACGAGGCCAGTGCGGGGCAATCAAAATCATGTCGCTCTCCAGGTAAATTGCCTTCTGTATCACCCTCGGCAGGAGGGGAACCGGAGGGAAGGCATAAAGGAGACCGAGGGGCCAAATGTGGGTTAGAGCGTCCCTGGGAATCTGTCCCTGAGAGGGGGTCAGAGTGAAGAACTCTCTGAACTTCGCATTGTGGGGGCTGGCAAACAAATCGCAGCAAGGGAGACCCCAGTTGGCGAAGATTTTCACAGCCACTCTTTGGTTGAGGGACCACTCGTGGGGTAACAGGATAGTCCTGCTTAGTCTGTCCGCAATCACATTGGATTTCCCCGGGATGTGTGTTGCCATTAGGAAGCGGTTGGTAGCTACCGCCCAGTGCCAAAGTCTCATGGCTTCTCTGCACAGTGGGTACGACCTGGTCCCACCTTGCTTGTTTATATACCAAACTACCGACATGTTGTTGGATAGGATAGCAATCAGACCTTGCGGGAGAGCGTGATGGAGAGCTTGTAGTACCAATAGCACCGCTCTCATTTCCAGGATATTGATGTGTAAATGCGCTTCCTGGGGTTGCCATGTGCCTTGGACAGACCTGTCCAGATAATGACCCCCCCACCCTACCTGGGAGGCATCCGTGGTCACAGTGGCAATGGGGGACTGAAAGATAAAAGGTCGCCCCTGGTCGGGATTGGATCGGAGGAGCCACCAACGCAGATCTCGACGGCAACTTTCCGTAATCATAACCAAGTGGTTCAAGGGGAGTTCCTGATAGGACCACTGAACCGAAAGTAGCCATTGCAGCACTCGCATGTGCAGTCTGGCTAAGGGGACTAGGAGAATAGTTGATGCCATCGACCCCAATACCTGCAGAATCAGATTGGCCGCAGCTCTTGATAGGGGGAGGCAGGATCGAACTTGGTTCTGCAAAACCTGAATCCCTGCTGCCGGTAAGAAGGCGCGCATCCTTTTTGTGTCTAACTCTGCGCCTATAAAGGTAATACGCTGAGATGGCTGTAGCACAGATTTTTCCCAGTTGAAAGTGATTCCTAGGAAACGGCCCAAGCTGACTGTGGCCATGAGCGCCTGAATTAGTAGATGCTTGGAGGTGGCAGTAAGGAGCCAGTCGTCTAGATATGGAAACACTTGGAATCCTAGACTTCTCAGGTGAGCAGTCACCACTGCCAGACACTTGGTGAACACCCTGGGGGCTGTGGTGAGACCAAAGGGCAGTGCTCGAAACTGGAAATGACTGTCTCCCAGGCGGAAGCGTAAATGACTCCTGGACTCTTGACTTATCAGAATGTGATAGTAAGCGTCCTTGAGATCTATTGAGCATATCCAGACATCCTTCTCCAATAGTGGGAGAATGGACTGAAGAGTGATCATTCGGAATTTGGACTTTTTCACAAAGCGATTCAATGAACTGAGGTCCAAAATGGGCCTGAAGTCCCCTGTCTTTTTTGGCACCAAAAATAGTCTTGAGTAAGTTCCTGATCCGATCTGATCAGCGGAGACAGGCTGGATGACTCCTTTTTCTAGCAGCTTTGAAACCTCTATTGCTGCTTGATCCCGCTGACTGGGTGGCACGTCCGGGATTTCCCTGAAGGGAAGGGGGGGCTTGATGAAGGGAATGAGATAGCCTCCAGTAATAATCCGGAGCACCCACTGGTCGCTGGTAATAGCTTCCCAAGCTTGTGGGTGTTCCGCAAAACGACCCCCGACTGGCTCCAGAGCTGCACAGTCGGGCACCAACTCAGGAACGTTGAGCATAGGAGGAACCACGAAAGGAATCGCAGTCTCCAGAGTTACGGGGGCCTCTGCCACCTCTGGGGCGGCGTCTTCCCGAATTTCCCCCCCCTGCCTCTAGAGGGGGGATCACTGGGTGGAGTAGGGAAAGACCTCTGAGTTTTCCTGAACCACATTTTCCCTCCTCTCTGGGCCTTGGGGTAAGGCCTAGAGGGAGCAGAAAAATGGGCCCCAACGGCAGTCAAGGTCTTGCCATCTTGCTCGCACCAAGTCAGTGTGTCCTTCACCTTGGGTCCAAACAAAGAGGACCCATCAAAAGGGGCGTCGGCGAAGGAAGACTTGAAAGCCTCCGTAAAGGAACACAAGTGTAACCAGGCATGTCTCCTAAGGGCCACGCCTGTTCCCGCTGCTCTACTCGCCCCCTCGGCCGCATACGAGATGAGCCTCATGGACGAGTTCACAATGGATGATAAGGTAGTCATCTGGGCGCCAACAGTGTGGGCTAACGCCTCAGGTAGATTACCTGTGAGGGACTCACCTAGCTCTTTAAGAAGGTCCCTTTGGAGCCTAGTAAAATGACACAGATAATTCAGCGACCATAAGGTAAAGGCCGCTGAAGAAAGGGTACACTTCCCGTACCTATCCATGCTCCTGGAATCCTTATTAGGAGGGTGGATAGACGTTGAAGCCTCTGCCACGTCCTGCTGTATGGCAGATGCCAGCACCATCGCATCTACAGGAACTCCTTTCGTTAAAAATTACTTTTGAGGAGGAGCTGAAAGGAATTTGTTGGGTCTTGCAGGCACCGGTTCCACAGAGTCAGGGTGCTCCCAAGCCCTTCGAGAAATTAAATCAAGTAACTCATCGAAGGGCGGAGACACCCAGGAGGCGGAGGGCTGGGCCCCGAAGGCCTTGAGTAAGACTGACTCCTCAGCGGAAGGGGTTTTGGCCTGCCAGTCTCCTCTCTGTCTCAGAATCTCAAGGATATCTGAGAAAGAGACATCATCCGAAGATGATTTTGGGGACCCCTCCGCATCATCGAGGTCAGTGTCAGATGTGACAGACTCATCTTGGGAGTCCACGTGCTTCTTCTTGCACAATTTCTTCCATGGAGGCTCATCTGAAGCGGTTTCGGATGGACCCCCCGGAAGAAGGGAACCCCCCACGGGGGTATCCTCAGGCCCTGGGACCCCACTGTCATGGGACTGCAGTATGCCAGAAGCACCAGTCTCCAGGTCTAGGGACGGTGAGATGGAAACCTGCTGAGCCGGCAAGGACATGGCCAGCGCGCTCCTCATGGCCTCAAAGGCAGGACCTCCAGACTCCATGGAGGTCACTGGCCGAGAGACCACGACGGCACTAGGAATCCCCGCAGCCGATGCTCCGAGGGGAAGACTAGGCACCGAGGCACCTAGCTCCAAGATGTTCCCCTCAGCCCCGGCTGAGGAAGTCCCGGTACCGAACCCCAAACCCGAGGACAGGGTAGGAACAATGGTCGGAACCGATAAACTTCAAAGGGGTCTCAGTTCCGACTGTACGGCTCCGCCTTGCTCCACCATCACCGACTCCAACGGCTCTGAGGAGGTTGGAGGAGGAATCGAAAGCTTTGAGGGGGGGATTGGCTCCAGGGCCGAATGGGCTGGAGCCGAGACCATTTTTGCGAAAACCGGAGACTGGAAAAGCCTCTGAACAACTCTATCCAAATCTGAATCAGATAATTTGGAGGATCTAGAGGAAGTAGAAAGGGGTCGAGATGACTTCTCTCTCGGCTCAGACAAGGTAGGGGACCGGCTCCGAAAGGGCTCCAACACTATCGGCGCTGGCTCCGACACAGTATGAATAAGGATCGGCGCTGAAGGAGCTTTCGGAGCTGAGGGGGAAGAGTCTGAGCTGCACACCTCCACCGGCTCCGAGACCAATGGAACCGAGGGAGGTGATTTGCCTCTCGATGCTCCAACCTGCGGCTCCGAAACTAATGGAGCTGAGGAAAGAGGCATCGAGGCAGACCCTTCGACCCTCGGCTCCGAAGTCAGTGGAGCCGAGGAAGAAGAGGTCGACTTATGCTTCTTAGTAGTCGGCTCCGACGAACTGGTCGGAGCCGACGACCTTTTCTTTTTAGAAGCAGTAGCAGGAGATGAAGCCAAAGCTTCCTCAAAGGAGGGCTTAATAAGGCCCTTCAGGATTAATTTATTTTTACGTTCTTGAAGAACCCTAGCGGAAAAGGCATGACACACACTACATGTCTCTTGCAAATGCTTTGGCCCTAAACAATACACGCAAACGGCATGACTATCAGTGATAGACATTTTATAATTGCACCTAGTGCACTTTTTAAACCCAGATTTCTGCTCTTTA
Source organism: Protopterus annectens (assembly GCF_019279795.1). Classification (NCBI taxonomy): domain Eukaryota; kingdom Metazoa; phylum Chordata; order Ceratodontiformes; family Protopteridae; genus Protopterus; species Protopterus annectens. The sequence continues at coordinate 567,200,502 of NC_056728.1, read as the reverse complement.
GACATTTTAGTGAACAATCTAACTGCCACACAAAGAACAGTACTTGACCAAAAACTGTTAGAGCGTGAGAAAAGGGTGTGAGCCCTCTGAAGACAGGTTTACCTCACAGGGGAGAACAACAACAACAAGGGAACACAACAACGGGCAAAAGCCCTCTAACTTAAACGGTCTTTACCCGGAGAAGAAAAGGAGTAAAAATAGACAACACACTCACTCCACTAAGAAGGGCAAAGGCCCTCTAACTTAAACAGGCCTTGCCCGAATACCAACAGATACAAAAACTGCCAATAACACTCAACAATACACAGAATAGCTGTTAAAACAGCTGTTGATTGAATTTATGAAGAAACCCCAGGTCAAAAAGACCAGTAAAAAGTAAGAAAAATACACTTAGCTCCAGCCAAGTCGAGACCACGTCTAGCTTGTAAAGCGGCAAACGAGATCTGGGGAAGCAGGTGTGGTGCATCCTGGGATAGAGGGTAGCCCAGCCAATAAGAGACTTCGTTCTAGTATACTAGTTGGCCGAGTCGGAGCCGAACCCATCAGTTATGAATGTAGGCGAGATAGGATCCCATTACATCCTGGTTGACTTTTTCGAAACAGTCACTAGAGCCATTGATGAGGGCAAAGCAGTCCATACAGCCTACCTGGACTTGGCTAAGGCCTTCAACACAATACCCCACTCAGGCATCATAGATAAGCTCAACAGCTTAAGCGTAAACACTTATGTCACTAGATGGGTTGCAAACTGGCTAAAGGACAGAACCCATAAAGTTAAAATCGCTGGAGCAATGTCAGACTCAAAGCCAGTCACAAGTGGAGTCCCACAGGGATCTGTCCTGGGACCCCTCTTGTTCGGCATTTATTTCTCAGATGTTAAAGCAAACATGGGAGGGTTGTGGATGACAAAGTTCGCAGATGACTGCAAACTAGGCGCCATAGTCGATACACCAGCGGACACATACATCCTACAAAAAGGCCTCACAGAAACGGACGACTGGTGCCGGAGTCACGGCCTTAAACTAAATGCCAAAAAATGTATAGTCATCCCCTTTGGAAAAAACAAAGTACCCATAAATTATCACATAGACAGCAACCCACTGAGTACGGAAAAAGTAATCAGAGACCTAGGGACCCAAGTAGACAGTGACCTCTCATTTGACACCCACGTTGCCAAAGTGGTTAGAAAAACATTCTACCTTGCACACCTCATCATGAAGGGATTCACATCCAGATCCGAGGATGTCATTGCACCCCTATACTCCTCTCTCATCAGACCCATGATTGAGTACAATGCCCCATTTGGTATGTACCTCACCCGGCATTTGCAACAGCTGGAGAGACCACAAAAGTACCTCACCAAGAGGATCAAGGGTCTCCAACATATGTCTTATTCTGCCAGACTAAAGAAACTTCAGCTCTATTCAGTAGCATACCGCCTACTCGGAGGTGATCTCTGCCTGACGTACAAGGCCATGTCAAATCAGGATCTGATGGACATGCTCCACCTCAAAAAATCCAAATCCATCAGGACCACAAGAGCTAAAGACTTAAACCTCGGCACAAGTATGAATAGGACATGCTGGAGGGATAGATTCATAACCCAGAGGCTTCCCATGCTTTGGAACAGGATCCCAGTTCGTATTAGGCAGAGCCCCTCACTGACTCTCTTCAAGAGAAATCTTGATGAGTGAATGGGAGATCGTAGGTTTACCCCAGGGGTCACATCTGTGTCACTGCTAGACAGGGGCACAGTAAACTAACTCTATTACATAAGGAGACCTCCATTGTGTCACTACTAGACAGAGGCACATTATTCTAAATTTATTCTGTACATTTTTGTACCATTTCATGGGGTGGCAAAAGCCACATCACTATGGCTAGGCTTACAAATGCCCCAGGGCAGATAGCCTAGTACTAAACTATGAAACTATGAAATAAGGCAGGGGAGCTAAAAGCCATGAGAGTTTCTATGACTCTGTTTGCTTTGACTCTGTTCTGCCTCACTCATATAGCCATATATCCCTTCCTTTTACAAAATGCCCACTATTTCCTTTAGCATTAATTTTTATCTTCCATCTCCAAAATGTAGAAAAGTTATGAAGATCAACTGGGAAGCCTACAGAATAGTTTGAGTATTATTTTGATGAGTTTTATTCAATATTATTTACCATGGAGATTTGCTAAAACAATTCTTAATAATGAATGTGTAGCAAACTCTTTCAATGTGTAACAACATGGAACAGAGAATTTTTAAGACTCAGAATTAGGAAACATTCCTCGTAATGAGGCACAGTTGAGACGTTATTTACCTTCTGCCATTTCATCATGACGTCTGTTAAAGCAGTCACTCACTCACTCACCTTACAGTTCAAACTATTTCCATGTAGATTTTTTCCCCCCACCACAGCAATTCACCTTAAGATGTCAACATGTCACACGGTCCAACTTGCCAGTTTCTGTGGCAGCTTCCTTACTCCTTTTCACTCTTCAAAATAAACACTGAAAGCAGTATAGCTTGCCTTCATATGGCGCATTAATCTGTATCCATGATTATTTAAGTCAGTATTTAGAGTACCAGCACAAGACTACAAATCAAATATGTTTTGTTCTCATTTCATTTTCCCACTTTTTTTTCTGATTCACATTTTATTTCATAAATACTGGGAAGACAAACAGAAGAAAACAGAGAAACAGAGAGAGGAAGAGGCAGAGAAATAGAGACACCTTCTGGAACAGAACTGGAACACATTTTCTCAATATAGGCTTCTGGCATTATGTTTTATGTTATATCATAATTGGATGTTTAATTACAACTCTGGCATTTAAGAAACTGCACTGTTAATTAAGGCCTAGATGAAGAACAAAGGCAACTATTTTACAGCAAAACAAACTATAATGACATAATGCAAGTTGTTGCTTTCTTGCACTAGATTATAAGTCATCTGCCGTGCACATATCTGCTAATTAGTTCATTACTGTATTTTCATATTTGATTGTTAATGATACCCAAGAAATCCCACTTAGTTACCTTTGACTTTTTCAAATGGTTGAGCAGTTGCATTACTGTGAACAGGTATATACCACACAATCAGCATGACATACGTAGCATTAAATGTATACACTGTAAACAATAAGACCAACATATTGTACATAGTGCAATGTGTAACACAGAACAGGAAATCCCAACAAATGGAAAATACAGTGGAATTCAAAAATGCAGCTGTAAGTTCATGAGAGGCACAGCTGAAGTAACAGACATCAATGCGAATGGGTTCAGGGTACAGTGATTTGTTCACCCGGGGGTGAGAGATTTGAGGTAAAATGGTAATTTAAATTTACATGTCAGAAATAAAAAAATTACACAGCTTGAAATATGGTTATTACCTCTTTTTGCAGGACATTCCCTGTCGGGTGCTATGAAAAAACATGAAAAATTATAAATCTCCTGTGATTTTTAGGACAACAAATATTTTCTTACAAGAGGAGCAACTAAAGTGCTGCAAAAGTAAGCTTTTATTTTTGCAATAAACTAAAAGCTGGTACATTGCACACTGACAATAAGTATGGTTTGTCCTGCAGAATGTCGTGGCTCAGTAAAAAAAGTCTCATTTTGCACATATGAGAAGGTGCAACACTAGTTTGAAGTGTGAGCTCCATGGTGCATGGGAATAAAGCCCTGACTCTACATGAGATGACCCAGAAGATCCAACCAGAGAGGATGGGAAGTAGAGGCTGATGCCGGTTCTCCCATCCTGATGAGAGGAAATGGAGCCTAGGTCACAGCATGGCCAGCACCTAGTAGAGGCAGGGGTCTGAGTATGTGGCAGGAAAGAGGCTGAGACATTTCCACCCACTAAACTGTGCATCTGTAAAGCAACATTTTGGTTGGTTGGCTGATACTAGGGCAGTATTAGAGTATTGCAGACTTCTTATGACTGACATGTGTCTGGGGTAGCTGCCATGTAGTTCTCCAGTCTGTTGACAATTAGAGTATACACTAAATACATATGGACATGATACTGAGTGCCAAAGCCTGACCTTTAAGGCCACTGGGACAAGGACTCTCCACTAACCTAGAATAAGATGAGTGGGGTGCATCTTAAGGGACCAAGCACCTCCATGGCTGTCTGGATGATCTGGTAGGCTCTCACTGTCTCTTAGAAATGAATGGAATTCAGATTTATTGGAGGGGATGGCAGACATACAGGGAGAAAACAATGAGAAAAAAAATGATATATTGATTTAAAAGGCATTTAGGCCAGAGACACAAACATGGAATCAAAAAAATTTCAGGACATATGGATTGCCAGACAGGCAGATGTGAGTAATGTATGACATGACGGGCACTTCATACGGTAGTAGACATATGAAGAGCAAAGACTGAAATCAGGAGCATATGACTAAAGACGCAAAGGAGCAAACACACCCAGGAAGGGAGTGGTTAATGGAGTGATGAGCAAATAACAGACAGAAGAATCTCTTAGATGGCAGGGAGAGGCAATGCTACAGTAACCAAGGATGAAGTAGAAAACTAGGCCTAGTTATTATACAGTCTCAACTCGGGGCTTAAGGGTGAGGAAGGCTGTCCATAAGATCTGTGATAGTAAAATACATAGAAGATGAACTGTCAACACAATATCTTTGGTGAATGAGGGGAGGAGGAGGTATCTTAGTGCAAGAAGCCATATTACTGGTTTACTGTTTTAGTGGCAGCATACACAGGCAAATAGGGACAAGGCACAAACAAGCCCACAAACCAGATATATAAAAACTTCTGTAACTGTTCTACTGGTGAAACAACGTTAATGGAAGAATAACAAAATGTTGATTTAGAAACTGATCAACAGTATTTTGTGTGATACTTAGGAACAGACTGAGATAATTTGTATAAAATAGTTTTCCCAATTCAGAAAGGCAGTAAAGATTATTCATTAAAGTTGTAGGCTATTATGGTGTGTGTGGTAGACAGCAGCATTAGCAACAGATAAGTCCAGTAATTTATCATTTCAGTTTCAAGGGAATCATTAGTAAATTAATAAATACAGATGGAAATTGTGAAGCAGTCCTAAAGAGACATTTTTTTGAGTACTGGGTTATTACAAAAAGCATGTAGATATATTTTTTGAAAGTCATTACCTCCTAAAGGCACTTTTGTGCTGTCCTCATTAGGGTGGTTTCCACTGAATATGACTTTAGTGAAAATGAAATTTAAATAGCAACCGTGTCCCAATAAATAAGCAAAAAGTAGCAAATAGTGTTTCCCAGTACAAAGCTGCCAGCTCTGTAGTCAGTAGTGGTACATGTAACACAGTATGCTTTGTCTGACTGAATGCATGGCTGTACACAGAAAACAGGGAATCATTTCTGCTTGTACCAAAACATGTGCCTTTATTATCATTGATTTAAGGTATATCACTGCTGTTGTCCCTGCAGTTCAAGTTTAACCTTATTTATTCGGAATGTACTTACTTGTTAATCAGGTATCCAGACAGATTCAAGTAAACATTTTCAGCAAAAACAGTTTAAAACATGACAGTTAACATCCAGTACATAACACAAAATTAACAAGTAAACACAGTGACACATTAACATAAAGTACCGTAACTATAAAAATGTTGTACATGAGCAAATAAATAAGATTTTCACTAAAAGCAGTAATAATCCAACAAGAAGCACAAGCTATGCCATATGTTGTGAAAATAATGAAATAGTGCTTGCTTGTAGACTGTGCATCATTTGTAAATGCATACAAAAACACACAAAGCGATTACATTATATTAATTACCACAGCAACAGTTACACCTCTCAGCTAAGTAAGCTGCCATACGGTGCACAAATGAAAGAAGCAGGGAGGACATACATAGACAGAGATAAGTGTGCGTGAGTTTGTGTACATGGTGTTTCCATTTTCTCCTTTTCTTTAATGCCACTCATGCAAATAACATTGACAGATGGCATCCTGCATTCATTTTAGGAAATCCACTCTAATTTTTGGAGCATGGTTTGCTAAGCAGTTCTAATATTCCCCACTTTTACACTTTATAAATGTTTTAGTTCCCCCAACCTTAAATGTAAAGTTTGTTTACATTATAGCATTAAAGCAATCTAATAACACCTTCTATTGTTAATTGTGTTTTGTGAGTTCTGGGCTTTAAAGAAGGTAACTAGAGCCATGAAAGGACAAACTGAGGACATTACCAAAGAGTACACAAAGTGTTATCTTCTAGCTAATAGGGGAAATATTTAAATATATTCATTTTACAAAAATAACACTTCCACATCACATGCTATATGAAGAAAAACTTATATAGTGCTCTAAAAACATTGTGACACTTCAGCAACTACAAAAAAAAATACCTAAAATATAGCAGTAACTGTAAATCTGGTTTCATTCATTATACTGGAAATTTCAGTAGGCAGCTAATGTTATTATATTCATATGTACAGTCAGCTTTACAAAAGATAATTTTTAGGTAAAATAGCCATAAAATGTTCCTGCAGTACCATCTTGTGTCAGTGCAGATAATAACAACCATTTCTGAATGAGTCTCAACCTTTTTTTTTCCTCAGAAAAACATATTACATTTAGTATACATGAATAATAGTCACACATAACTTGAATTTGATGACAAACAATGTGTACCTTATGTGGATTACTAAAAAAAGAGATGTAAGAAACAAAGCAACTGTTCATAACAAAATGCAGTAAAAAATGTCAGTCCTGTGGCACAGCTCATTTTACTTTGCTTGATGGAGTACAAGAATATCATATTGTGATATAGCTCAACAGTGGCAACTACAGAAAAGCCACAATGGTGAAAAAAATCCATCTTATCTAATAATATGCTAATACCAATGGAATCTCTTGAGGCAACTGTAATCTCAAAAAAGAGTCAGCCAAGAGGTCTATACTTGGGGGTAGAGAGTCACAGGGCACACAAGCCACTGTAAAGGTCAGGATGCAGAAGAAATACTTGGCACACAGGAGAGGACAGAAAGCATTTTGTGAAAGAAGTTGCAAAGCATCTAAATTGTCAAATTATATATGGTATGATTTCAGTTATTATTATTAGGGGTAATACATAATTATCAACAATAGGATGGGTAAGACCAATCTCCAACCAAATGGGAAAGGGTAGATTGAGCACAAAATGGGAAATTGGCCAGGCTTAAAATGCTCACAAGAGCAGCTAGCCTAGTACTTATCTATGAACCTATAAGATTAGAAGACTGAATGACGAGGTCCTCATTAAGCAAGAAGAGTGTAGAGAAATTGTCATGCTTCAGTGTGATTCCCTAACAGCATAAAGACTGTGTTCTTATAAAATAAGGAAGCTCTCTTGAGTACTCTGTTAGAAAAACACAGTCTGTGGGTAGATAAGGATGTCTATCTTACTGACTCCCAGGAATCTTTACAAATGAATGTGTGCAAAACCATCTCGAATAGAATGGTGTAAAACATAGAATTTTTAAGACTCGGAATGAAGAATGTTCCTTACAATCAGGAGTATGGGTGTAAAGCCATACTCTGTGAAAGATGAACCATTTTTCATTATACTATGACAGACTCACTACTATGTCATGTAACAACTAGTCAGCTCAGTAGGTACACCATTTTATGGTGTCTTATGGGAATAAATTCAAATGAAACATCTGCATTCCATTCCAGAGATGATTATGTACAGGCTGAGCAAAGAGAAGGTCACGGTGAGCTGCCTGTCGGGCGCTAGGATCTGCCACATAACACAATCACTCAGGTCACTCCAAGGCAAGTATAAATATGACTCAGTCATTGTCCATGCTGGTGTTAATGACCTGAGATGTACCTCCCTGGACTACATGAAAAGAGACATAGAGGAGCTCTCTGAGCATGTGGCCCAGGCCGATATGACCCTGACCTTGACTAGCATCTTACCCTCACCAAGAATGATGCCACAATATGAAGACAAGATGATCAATTTCAACAACTGGCTTAAGTATTGGTGTCATTTAAAGGGGATCCAATGCCTGTCAGCCTGGGATGACATGCTCGACAAGCCACGATGCTTTGCTAGGGATGGCTTGCACCTGTCACCCCTGGGCTTTCGGATATTGTCAAAGGCTCTTGCTACCCCCATAGTGCCTTTTTTAGGCAAGGCTCAAAAGACAAACCCACCTCCATAGGTATCACAAGGGATAAGAAACTAAGAGTAATGCTACTCAACGCCAGAAGTCTAAACCTCAAGATGCATGCACTCGAAAATTTCCTTAGCATGGAGAACATCGATATCTGTGCAGTAACAGAAACCTGGTTCAAGGCTCCCGAGAGCACCCCAGCACTACCAGGTTATACCTCATACCATGCTTTTCGGCCCCAAAACTTGGACCAAACCAGAAAAGAAAGGGGAGTATCAATATTCGTCAAAGATACCCACACATCCAGATTGGTGGCACAGCAGGAAGCATTAGAGACTATCCATGTGCAACTAACAGTGGGTAAAACTGCCTTCCAGTTTATAGCCTGCCACAGACCACCCTCCCAAACCTAGGAACCCCACTTGGCCTTCCTGAGAACACTGGAAAATATGAAGGTCTCTCCAAACACCATTATATTGGGCGACTTCAACTACCCAAACATAGACGGGGAGCATTACTCTAGCTCAAAGGTTAATAGAATTTATAAACTCAAATGCTATGGAACAACTTGTTACCACTCCCACAAGAGGGGAAAACATACTGGACCTGATCATCACCAACATGGGAACTCTATGCTCCAGACCAGAAGTGTATCCCTCACTGGTAAGATCAGACCATAAACTAATCTCACTGGATATTCACATCCCAACCCCACCCCCTGCCCAGAAAACCACAGTGAAAAATGTCTCTAAAGCAAATTTCACACTCCTCAAAACCGAGGTGGAATCCTTCAAAGCCCCCGGGCCTGTGGAAAATATGACCCAGACCTCAGAATCCTTTATAAACGCATTCTATGAACACCTTCAAGAATGCATGGATCATGCAATCTAAAATAAAACCAAGACCCAATCCTCCAAAGGCAGACGTCCTGTCTGGTGGACCCCAGCCATAAACAAACTATACAATAGAAGGAGGAAGCTACTACATGATAGAGCAAAATCCCAAAAAGGGAAGGCATCTCTGATTAGTGTTAGCAAAAAACTACAGGCACTCATAAAATCATCTAAGGCCAGCTTTGAGAGAAAAATTGCACAGGACACTAAGGATAATCACAAGGCTTTCTTTAGTTATGTTAGGAACCTGGGTGGGAATTCCCAGATATGCTCAGAATTAGTCCAAAATGACAAAAAAATCAACCAAACCCACAGACATTGCCAACATCCTAGCTGACAGGTTCAGCGCAAACTTCTCCCCCCCCCCAAAAGGGCAAATATCTATCCCAGCAGAGTGCTGCCCCCCTGACATCTCAGATGCTCAGGTAAGAGCCGCCCTCTCCAAAGCAAAAAAACTCAGCATCAATGGGACCAGACGGTGTCCCGGGCTGCGTCCTACATGAACTCCAAGAAGAGCTAAACCCAAACATAAAACTACTCTTCAATCTCAGCCTTACCACAGGATATGTACCCAAAGAGTGGCGTACAGCAACAGTGGTCCCTCTCCACAAAGCTGGTGCCTCAACGGATCCTGGAAACTATCGCCCCATAAGCCTGACTAGCTTGGTCTGCAAAGCTATGGAAAGGATCATCATGGACCTCATAAAAAAGATATTGGGGACCTACAGACACTGGATCCTACCCAGTTTGGCTTTGTTAAGGGCAGATCCTGCCTCTTAAACCTGGTCGATTTCTTTGAAACAGTCACCAAGGCCATTGACGAGGGGAAGGTGGTCCACACAGCCTACCTGGACCTCGCAAAAGCCTTCGATACAATACCCCACTCAGGCATTATAGATAAGCTCACCAGCTTAAATATAAACCCCTATGTCACTAGATGGGTTGCAAACTGGCTCAAGGACTGAACCCACATGGTTAGAATTGCTCGAGCCATGTCAGACTCCAAACCAGTGACAAGTGGCATCCCACAAGGCTCAGTCCTAGGACCTCTCCTGTTCGGTATATATTTCTCGGAGGTACAGGCCAACACAGAAGGATTGTGGATGACCAAGTTCGCAGATGACTGCAAACTGGGCGCTATAATCGACTCTCCAGCCGACACAAGCATCCTCCAAAAGGGCCTCATAGAAACAGACAACTGGTGCCAGAGCCATGGCCTCAAGCTAAACGCCAAAAAGTGTATAGTCATCCCCTTTGGCAAAAACAAAGTGCCCACAAATTACCACATAGGTGGTAATCCATTAAGTACGGAAGAAGTAATTAGGGACTTGGGGACCCAAGTTGATAGCAATCTCTCATTTGACAACCACGTGGCCAAAGTGGTTAGAAAAACATTTTATATAGCCCACCTAATCATGAAGGGATTCACATCTAGATCAGGGGAGGTCATCGTGCCTCTTTACTCATCCCTCATCAGGCCCATAATTGAGTACAATGCCCCTTTTGGGATGTACCTTACCAGACACCTGCAGCAACTGGAAAGACCCCAAAAGTACCTCACCAAGAGGATCAAAGGGCTCAAACAGATGCCATATGCTGCCCGGTTAAAGAAACTCCAGCTCTACTCAGTGGCATACCGCCTGTTCAGAGGCGATCTGTGCCTGATGTATAAAGCCATGTCTAACCCGGAATTAATGGACATGCTACACCTCAGAATATCCAAATCCCATCAAGCTACACGCTCGAGAGACTTGAACCTCAGCAATGAAATAAATAGGACATGCTGGAGGGACAGATTCATAACCCAGAGGCTCCCTTCACTCTGGAATAAAATCCCAGTCCAGGTTAGGCAGAGTCCCTCATTGACTCTCTTCAAGAGGAATCTTGATGAGTGGATGGGGAATCGTAGGTTTACCCCGGGTATCACTTCTGTGTCACTGTTAGACAGAGCCACAGTATACTAACCTCGAAAAAGGGCATAGCAAAATTAATTTAAAATGGGTGGCGAAAGCCAAACACACTCTGGCTAGGCTTATAAATGCCCTAGGGCAGCTAGCCTAGTATGGACCTATGAACCTATGAAGAAGTATTAGCATAACTACCAAGAAAAGGGAAAACAGAGCTCAGGTCATGCGTAGAGGGATAAAGCCCTAACTACAGCACAGCAGGCCCTGGTTCTATTAGCAGCTTGGGTGTCTGATGTTCTGGCAGGCAGAGATAGGCATGCCCACCCTGCAGGGAGAGGGTGCTCATCAATGAGGCTCCCTGAGGAAAGACATGGACCAAAGAAAGGAGCATTCCTCAGACACTGTGTTGGAGTGTGAGGAGACAGGCAGGGATACCAGGTAGGTCATAGTAAAAATAAAGAGAAAACATTTTGAAGAGACTAATGACACTCCTTGAGGTGTAAATGTGCCATCTGTATGGCTATTTTGTAAAGTAGTGTAATGTTGAATTATGATGCAAACTAGGTAGCCATGCTTATTTTATCTTTCTAACAGAAGGACTGGGATACATGGCAAGTAGCTGCCACACCTCCTTTTATGCTGTAATTCAATAAGGAGACTGGAGAAGCAATACATTCAAGTGGATAACTTCTCATACATCTCAGCCTGCCCAAATGAAAGTCTCATCAGCATCCAATCTGACCTGTGCTCTGTTTCGACTGGTTTTAACAAAAGCATGGTGTGGGTCATCCTTCTACTGTTATCTTTATCTGTTCACTGAGCCAGATATGTACAAATGAGCTCTGTCTAAGCTTGGCACAGCAGGTCGTGGAAAAAATATCCGGACCCTTCTATGTCTCAAGACTGGATTGCTATTAATACAGTAAAGTCTCAGTCAAACACATTTATTAGGCTATAAGGGAAGAACTGATCTGAAATCTTCACCACTGCAATTACTGCTCAGTACTGGGAGACTCCTACTCACAACTAAACTGCAAACTATAGAATGACCACAGATATGTCAGTAACTACTTTCAATATACAGTTTTATTTTAGTGAATTACCAGGCCATAGAAACAGGACAGTAATGTGAGAGCAGGGAATGAACTGAAGTGTACCTTCAGAAGGTTGGAAAGCTCAATGGAAACCAGCAGAATTACATTTTATTGATGGCATTGCATTTTATTTACATATACAGTATTTCTATATAACGTTACTGTTTTAATAATCTGTGTTAACACTGACATGGTTTTGTATGCCTAGTGAATTGTTATACATACACTATTGACAGTAGTGTCCTGTTGCATCCAATCTCCAAACCAGCTACAGCAGAAAGAATGGAAATTCATTTAAACACAACTATTTTGGACAGTATCAGAGTATGTAATATATAATGCAGAAAAGACTGTGGGTCTAGCATCCATTTATGATTTATTCAGTAATAGCTTCTGTTCACCCATCACATTATTGATGTACATTAGATCTTTAACTAAGCATTCTAGTGTTTTCTTTTATTTAGGTATCCCAATCACTGCTTATTCTTACCACTCTACCTAACAAGACATGCATCTCCTCACCATTCTCTAGGAGAAGACTGTCCCATTGCCTGGCACAATTTCCTTAAGTATATCTGCAGAGTTAAAACTCAAAGAAGTATTCCTTCATCACAGCAAATGTGGCTGTTATGCGTGGATGTGTCATCAATGTGGAAATATTGAAAGGTCCCAAAATTTGTGCATCTATAATGATTAATGAAGAGATGTTATCAAACATCAAATTATCATAAAATAACACAATTGGAATATATAATCACGCAACACTAAACACTGCATAACTATAAAAATATTTTTCAAGGGAGATCTGCCATCTCTGCTCCACAAAGTGAGGGGGTCTACTTCTCATATCCTTGCTCTATAAATATGCTACCTCACTCCACACAAATTTAGAGAAAAAGGAAAATCCCCTAGATAAAAAAAAAAATCACACTTTCACTCAGGTGCCTCAAAGAACTTGTCAAACTTCAACATTACAAAAACATTATAAAAAAAAGACAACTACATTGTTATTATCATTTAAGTGTCAACAAAGCTGCAATCAGCAAACTACTGGGAAAACAAAACCAGTTTGAAGTCCAATATGTTTAGTAAACAGTAGTCCTATTCAAGTAGACAGGGCAGAGAAAGCGCTACCTACAACTTTCAGGTCATAGAAATAATTCATTGAAATATCTAGCTTGAGTCAATGATTTTGTTAAAGCAGAGTGATTTTCTTTGCTTAAAACTGTTGAAATGCTTTCCTTTGAAAATGAATGTGCCCACTGTTTTTTATAATGCAGGTTCCACATCAGCACTATAATCTGCTGTCTACTTCTCTCAGTTTCAGTCATAGATTGCATATAAAATGACAATCCTCTTTTAAAGCATAGGAATGCGTATGTGAATTACTAGCTGTGTGTTAATCCCAGCACTGATATTTCATAAATAAACCACTTCAGAGTCACAAGAGTCACAAACTGCGTCTCCGCTCAGCAATGATCCTGGCTATGACTTTGTACTTTGTTCAGGAGAAGATCACCTAAAATAACCCAGTCCAATTTGTATGAGCTTCATTCATTTGCTCAACGTCTGTAAGATCAACCCAAAAAAACCCCCATCTCCTGTCTGTTGATGCTGTAGTTCAGTTTAATAAGAATTTTGGAAGTTATCAAAGACCAAAAGCATGCACTTGTAGACTTCATCAGATTCTGTGTCTGATTTCAAGTGTATGTTTTCTCTGGAGAGAATAAAGTACTTAGTGAGTAAAGTTAAAGTTAATTTGTTTGATACCCTGTTTTTTTTGGGGGGGGGTGGGTGTCATTGGTGATTTTTTTGTGACCAAATACAGGAGGTTTTGCAGAGTTTTGTTGAAAATTACTAACATGACATATTCTCACACATAACTGAAGTGCCTGGTAAATTCTTTGCAGACCATATTCCTTTCATTCTTAGAATGGTTTTCCACACTGATGTGGAAATGTAAGGGAAAAACTAAGTCTGGATACCAATATATTACTGAAAGCCATGTTCCTGTTTGAGGGAACGAAAGTTATACTTGCTGACTATGTAAAGAGGGACTGTTGAATACTATGCATAATTTCTAACCAACTGCTTCTCAGTTCTATCCAAGCTATCGAGAACTGTATGCCTAATCAACTGCATTTGCAACATAAAAAGCTTGTTTTGAATTCTCAGAGTGACTTCCCATTCAAGGTATGACAGAAAAACAGTCAAGTAAATCTAACTCTAGGACATATCTTCAACACAAAATCCTTGCAGGAGTTTTGTTTGGAAATGTTTACTTAGATATTTTTATACCCCAAGTAGACTCCAGAGAATTTTTCCTCAGGTAGACTGCAAATGCTAGTGGTCAGATGGGGAAGAAAGAGGTACTTGGGAACATATTTTCCAGGAGTGCAGTGGGTTAGGGGACTTTAAGCATACCCTGCAGGATGAACTGTCGGAAATGTGGGGTGGACAGATTGGTGTGATGAAGGAGATGATTCTTCTGAGTTATGATACAGAATCGGAATTTCCTAGACATGGTAAGGCCTTGCTGTGTCTAATTATGACAGCTGACAAAAAAAGCAATTAATAGAAAATGGAAACCAAAATCTAAACCAACTATATTAGAAGTAGTGACTATAGGAACACAGATAAAACAACTGGAAGTGAGATCTTTAGAAAAGGGTAGGAACAAACTATATAGAAAAATGGGAATTGTAGGAACAATACATACAGGAGAGGAATGAGGCTTAAAAGAAGGCAGGACTTAAATGAGCTATGTAATGTTTGACTGAAAATGATTGGGTAGAATATAAGTGATGTATAATGTTTGCAACTGGGAGTATATCAGTATGATTTCCAAAGACATGCATCTGGAGCATTTCTCCCCAGGCTTCCGCTGAAAACAGGCTCTGTGGAACCTAGTCAGACATTCCCGGTCAACAAATGTTAAATAAATAAAATAAATAAATAAATAAATTTGTGATGTAAAATGTTTGCAACTAGGATTGTGTTGGCGTGGTTCATCATCATTTATATAAATGTATAATTGCTTATGTCATAAGTGATGGTTTAATAAAGATGTTTCTTGTTCAAAAAAAGGGGGCAAGAATTTAATAATTTATGTGATGTTGCTTAGGTTATATGATATATAGCAATATATGTGAAGTATAACGTTTGTTAAATGTTAATTTAATACAGTTTGATTACTTTTGTATAAGTGCAAATCTGCTATGCCTCAAGTGATAATTCAATAAAAATGTTTTAAAAAAATCCTTGTATCTATCAAAGACACTGCCAACTGTTAATCACCACTTGATTCTTTGAATGTTAAATAACTGCAGACTGCATAGTAGCCTAACCTATTGGTTTTCTTGTTATCTGAAATGTAGATCTCAATATGTCTGATGGGAGATGTGTTCTTTGTCTCCCCTCAGGCAGTGCCTGCAGATGCTCCCTAGAGCTAAATACGCAACTCCATACTTTTTTCACTGTTTTTGTTAATATTGTGACATAACACTGTGGTGTTGCCAGATTTGCACAATCAGCTGATAATTCAATATTGTTACACTCTGCACCTTCCTCCAATGTTGCTACCAAATACTTTAGCAGAGTTTCAACTGTTTCCAGTGGTGGGGATAACTGACTATAGATTGTTCTTTAATGTAGATCAGTTTGAATATTCTTTGCAACAAAGAAGCCCATACAAATCAAAAATGACAAATGGATATCATGCATTAAAAATGTCCTCATTAAACTAATCATCCCCATTTAGATTCCATGGCCAGTCTTTATAACCACCAGAAAGATGGTCATCACAAAAAAACTGTCATAATCCATAGCAATCATAAAAACAGACAAGGTATGCAAAGATGAAGTATTTATGACAAACACAGTTCAACTCTGAATAGCCAGAATATTAATGTACTCCATTTTAGTATACACATCTAATATTCCCAAAAACTTGTAGCCCTCTGTATTCCTCAAGAATGAGCAATCTTATAAGACAGCCAGTATATCACTGGGCATCAGTCCAAAGCATAATCCTTATATGGCTTTAATACAAGAAATGTGTAAATATTATGTATCTTAAGTTTGCCAATAAACGTCTTTACACCAAAATCAAAATGCTCAGCCTTTTCTTAATGTCATTGTATGGTATACAACATGTAGTCTTAACTCAGAATCCAAGCATGTGCAGATTCCTCTTGCACTTAACAGATTTGAAGACGCACTTTATTTTTGCAGTGACAGTATGGAACACACTTCATATAGTAATCCATCAAATTTTCTGATAACCCTTTTTAGGAAGGTTGTCCTTCCCTCTGATCAGGCTAACAAAGGAACATGTAAATGTAGTTTCACAGGATTTGTGTTATCAATACTACCATACAGTATAGCACAAATTTGTCTTGCCACCATCAGAGCCTGATTAATTCAAGGACTGAACCATGTAAGTAAATACATTAATCATCTTACCCCAGAATCATAGCTGTGCATCTTCATTTCTTTATTATGGGGATCTTCCCTTCTCTCTGAGCTATCGTGCTATTGTGCATCTTAGAAAGGTATTAGAGCAAAAAGTAACCAGGAAATGGAAATATGAACAGGAAACCAACTGAAATTCTTAAAACTAGTAAGAATCTACAGTGAAATATTATATTTATAAATAAAATAATTGTGTTGCAAGTGAATTCCAGTCAGAATGGTATATAGCTGTGATTTTACCAAAGAAAAGACCTGTTGTCAATGTGTTTAATCATTTAGAGATGTGCAAAACAGATATGCTCATATAGCAAAAGGATGGATTACAACAGTGTATAGTTGTAAGAAATTCTGTAAATATATTTATTATAAAGTACAAGTAGAGACATATCATAAACCTTTGCAAGACGTATGCAGACTTTTTGTACAAGGCACCTCTGAAACTATAGAGACTATCCCCAGGATTCATGAAACTCCATGCAGGAATAGTGCTATTCCTGCATGGAGTGTTCTGTGTCCATGTAGAGCAGCAGCACTCCTTGCATATGCATGAAGGCGTGCTGCTGTACTCTCTACATGGACACAATCTGTGTACGAGCACAGGGGGCATGTCCATGCAGTGCACGGACACTAAACACACCCCTTGCACTCAGAAAGCACTGTATGGCACTTTCTAAGCTGTACTGACATAATATTAGAGCATAGCTCTAATATTATGCCAGTATTTCAGTGTCCATGGACACTGAAATGTAAAATATATCATTTTAGTGTCCGTGGACACTGAAAAAAAACCAGCAAAGAGGAAAGCAATACAGGGGTGTGGCACAGCTTCTGCAACACACCCCCTGTATTGCTAAGGCATCATACAGCACTTCTGCAGCCTGCAGAAGCAGGAAATGTGTGCAAATGCACACACATACCTCTCAACCGTACAGATTTTCACAGAATGTCCAGATCTTTGCCTCAAATTCCTGGTCCACTTTTCACAAAATGATGGTGTTCTGGAAAATTAGTGGAAAATCATTAAAGACTGAAGTAAAAAATAATGAGAGACATTTGAGTTTCAGACATTATGCCCTTCAGAAAAGTCATGCTAAACCAAAGCCTGTTATTCTATCAACTTTCTAAGTTGGCAAGAGCAATATTTAAAAATTGTCCCTATATTTTGGCCTTTGTCCCACTGTTATTTATGGCTATGTCCAGAATACTTGTTCTAAGAGGTTGAGAGGTATGCACACATAACAGGGAATAAATCACCCAAACATAAATAAGCACAAGCACAGCCCCACAAAAACAAGAAAGTTCATAGAGAACATATGCATAAGCATGAAACACGTGCAGAATCCTGAAAGCCCAATCATTTCCATTATGTCACAAATACAGTCCCAAGTAGTTTTCAGAAAACCACAATACACACCCATATAACCTACATAAATAATAATAATATATCCTTGTTTGTAATGCCCAAAGGAATGTTTAAGTGTAGCTAAGTGAGTATGTACATTACAGCTTAAACATCCCATAGTAGCTAAATGAAAATAAACAGGTAAAATTTCCAAGAAAGATAGTGTAGTGGTTAGAATTGCAGCTTTATATGCAGGTGTTCAATTCCCAGGACAGGCAACTTATTTTCTCATGTGAAAGTAGTGTTAAAATTATTTTAGTAAATGTAAATTATGTAGCAACTATTTTTTGTCAACCAGGGTAGTGTAGCATTTCCAAAAGTGAGATGTCAGTGTTGAAAAGATGTGAATGCCCCATATAAACAGACGTGCCCCATTCAGTATAGTCACACAAGAATATAATGTAATGAAACCACATGGGGGATGTCATGGAAGGTAAACAAAATTATAATGTGTATGTAAATATTTATTTTATATTATGCAATGACTGGCCATTAATATACAAAAATGAGTACGCTCATTGGCCAGCCCAAACAGAGTGCCCATTGTAAAACCGTGAGTATACTAATGGAAAAAGGTCCGGTTGCCCGAACTTTTTCATTTATCTCTCTCCTGTTTTTTTTTTTTTTGTTTGTTTTGTTTTTTTGTCTGCAGAGATAGCAATGGAGAAATGAAGATCTCCCTTGCTTTTTTTAAAACATTCCACTATGTGTTATGAGTTGAAGAGCTCATATAACATAGCAAGATATCATAAAAAAATGCAATGGAGAACTTCCTTTCAACAGAGCAAGGAAGATCTCTGTTGCTTTTTTAATATATATCACTATGTTATACGAGTTCTTCAACTCATATAACATACCAAGATATGTTAAAAAAAGCAATGGGGATCTCCCTATCTCCGTCGCTACCTCTGCACAGCACTAATGTACTGCATAAGTGTGGGAACACCTCCCTTATGCATGCTCAGTACATCACAAATGCCCCAGGATACCAGAAAACTGCAGAAGGGCAGCACAGAGGTATGATACAATGACGTTATATAAGAAAGGTAAGTATTGTTTTTCTTAAATGATGTCATTGTATTATAGCAATAACCCATGGCTGGGTGTGGTCAATGCTGGATGTACCCAGGGTTGCCACTGTTTGGTCACTCAGGCTTAGGCCTTATGACCAAACCACACCAACTGTGGGTAAATGCAGCATTACCCACACCCAGCCATGGGTTATTGCTTAAATATAACATTATAAGTATAATATGCATAAATATGCCTTAATCAGTCTGTATCCATCAGATTTTGTTCTGCCCAGCAACAAAATAGTCAGTCCTGCCAATTCTCAAACCCAGGATGCTGTCCTCTACAATCATAGCAACATACCACTACACCATCTGAGCTGTGAGAATGTGTAGTGCTTTAATGAACATATCCTGCATTCAGGTCATTTAACATTAATAAAAAAAAACAGCAGTCGCAAGTGTTGAACTCCTGACCATGAACACTATTGTCAGAGGAATGTACCACTACACCAGCTGAGCTGCAGGAATTAATGTTGCTTTTTCAAACATATCATGCAACAGAGGCATACAACATTAGGGAGAAAGCTTTGTGGAACCTTTTGTGTGTTGTATATAGACATATATATATATATATATATATATATATATATATATATATATATATATATATATATATACATACACACATATATATTTATATATATGTGTGTGTGTATAACATGCAGTGCAGTTTTATTTCAGAACCATCCCTTTCAACCTGTTAGTGCAAGGAACCTATACAAAGACTGTAAAAAGGGGGTGGAATGGGCCACATATATGGACATATTTCAAAAATTGCTGTTACAAATGACGAAATGTGTTACAGCAACACTGTGTGTTTCAGCAGACAATTACTGGAGGATATGATGATGGAAACTGAAATGCCATGTAATTTATTTACTGACATAAATCCTTGGATCATCACCATGATTTACCAGACAAATAGAAATGAATTGTGGAACTGAACAAAAGTATGGTCCAAACATCTGGACATTCTGTGAACAATCTGGCAGTGGAGAGGTATGCTCAGAACCCCTTAGTCCAATGAATGTGGACCAAGGTGGACAAAGGCCTGAAAATAGAGACATGTCCAAAATACATCAGTAGATAAGCTGAGAACATTCATGTAGTAACAGTGTATGTCCTAACATATATCAACTGAAATATCACAATTCCAGGACTCAATTGCTTCTCATTAGTTACTGACCTCAATCCCCACATCATCCCATTGATGTGTCATGCATACATAACAGTTATGGTTACCTGACCAAAGATACTGGTCACACAACTGGGCATCCTATGAATATGTGGACATAACACAACATTAGGGAAACTGCACTGACCTACCGAGCAATGTCCAGACTACAATCAGACTGACATAACACTACCTAGGTCCAGCTCTGGAGCTGCACACATGCATTAGCAAATATAACAGCCACTCCAGGGATGTAACACTAGTGGAAAACAGACTCTGGTGTGAAAGTGCATACCCCCAAACAAGTGCACCACAGTCACAGCGACATACCAGTAAGCAAACTGAACATGACAGTATAATACGGTGTGAGCAACCACATACCATTTGCCACTCACACATTACCCCTACATTTACTGCCACAATTCACAGTGTACTGGGAATCCTGAGGTGTTACATGACTTTTCACGGTCAGCCCCTACAAGCATGTGGACCTGACAGACCACTAGCAGCTGTAGCAGCATGCACAGTCAGATAGGTAAAGGATGTATGGCAGTCACAGCCGCTACCCTCCCTACCCAGCCCAACATATATGTGTGTGTATATATATATATATATATATATATATATATATATATATGTATATATACATACACAATACTGCTACACAATCTTGGCAGTCTGTTCACAATGGACAGACAGACATAAATGTCATATGTGCAGATCTCCACAGAATTACCAGGGTGTGGACCCACAACCCTGGCCACCACTGCATAGCCTGGCCAGGAATCTGCCAGGTCATTGGCATGATAACTGGAGTGCAGTTGGTAATTAATGACATACCATACCTCTGCACTTCGTAGTGCAGGACATGTGGACAATGCATGACATACTTGTTGGACAGGGGGCTGGAAAGACAGACACATCACACATAATGGTGGTACAAACTGAAACAGTAGCTGCTGTTACATGTGTTGTTGTAACATCACATCCCTGAAGGATATGATGCATGGAACACCAATGGATGACAACACTTACTGACTACAATCCTCAAATTATGCTACAAACCCCACAAAAGCAGATGTTTGAGGAAGAGACCAAGCTTAATTGCAAACATCTGACCAGTCGGTGGACAACATGCCAGTTGAGAGGTATGTCAGAGGCATATCACTGTCAGATGTCAAGTCACCCAGCAAATGCATGTCCAGATGAACCCTGTCAATGTAGCAACCTCATCATGTGTATAACAGCACTAATAACATACAATCTCTACCAGACTCTTGAGCTTTGTGCCCCATGTTGTTGGGCTGTCTCCATATGTCCAGTCCTGTGAGGTATTTCCACCTACTGTCTGTGAAGTTGTAGCCCACACACCTCTATAATGTCACCCACACAGGCAAGGGAAACGGGCAAGGCCCACATGAAGGGCATCCCATATGTTGGAACTAGCAGCTGTGTCCAGGCCCACAACACAATACTATGTGGGCACCTACATAAATTTATGGCCTCAGCAATGCCCAACAGGACAACATCAACCCCCTCAAGGTAGGCTGAATGCTTGTGGTGGACAGTAAAGGCTGAATGCATGTGGTGGACAGTACCAACACACAAAGCACAGACCTGGTCCCTATATTGGCCATACAGGGCAAATCAGGAGTATGCACCAACTTGGCATCAAGTCAGCCTTTGTCTGATCAAGCATATATGGTCACAGGTGGAGTACTGTAAAGCTAACTATGACTACAAATTGGACACATCCACCAAGGCTGATCACAAGGCCATCTTCACATATGTCTGCAATCTGAGGCAACAAACCAACCCACCCTGTAATGGTGGCCACTCAGACCACATACACACACAACATAGCTATAGGCAACCCTGCTGCAGATAGGTTTAAGGCAAACATCACCCCCTGGTTCAGCAGCACTATAGCTGGATATGCACAGCACCCATACCTCTGCCCTCATCACCAGTGAGCAGGTACATATTGCCTACTGAAAGGCAACAAACATAAGTATCCATAGCACCTGATAATATCCCTGTCTGCATCCTACATGAACTCAGGCATGTGCTCCCAGTTCCATCACACACTGTAGTCACACCAAGCCTTGGCAACATCCACACCCCATCCTCATGGAAGATGCCCAATGTCATCCCTTGACACAGACATGAATGAGGAGTACAGGAGTAGGAAATTAACTAGTCCTCATTAGGGGGAATATGACACTTCAGGGCCAGCAGTGCAATGGAAGCAGATAAAGTGCTGATACAGGACAGGAGTATGGTGTGGTTGTGAGTGGTGGCTACTGGTATTCAATGTAGCTGTGCAGGTTCTGTACATACTGTTGCCATATGTATAAGGTCCTGTGATGTGTCTCCCTTTTTATGTCTTCCAGATGCAATGTCACATCAGCAAAGGTCAACTTTCTCAGTGGCTGAGACAAATATAATCATAGAAGCCATCAGAACCATGCCATAATGTTTGGCTGGAGCCAGCAACATCTGCAGGAGAGGACTGGCCTGTGGGATGACGTTGTCCACAGGGTAAACTATGCTGGCCTGCATGCATGTACATACAAGCAGGTCTGGCATCGTGAAAGTGACCTCATACACCATGCCTGGTGAGGGGCTGCTGCAGTGGCCAGGGACCACACAGGCACAGGTGTGGGCCTGGCCATGCATTCCCACTGATACCCACCAGGGAGCTCCTCAGGTACCTTGGGGCACCCATCCCAGTACAACATCAGAGTACAGACCCCCCCCACATAATGGAGGTGGTTGGCACCCAGACAATGGATGAGGAGTGTGCAGGTAAGGCCCCAGTGTAGATTACTAGACTAGTGTAGCAGACATACTTGTAACTGTAGAGTATGTACGTGCATGTGTCAGGTCAGACTGCAGCTGTGGATTGGGTTCGCTAATTCACAGATGTGCACATCTATGGTGAACAACAGCAAATTGTGTAGTATTGGGGGTTGTACTGTAAATGTGCAGACATGCTGCATCCATCCTGCACCAATGCCACATGTGGGTCTGCTGACAATACTTCCCTCCCACAACTACCTAGGTGCCTCCGGTCTGCATGTGGGATGGCAGCCTGCAGCTGGTGAGTATGCAATTGTTCTGTTGCTGTTTTCCAATACCCCAGGCATGTGAAGGCCATGCAATGTACCATGCACACAAGTGTCACTCATAGCCATATTGCTTTATTTGTATGTTCACTTGTGTTGGGGTTAACTGTATTGTATCACAGTGGTCACCGCAGGGGCCTATCTGATAAGAATGTAACATCCCTGTAGCATATCTCACGACCTGTCAGTGCAAGACCTCTTGACACAGACCAACAAAATGGGGAGATAAACTGCCTAAGGTAGGGACATGTGTGAAACATTAATGTCATATAGTGGATATAAACAGTGTACACACCCTTGTTAAGATGCCAGGTGTTGGTGATATATATACAAATTGAGACCACAATATGTCAGTCCACACCTTTTCCAAACTGTAATGTGACCTATGCAATGAACAATTCACCTGTGTAACCATTCAATGTGTTGGGCACTAAGTATGGAGTATAGAAACCTGACAATAAGCTGGATGCATATGTGTGCACACCTTTCAAATAATATGTTATAGCAGCAGCTTGTGATGTACTGACAGCATACATTCTGCTTGGGTACACACCTGCCAACAAGTAAAGGCACTTGGAGTAACACCAAATAACAGTCCACTGTCCAAGTGGGTTAATCATGACATTTGCTCAGTTGCCTGCAACAGCAACAGACATGGTTTGCAGACAGCTTACAAAGCAGCAAATGGATATCATATTTGAGAGGTATCAGTCAAGAGTAGGATACAACTACATTACCACAGCAGTGCATACACCATGGAACACAGTGGAGACAGTTGTCAAAAGGTGGATTGAATATAGGACAACAGTGCTGTTGAAAAGAATCTGATGTTCCTGCAAACATGATGACAACATATGTCAGGACCTGGTCAGGGAGGCTGCCAGGAGTGTGCACACTTATGCAATAACCATATTGTACATATTGCAGTCATTATATTGTATATGTAACACGTGTTTGTTTATCGATTGGATTGCACAGGTCATATGACACATGAAAGGTGGGTAACATATTTGAATGCATTATTGCGATCTCATCTTGTACATTACAAGAGCATGGCATGTTAACAGGGTTGTGTGCACTTATCATATCTACAGGAATTGGAGGTCTGACACAAAAATGTATGTCATTAATCAGTGATGTCACTCCTCAGATCATCCCACTTATGTATCAGAGAAACACAGGGACTATGAGAAATAGAGCAAACATATGAGCCAAACTTCTACACATCTTGCGAGGATCTGTACAATTGTGAGGTATGTTTTGTAGTACGTGCCACTGTGCTATACAGATGAACAGCAATGATGTGTACATGGGTGCAATCTGTGCTGGGGAATGGCCATCACATACTAACACTAATCATGTATCCCAGAGCTGTATATTTTAGTTACATGTAGTAAAACTGGCTGCAATGCATGATGTTGAGGGCTGTGTGTCATGCATGTCAACATTTGGGTAATGTATGGTCTGTGTAACAGATTTGTGCCACCTCACCTGTAAGTGTGTGTGTGTGTGTGTGTGTGTGTGTGTGTGTGTGTGTGTGTGTGTGTGTGTGTGTGTGTGTGTGTGTGTCTACCAGCCAACATCAAAGTGCAGGTATTAATGTACACATGTTATCTTCCCCTCACAGGTGGTGATGGGGTTTGGGTTCTCCCCCTTTTGGAAACTGATGTAAATATCTCTGCAGACTCTGACACTGATGATAGGAATAGTGAGGTACAGGTGGGGTTGTCAGGGGCTGAATCTGTGCCATTGATTGGCATCCCACTCTTGTCCACACCATCTGCGCACACAGTGAAAATGCCCACACATACCCCGTCACCAGTGGACACAGATGATGGGCAGCTGCCATGTGGTGGCATTGAACAGGCTAGTGTGGTGACTACAGCAGGTGTGAGTGTAGACACTGGCCATAGCCAGAGTGCAGGTGAGGTCCCACACAGGCAGATGGACAGGAGTGCTTGCAGGAGGAACACTGCTTGTCAGGCCACGGTTGCAAGTGCCACAGAAGGAGTCACCAGACACATGTTCCAGGCTGTCATGGATGCACAGGCACATAGTGAATGCCACAACACACAAATACTCAGGGTAGTGGATGCAACTCTCCCTGATGTACGTGGTGACATACATGACCTTGTTGAGGTCACACATCAAAATACTGAGGTCATGAATAGACGGTGGGGTGAGACCTTGGCAATCCCTGACTGTGGCATGTCTGTGCTAGAGCATGTGGTGGGGGATGGGCATCAGCCACATGGATGTAGGTCATCACCAACAACAGCTGAGAGTGTAAGGGGCCATGCACCTACCCATTCTGTTAGTGGCAGTGACACCAGTACTACCAAAGGGGGTTGCTGTCCACATCACAATGGAGCAAGCCATGGCCACGTGGTCCTGTCCAGTCTTGTCAGGGGCACAGATCCAGTGGACAGCTGTCACCATCAGGAAGGAGTACTGCATCAGTCTTGGGCCTGGTGGTGCCAGTGATACCCCTGGCAGGACCAGTTCCCATATCCATAGCCAGAGATGGTGACCTGGACACCCTGCCATGTATGGTCCACAACTGTCCAATGTACCCCTGTGTAGGGCTGTCACATGGCATGACTGTGTGCTTACATACACACACATCTGTATCACAGGCAGGTCACCTCCAGACACACAGCACTTCTGTACAGCCCATCTATTGGATACCCCTCCAAACACACACACACATGATGTCAACTGTATGGCCCAGCCTAGGCCTCTGGCAAACCCACACCACACCCTGTGCATATGATGATACCTGTGCCACAACCCTGTCATCCATGCCATCAATGCAGGGACATGCTAATATGAGTCTGATGTACAGGGTGACTATAGTACAGTGTAGGTATGTACTACTATGTAAGGTGCTATCTGCTTGCATTTGTTATGGGCACACATGCAGGTGTATGTACCTTATTAGCCAGGATGAATTATTGCTGTTAGCACCACTGACTGAATATAGTCTGACATGCTGTATTCTGTTTGTGTTCCAGGTGTCTGTGTGTCTGCAGACATTCCCAAGAGGGAGTATGGCAGACTGGGAATACACAGACCATGTCATATGCAAGGTACAGCATTATATGTACATGTCCGAGGTGTATATGCATGCAACAGGGTGTGATGGACACTGCTGTCAGACAGTGTGACCTTGAATACATACCCCTTGTCACAGACAGGTACCCCTCAGACATGTCAGCTCAGTGTTATGTACTTCCACAAGCTCATACATACAGAACAGGTTACTGCAGTACTGTCAGCAGGTCCCTCACAAGCATAGCCATTACATTAAAAGCAACAGATTCACCTGTCAACACCTGCTGGCCCTGCCATTTCTTTCCCATACACTCAACCCTGATGCAGTTGGTGAGGGCATGCATGATACTATGTATGACAGGTCTGTGGTATGTATTCTTGAGTCCACTGGGTGGAACAGGGAGATATAATGGTATATCCTTTGCATACACACAGTAGGTACTGACACATGGAATGTCCACACAGTAACATCAACACAGTTGGCAATACACAGATTAGTAAACCTACATTTCCACCATTATGTACTGTACTACTACATACATGACATGCCCCACATAGATTATACGCATGGGACATAACACACTTACAACATGTAATGCTCTGAATGCCTCCATGGATGCTGAGATGACCCACCAGACATAGGTTCATAGGTTCATACTAGGCTATCTGCCCTAGGGCATTTATAAGCCTAGCCAGAGTGTGTTTGGCTTTCCCCACCCATTTTAAAATAATTTTGCTATGCCCTTTTTCGAGGTTAGTATACTGTGCCTCTGTCTAACAGTGACACAGAAGTGATACCCAGGGTAAACCTACGATCTCCCATCTACTCATCAAGATTCCTCTTGAAGAGAATCAATGAGGGACTCTGCCTAACCTGGACTGGGATTTTATTCCAGAGTGAAGGGAGCCTCTGGGTTATGAATCTGTCCCTCCAGCATGTCCTATTTATTTCAGTGCTGATGTTCAAGTCTCTCGAGTGCGTAGCTCGATGGGATTTGGATTTTCTGAGGTGCAGCATGTCCATTAATTCCGGGTTGGACATGGCTATATATGTCAGCTACAGATCGTCTCTGAGCAGGCTGTATGCCACTGAGTAGAGCTGGAGTTTCTTTAACCGGGCAGCATATGGCATCTGTTTGAGCCCTTTGATCCTCTTGGTGAGGTACTTTTGGGGTCTTTCCAGTTGCTGCAGGTGTCTGGTAAGGTACATCCCAAAAGGGGCATTGTACTCAATTATGGGCCTGATGAGGGATGAGTAAAGAGGCACGATGACCTCCCCTGATCTAGATGTGAATCCCTTCATGATTAGGTGGGCTATATAAAATGTTTTTCTAACCACTTTGGCCACATGGTTGTCAAATGAGAGATTGCTATCAACTTGGGTCCCCAGGTCCCTAATTACTTCTTCTGTACTTAATGGATTACCACCTATGTGGTAATTTGTGGGCACTGTTTTTGCCAAAGGGATGACTATACACTTTTTGGCATTTAGCTTGAGGCCATGGCTCTGGCACCAGTTGTCTGTTTCTATGAGGCCCTTTTGGAGGATGCTTGTGTTGGCTGGAGTGTCGATTATGGCACCCAGTTTGCAGTCATCTGCAAACTTGATCAGCCACAGTCCTTCCATGTTGGCCTGTACCTCCAAGAAATATATACCGAACAAGAGAGGTCCCAGGACTGAGCCTTGTGGGATGCCACTTGTAACTGGTTTGGAGTCTGACATGACTCCAGCAATTCTAACCATGTGGGATCTGTCCTTGAGCCAGTTTGCAACCCATCTAGTGACATAGGGGTTTATATTTAAGCTGGTGAGCTTATCTATAATGCCCGAGTGGGGTATTGTATCGAAGGCTTTTGCAAGGTCCAGGTAGGCTGTGTGGACCACCTTCCCCTCGTCAATGGCCTTAGTGACTGTTTCAAAGAAATTAACCAGGTTTAAGAGGCAGGATCTGCCCTTAACAAAGCCACACTGGGTAGGATCCAGTGTCTGTAGGTCCCCAATATCTTTATTTATGAGGTCCATGATGATCCTTTCCATAGCTTTGCAGACCAAGCTAGTCAGGCTTATGGGGCGATAGTTTCCAGGATCTGTTGAAGCACCACCTTTGTGGAGAGGGACCACTGTTGCTGTACGCCACTCTTTGGGTACATATCCTGTAGTAAGGCTGAGATTGAACAGTAGTTTTATGTTTGGGTTTAGCTCTTCTTGGAGTTCATGTAGGATGCAGCCCGGGACACCGTCTGGTCCCATTGATGCTGTGTTTTTTGCTTTGGAGAGTGTGTGGCTTCCAGTTTGGATATATAACTGCATCTCTCACAAGTCTGAGTGTTGGGAGGTAAGAGGAGAGGGTTGTCAGTGTACATGAGGCAGTTGCTACATTGCCTCAGGATGCCCAAGTTCACCAGGTTAATAGGAGAAAGCACAAGAAACTGACATGGATGTGGAGTCATGTATTGCTCCTACAGGCATGGAAAAGTGATAGTGTAGCACACGTTGTATCAGCATGATGTTTCAGGCAGGTATGATGCATGATGCTGACATGTGTGTCACTACCCTCACTGTGGACAATTTGACAGCAATATCACATACATTAGCAATGTTAAGGCACACAGACCACATATAGTTTGCCAGAATAATAAAATAAAAATAAAAGGTCTAAGCTTGTTTCCTGCCTTTCCTGTAACTAGTCTAGTCCACATACAGCTTTGCCATAACCAGGACTATTTGTAAGCTTCTGATCGGTGTCAAAAAGTCTGCTCTTCAAGTGTTCCTTTAAACCTGCTAGTTCTCCCCTCTCCTGCACTTTTATTAGTTTACTAGTCTACCACTTTACCAGACTTCTTTTAGCAATTGTTGTAGCACACAAAAATGCTACCAGCACTAAACATTCTACAAGGAAACATCTCCAGTACTTATTATTAATGGCCACCCCTCCAGGCATGTCTAAAGGTCAGTTTCTTGTGCTTTCTCCTATTAACCTGGTGAACTTGGGCATGCCGAGGCAATGTAGCAACTGTCTCATGTACACTGACAACCCTCTCCTCTTACCTTACAACATTCAGACTTGTGAGAGATGCAGTTATATATCCAAACTGGAAGCCACACACTCTCCAGCCAAGACCGGAATAGCAGGACAAGAGGAGAAGGTCAACACTTGCCCACACCACATGGAACACATAGCCCTACAAAACACACACCATCACTTCCTGCACATAAAAACACACACTACACATCCACCTTCATGGAGGCTCTCATTAAAAAAATACCCAAACAGCAGAGGCCTCCAAGGGGGAAACGCACTTGACCACCACAACACAACACCAAACACGAGGCACATAACCCTCCTAAACAGTGTGCCACTCAACCAAAAACCCTAAGGCATAACACCCTGCACAACACACTAGTCATAGGTGACCCGATAGTGAGGCACACTGATGTCCCACTCACTAGGTTGAATAAGGAGAAAGTAAGTCAGCTGCCTGTCGGGTGCCAGGATCCACCACATAACGCACGCACTCAGGTCCTTCAACAACAGTTACAAATATGGCTCTGTCATTGTACATGTGGGTGTGAATGACCTGAGATGTACCTCCCTGGACTACATGAAGAGAGACATGGAGGTGTTCTCTGATTATGTAGTCCACACGGGTATGACCCTAGCCCTGGGTAGCATCCTATCATCACCCAGAATGATACCACAGTACAAGCAGAAAATTATTGTTTCAACAATTGTCTACATTTCTGGTGTTATTCCAAGGGGATCCAGTGTCTGTCTGCCTGGGATGACATGATTGACAGACCTTGATGCTTTGCCAGAGATCACCTGCATCTGTCATCCCTGGCCTTCCGGATACCGGCCAAGGCTCTTGCCAACCCTATAGTGCCTTGTTTAGGCTGTGTTCCAAAGACCAAATTACCACCATAACAGCTACAAACAACTGCAATCTGAGGGTCATGCTGCAGAAGTGTAAATCTCAAAATGCACTCACTCGCACTCCTTAAAATGGGGAAGATCGACAGTTGTGCTGTAACAGAGACCTGGTAAAAAGCAGCAGAAAGCACCCCTGCACTACCAGGCTATAACTCATTCCACACCTTTTGGCCAAAGAACTTGGACCAAAGCTCCCAAGGCGGTGGTGTGTCCATACTCATAAAGGATTTGTACACCTCCAGGCTGGTAGCCCAAC
Source organism: Protopterus annectens (assembly GCF_019279795.1). NCBI lineage: Eukaryota > Metazoa > Chordata > Ceratodontiformes > Protopteridae > Protopterus > Protopterus annectens. Next base: position 567,169,998 of record NC_056728.1, on the reverse strand, counting down.
ATAATGCATCAGAGATATTTCAGGTGCAGCTAACATTGGGTAAGACAGCGATTCAGGTCATAGCCTGCTATAGATCCCTGACCATGTCCCAAGACTCACACTCCATGTTCCTAAGCACCCTGGAGAATAATAGGGTCCAACCTAACACTGTCACACTGGGTGACTACAACTACCCCTCCATTACCTGGGAATAATATTCATGTACCAATGCACTTGCACAATGTTTCCTGGAATTCGTTAATTCCAATGCCGTGGGCCAGCTCATTCATACCCCCAACTACAGGTAGCAACATCCTTGACCTGGTCATTACTAACATGGGCAACCTTTGCTGTATACCAACAGTCAACTCCTCCCTGGTTAGATCCGACCACAAACTAATCACCTTGGAAATCCACATCCCTCCCACCCCACCACCTGCAAAATTAACCACCATGACAAACTTCTACAAAGCTAACATTAGGCTCATTAAAACAGAGGTGGTTAATTTCAAGACACCCATGCAAATGGAGAATAGCCGCATGGCTGCTGAATCATACACCAATGCACTATACGAACATGTACACGTATGCATGGATCCTGCCATGCCCAACAGAACCAAGATGCTGTCCTCCAATACAGGAAGTCAATCTGGTGGTCCCCTGCTACAAACAAACTCTACAACAGAACAAAGAAACTGATGAGGAATAAGGTGAAGTCCTTAGACTGGAAATACTCCCTTATTGGCCCCAACAAAAGATCCCCCATCAAATCCTCTAAAGCTTGTTATGCAAACAGAATTGCAGCAGATAGTAAAGACAACCACAAGGCCTTCTATAGTTATGTAAATAATCTCCACACCAATACGCAGATGTGCTCTGAGCTACTGCACAATGTTATCTCCTATAGCGAGCCAACAGATATTGCCAATATACTGTCCGAGAGATTCAATGCCAACCTTTCCCCTCTCTCCCCCCAAAAGACCAATCACAATACCAGTAGTTTGCCAGGCACCCAGTATTACTGCTGCACAGGTTAAAACAGCACTGTCCAAGGCCAAGAATAGAGCTTCTATGGGGACTGACAATATCCCTGGCTGTGTTCTACATTAACTACAGTGTTAACTGGCACCACACCTGTGTGCCTTGCTTAATCACAGCCTCACCTCAGGCTTTGTCCCTACCAAATGGCACACTGCTACAGTCATCCCTCTCCACAAAGGAGGAGTGACTAGAGACCCTGGGAACTATCGCCCCATTAGCCTGAGTCTGATATGCAAAGTTAAGGAACACATCATCATGGACCTAATAAACATGACAAAGGGAATCTCCAAACTCTAGATCCCACACAGTTTAGTTTTGTGGAGGGTAGATCATGCCTGCTCAACCTGGTTGACTTCTTTGAGTCAGTCACCAGAGCTGTGGATGAAAGCAAGGTGGTCATACAGCCTACCTTGATCTGGCCAAGGCCTTTGATACCATTCCCACTCAGGAATCATAGAAAAACTCACTAAGCTAGGCATCAACCCCTATATCACTAGGTGGGTTGCAAACTGGTTGACAGATAGAACCCACAGTGTGAAAGTAGCTGACTCCAAGACAGTCAAACAGTCACAAGTGGGGTCCCACAGGGTTTGGTCCTGGGTCTTCTCTTGTTTGGTATTTACTTCTCTGAGGTCCAGGCCAACAAGAAGGGACTCTGGTTCACAAAGTTTGCAGACGATTGCAAGTTGGGAGCTATTACTAACTCCCCAAGTGATGTTGACATCCTGCAGAAAAGCCTCACTGAGACAAACGAATGGTGTCTAAACCATGGCCTTAAGCACAATGCCAAAAGATGTGTCAGTATCCCCTTTAGGAAAAGCTCAGTTCCCATAGGTTACCACATCAATGGTAGTCCACTGAACACAGAAGGCATTATAAGTGATCTGGGAACACAGGTTGACAGCAACCTCTCTTTTGACCATCACATTGCCACTGTAGTCAGACAGTCCTTCTATGTGGCACATCTGATTACTAATGGTTTTGCATCCAGGAAGTAAGAGGTCATTGTTCCCCTCTACTCTCCCCTCATTAGGCCAGTCATCAAATATAATGCCCCATTTGGCATGTAACTCACTGGACACCTGCAACAACTGGAGAAGCCACAAAAGTACCTCACAAAGATGATCATAGGCCTTAAACGGTTGGCCTATATGGACAATCTCAAAAAACTCCAACTATTCTCTGTCTCATATCGCCTAGTTAGAGGCAATCTCTGCTTGACTCACAAAGCTATGTCTGACCCAGCTCTGTTAGAAATGCTACATCTAAAGAAATCCCAATCCCTCCACACCACATGCTCCAGAGACCTCAAACTCATTACCATAATCAACAGAACATACTGGAGGGACAGGTTCATAACCCAGAGACTACTGATGCTATGGAATAGATTTCCCATACATGTCAAACAGAGCACCTCACTGGCCCTCTTCAAGAGAAATCATGATGAATGGACGGGAAATAGAAAATTCAGCACAGGGATCACTCCAGCAGTTCTACTCAACAGAGGCACTGGGAAATAATGTCAGGTGGCACAATGCCAGGGTAATCCTCTGGCTAGGCTTGTAAAGGCTCCAGGGCCATTAGTCTAGTACACACTTATGAACCTAAACATCTGGATATTCCATAGACCTCTGTACAGAGGACTGGTACTGCCTGCACAATGGTTTAACATGCTGCATGTGAGGCAGATGCCATTACCACACTATATAAAGTAATTCCATCGGGAGGTGGTAAACAGGCATGGATGGTACACCAATCAAAATGGTATTAGCCAAACAGGATATGATCTTTGCCTAAAGAGACACACACACACTATTGCCAGTACTGAGATTAAAACCCCTGCCTACCTAGTTATTTCTACTACAGTGTTATGCAGTTATCAAATGCGCCAAGGAGCTTACATACTTTCTCCTACTTCCAAGGTACTTCTAAGGTGAATGATATCAGCAGGTCTAGTAAAGTAGGGTGATGGGCAATTACAGGGTGGTACACAAATCACAATGGTATAACCCAGACAGTATATGATTCTCACACTCACACACAAACAGTTGTCAGTACTGAGATTAGAACGCCTGCCTATCTAGTTATTTCTACTATAGTGTTACACATTAATCAGATGCACCACGGAGCTTACACAATTTCTCCTCATCCCAAGGTACTTCTAATGTGAACGACATCAGCAGGCCTAGTAAAGTAGGATGATGGAACAATTACAGGGTGGTACACAAATCAAAATGGTATAACCCAGACAGTACAGGATTCTCACACTCACACACACAGTTGTCAGCACTGAGATTAGAATCCCTGCCTATCTAGTTATCAGACATGCTACAGAGTTTACACAATTGCTCCATGTCCCAAGGGGTACACACACACTTACTTGCCAGTATTGAGATTAGAACCCATACCTATCTAGTTATGTGTACTATAGTATTATGCAGTTATTGCATGCACTACAGAGCTTACTGGGTTGACAACTGGCCAAAGGTACTGATAACTGCACAGCTAAGGTGAACTGTTACAGGTGCCAGAAAGTCTGCCTTCAGTCTTTCCCTTAGATCTTTCTAGTTGCTTCTTTCCTACACTTCAAATAGCCTAATAGCTTTGCACTTCAACAGGTTTATTTATCAAGTATTCTAGCACATCTGAGAGCCATCAGCAGTAGTCGTTCCTTGCAGAATTAGCTTCAGAACTTAGTAGTTATGATCACCCCTCCTGGCATGATTAAAGTGCAGTTCTCTGTGCTTTTGTCCATTAACCTGGTGCACTTGGGCATTCTGAGGCAGTGTTGAAACTGCCTCATGTACACAGACAACCCTCTCTTCTAAACTCCCAGCACTCAGACTTGTGAGAGATACCCCTATATCACCATAATGTAAGTTATGCATTTTCCAGCAAAGACTGCACTAGCTGGTCAAGAGAAGAAGGCTCAACACCTGCAGTGCACCACATGGAACACATACCTTCCCAGAAAACACAGTATCACAAGTCTGACATACAAACAATAACCACACACCCACCTTCACAGTAGCACTCAGACATTTACCCAAACAGTGGAGACCACCAAGACAGACACCCACTCGGCCACCACAACACAGCACAAACCACAGGACACATATCTCACCTACACAGTGTGCCCCTCAACCTAAGCCCCAAAGTTAAACACCTTGCCTGATACAGTCATCATAGGTGACTCAATTGTGAGGCACCCAGATGTGCCACTCACTAGTTTGAACATGGAGGAGGTAACAGTTAGCTTTCTATCAGATGCCAGGATCCAGCACATAGCACACCCATTCAGGGAACTCCACAACAACTACAAGTATCACTCTGTCATTGTCCATGTGTGTGTGGATGACCTGAGATGCACATCCATGGTCTATATGAAAAGAGAAGAGGTGGAGCTCTCAGATTATGTGGGCCAGGAAGTTATGGCAGTAGCCCTTAGCAGTATACTACTGTCACCCTGAATGATACCGAAGTACAAACAACAAATGATTGACTTCAACAATTGGCTTATGTGTCTGGTGTCACTCTCATGGGAACCAGGATCTGTCTGCTTGGGATGACAAAATTGACAGACTGCAATGGCTTGCCAGATGGCCTGCTGGCTAAGTGTCTTGCCACCCCTATAGTGGGTTTTTCAGTGGTGGTCCAAATCACATTACCACCGTAACAGCTACACATATATGCAATCAGAGGGTTATGCTGCTCAACACTAGACATCTACATCTCGAGATGCAGCCACTCACAGCACTCCTCAAAACGGTGAACATTGCAATTTGTGCTGTAATGGACACCTGTTTTATGGCAGCAGAAAGCACCTCTGCACAATCAGCCTACAAATCATTCCACACCTTGTCAGCACCAAAACATGGGCCACACATCCAAAGGTGGTGGTGTCTCCATATTGATAACAGATATGCACACATCCAGAGTAGTATTCCAGTATAATGCATCTGATATACATCAGGTACAACTGACATTGGGTAGCAGTACAATCCAGGTCATAGCCTGCTATAGGTCCACATCCATGTCCCTAGACTCTCAAGCCACGTTCCTCAACACCCTGGAATCTATTAAGGTCGAGCCCAACACTCACATACTAGGAGAGTTCAACTACCCCTTCATCAAGTGGGAAAGATACTCATGCACCAATACAGTGGCCCAACACTTCCTGGAATACATCAGTTCCAATGCCCTGGACCATCCCATACTGACACCCAGTAGAGGAAGCAGCATCCTTGTCCTGTGTTGATTACTAACATATGGGACTGTTTCTTGACAACAGTAGTCAATCACTACCTGGTCAGATCGAACACAGAGTAATCAGCATGGAAATCCACTTCTCACCCATGACCCCTGCAAAGGTAACCACCTTGGACAGCTTCTCCACAACTGAGTTTGAACTCATAAGAACAGACGTGGCTAACTTCACAGCAACCATGCCAATGGAAAATACCTGGATGATTGCCAAATCATACACAACTGCACTGTACAGACAAGTACATCAATGCATGGAACTAGCCATACCCAACAGAACCCTGAAACACACCTCCAAACACTGGAGGCCAATCAGGTGGGCCCCTGCCATTAATAACCTGTACAACAGAAGGAAGAAACTGTTGCAGAAAAAGGTTGAGTCCCAAGAGTGGTAAAACACTCTTATTAGCCTCACCATCAACTTGAGGTCCCTCACTGAATCATTTAAAGCTGCCTATGATGGCAGAATTGCAGCAGACACTGACAACGATCACAAATCCTTTGATAGTTATATCAAGAACCTCCAATAACCAGATGGGCTCTGAGGTATTGCAAAATGCTACCTTCTATACTGTGACAACAGATATTGCCAACATTCTTGACAACACATTCAGTGCCAGCTTTACCCCTGTCTCCCCCCTAGGGGAACAGTCAGAATGGCAGAGGAATGCCAGGCACCCAGGAGTACTCCTCCCAGGTTACACCTGCATTGTCCACAGTTGAGAATACAGCTTCTGTGGGACTCCAAATAATCCTAGGCTGTGTTCTACATGAACTACAGGGAAACCTGGCAACACATCTGTGTGCTCTGTTCAGTCACAGCCTCACCTCAGGATTTGTCCTTCCCAAATGGCACACTGCTACAGTCATCCCTCTCCCTAAAGGTGTGGGAACTACAGACCCTGTGAATTATCAGTCCATTAGCCTTGTGTGTGTGATATGTACAGATATGGAGCACATCATCAGTGACCTGATTGACAAACATATAGGTATTCTCCTAACTCTGGACCCCACACAGTTTGGCTTTGTGAAAGGGAGATCATGCCTGCTCAACCTGTTTGGCTCCTCTGAGTCAGTCACCAGGGCTGTGTATGACAGTAAGGCACTGCATATAGCCTACATCAATCTGGCCAAGGCTCTTGATACCATTTATCAGTCAGGAATTATGGTTGAACCCACCAAAGTAGGCGTTAACCCCTATATCTCTAGAGGGGCTGCAAATCGGCTCATAGATACAACACACAGTGTGAAAGTAGCATGCTCCAAGTCAGACTGCCAGCCAGTCACGAGTGGACTCCCACAGGGATCAGTCCTGGGTACTCTCCTGTTCTGCATCTAGTTCTCAGAACTCCAGGCCAACACAAAGGAACTCTGGCTGACTAAGTTCACAGACAACTGCAATCTGGGAGCCATCATTAACTCCACAAGCAATGCAGACATCCTACAGAAAGGCCTCAGTGAGACCACTGACTGGTGTGGAAACCATGGCCTGTAGCTTAACACCACAGAATGCATCATCAGCCCCTTTGGTAAAATCTTAATTCCCATTAAGTACCACATTGATGGGAGCCCACTGAACACTGTAGGTGTTATTAGAGAACTGGGGACACAGGGTGACAGCAACCTGTCCTTTAACCATCACATTGCCACTGTGGTCAGGAAATCCTTCTATGTGGCATGTCATTATCAAGGGTTTTGCATTCAGGAAAATAGAGGTCATCGTCTTCATTAGACCACTCATCACGTATAATGGCCCATTTGGCATGTACCTCAGTAGACACCTGCAACAGCTGGAGAGGGCACAGAAGTACCTCACAATGAGGATCCTAGGCATTTAACACCTGTCCTACACAGACTCAAAAGACACCAGCTATTCTCTGACTCATGTCACCTACTTAGAGGCGATCTCTGTTTGACTTGAAAAGCCATGTCTGACCTAGCTCTTTTACAACTGCTGCATCTAAACACATCCCAATATCTCTGAACCACACACTGCAGGGACATTGACCTAATTACCACAATCAACACAACATGATGGGTGGACAGGTTCATCACCCAGAGACTGCAAATGCCCAAGAATAGACTTCCCATACATGTCAAGCAAAACACTTAGATGACCCTGTTGCAGAGAGATTTTGATGACTGGATGGGTAATAGAAAGTTCACCCCAAAGATCACTACAGTGGCTCTACTTGTTGGAGGCACTGGCAACTAACATCGGGTGGCCTAATGGCAGGGTACATCTATGGCCTAGGCTTGTAATGGCTCCAGGGCCATCAGTCTAGTACACACCTATGTACATACCTGTCAATCTCTTAGAGCAAGAAATCTGGACAAAGCCATAAATAAAAGTGGAAAAAAGGCCCAAAATTATGGACAATTTTAAATATTGCACCTACAAACTTAGAAAGTTTATAGAATAACAAGTTTTGCATCAGCAAGAATTGTCTGATGGTAATTAAGTCTGAAATTCAAATGTCTGTAATTATTTTCTAACTTTACATTTTACTGATTTGCCACTAATTTGCCAGAAAACCATAATTTTGTCAAAAATAGACCAAACATATGAGGCAAACTTCTGGACATTCTGCAAAAATCTGTACAGTTGAGATTTATGCCTATGTATCTATAAGGGGGTGACATCAGCATGACTGATAAAGTAGGTCAGTGGATCTGTAACTTATCAAAATACTTCTTCATACAAACACACTTACACATACACTTATACACTTCACACATATTTGCCAGATCTGAGAATAGAACCCCTGCCTATCTAGTTCTTTGTACTATAGTGTTACACAGTTATTGGACACACTACAGAACTTGGAGGCCTGACAACTGGCCAAAGGTGCTGATAAGGAGAATGACATCAGCAGGCTTGTAAAATAGGGCTGTGGGTGTGAGACTTGTCAAAATAGTACTTCTTACAAACATACACACTTACACACACACACTTATACCCCACACGTATATTTTCCACATCTGAGAATAGAACCCCTGCTATCTCTTTGTACTATAGTGTTATGCAGTTATCGCATGTGCTACAGAGCTTGCCAGGCTGACAACTGGCCAAAGGTGCTGTTAAGGGGAATGACATCAGCAGGCTTGATAAAGTAGGCTAGTGGGTGTGAGACTTATCAAAATACTTACTTCTTACATACATAAACACACACACACTCATTTGCCAGATCTGAGATTATAACTCCTGTCTATCTATTTCAACTATAGTGTTACGCATTTATCACACAAGCTACAGAGCTTACTGGGCTGACAGCTGGCCAAAGATAACAATAAGAAGAATGACATCAGCAGGACCGATAAAATGGAGCACTGGGAAGTGTTGTGGGTGGGAATGGCCTAAAACTGTTTGATCTACAAACAAGCAAACACACACACCCTCACTTTCACATGCACAACTGTCACTCACACTCACTCACTCACACACACATACACATAGTTGCCAGTATTGAGATTAGAACCCCTACCTATCTAGTTATTTGTACTATAGTGTTACACATCTATCGCACATGCTACAGAGTTTATAGGGGTGACTGGTGTCCAATAGTACTTTTAAGGTGAATGACAGTAGCAGATCTTGTGAAAAAGGGCAATGTGAAGTGTACTGAGTGGGAAGAATCTCCTAATACTTGGACCTACGCGGACACGGACACACACACACACACACACACACACGCAGATGATGTGAAATTATAAACTCAACCTCAGTACTGTTACACAATGGAGCTCACCTTTTATGCTAGCATGTACAACTGTTTACAACTGGTATGTCACTGTCCACAGCAGGACATCACTGTATGCCATTCACGGTATCCGTGTGTGTGACTCACTCTGTCTGTGTCCCCGTGTCTCTCTCTCTGTATCACTGTCTGTCTCTCCATTCCCCACATCTATGTGTGTGTATGCTTGACATATGTTATCTGCTGTCCATATATGTGTGTGTGTGTGTATGTGACACAACAGATGCAGATATATCTCATATGGGCCACCTACAGCTAGCTGAGGGTAATCCTGTCTGATGTGTGCATGTGGAGACAGTTGAGGTGTACATAGCCATCTGTATGCATGGACAGATATACACAATACAGTCATATATTCTGATGTGGGTTCCAACACGTCCTGTGATTCTCTAAGTGTAGGAGCATGCCCATTGTGGCCATCTATAGCTAGTGTGGAACTCCATTCCAGACATAGGTGTACTCCAGTCTAGGGTTTTGTATGCTACAGCCATGCCTCTCAAGAGTACACAGGAGTTTCGTCAGGGTACTTGTTTTGTTTTGCAGACATTTTCTGACATATCCATAGTCTGAAACTGCAATGTATTGTGTCATTACCTAGTGCCAGACATCCTCAGATCATCACAGTGCTTTACCAGAGGAATACTAGTTGTATGATGCATAGACCTATATTATGAGGGCAGCTATGTAAATTCTTGCCCAACAAGGCCATTTGTGAAGTGTGGCTACAGGCAGTGTAGTAATGGCACACAGCTGTGTAAACAGTCCAGCAACCTGGTGATATACTGGCTGGGGATCTCCTGCTTGTGTGGTATCTTTCTAACCTGAGATGTCATATCCTTACCTCTGACCTGTACATTTTTGGCAGGTTGTCCAGGTGTCTGGCTAGAGGTGTCATCCTTTCTACATAAACATGTGTTTTTATGGCAAGTTAGTTTTATATGATTAAAGTGTGATGTTACAAGGTAATACAGACATTACTGTTTCAGAATACATAACCTTCAGACCATTTCCACTACTGCAAACCACTCACCCTACCAACTTTCTCAGTATGTAAGGGTGATATTTACAACACATGCCTATCATTGTGCCTTTGTTCCACTTTTATTTTTGCCCTTGTACAGACATCTTGCTGTCAGAGGTTGGGAGTTATGGTCTGGGTACATAGTGCATTCAAGTGTGAAGGCATGTCCATTATTTGTAAAAGCAAACATAAGGCAAAGGATTAGCACTTATATTCACAAAAGCCCTGGTACCTCTGCTACACATCCTTCAAGACAGCACTACTATGTTTAATATATTCCACATAGCACTGTGGCTTCCAGGTATGTCACTGACATGCATTACAGTTGGCACTGCAGTTATCCGCACATGTTCCTGTCAAAGGCAGCACTGTACCTAGGGTAGTACAAAAAGACTGCCAGGAGAATGTTCTGGTAAGATCCAGACAGTATTAACCACACATACACATAGCTCATTGACCCCTGAATATTGTGGACATGCAACATGTTTTCATGTGTACTGGTACAGCCATGCCAATGTGTGCAATGCTGCTATTTCCATGCAAACATATATGTTGCTGCATTTGTGTGGGTATATGGGGGGGAGCACACCTCTCAACTGTATACATTTGCTCAGACTGTGCTGATATTTGCTTTATATTTTGGTTCCATTTACCATACTATAGTGCCCTGTCTTGGGGACTGGAAGCATATCAGTACAGAGCCCAGGTCAGATTGTACTGGCATACATTTGAGTCTTAGACTTCTTACTCTTCATGGCCTTACTGCAACTGTGGGTCCTGCTGTCCTATGTCTGTGTGAGTCTGTAGGGAGTTAATTCAACATTGCCGCCATTTGTGTGCCTTTACCAGACATTTCTCTGTGGTTTTCTACAGCTGACTTGCTGTGTGGGTGTGAGGGGTGATTATGGGACCCCCACCCTGACATTCATGCCTGTGACCTATGACCCACCAGTTAGTTGTTCCCACACATATACTACCGTGGGATTTGCCACCTTGGGTACTACTGCATAGTGTGTGGAGGCCAGTTTTGGCCAGACATTTCCTGGTGTCCCACATAGCTGTCAGTTGTGTGCTGCTATCCCAGTAGGCCACCCCATTCCCTTGCATGCATGCAGCATTACTATAGATATGCTAGCAGAACATATTATTCCATTCCTTTATTATTAAGAAGATTGGGTTACCTTGTGCTTGCAGCAGTTATGAGGACAGTGCTTGAGGGCCAGCTATGTTAGATGCACACAGTCCACTGCCTATACATGGTAAGTTACAGGTAATGTGATGTGTGTGTCATCCATTTTACTGTGTGTGTGAGTCAGACAGAGGTGTCAGTCCCTGGGGTCCCTACAGTGTCAGTGTGTGTGCCATGCATTGCCTCTTTGCCAAGGCATAAGCATACTGGGCATGCCTCCGTCTGCCTATGGGGCAGGCTCTGTGGCCTCCTACTATGAGTCCCTCTATCCTGTGGGGTCCTTGGCAATGGTGGTGGGCTGTGTGGCCCTTCCCCATGCTGTTCTTGCTCCAGCTGTTTCCACAGGATCATACTGTGCATTATGGCACATACTATGAACATGTGTGCACATGTGGCTGGAGAGTACTGCAAGGCTACACCAGATATGTCAAGGCAGCAGAACCGTGACTTGATCATCCCAAACACATGCTCTATAATGATTTTGGTTGTGCGTGTTCCTCATTATGGTGTTCTTGTGTAGGTGTGTGTGCATTTCTGATGGGTATCATCATCCACGGCTCCAGTGCATAGCCAAGCACCCCCCACCAGATGGCCATATGGGATGCCCCCCCTGCCAAATGCCTGGTACAGCTGTGACAAATGCCAGATGTAGGAGTAGTGATAGCTTCCAGGGCTGCCAGCACGCATTCATGATAATGCCCTGGGCATTGCACATGACCGGGCAGTTGATGGAGGGGAATCCCTTGCAGTTTATGTAGACCCTACCCTGTTCGGGAGGTGCTTTGAGGTGGATGTGCGTGCAGTTTATGGCATCCAGTAGCTCCGGGTATTCTGCTACATGGTGGAAGAGATGCATACTTCTGGTCCTCTCCTCACAGGTGTTGGGGAAGTAAATGTGCTCACCGGCATGTGCTAGCATGGCATCCAGGAACTGGTGGAGTAACCTGGATGCAGATGCCTGTGAGACCCCATGATGTCCCCAGTAGGTGTTTGGTACCTGCAGCTAGAATTGTTAATGCTACACATACGTTGGTACCTCCACTGGGATGGGTTTCCCTCTGTTGGTTCTAGCTCTGAGTTGAGCCCGGCACAGCTCAGTGATTTGCTGAAGTATGTCTCTGTCCACCCTGTAGTGTTCTACTATCTCCAGATCATGTAGCCCCTGGTAGGTTACCCTGGGTCTGAACACTCTTCTCCTCCTCCTTGGTCTGTGGCAGTTGTCAGCATTATCCTCCTCTCTGCCATCAGCCTCTAGCACATACTGATGGATCATAGCAATGGCAGCCCCTCACATTTTTCAAGTTAAAATTCCCCTGCATGTATACACCAATGGTGCAGAGTTTGTGAAAAACCAGACTGTAAGGGGTTTCCATACTTTATACTGTTGTGCTGTTGAACCTGCCTGTAAGATTGGCTGACTATGATACATTCCAGCTGCCACCTATATTACTCATGGCTTTTATTTAGCCACTGTGAGTGTTAGAGGCATTAGTGATAATTTGTGCATGAATGCCTTTATTCTGCTGTTGCCCTTTTTGTAATTAATTTTTACTTACTTATCCCCCCTTTTTCAGCTATGCAGCCACCTGCCAGCTGTATTTATATTAGTATGTCCTTTGCTTGACCCATTCTGACTTGCAATTATCCCATAGTAGTGATTTCTACTTCATTTCTTCTTTATTTTGTGCTGTTGCCCCTTATTTTTTATTTAAACCTCCTCCCATTTTCAGTTATGCAGTCACCTGCATTATTGTACTTTCATTTGCCCATTGTGGGTTGCAGACTTCCATATTGCTGATTTGTAGTGCTTTTCCCTTGTTCTGCTACTTCTTTTGCCTTTTCCTTATATCCTTCCTCTTTCAGCCTGTAGGTAGTGTAAACAGCAAGAAATCTCCCTCCCCTGCACGTGAACATGCTCCTCAGTTCATGGAATAAGAGTAAACAGCCTCAGACACACACCCCCACTTAGCTGTGCTTAGCTAAGCATAAACCAGCCAGCAGAGCTCCAATGTGCTTACAGCAAGCATGACACACCCCCTTTTCATGTTCCTTGCTCCTCCTGCCTACACGATCATGTTAGAGTGCCTACACGGTTAGGTGCAGTCTGACATTTTGAAGACATTTGTGATTCAGTATAAGGCCCCTCATTAACATTCCCCACTGCCTTAACCCCTAGTTACTACACTAAACACGAGCCTTCCCCCTTAGCAACCACTGTTCCTTGCCATTGTTTACTTTCTGCATGCCATTGACAATAATGGCAAAATGCAGAATTCCCTTGATGCGATATCCCTGATTTTTCAAGTTTCCACCCCCTCCCACTAGCATACCACTTCCCCTGCCCTTAATGGCCGAGTTCGGCCAACAAAAAAAAAAAACTTACATTTTTTTTTTTTTTAATGGTTTTGCATGCCAATGGCCATAGGCATGCATAACTGATATAATAAATGCTTTCTTGAGTTCCGACATGACTCGGTTGTGTAATTTGCAGAAATGTATTTGGTTAGTAGCCGAATACATTTCTGCAACTTACACTGTTCCAGCAGGAAGACCTGACACTTTGCTGAAACAGCTCATTTGCATGGTTCCTTAGTTGGGGTTGGTGGTGGGGTGTGGACATCCAGAGTGATTAGTTTATGGTCTAATCTAACCAGTGATGGGTTGACCTCCGGTGTGGAACACCTGTCGCCCATGTTGGTGATGACCAGGTCCAATATGTTTTCACCTCTGTTAGGGGAGTTTACCAGCTGATCCAGAGCATTTGAGTTGATGAATTCTAGGAAGCGTTGGACCTGGGCATTTGTACTCGAGTAGTTTTCCCAGTGAATGGTAGGGTAATTGAAATTGCCCAATATCAGGGTGTTTGGTAGGACCTTCATGTTTTCCAATGTCTCCAGAAAGGTGGAATGGTGGTCTTGGGTCATGGAGGGTGATCTGTAGCAGGTCACAATTTGCATTGCAGATTTGCCCGATGTTAGTTGCACATGGATGATCTCAGAGGTATCATGCTGTGCCACTAATCTGGAGGTGTAGGTATCCTTGATGAATATGGATACACCCCCTCCTTTTGTGTTTTGGTCCGTGTTCTTTGGCCGAAACGTGTGGTATGAGTTATAGCCCAGTAGTGCTGGGGTGCTCTATAGAGCCTTGAACCAGGTTTCAGTTACTGCACAGATGTCGACTTGCTTCATACTGAGGAGTGCTTCGAGCACATGCATTCTGAGATTTAAACTCCTGGCATTGAGTAGCATACCCCTCAGTTTTTTGTCAATTGTGCTGTTTACGGAGGTGGGTTTGACGTTTGAGCCTTGCCTAAAAAAGGCACTATGGGGGCAGCAAGAGCCTTGGCCAGTATTCAAAAGCCTAGGGGTGACAGGTGCAAGCCATCTCTTGTGAAGAAACGTAGCTTGTCGAGCATGTCGTCCCAGGCTGACAGACACTGGATCCCCTTTGAATGACACCAGAAGCTTAGCCAGTTGTTGAAATTGATAATTTTTTCTTTATACTGAGGTATCATTCTTGGTGAGGGCAGGATGCTACTCAAGGTCAGGGTCATACCAGCCTGGGCTACATGATCAGAGAGCTCTTCCATGTCTACGTCTCAGGTCATTCACACCAACATGAACAATGGAAACCACAGTAAAAAACTTTTCTAAAGCAAACTTCACCTTACTTATGACAGAGGTGGTAAGTTCCACAGCCCCCACGCTAAAGGATAATGCTGCCCAAGATGCAGAAACCTTAACAAATGCACTCTATGAGCACCTACAAGGATGCATGGATTGTGCCATCCCTAGCAAAACCAAGACTCACTCCTCTAAGAGAAGGAAACCAGTTTGGTGGACCCCTGCAATAAACAGGCTATACAATAGGAGGAGGAAACTAGTTCAGAAAAAAAGCAAATCCCAAGAAGGAAAGACATCCCTGATCAGTATCAGTAAGAAACTGAGGTCTCTCATGAAATCATCCAAGGCTAACTTCGAAAGAAAAATAGCCAAGGATTCAAAAGATAACCACAAAGCCTTCATTAGTTATGTTAAGAATCTAAGTGGCAACTAGTAGATATGCACTGAACTAGTGCAAAATAGCACAAAATATACTGAACCTACTGATATTGCCAACATCCTGGCAGATAGATTCAGTGCAAACTTCACCCCCCTCTCACCTCTAAAAGGGCCCACAACAATACCAGAAAAGTGTAGTGTCCCAAAAATCACAGATGCACAGGTGAAAACAGCCCTTTCAAAAGCCAAAAACACAGCATCAATGGGTCCAGATGGTGTCCCAGGCTGCATCTTGCAAGAACTACACAACGAACTAACCCCCCACCTATAAACGCTGTTCATCCTCAGCCTCTCCACAGGCTACGTGCCCATAGAATGGCGCACAGCAATGGTTATTCTTCTCCACAAAGGAGGGGCCACAACTGACTCTGGTAACTATCGCCCCATAAGCCTGACTAGCCTGGTCTGCAAGGCTATGGAGTGCATCATCATGGAACTCATTAACAAAGACATTGGGAACCACCAAACACTTGACCCGACCCAGTTCAGCTTTGTTAAGGGCAGATCATGCCTACTAAACCTGGTGGACTTCTTTGAGACAGTCATCAAGGCCATAGATGAGGGAAAGGTGGTTCACACAGCCTACCTTGACCTCTCCAAGGCTTTCGACACCATTCCCCACTCTGGTATTACAGAAAAACTCACCAGCCTGAACATAAACCCCTACATCACGAGATGGGTTGCCAACTGGCTTACAGACAGAACTCACACGGTAAGAATAGCGGGCTCCAGGTCCGACTCTAAACCAGTCACAAGTGGTGTCCCACAAGGCTCGGTCCTGGGACACCTACTGTTTGGCATATACTTCTCAGAAGTACAGGCAAACACAGGAGGACTATGTCTAACCAAGTTCACTGATGACTGCAAACTGGGAGCCATAACTGACTCTCCGGCTGACACGGACATCCTCCAAATGGGCCTTACTGAGACGGACACCTGGTGTCAAAGTCATGGCCTCAAGCTAAATGCCAAAAAATGCATAGTCATCCCATTTGGGAAAAACAAAACACCCACGAATTACCACATAGGTGGCAGTCCCCTTAATACAGTAGAGGTAATAAGAGATCTGGGGACCCAGGTAGATAGTAATCTCTCTTTTGACAATCATATTGCCAAAGTAGTTAGGAAATCTTTCTATGTGGCCTTTCTAATTACTAAAGGGTTCGCATCTAGAAATAAAGAGGTTATAGTGCCCCTCTACTCGTCACTCATCAGACCCATCATAGAGTACAATGCCCCATTTGGGATGTACCTCACAAGACACTTCCAACAGCTGGAAAGCCCACAAAAGTACCTCACCAAGAGGATTACTGGTCTCAAACATATTTCATATGCAGCCCGACTGAAAAAACTCCGACTGTACTCAGTGGCATATCACTTACTCAGAGGTGATCTCTGCCTGACTTACAAAGCCATGTCCAACTCAGAATTGAATGACATGCTCCACCTAAAGAAATCCACGTCACTGCGAGCCATGTGCTCTAATGAGCTAAACCTCGCCACAACAATAAATAGAGCATGCTGGAGTGACAGATTCCTGTCACAAAGACTCCCCATGCTTTGGAACAAAATTCTAAATTGCATCAGGCAGAGCCCCTCACTAACACTCTTCAAGAGAAACCTTGACGAGTGGATGGGTAACAGAAAATACACCCCTGGGATCACTTCATTGACTCTGCTTGACAGAGGATCAGTTAATTATTCAATGGGGCGGCGAAAGCCGACACACTCTGGTTAGGATTATAAATGCCCTCGGGCAGATAGCCTAGTACCTACCTATGACCTGATTAGCATCCAGCACAGCTTTCTGTGCTGGAACAGTGTAGGGCCGCTCATGCATGTCAAAATGGCATGTACCTGGATCATGAAGCAGCCATTTTCCATGCAGGATTGGCTACACTATTCCTGCATGGAAAATAATGCTTCATGAATCCCTGGGTATGGCTTTATCTGTAAAAGTGTCACCTAAAAGTGAAAAACCTAGCAGATAAGGATTTACATACAATAGATATGATGAATACATTTTTCCTGAACAAAATACTATTAGTAAAATTAGGGTGGTATTCATAGTCATTATGCTTAAATGCATTGATATTTTGGTGGGTTGCAAGCAAATGCAGCTAAAGTGCAACTCAGAGACAATAGCTCCATTAAAATAGCTCCGTTCTAATAACAAATTCTTATTACTTAGAAATATGTCAAATAATGTTGCAGGAGACTCGCTCTACTCCCAATACATTGCTAAACTCTGAAATAGTATACCCACACAAATAAAACTGTCCAACAAACTCAGTAATTTTAAACCACTGCTTAAACAATATCTTTAGTAATCCTTGTCCTGCACATGCCCATCACAAGGTTAAAAGACTTTGTGTTCACAATACAATACTCTCCTTAAACAGAGTACTCTCAACCCCTCACTAAAATGACAAAACAATTTTTATACATAACTGCTGATTTTATAATCCACTAAATTGCACATGGGCTTTTACATTAGAAATTTTCATCTCTGTAAAATCTTACAAGGTATAAATCTAACTACGGTTTGTGTATAAATGTAAATAGAAATGTAACTAATCTGTGTTTAACTGTAAGTTATTATAATGTACTGTAAGCAAATGGAACTTTTCTTCCTGGGCCTTCACTGAAAATGGGTATTACCCAGTCGGACTTTCCCGGCAAGCAATGACAGACAAAGAAATAAATACATAAATACTAGTTGTGCCAAAGCAAATCAGTTACAATATGTTTGAGAAAATCTAATGCAAATGAGGACTATGTGGAAAAATCTGTTACTTTGTTATGTAAATGAGTGTCCCTTCCTTCCTTTTGTGATTCATAGTCACTTTTTGATGATCAAGAGTGCTGAGCAAAGATGGGTTATAAAAAGCAGTTCTGCACATTGTCTATCCACTTTGCAATGCGTGAATATGCTCAGTTTTGGGACAAGCCTAGCTGTTTCTCCACTGTGAGTTGCTCATTTCAGTCATACCAAAATCCAATGTGCAAAGCACCACTCTCTGGCCAAGTGGAAGATGGTATAGGAAAGGATAACTCACCTTAACTTTGCTGAGTAGGAATTACTAGACAGGTTTGCATGGACAGGGATATAAGGGCTTTGATGAATTTGTATGGCCTACAAATGGGAAGTGGCAGAATGCATGGCCTGCTTATATCTGTAGATACCAGGATATGTATAGTCCTCATGATACTTGCCACAGAGACCTTTCACAGCAAACTGGTGAAATGTTCGGTATCTCATAGACTTCTGTCATAAGGATAGTGCAGCATTTACACAGTAAACTGTTGGCATGTCACCACAGGACTGAGTCAGTTCATGCATGCCTTCTACAGAATGGCCTGTTTTGCTGGTGTGCTTGGTGTGATAGATTGCATCCATGTTGCTATAAGACATGATCCATGAGGAAAATGGTATCAGAATAAGAAGGGCTACTACTTGATCAAATGGTAGATAGTGTGTGATGGTTGGTTGCACATTACTGTTGCCTCAGCATTCTAACAGTGCATGATTCTCACAACTGGCACAAAAGCTTACTGTATCCTCTGTTCCTGCATGGCAGAATTCCTCATGGTTAACTTGCTGGTAGTACAAACTATTCTAATGCTGTTATTGACAGTTATTTCTGTATCTATATAGTAGCATAGATAGTAGTGAGTAATCACCTCCTGCTTTATGTGTCCCCTTTGTTTTCCTAGGTGATGCAGGATACCCACTCAAACTTGAACACCAGTCCATAACACCCAGAGAGCTGCTGAGGAGCGCTTTAACACGTCCCTGTTCCAGACATGGATAGTCACGCACAGGTTTTGGCCTGCTCAAAGCCTATTTCTGTTGTCTGGATGAGTCCAGGGGCAGTATGTTACTAGTATGTTACTATATGCAGGATATTTGCAGCCTGCTGTATTCTGCATAACATGATCATGCATCAGTCTGGTGCATAACTGCCGCAGTCTGTCACCAATAGTGGAGTGCAACTTCTTCTATTGTTTGTCCCACCAGTGATAAAAGTGAAGGTGGCCAGCCATCAACAATAGCATGGCAATCCTGTCATTACATGGGTATGAAGGTGAAGAGGTGGCATCTTGTCCATGCCACTGGGCAATGACATTCACTATATGACAATGCAATGTTACAAATATATTACTTGATGCAAGCAGTGTTACCTGTGGTATATACTGAGTGACGCATGGCCAACTTACTCTGTACATCAGACATTATTCCAGATATCATACATGAATGTATTTGTCATATGTTATTAGCCATCATCATTTGTACAGTGTTCAGTGGTCACTAGTACAAGTCCTAGCTATACTGGCAGAGTAAAAGGAGCCTTAGTCAACTGGTGCCCTAGGCAAAAGTGCTCCACGGCACCCCCCCCCCCACACCACCTGGTGGCCCCATCCTGGTCTACCTACATCAAATAAATACTGGAAAAGTGCCCCTGCTACAGTGGTGCCCTAGGCAGCCACCTAGTTGTCCTATGCCTAAGGCTGGCCATCAGTGTAAATGAACTGTAAAGGAGCAGCTGTTATGAAAAAGTTCAGGGCTTTAACTAGTTTACTGCAGTTTTACTGAAGCTTTCCTTACCTGGTAAAAGAAATGTAATTTGTTTCCATCGTGAAATGTGACATTGTTGCTGCTGTTCTCTTTCCTTTGTGTGAAGTACCTTCAAGGTGATTAAGTTCTGTGTTACTGATGTTCAAAATGAAACTTACATTTGGAAGGTGCCAGACACAGCATTCCCCAAAAACAGTATTTGTGACGGTCCCTGAGATCATGAGCAAGTGCTAGCCTGAGAGCTCGATGTTGAGTTGCTTTCATGATGATGGCACCTACTGGATACAGGGGAACCTCTTGATTTGCAGAACCTAGATCTCGACCAAGATTCTACCATGTGCTGTGGAAGATTGATGAGATTTGGCTGCCTTCTTCTTTGAAGAATCTACATGGATTCTTGCAGCACATTATTGGAATATATGTGTTGTATGGGCTACTCATCCACCACACGTGCAGACACTCTCTTGTCCTCATCCACATCCAGTTGTATCCCCAGTGTGTATCTGCTATTAATAGTGTTTGGAATGGAGGTTCACATGGCTGCTCTGTGTGCCACCATACTGTGCAGGACAATCATCATGGCATTGTCTCTGGCTTCCTCCAGTCCCATGTACTGGTGAATTTCCTCATGTATACTCTTTAGCATTAACCATCTCTACCCGGCTCGTAAGTGGCAGTTGCCTTAGCCTGAACCATGACTCTGCACATCTCCTGCTGGGCAGACAAGGCCTTGAGTGTCTCTAGAACTAACTGTGAAAGATGTTTTCACCTGGCACCCCTAAGTATGGGCATACTAGTGGGTACTGCTACCTCTGAAAGGACTGTCCCTTCAGCAAGGCTTTCAGGTTGTGCTCAAGCAGCATGCATTGAACTACGTGGTGTACCCCACCCCACCCCGTATTGTCTTTTCCTTATTATATTGATTTTGTGAGCCTGTGTCACTCCCTACAGAATTATCCACCTGCTGTGAGGTAGGGGGCCCTGGTAGTCCACATTGCAAGTGTGAGCCACTGTCCTGGAGACTGAGTCATGAGAATGAGCCTGGTATCATCACTGATAGCTATTCTATTATCAATATCAGCCTGCTGTGGAACAGCATAGCACACGATTGTTTCTGCTGGTGATCCTGTGAAGAAATATGTCATGATGTGGTTAATGTGACCTGTGACAGGCATGTATAACTCTGTATTAAAGGTATGATGTCCACACTTACCATGCAGTGTTTGTAGAGTTTGTGCTACAGATAATGTAGATAGAGTACCTGATGACAACTACACCAACCCTGAAATTAGTAAAGCCAACCTGGCACTAACCTTCTGCACTGCCTGTAAGTGGATGTTGGAGGCATCTGAAAATACTGGTGTGCATGCTAACTCAACTGATACATGCACCATCCTTCTTCTCCAGAAGTCGTCATCCCTTATTGAGAGAAAGTACTCCTCATCTGGTATTAAACGTAGGACAGTGGCATAGAACATGTATGTCATCCACTATTTGATTCAATGCGTTAGCTTATTCATAGGTTCATAGCTAAGTACTAGGCTACCGTCCCAAGGGCCTAAGTAAGCCTAGCCAACAAGGTTCCATGGCTTACGCCACCCAAGAAAGTTAATTTCCTGTGCCCCTGTCGAGCAGAGCCACAGAAGTGATCCCCTGGGTGTATTTCCTATTTTCCATCCACTCATCAAGATTTTTCTTGAAGAGTGCTAATGAAGAACTTTGCTTGACATAGATGGGTAGCTTGATCCAGAGGATAGGAAGTCTCTGGGACAGGAATCTATCCCTCCAGCATGTCCTGTTTATTGTGGTGACAAGGTTTAGGTCCCTAGAGTGCGTAGTTCAGAGGGATTGGGATTTCTTTAGGTGTAGCACGTCCAACAGTTCTGGGTTTAACATAGCTTTATATGTTAGGCAGAGATCTCCTCAGAGTAGGTGATATGCTACAGAGTAAAGCTGGAGTTTTTTGAGACGGTCAGTGTCGGGCATCTGTTTGAGGCCAGTAATCCTCTTTGTGAAGTACTTCTGTGGCCTTTCCAGCTGCTACAGATGTCTTGTGAGGTACATTCCAAAAGGGGCGTTGTACTCTATAATGGGTCTAATGAGTGCCGAGTAGAGGGGAACAATGACCTCTTTTTTCCTAGATGAGAACCCTTTTGTGATGAGGTGTGCCACACAGAAGGATTTCCTGACTACTGTGGCAATGTGATTATCAAAGGAGAAACTACTGTCCACCTAGGTCCCAAGGTCTCTTATTACACATTTGGCATTAAGTAGACTGTCATTTATGTGGTAGTTTATGGGTACAGAGTTTTTACCAAAGGGGATGAAAATGCACTTTTTGGCAATGAGCTTGAGGCCATGCCTCTGACACCAGGCATCTGTCTCAGTGAGACCCTTCTGTAGGATGTCCATATCATTTGGGGACTTGACTATGGCCTCTAGTTTGCAGTCATCTGCGAACTTCGTTAGCCAGAGGCCTTCTGTGTTAGCCTGCACTTCAGAGATGCAGATACCAAACAGGAGAGGTCCCAGGACTGAACCCTGCGGTACTCCACTTGTCACTGGTTTGAAGTCAGATTTGGAGTCTGCAACTTTTACAGTGTGGGCTCTGACAGTGAACCGCTTGGCAACCCACCTTGTGACATAGAGATTTATAGCTAGTTTAGTGTGTTTAGCTATAATTCCAGAATGGGGGATGGTGTCGAAAGCCTTGGCGAGGTCAAGATAGGCTGTGTGAACCACCTTACCCTCATCTACAGCTTTGGTGACTGCCTCAAAGAAGTTGATAAGGTTCAGAAGGCATAATCTGCTTTCACAAACCCGAACTGGGTGGGGTCCAGAGTTTGGAGGTTATCAATGTCTTTGTTTATGAGTTCCATGATGATACGTTCCATGGCATTGCAGACCAGGTTCGTCAGGTTAATGGGGCAATAGTTCCCAGGATCAGTGGTGGCTCCCCCTTTGTGGAGTGGGATAACTGTTGCTGTGCACGATTCACTGGGCACAAAGCCTGACGTGAGACTATGCTTGAACATGGTGCTTAGGTGGGGAGCCAGTTTGTTCTGAAGTTCATGTAAAACGCAGCCTGGGATGTTGTCCGGTCCCATGGATGTTGTGTGTTTTTGGTTTTAGAGAGTGCAGCTTTTACCTGCAGAGATGTGATTACAGGGACCCTGCATTCTTCCTGTATAGATATGGGCCCTTTAGGGGATGAGAGGGGGCTAAAGTTAGCACTGAGCCTATCTGTCAGAATGCTGGCAATATCAGTTGGTTTTATAATTTTCATGCCATTGTGCTGTAACTCAGAGCAGATCTGGGCATTGCCACTGAGATTCTTGACATAGCTATAGAATGCTTTGTGGTTGCCCTTAGAATCAGTGGTGATTTTGTTTTCATAGCTAGCTTTGGAGGATCTTATAAGGGATCTCAGCTTCTTACTGAGGCTGACCAGGGAGCTCCTCTACTCATGGGATTTTACTCTCTTTTGCAACAATTATTTCCTTCTGGTGTAGAGTTTGTTTATGGCAGAAGACCACCAGATTGGCTTTCTTTTTTTTGGAGGATAGAGTCTTGGTTCTGTTTGGGATAGCACAATCTATGCACTCGTGTAGTTGCTTATAGAGTGCATTTGTGTAGGATTCAGCAGTCGTAACTGTATTGTCCATCTGCATGGGTGTCATGAAGTTCGCCACTTCTGTCTTAAGAAGCATGAAGTTGGCTTTGGAGAAATTTTTTACTGTGGTTTCCTTAATGGTGGGTGGGGCGGGATGCGGATATCTAGGGTGATTAGCTTATGGTCGGATCTGACCAACGAGGAGTTGACTTCAGGTGTGGAACACCAGTCACTCATGTTGGTAATGACTAGGTCTAGGATATTGCTGCATCTGGTGGGGGTGTGGATAAGTTGATCCAGGGCATTGAAATTTATGAATTCCGGAAAGCATTGAGTGAAGGAATTGGTACATGAGTAGTTTTCCCAGTTAATGGTGGGGTAGTTGAAATCACCCATTATTAGGGTGTTTGGTTGAACCCTAATATTTTCCAGTATATCAAGAAAAGAGGAGTGGGAATCCTGGGGCATGGTGGGGGACCTGTAGCAAGGTACAATTTGGATTGCCGTTTTGCCCAGAGTTAGTTGCACTTGGATAACCTCAGATGCATTATGCTGCGCAACTAGCCTGGAGGTGTGGATATCCTTAATGGATATGGACACACCTCCACCTTTGGTGTTCTGGTCCAGGTTAGATGGCCAAAAAGTGTCGTATGAGTTATAGCCTGGTAATGCAGGGGTGCTGTCTAGAGCCTTGAAACAGGTCTCAGTCACTGCACAGATATCAATGTTTTCCATTTTAAGGAGTGCCTCGAGTGAGTGCATTTTGAGATTTAGACTTCTAGCACTGAGTAGCATTACCCTCAGTTTTTGCTTGCCTGTTCCTGTTACAGTGGTGAATTTGTCATTTGAACATTGCCTAAAAAAAGGCACTATAGGGGTGGCAAGACCCTTAGCCAGTATCTGGAATCCCAGGGGCAACAGGTGCAGGTCATCTCTGGCAAAGCATCGTGGTCGATCGACCATGTTGTCCCAGGCAGACAGATACTGGATCCCCTTAGAATGACACCAGAAGCTTAGCCAATTGTTGAAGTCAGTCATTTTGTCCTTGTACTGCGGTATCATTCTGGGTGATGGTAGGATGCTACTCAGGTCTAGGGTCATACCTGCCTGGGCTACAAGATCAGAGAGCTCTTCCATGTCTCTTTTCATGTAGTCCAGGGAGGTATGTCTCAGGTCATTCACACCAACATGGACAATGACAGAGTCATATTTGAACTTGTATTGGAGTGACCTGAGTGCGTGGGTTATGTGGCGGATCCTGGCACCTGGCAGGCATCTGAAAGTAACCTTCTCCTTGTTTAGCCTGGTGAGTGGGACATCAGTGTGCCTGACTATAGAGTCACCTATGACCAGTGTGTTAGGTACGTTGTTTTGCCTTATGGTCTGTGATTTATTGGCACACTGAGTCTGTGGCCTATGTGTCATTTGAATTGTGTTGGGGGGGTTGAGGTTGCTTGCATTTCTGCTTTGGAGGTCTCTTTTTCCTTGAGCATATTATTATTGAGAGCCTCTGTGAATGTTTTTGTGTTTCTATGTGTAGATTTTGATGGTGTAGGTTTAGTGGAACTATGTAATGAGTGTGGTGTGGTGCAAGTGTTTACCTTCTCCTCTTGACTGTCAAGTTCAGTCTTGGTTGGAGAGAGCTGTACTCTAGTTTGGCTAGATAAGTGCATCTCTCACAGGTTGTGGTATTGGGTGGTAGGAGAAGATGGTTGTCTGTGTACATGAGGGAAATGCTACATTGCCCCAAGATGTCCAGATTCATCAGATAGACAGGAGAGAACACTGGGAGCTGACCCTTGGACATGCCTGAATAAAAAACTACTTTCCTCTAAACAAGTGAGGAAAGTGAGTATAAGAGATGTTTTTCTCTAAGCAAGTGAGGAAAGTAAATACAAAAACTGTTTTCCTCTAGGTAAATAGGAAGGCTGGGTGCTGTCGTAATTTATAGCTTATTTACTGCTAACAACAAGTTCTGAACAAGTACTGAGCATGAATAAACAAATTCAAGTGCTAAAACTAAGAATCTGTACCTGGATCTTGTGGTAGATAGGCTACCTAGTGCTTATCACTCCCACTGATAAGCTAGAAGGCTTCCCTCCAACACAGAAAGGCTTGGGGGGGCTCAGAAGCTAGCAGCAGTACTGATACAACAAATCTGTATCTGGACTAGACTAGTTACAGGAGGAAAGAAAAAACAAGCACAAATACTGGCTTTTTAAAACTAGAAGAGAGAGAGAAAAAAAAAACTAAAAAACGGCCAAGCAATTTCTGGGCCAGAGAAACCACTCTTTGAACCACTAGCTATAGGCTACCCAGAGCTTACCACTCCCACTGAAGGCTTCCCTCCAACACAGAAAGGCTTGCGGGGCTCAGAAGCTTACAAACAGTCCTGGATACAGCAAATCTGTATCTGGACTAGACTAGTTACAGGAAAGGTGGGAAACAAGCGCAAACACAGGCTTTTAAACCAGAAAGTTGAAAGAGATGGGAAAACTGCCCAAACGGTCAATAAACTAGAATTTCTGGGAAAGAAACTACTTTTGTGGTAGATAGGCTACCTAGTGCTTGCCACTCCCACTGATAAGCTAGAAGGCTTTCCTCCAACACAGAAAGGCTTTGGGGGCACAGAAGCTTACAAACAGTCCTGGTTATAGCAAATCTGTATCTGGACTAGACTAGTTACTGGAAAGGCAGGCAGCAAGCATAAAAATGTTTGTTTTTTTTTTTTTTTTTTTTTTTTTTGGAAAGTGGAAAGATAGAAAGAAGAAACAGAAGATAATTCAAAATTAAGGACCTAAGTGGCTTGCCCTTCACAAATGTTCTCTTCGTATTAGGTAGAATGAGCTAGTGACACTAGACTGGGATAGAGCTGAACAGATGGGACTGGTAGGAGTGTCTGAAGTCAAAATATGATCTCATTGTACTCGGTTGAGTGAGCAAATGAGATAGACCCAGGAGGAGTGTTCAAACACAAATTTACAGGAGGGGTGGGCAATTCCAAAGCCATCAAGATTAATACCAGAAAAAGAACAGGAAGGGTGGGCAGGAAACTAACTACAGAGACAGAGAGAGACCACACTATTGTATGAAACAATTAAATAGAAAAATAAGTAACTACAGAGAGACATAGACCACAATATTCAATGAAACAATTAAATAGAAAAATAAAATGCAGTACAATCTTTAACACTGCAAGTTTGTACTTAACTCATCTAGTAATGCAGTTGATTGTAGGTATGTAACAGAAGCCAAACAACTCAGACATTGAACCTGCCTGTTTTGCCTCACATCCCCAAACCACCTTTTCCAAAAGGCAATTTCTATACATTCTAACTGCGTTCATGAGAATCTGGTTTTCCTAGTGTCTGAAACTATTTCTGCTGTGCTTTGCTCTCCAATACAAAAACATTTTCTTTAATTTGAAAAGGTATGCAGAAAATTACACATTCCTAATTTATGTGATGTGCAATCAATTCTGAGACATGCAGTTCATGCATAAATTGAACAAAAGCAAAAACACAGTGAAGCATTAATCATGATTTTTGGTTTTGCCCTTTGCACTGTTGTGGTATTCACGTACTGCCTGTATTATGCATATTATTATTATGCACACTGTGAAACATAGGCCTATAAGGCTTTGCTGGAGGGGTTGAAGGAACAGATTATTAAGTAATTTTTCATGCATTTCATCTTTAAATTGTGGTCTTGTGCATTTCCATTGCCAGAGACCAGTGTCTGTAGTAATTAACTCTACACTTATAAAGTTAATGAATATGACACTTTATACATCCCAGATATTTGCATGCAGAAGTTCAGTACTACTGTCTGCAATACTTCCTGCCTTAGCAGTATGTCACAAGTTAATCCAGAAGATGTCATACTGAAATACACTGATAACTGCTTTTCACAGCCAGCGTTAGGCTTAGGCAGAACCCACGGTGGCTGGGAGCCCCAGATTATCTCCCTGCAAATGAGGGCCCCTATGCAGCAAACACATGTTTCTCCATCTCCACCATTTGTTCCTCGTCACCTCATGGATGTCTGTATGATGGCTGTGTGATGTCACCACGTGATTGCAAACCTTTTTCCATTTTTTTTTTTTTTTTACTTGCCTGTGTAAGCTACAATCAATCAGATCTGCTTTAGTGAAGCAAGGGACCTGATTGGCTGCAGCACCCAGGGATGTAAGTTTTTTTTTTTTTTTTTACAAGTAACAGTATTTGAGGAGTTCTCTGTGTGAAGCACAGGAAAGTTAGTGTCTGCAGGGCCATACCGTCTACAATGATGCAAGCAGTTCATTTGACTCCGTAGACAGTGTTGTCTTTCATGGTTGACAGGGAGGACAATACAGATATTTATATGTAGTAAAGTTAAATTAAGGTGCACACCAGCCAAGTTTTTATGTTAAACAAAGAGAAGCTAAACAGGAGCTTAATAAAAAAGATTTCTCTTCCACATACCACTGCTGGGCTGAAGAAATGGCATGAATAGAACAAGAGCTACAGCAGACAGCAAAAATAAAACAAATTATTTCAACTCATAAAAAGTTACATGCCTAGTAGTTTTCACAAATTCATGAAATGATTCTTATTTTAAAGTGTTGTACCCACATGATAATTTAAGCACAAAGGCCCCATTACTGTCCTGACATTACATGGATTAACCCCTATAATGCAAACACACATTCACATCCATAGTTCATATGTTCAAAACCTCATATTCAAAGGTCTCAACCTGCTAAGAGGCCAGTGTGGAACACAAACCATAGCAATGTGTACCAGTCTAAACGTGACACTGACACTGACACTGACACACACACACACACACACACACACACACACACACACACACACACTGACACTGACACTGACACTGACACACACACACACACACACACACACACTTAAAATTGGTTCATTTTTTTAGGCCTTTGTCCCCATTAATTATGGTTATGTCCAGATTTAGAGCTATGACACACACACACACACACATACACACACACACACTTGTCATAACTCTCAACTGCCCGGAATTTTGAAGAATGCCCAAATTTTTGCCTCATAATTTTGGTCTGTTCCTCATAAAATATGTAGTTTTCTTGCAAATCACAGAGGAATGAAATAATAAGATAATGACAGAAATTTGAGTTTCAATCATATCCTTCAGATTGTGTATGGTAACACAAAACCTGTTATTCTAACAACTTGCTGAGTTTATAAGAGCAATATGTAAAAATTGTCCCTATTTCTGTGTCTTTATCACCATATTATGTTTGGCTATTGGGTTTGTCCAGATTTCTTATTCTAGGAGGTTGAGAGGTATGCATTTAAAAAGAGGGAAGAAAATAAAATAAAAGCAAAACAGTACCAAAGTAAAGAATCGCAGTACCAGCAGTTAAAATGATTCCTTTTAACTGCTGGTATTGCATTTATTTACTTTGGTACTGTTTTGCTTCTATTTTATTTTTTCTCCTTCTCTTTAAATGCAGTTTAAACGCAGTTTTTCACAACTATTCCTGATACACAAATGGTCACATATGTGGGAGTTCTCATTGGCTCCCATCCTCAGGAACAGTTGATTTGTTTGTACATTGCAATGGTGATTGGCTCATATTCTGCAATTACTGCCAATCAAAAACTTTGTAGCACAACCAATGCTGTTCAATGCGGAAGAGAGAAGTAGCTATTTGATTGGTTTGTATACTGTGATGCCGATGGGCAGCAATTGTTGTATATAAACTAATCAAAAGCCACGTAGTGAAGCCAAAGCTGCTCAATGCGAACAGTGGAACAGTGGGTTCACTTAGGGTCGAATGTGGAGCATCCCACATAATCCAGAGCACTTGGCTGCTCAGCTCATACTAATATTCACATGCATTGCAGTAAAAGCATAAATACTGTTGTTAGCAGTTCCCAGCACAGTAGCATGGGGGTGGGTCATCATCATAGGCTGCCAGTGACCCATGTTAAAACAGTGTAATGTGGTTCCTGGAGCACAATGCTGGGAGAAGAGGAGGAGTACAGCTGTAAGAAACCTTTTGTGAACCTGTGCATGTGCTAACAAAAAAAACTGTGAAACTGCAACTGTCTGTCATGATACATACAGGAGTATGTAAGTATGCCCTCACAAGGACATGGACATTAAAGAAATAACCCAGTGCATAACTATCTTGGGGAGCTTATCACTCACCTGTCAATCTTTGAGGGGAACAAATTAGCAGCTTAATTTAAATAGCTCTTACCAGTAGTCCTGTATCAATACAGTACAACCCCAAATATTACATACATCAAAAATTCACTTGGTCTTTTATCCACCTCCCTCATAAAATGGCTTTTTCATGCCTAATGTTTAAATAGTTCTGTATTAAACTGTATATAAATTAATCATTTCCTTATATTGTGATATGCTCATATGGGCTATGTCTGTAAATGATCCACAGTGATATGTGCACTACTCCAATAAACAAATGTGAAATAAAATTGATGGCAGATTAAGACTGCTACATCTGTCACCATGAGAAATAGCAGACAAATTGCCAAACAATCATGAGATCAGTACAGTGTACTCAACTGTTCAGATCAGACTGGTGAAATACTTGGTGTTTTAGTATGATACAGGAGGAAAAGTGTTCTTTGTAGAACTGCTTTCTACTGATGGAATCAAAATGGCTGATCACATCTCTCATGTTAGGCACGTTATTATTTATTCCAGGTTAACTAACAGCTATCCGGGAAGGAGAGCGCAAGATCACGTTATTTATGTTATCAACCCACTCTGTCACCATTCGTGGTATTCATGTAATTTTTACAAATGTTACTCATATAATTTATGTTATAATAACCCCACTGTGTCTCCACTCATGGTATTCACCCTCCTTATGTTTCACTCTCCTCCTCAGTTTGTATTCCAGTCTTCCACGTCACCAATTGTCCTTGCTTTATCTGTCTGTCTGTGGCTCTCCTTTGTGTTCTACCCAAATTAAGTCATCACCTCCCCTGTTGGACTTTGCCCATCTTTTGTGTTTGTCTGCCCCTGCTACCATGCCTGTACCCTTTTTCCTGCCCACACCTTCCACTTGCTTCCATACCCCTCTACCCTTCTATGAAAAAGAAAAATAGACATCTGCTTTTGCTTGCCACCTCCTATCCCAATAGTTCCTTCCTCTTGTCCTTCTGTGCGTTCCTCAGCTAGTTCTTCTCCTTTTGAACTATCCTACACACTTTCTGATTATCCTATGCGCTGATTTCATTCCCATTTATGAAAACAAATTGGTAGGGACTTTATTGTGGAACATTTACCAGGACTCTCATCTGTGCTCATAGTGGTGCATCATTGCAAATTTGAAAGTGCAATCTGACAAACAAGCTACATGCAAGCTCAGGGGCTCATTAGGTCATGCAACCTATTATCTCACACTGCCAGACATTATGCCAAATATGGAAGTTTCACTGCTGAATTACTTAATTATTTACCTTCATTGTGCAACAGTGCTCATAATTAATTGGTAGTAGACATCAGGACATATTACACTACTTTGATCATGAGATGTAATCTCAGAGACTGGTCTCGTAAGTCTGATCTTCTCTTTGATATTTTTTTCAAAGTGGTGGCAACAGCAGTTATTTAAATAAAATGTTTATAATGGCACATTATCATGAAACAGCTCAACAGAAACTGTGTAGGTTATGTGGGGGAGAGGAGAGATTGTGCATTTATTACTTCTTTAATTTTCATCATAGTCAAACCTTAGAGGTGACAACATGAGATTATTACAGCTTACATTTGGGCTGAGGACAGTGTGGTCATTGTTTCCTTTACTTTTCTCACAGACAAGGGCACCCACAGGCAGGTGCACTTACGCCCCCCTGGATTTTGTCAATGTTATTTGCGAAACACACTTTTTTTTTTTTTTTTTTTTTAATTATTTCCACTTACTTTTTTTTTCCTGTAAAGCCTGTCTACATTGTTTAGAACTTTAGGAAGAGATGTTAGTGGAGGTGGTGTGGCAGGCAGTCACATGACATGACGATGCAAAATTGACGACAGACTGACGTGACGAAACTCCTCAGACTTTATAACCACATCATTATAAGACTGCAGTCTGCAGGTGGACGGTGGAAGATCTTGAATCGATCCCTGGTGGCTATTCCAAACTATCATGTCATTCGTGTGGTGGAAGGACTGGACTGGTGGTGGTGACTGGTGAGTGACCGTGTCCGTGTTGGTACAAGAAGAAGGTAGGTTGGTTGTTCCACTTTTTTTGTACAGTCAGTGTGACTGACTGAACACTTGGTTGGCGCCAAAACACAAAAGTGGTGCACTTACTGAGATGGAGTGTGTGTGACACTACTGAGTACCGACCGATTTATGAACAAGTTAACTGCTTTACTTTATGTTGACTGCTGGCTGCTCTAATGTCTTTTATGACCATGCCTTTTGCCCAGATAGTCACAGAAATGGATCTTTGAATCAGCTCAGCTATCTCATTAACAAAAATATATACGCTCGCTAACGTACGATACATTAACAAACACAGTTTTGGTCACATCTGACCATCATCTCCACTTAGTGCCTCTCCTCATCCTCCACCAGCTTTAGTAAATGTAGTTTGACCCCCGGAAAAATCTAACATATGATATCAAGGGCAGATGAGGACACCGAGGAATGCCATACTGCAGTCTGCTAGTGCTACCAAGAAGTCTGTTTTGTAAGGCCTAATCCTCATCCTGCAGCCCAACAGGGTGAAATAGTTGAAGCAAACAGTTTGTGAGTAGGGTTACCACTTGTCCCACTTTGCAAGGGACAGTCCCTCTTTAGGCAGTTGTGTCCTGCAAAAAACTTTAAAAAATGGCAAATGTCCTGAGATTTTAGGACAAAAATATTTCCTATATTTTATGTAATCATTGCATAAAACAGTTAATCTGTATCTGAAACACCTAAATGTTATAAGAAACAGAATAAGCAACTAAAATGCATAAGAATAAGCTTTTATTTAGGCAAAGTGAAGTTCTGTCCTTTGTACTGGCCGTGGGTATGTTTTGCTCTGCAAAATCTGATGTTTCTACCAAAAATATCTCACTTTGGACATTTGAAAAGGTGGCAACCCTATTTGTGAGTATTAGCCACATCTTCACATGCAACTCGGTCAGTATCCTGTCTGCCCTTGCAGATAGCACTCCCTTTGTATGCCATGCTTTCATAATGGATCAACTGCAGAGATGGGGCCAAGCGCACACCTCACCCCCTGGATGGTCAGGCTGATCTTCCCTGCCTGATTCCATCAAATGCCTAAGATGCTAATCAAATTCATGTTGACAGGGCTGCAGTCATGGCTTTGTTATACCACCGACACAGGCTGTAGCAAGGATGTTAAGGTCGGGATGGACAATAATGTACCAAACTATACTTGCGTACCAGTACCAGCAACCACTTGTTAAAATATTTTTGAGAGTTCATTATATTTTTTTCATAGGAATTCAGTATTTAGACATACAGAGTGATCTGGTATGAACTTAGTCTGCCAATTCTTGAAAAAATAGACTGTAGTATTTCTGCCGAAAAGTAATGTAGTGGATCTAGAACTTAGAAAGGAAGGTTACTTAACTCATTTGAAGCTTTTATCTAAGAACGAGACAATTTTACAGTTCTTGGACTTATGGTGGGTGATCTGTAAAAGTAATCTGGTGTATAACTACCATATTTGGTGCCATTACACGTGGGTATATTACTTCCTATTGAGTAGTATGCATGAGACACTGAGTCATGAAAGAGTACATGGAAAGAAAAAAAACGTACCTCAAAAATAACATTGCTATGTATGCCAAACTGGCTTTGTAGCTAAAAGTATAAGATGGCAAAGAAGAAGGTTGTTTCTTCACTTTTGTAGTATAGGCTTGTAGAGAATGATGGCGGTTTTTGAAAGTTTATTTATTTATTTTACATTTGTTATCCAGGATGGTCCGACTGGACGAGGTCCATTTACAGCGGAGGCCCAGGGAGAAAAGCTCCACTCAATAAAACAACAAATAACAACAAATAATGATATTATACTCAATGTAAAAACATTGTTATACTAGAAGTATTTAGTGAGAAAAACAGTAAAAAAAAAAAAAAACTATTATAATCAGCAATATTTACATACATAGTTACGGTTTGTTAAGGGATACCATTTGTAACAACTATGCTTACTGAGGGCATGAAATATGAGAAAAATGAGAAAGGATGGAGGTAACAGATTTTAGGACTATGTAATACATGGACAGAGCTTTTAAGATGGGCCTTAAGGGAGTTTTTGAATTGTTGATATTTGATGCAGAAGTCACAGAGGGAGGGAGATTATTCCAAATTTTTGCTATACTGTGTGAAAATAGAGCTTTCCCTGCTGTTTTGCTGGCTGAGGTGATAAACACTTGCACCACACCACACTCATCACATGTTCCTCAAAACCTACACCACTAAAACACACACACAGAAACACAAAAGACATACCTACATTCGCGGAGGCTCTCAAAAAAATCTACCCAAGCAACAGGGACCTCCAAATCAGAAATGCAAGCAGTCTTCACCCTCCCAACACAACCCAAATGACACAGCCCACAAAGTCAGTGTGTCACTCAACCACAGCCCATAAGGCATTACAACACTCTATTCATAGGTGACTCTATAGTCAGGCATACTGATGTTCCACTCACCAGGCTAAACAAGGAGAAAGTTACTGTCAGCTGCCTGTCAGGTGCCAGGATCCGCCACATAACACATGCACTCAGGTCACTCCACAACAAGTACAAATATGACTCTGTCATTGTCCATGTTGGTGTGAATGACCTGAGACATATGGTACCTCCCTGGACTACATGAAAAGAGACATGGAAGAGCTATTCGATCTTGTAGCCCAGGCAAGTATGACCCTAGCCCTGAATAGCATCTTGCCATTACCCAGAATAATACCACAGTACAAGGACAAAATGATTGACTTCAACAATTGGCTAAGCTTCTGGTGGCATTCTAAGGGGATCCAGTATCTGTCTGCCTGGGATGACATGATCGACAAACCACAATGCTTTGCCAGAGATGGCCTGCATCTGTCGCCCTTGGGATTCTGGATACTGGATAAGGCTCTTGCCACCCTATAGGGCCTTTTTTAGGCAAGATTCAAATGACAAATTCACCACCGTAACAGGTACAAGCAAGCAAAATCTGAGGGTAATGCTACTTGATGCTAGAAGTCTAAACCTCAAAATGCACTCACTTGAGACATTCCTTAAAATGAAGAACATCGACATCTGTGCAGTGACAGAGACCTAGTTCAAGGCTCCAGAGAGCACCCCTGCATTACCAGGCTATAATTCATACCACACCTTTCGGCCACCTAACCTGGACCAAAGCACAAAGGCGGAGGCATGTCCATATTCATTAAGGATATCCACACCTCCAGGCTAGTTGCTCAGCATAATACATCCGAGATTATCCAAGTGCAACTAAATCTGGGCAAGACCACAATCCAAATTGTAGCTTGCAACAGATCCCCCACCGTCCCCCAGGATTCCCACTTCTCATTTCTTGATACACTGGAAAATATTAGGGTACAACCTAACACCCTAATAATGGGCGATTTCAACTACCTCTCCATTAACTGGGAAAATAACTCGTGTACCAACTCTTGTGCTCAACGTTTTCTGGAATTCTTAAATTCCAATGCCTTGGATCAACTTATCCACACCCCCACCAGGGGCAGCAATATCCTAGACATAGTCATTACCAACATGGGCAACTGGTGTTCCACACCAGAGGTCAATTCCTCGTTGGTCAGATCCGACCACAAGCAAATCACCCTAGACATCCACATCCCACCCCCACCCCCACCCACCATTAGGGAAACCACTGTAAAAAAAATTTCTCCAAAGCCAACTTCACATTTCTTAAGACAGAAGTGGCAAACGTCATGACACCCATGCTGATGGACAATAGAGGTATGACTGCTGAATCCTATACAATTGCACCTTATAAGCACTTACACAAGTGCATGGATCGTACAATCCCTAAGAGAACCAAGATGCTATCCTCCAAAAAAAGGAAGCCAATCTGGTGATCCCCTGCCATAAACAAACTTTACAACAGAAGAAATAAACTGTTGCAAAAAAGAATAAAATCCCATGACTGGAGGAACTCTGTAGTCAGCCTCAGTAAGAAGCTGAGATCCCTCATAAAATCCTCCAAAGCTAGTCACGGAAACAAATTTGCCACTGAATCTAAAGACATCCACAAAGCATTCTATAGCTATGTCAAGAATCTAAATGGCAACACTCAGATCTGCTCTGAGTTACAGCACAATGGCACTAAATATACAGAACCAACTGATATTGCCAACATCCTGGCAGATAGGTTCAGTGCTAACTTTACCCCTCTCTCATCCCTTAAAGGGTCCATCTGATGACCTCAAATATACAAACGTCAAAACTGGTGGCATCTGTTTTAAATGATTTTAGTTGTTCAGTCAATTTATTGTTGAGAAAAATGTTCATCCCCTTTTCAAAACTATTGGTCACAGCTCTCAACCTTCCAGCTCCAAAATGTGTAACACTACCTGTCATAATGTTGAACACTTCGCAACAGCTTACTAACAGCTTTAACTATGAAGTTCAAAGGATGGTAAAAATCTGTTATTTTAAACTTATAAAACTTTCGTTTGATGAATTAATATGATTCAGAATTATTTACCATGAGTATCAGTTAAAAGAAAGTCTTAACACTGACTGTATAGCAAAGCCTTTAAAAGTGGAATTGCAAAGAACATGCTGTTTTTGAGGCTTAGAGTGAATAACATCCCTCATAATGAAGTACATGTGAGAGGTATGCTTCTGATTAAGCAAAGTTAAGTTCAGCCTGGCTTTTAGTGTTTTTGGAGAAAACCTATGTAGCTGCACAAATCAAAGTTGGAGTTAGATGAAGTATCAGCAAGGGATCTGGTAACACATTACCATTCTGCAGACCAGCTGCCATTCCAGCAAACTAAGACATGGGACATTTAACGAAAGAAGTAGTTGTAGAAATGTTACTTAACTTCTAACTAGCCATATTTAGTGGAACATGCCTTAAGACAATCTTGCTGCAAAGCCTGTGGTAAATGTCACCAATGTTCCTATTTCTTACAGATTGAATTATCTTGAGGATTATCATCATCTTTTTTTTTTTAATTCAGAGAAAAACAGCCTCAAATAAAAATTTTATTTGCCAACAACACTGTGAACCATGTTATTTTAATCAGTTTGTTATGACATTCCCATAGCCTTTTTCTCTGACAATTTTGTCCTACCTACATATTCATTCCATTGCTACTTCTGTTTTATCCCTGTTTCCTCTTCTCCAAAGTTTCATACTCTTCTGAAGCCTGACAAGGTAATTGCTTCTTTTTTGAGGAGCTAGGAAAGAATGAATCTGTGTACATATTTTTGTATGCATTGTATATATTGTACATTTACCCATTTTAGTATACTACAGTGGGCTTCTCTATCATATGACAAAGAAAAAGATACTGGGATTCCACCAGGGTGGCTTGTTATCTGTGTTGGTTCTCTGCTTATTCCTTGTGGGTACAGCTACCTCAGTGCAGCTGTTTACATGATGGTGTAGGATTTCTGTAAACAATTTGCATAGTGGTAGCAGAGTTCACATTGTTTTGGGGGATGGAAATTTTAGCATGGTTGTTGTTGTTGCGGCATCTCTCGGCTTTTCCCGGTTAGGGATCGCCACAGTGGAAGTCCGGTCCGCTAATGATTGGTAGTAGATTTTTTTGTGCCGAGTTGCTGTTTCTGACGTACAACCTTCAACGAAGGCACGCCCATTCACGCATGTCTCCCCACAGAAGACTCTCTAGCTGAGAATCGAACAGGGCAACGTCTTACTTTGGAGCGACAAAGCTACCGCAGCACCATCCATGGTATAAGTCATTAATACAAGGTTTGCTTTGGAATAATTCCTAAATGTTTGAGGGTTAGATGGCATCCATTTTTGAGAAGTGTTTGGACAGGTACATACCAAAAGGTGCATTATACTCACTCAGTAATTGGCCTAATGAGTGCCAAGTAGAGGGGAACAATTATATGCCTGGATCTGGATGATATACCTTTAGATATAAGCTGTAGAACGAAAAAGGATTTCCTTACAATAGTGAGTATGTTGGGCCCACTGAAGTCCCATCTTCATGAAAGTCTGTTGCACTCTTTCATTCATCCAGCGCAAAACCTGTTTTGAGATTAGTACTGAATAGCCTTTATAGGGGGTTCAACATATCAGGTTTCAGAATAACCAGTAGGCAGTCTACTATGTTAGCCAGTCGCAATAGACATTATGTTCTTGGCCTTGGGTACTAACTTCAGAAATTGTTGAGAGATTTGAGGGGGTTTTAGATGCAGGTATTTTAATGTGAGAATACTGGAAGATTGGTGAGATGAAGTTCAATCAGAATTAGTTGGCCAGTGAATTGGATATATCGTCTTGTCCAAGTATATGATATTATTTGTTATCAGCTCACTACTTTGTGGTTATCTTTCACCTGGGTTTATATTTTTACCTCGTATCAGGCTTTGGTTGATTTAATCACAGTGCCGAGTTCATTGTTTTAATTTAGCAAGAGTGTTTTAAGCTTTCTGAGAGTTACATTTATTTTTGCATGCAATGAGTATTTTTCTTTTATTATGCTGCCCATAGGGCTTTATTTTTGAATTTGGTGTTTATTT
The DNA here is from genome assembly GCF_019279795.1 of Protopterus annectens. Taxonomy (NCBI): domain Eukaryota; kingdom Metazoa; phylum Chordata; order Ceratodontiformes; family Protopteridae; genus Protopterus; species Protopterus annectens. The sequence goes on along the minus strand of NC_056728.1, from coordinate 567,131,753 downwards.
CTGAGGGTGGAAGATGTGTCTATGGAACTATTTAAATATGCATAGAGCTTGGCAGTAAATTATTCTGTACAGTGGAAGTTTGAAACAAGCTTAGTAGAGGGACCCCATTCCCAACTAATGCTGTACCCAGCATAGTCAGAAACCAGCACTACTCAGATATGTGCACACAAGATCAGTTACACTAGCTTACAAGGGGGGTGAAAATGGTGTGGTAATTTTCTTAGACATTTTCCACGATCAAACCTGAGTGTCTTCATTCGTTCTTTCAGCATGTAACAACATGGGCTATACATAAAGTGACTGCTTTCATTTTGTGGGAGGGTTGAGAGGCATCCTGCATTTGTAGATATGCTTTTTGTCTTTTCAAGCTGTTGCATTCTCAGCATATTGGGTGGTATCGTGTCAGCTTTGAACATTAAACTTTGGGCAAAACTTATTTCTTCCTTGAATTTCTTTTCTTTTCTTTCCAATAATTTTGTCCAGACTATCACTGGATCATAACACTAGAAAAAACTCCAAACACGCGCCTAGAGCATGTGACAGTAAACAGTCCCACCAGTTCTGGCGCCTAGGGTAATTTTCTTGCTTTAACCAATTTTCTTTCAGCAAAGGCTTGAGATTCACAGAATGTAAGCAGGGTAGTAAGGATGTAAATTTCAATTGCTTTACTTTTTGCTTGATTGACTCTCATGGGTACACATCTTCATTAATTGTCAGTGGCAGTATGACTGAGCCCAGCTAAAATGTATTTGCTGTTGGGAATGTAAGGTTTACCATTTCAAAAGGCTTAGTGTGACTGTAGGCCATAGGAGTGATCATGCATTGCCAGGTGACCCATGCTGGTGAAAGGGAGGTAGTTGTGGCTCATAGCTTGGGTGTTACCTAGGGAGAGCACTATATGTTGTACCTACAGACCACAACACTGCGGAGCATGTGATGCCTAGACCCTGACAGTCCTTTAATCAGCAGCATTACTGGAGGTGTAATGAGCCACTACAGGGGTTAGGGGCTGCAAGGGGAAGAAGAGTAATCTTGGGGAGGGCAAAGTGATCTGTCCTAGTGTAAATGGAAAGGTATTTTGTTTTTTGACTTACGGAAGATGTACCTTTGGAATGAAAATGTTCATGCATCGTGTAATTACTACCCTGGCATATATTTCCAAGTGATCTGTTCAGAGATCAGCAATATAAAGGGGGTGTGGCTTGGTCAGCAGTGTTAATGTGGATGTGGCTTGTTGAGGGGGCCGCAGCAGTCTGGGAGTTGAGTCCAAATTTGAAAATCCTGGCTACACCCCTGCTCTAGAGCATATCTCCATCTCTCCAGGGTCTCCTCAACCACCTGTTCCCTACTCTCACTACAGATCACGTCATCTGCAAACATCATAGTCTACAGGGACCATTTATTTACTTTATTTGGGAAAACTGTGAAGACTGTGCATAAAGCACGTATTTCTGTCCAGATAGTACTTACTGCAGTATTAAGTTTTCCTTGCATAAATATGTACAAAAGCAAAAATCAACTAGTTTTATGTATTTATTTTTTGTTGTTGCCCAGGTTAGCATGATAAACTTGTTAATAATTGGTGATGTTGGAACACATCAAATATTTTTTAATCCCATATATGACCGTTTTTTTTTCTTTTGTTCAGTAACATCATTGATAGAGCTGCAGATATTTACTACAAAGGTAGTACTACTAGCCCATCGGATGCTTTAGGTTGTCGATTATTGAATAAGTAGGGTATGTGATGGCACACAGTGAGGACATCAGAAAATTTTTCAAACAGATTAGTAAGAAAGCAAGGTACGAGCAACATGAAGTAACAGAACTAGCTGAGTCTGTTGATGAACGTACCAAGAAAGGTGCTGTCTCTGCTATGTTTGTAGAACAGCAAGAGACCCCACAAAGTGTATGTGCAGAAACTGATATTGGCTGTTACATTCGATCAGACAGAATTGATGACTTCATGAAATTCAGGTTACTGACACAACCATACATCCCTCCAGAGAATTACAACTTCAAAGCTGATGCATCACACAAAAAGCGAGCATTCCGATATAGTTGGTTGTCTCAGTATTCATCGTGGCTTGCATATTCTCCTCTTTTGAAAGGCTCACTCTGCTTAACTTGTGTATTATTTCCTCAGTCAGTTCACCGTGGGTTGCAAGGCAGCTTCATCACTAGTGTGTTCATAAAATATAATGCCTTGAATGAGTCTGCAAGAAATCACATGCAGTCATCATGGCACAAAGGTTCTACTGAAGATGCTGCCAATTTTTTCTGTACACGACAGAAGCCAGAAACAGCTGTTATTCCACAGCTAGATGCAGCAGTAGCAAAACAAATTGCAGAGAACCGAAAAAATTGGAACCAATTTTATCTACCATTATTTACTGTGCAACCCATGACAATCCTCTTTGTGGAAAAGAAGGCTCTGGTGGAAATTTCTGTGACTTATTAGATTTTCATATTGAAGCTGGCGGCACAATATTAAAACAGCACAGTGAAACAGCTGCAAGAAATGCTCTGTACACATCCCATAGGGTGCAAAATGAGTTGTTGGCAGAATGCAAACATGTACTTTCGAAAGGAGTTTGTTTGTGCAGCGAGTAGGCCAGTTGGATTTAGTGTATTGGCAGATGAAACTGCAGATATCTCGGGCATTGAGCAGTTGTCATTGGGCATTCGGTTTGTTGATGGTGATTGTATTCGAGAAGAGTTTATGGGTTTTGTTCCCATTGTTGTGAGAGATGCACAGTCTGTATCAAATGTCATTGTCAGTGAATGCATAAAGTACGGTCTAGACTTGGAAAAATTACTCGGACAAGGCTATGATGGCTGCTCCATAATGGCAAGCATCCAGAATGGTGTTCAGGCAAAGATTCGTGAAAAGTATCCAAAAGCAGCCTTTATCCACTGCGTGTCTCACAGACTAAACCTTGTAGTCAATGATCTGAATGATGTTCCTGAAATAAGTAGTGCTGTTGGTGTTATCAAGAAGATTATTAATTTTTTTCATGGCAGTCCAAAATGACGAGCATTGGTACCAAATATACCTCTTCGGTGTGAGACACGATGGACTGAGAAATATAAATCCATTCGTGTGTTTAGTCAAAACTTTGAGAAAATATTTGACTGCCTCGCTGATCTTCAGAAGATCACTGCTGGTGAAACCAGACAAAATGTACATATATTACTCAATGCTTGCTCTTCGTGCACGTTTCTTATTTCTCTCTTCATTATTGCAAATTACTCATCAGTTCTTGAGCCTGTTGCCCAGATGTTGCAGTCTGTTCAACTTGATATAATAAAGGCTTAACAGCACATCAACAGACTCATTGAAATATTCAAGGAGCACCGTAACCATGCTGAAGAGCATTTTAGGAATGACATTCTCAGTAAGGCAAGATCAATAGCAGATAAACTTGGTATTGAGTTAGTGCTGCCAAGGATTTGCAGTCGACAAACACACCGAGCAAACACAGTAGGCGTGGATTTTGAGAGTTATTACAGAACGAGTATTTATATTCCCTATCTTGACTCATTAGTTTCTTCACTGATGTCTCGCTTTTCCAGCAGTAACACTGCTCAGTTCAACTTATTTTATCTGCATCCTAAAATGATGCAAAACCTAGAATGTGAAGAATTCCGAAAACAAATTGCAGTCAGTAATGAACTATATCATATCGACAATTTGGAATTAGAGATGATGAACTGGTTCGACTATTGGCATACTAAGGTTCCAGATATAGCCAAAACAGTGGACTTTGCTGACTTGTTGCAACACTGTGATTTCTTTCCTGCTGTTAAGCAAGCAGTTCTGATTGTGTTGACCTTACCAGCCACTACCTGCACCATTGAACTCTGAGACGGGTCAAGACCTGGTTAAGGTGTACAATGACTGATGATAGACTTTCAGCACTGTGCCTGATTAGTGCTCATCGTGAACGTGTCATTCGTGAAAAGAAACAGTTCATCAGTAAAGTTATTGATGCTTTTGGCACCCACAGCAGACGCTTACAATTTATATTTGTGCCACAGAAGTCATAGGCCTAAACTGACCATGTAGTTTATTCAGTGGGTTTTTTTTGCTTTTTAATTGCAGTTACCCACAAAATGTACAATTTCTAAACAAATGAGTTTGATACTACAGTTCCATTGGTCTTATTTCATACTAGAAATCCACAGATGATGAGGTGATTTCAAGCAGGGAGAAAGCAAAACTAATCAATACAAAAAGAACAGCAGCAACGATATTTGAAGACACATACAGGCAAAGGAATCTGGAGATAGAAAACTTGACAACACGGAAAATACAAAGACAAATAGAAAAAGTAGAAAAGGAGACAGCAACAGAAAAGTTATAGTAGTAGAAACTGAGGTTATGGAGTACCTGCAAAGTGAATGATTCAGTGTAGAAAATCTAATTCAGAAAGCATCACAAATCACAATATGATAGATCGATGGACATCCAATTTAAGTGGAAACCAATGGAACGAGAAGCAATTGGTCACACATGCCAATGCATGTGAATATATTTAGGACTTTTCACAGCACAGGAAACCTATATAAACATTCACTTGAATCTGGACAGCAACAGAAGGAACAGGAAACTGTAACTATGGAAAGTGTGCAGTCAATGCTTGAGGAGTGATACTGTCACTGATAGGCCAATGAGTTCCTATATGACAGAGCAATGGATGACATGGGATGAAACAGTGTGCCACAGGAAGATGCTATAGAACTTTGTATATAATGCTCACTGCCATGGAAAACAAAAAAATGTGTCCTCAGTTTAGAAGAAAATGAGCTAAGAATTGCTTGATTTGGTAGAGAGAGACATTATTAAGATAAATTATGAAAACAGACTTCAGAAGGTCAGCAAAACCCAGAAAGTTAGAAGTATGATAAAACAAGTGAAACAAGTAATTAGGACTGTCCATAGAGATTCATGCAATATAACAGAAGTAAACAGGCTATATTACTATGCAGCTAATTTGATAACTGATAAAGTTTTTGTGCCACAAGAACACAGGTTAGTGAGAGAAAGGAAGGTGAAAAATTGAATGCCATCATGGAAGCAAGTATCTATAAAGCAATTGAGACAGGGGTTGTCACCGTGTCACTGACTATAGAAGAGGGAACAGATTTACAAAAATACTTACAAAGATAGATGTGATAAAGGCAGTGCGCAGTATTAGAACAGCTTAGGATGTGTCATGTACTATCGCAAATAAAGTAAAAATCTCAGCACAGGCAGAATAAGTTAGAAGATACACAGATAAATATAAAGGAAAAGTACAAAATAAGCAATTTATTGATGACCTAACAATTTTTTACAGAGAATTTGGAAATGAGGTAAAAGGAATTGACAAAAGAAACAGATACATTTTGGAGAATTACTTACGAAGATCCTGCGCAACATAACAAAGATGCTAAATGGATAGAAGTACAAGAATAACAAGTTTAAAGGGACAAGATATGAAATGGGATGACTTAACAGCCAGAGAGATTAACACAAAGTCAAATCCTATAATTGGAAAACCCCAGGCCCAGATGCAGTACGTAACTTCTGCCTAAAAGTATTAACATCTTTGCACGAAGATTTATCCACAAGTAAGAACTATGTATATACGCACCCCGAACAGACACCAACCGAACTAAGAGGAGGAAAAACAATGCTCCTACTTAACAGTGAACTTGCATGCTACCCTAAACCAATAACTTGCCTTGGTTCTGACGATGTATAAACTCTGAATTGGAACTGATGCTAACAGAGTTTATAGTCATTTAGAAGAAAACTCAGTTATGGCAGTAGAACAAATGGGCAATACAAAGGTCATATGGAACAAAGGATCATTTCTTAAAGTCATACTAGAGAACTGTAAAAGAGGCAAGAATCTAAGTAGGGTATGGATTGACTTCAAAAAAGCATCTGATAGTATCCCACACATTCAAGGATAAGAGTGCGTAAAAATGTATAACATACACTTTACACTGATCGACTACATTACAGTGATGACGATGAAACAGTGGCAGACCTCTTTGCAATTAAGGTATGATAAAGGACAAATTATTATTCCAGGGATAAAAATTAAATGGGGGAAATTCCGGGGTGACTGTTTCCACTGCTATTCTTTCTTGCCCTATAATTTGGCTCCTAGAAACCAACAGTGTAAAGACCTCTCATCTTCTCTTTGTCGATGATGCAAAACTGTATAGCTAATCATAGGAAGACCTGAAAGCACAGCAGCAAGTTGTCAAAACCTTTTCAGATGATAACAGAATGACATGACCATTTGGTCTTGATACATGTGCAAAAGCAACCTTCAAGGCAGGATAATTGCAGCATCAAGAAAACATCAATTTGGGACAAGAATGTGATATGAAAGAACTTGAGCAAGAGGGAGTATATAACTATTTGACAATAGATGAAGGATCAATAAAACATAAACAAATGCAAATAAAACTTGGTAAGGAGTATTTTGGAACACTTAAATTAATCCTGAAAACAGCATTGACCTATAGGAACAAAATTCAAGCTGTAACTCATTTTGCTCTTCCTCTCCCAAATTACAGTTGTGAAATGATTGGCCCCAAAACGTGTTAGATAGATTAAACAGGAAAACAAAAAGGATGCTTCATGCTCTCCAAATGATTTATAAAAAAATCAGTGCATACCAACATTATATATTCCCCCTTCTGAAGGAGGGATGGGCCTCCTTGAAATTGATTACATGTACAGATCTGCAATCCTGGGATGCACACATCTGACCTCACAAGACTCAACATACTGAAAGTTTTGAAACATGATTAGAATAACTATTGGTTTTGTTCACATTTTTGTGAAAGATGCACACACACTATGTATTCATTGACAATGACATTTGATACAAAGTATGGCCTAGACTTGGACAAGTTACTCGGACAAGGCTATGATGGCTGCTTCATAATGGCAAGCATCCAGTGTTCAAGTAAAGATTCGTGAAAAGTATCCAAAAGCAGCCTTTACAAGGTTTAGTCTGTGAGAAGCACAACACAGTGGATAGTCAGTGTGAGCTGAATGATGGTCCTGAAATATGTAGTGCTGTTGACGTTATCAAGATTCATTTTTTTTTCTGTGACAGTCCAAAATGATGAGCATTGGTACCAAATATACCTCTTCTGTGGAGACATGATGGACCGAGAAATATAAATCCATTCATGTGTTTAGTCAGAAGTTTGATAAAATATTTGACTGCCTGGCTGATCTTCAGAAGAGCACTGTCAGTGAAACCAGACAAAATGCACATACAGTATGTTACTCAATGCTTGCTCTTCATGCACATTTCTTATTTCTCATTCCATTATTGCAAATTACTCAACAGTTCTTGAGCCCATTGCCCAGATGTTGCAATCTGTTCAACTTGGTAAAGGCTGAACAACATATCAACAGTCTCATTGAAATAGAGCACATTAGGAATAACAATCTCAGTAAGGCAAGAATCAAGATCACTAGCAGATAAAGTCATGAGTAAACCGTTTATATGCACACCCGGAACAGACACCAACCTAGCTAATGAGAAAAAATGATCCTACTTAAGCCAGAACCTGCAAACATCCCTGAAAATTATAGGCCAATAACTTGCCTCCTGACACTGTATAAACTGTACACTGGAATTTATGCTGAGTATATAGTCATTTAGAAGAAAGCTCAATTATGGTAATAGAACAAAGGGGCAGTAAAAGAAAGTCATATGGAATAAAAAATTATTTATTGTTAAAGTCATAGTGGAGAATTGTAAAACAGGCAAGAATCTAAGTACAACATGGATTGACTACAAAAACATTTGATAGTATCACACATTCATGTATAAAAGAGCACTTTAAAATGTGTAACATACACTTTACACTGATCGATTACATGACAGTGACCATGAAACAGTGGCAGAGCACTTTGCAATTAAGCCATGATGGACAAATTATTATTTCAGAGATAAAACTTCAATGGGGAATACTCCAGGGTGACTCTGTCACTGCTGCTACTCTGTTTTGTCCTATAATTTGGCTCCTAGAAAGCAACAGTGTGTAAAGACCTCTCATCTTCTCTTTGTCAATGATTTAAAACTGTAGAGCTCAGAGGAGGAACTGAAAGCACAACTGCAAGTCAGACGATATAAGAGTGTCATTTAGTCTTGATAAATGTGCAAAACAAACCTTTAAAGCAGGAAAACTGCAGCACCGAGAAAACATCAGTTTGGTACAAGAATGTGATATAAAACAACTTCAGCAAGAGGGAGTGTACAAATATTTGGAAATGGGAACTGATAAACGATCAACAATAAAACATGAGCAAATGCAAATCAAACTTACTAAGGAATACTTTAGATGACTTAAATTAATCCTGAAAACAGCATTTACACCTAGGAACACAATCCAAGCTATAAACCAATTTGCTCTTCCTGTCCTAACTTAATTTTGTGTGTTTGACTGACCTCAATGTGTTGCATAGATTATATAGGAAAACAAGGATGCTTCTTACTCGCCAAATGATTTATAAAAAATCACTGCATACCAAGATTATATATTTTCCACATTCTGAAGAAGGGATATTCCTCCTTGAAATTGATTACATGTACAGATCTGCAATCATGGGACTCCACACATCTGCTGACCTCACAAATGTAGTGAAAGTTTTGAAAAATTAGAATAAATCTAAGATACATGACTTCTCTGCTTTTCCCTGCTTAGGCTTGCAGAAGCATATCGGCATCAAGCAGAAATGGAAATCAAACCAGAAGTAGATAAAAATCGGGTAGCAACTGAATGTACCAAGAAACAAAAGAATACAAGGTGATGGACCAATTGAGAAGACGAAAAAATGTGGAAAATGCATAAATATAGTTGCAAGTATAGAACACTTCTGGAAGAACCTCGTGCTAATCAGGAACAAAAGCAGGAATGGTCAAGGCGAGGTGAATTCAAACCAAGAGAAGAAAGGTCAATATTGGCGGCACAAGATAGTGGACTATCATGTACACATTGGTTTACAATGTCCATTGCACATGTGGGAGAAACAGACAAATGTAGGTTGTGTAAAACAGAACTGGAAACAGTTGAAGTTGAACACCTCGTTGATGGTTGCAACATACTAACGGTAGAAGGACACTGTATACTGACAAGCATAATAATGTGGCAAGACTGTTGCACTGGGCATTGTGCAAACATTATGGTACTGAAGTGGCTGAAAAACACTGGAAACATGAGCTGCAATTTAAGCATCATAGAAAATGCTAAAGCCTACATCACATGGGATCATCCTCCATTACCAACAGCTCAAAAGACAGATGCTAGAAAACCAGATATTAATGGTCCAAGAGAAGAAGACAAAAGTAGCATTGATCATTGAACTCTCCACACCCACTGACTACAGTGTGTTATATACAGAGAGACGCAAAGTCAGACTCATACTATATCAGGATTTGCAGGCAGAAATGAGAACAGTGTGGAAGAGATACCCAAGCAGTTCCAGTAGTAGTAGTAGGAGCAATGGGTCTTATTAAAAAAGAATATACATTCGTATTTAGACATGTTACCAATGCATGTAACTCCATACGACTTGCAGGAGGACTGAGGAGTCATTACTGGGCATATTCATTGCAGGTACTCTGAAGAGCACTTTGGCAGACATCAAAGATTGACACAGTACTGATTTCATGAACTTTAATCGTACTTTGATTTAGGAATGCAATACATTCCTGTCACGATGCTAGAAACCCAAAAGATTTGCTCTATCCACTTTCTAAGGAGGTACTACAAGGTAGGTAGGGAGATTTATGTGTCATACCTGTCAAATGTACAGATTTTCAGTGTCCAGATTTCTGCTTTATATTTTTAGTCTGTTCCTCATAAAAATCTTTTTTTTTTTTTGGTACAAATCACTGGGATGATGAGCTAACCATTAAAGTTAATAAATAATGACATGCATTTCAGTTTCAGACTTCATATCATTCATAAAATGCATTCTAACACAAATCCTTTTAGTCTAGCAACTTTCTCAATGTGTTCCCAGTTTTGGGCCTTACACATTACTTGTGCTATGAGATTGACAGGTAGGGGTGTGTATCAGAGGAAGGTAGTATACCCCATGGGCCGTGCCTCAGCTATCCAGGTTTTTGCAGAACGTCCAGATTTTTGCCTCATATTCCACCTGAAAATGATTGCAGTTGCTAATTAGTGACAAAACATTTTCAGTTTTACGTGTCATATCCTTTAGAAAAAATGCTTACTAACACAAATCCTGTTGTTATTCTAGCAACTTAACTTTATAAGTTCATCAGAGCAATAGTTTTAATCTGTCCCTGTTTATTTTAGGCTTTGTCCAGATTTCTTTTACTAACAGGTTAAGTGTGTGTGTCTGAAATGACCTACTTAGAGTTAGCAGGTGGAATTTATTTTCAAGGAATTGAGAGCTTCAAGGGAAGAGAAGTTTACTGCTGCTCATCATGCTAGGTTTATAAAAATATGCAACTCTTTTGTTTAGCAAATGGTATCATTGTAGTATAGAATTTTAAAGCAGTGTTAGTAGCACAGCAGGTAGCATACTTGCATCTTGATACAGAGGGCTGTAGCTTCTACTCCCACAGCATGTAAATGTGTATTTTAAGGGGGTGGGGTGCTGCAGTCCTGTCCTGAGTATGTCCTCCTTTGGTGCCTAGTAACTATGAACCTCATTTTCAGCTTGTCACATATTCCCTGTTGCAATATACCAGCTTACTATTTCTTTTAACGTAACATAGGCAATTTATTCTTCTAGGGCAATGGGCACTACATTTGTAGATGAAACACTGAAATATATGTTTTATAGTAACAATCGCTTCATTAGTTTCAGAACTTTTTAATGTGGAATTCAGATGACTTCTGCAGACTGCAGAGATTGTGCACATGGACTAATATTGGTGGATTATAATGATAGAAGTTTGAGTGGCCTTTTATGTTGAAATGTTCTGAACTAGGCAGTTTGTCATTACTGGTTCATATGTTTTGAATTGTTCCACTGCTTACTGGAAAATGTTCAAAACTGTAAATTTAAAATACACTCTAACAGGTGGTGCAGGTGCTGTACAAGGGGATATAATTCAATTATCAGGAACATGAATCACCATACTTTTGCATGGGCCTAAAAATGTGTGCATTTGATATGCTTTGAAAACAGCCCAAAGGTAAATTTAACCTGCCACTGCCCAGATGCATTCTCTTTGAATGTGGGTTTCAATGCTGTTTCAATCAATGTGAGTTTCAAAAGCAGAGAAGTTTTAATGCTAAGTCTGTTTTCATTGCAAGACTGTTGCTTTGCTTAGCAAATGTGAAATGCGTGCCTCAGTGTTTCTGCTATAAAATTTTAAATAAAAGTTGAAAATTAAATCCAAATATCTGTAATCATTGTAGAAATAAAGCATAAGACATTATGCATACTGATAGATTTGAACAGTGTCTGTGGCAAATGGGGAGAAATAGCCAAGTAATGGGACACTGGAATGGCTGTGTGTGTATGTGGGGGGCTGTGTGGGGGGGGGGGTTGTGTGTGTGTGGGGGGGCTGTGTGGGGCTGCATGGGTGGGGCTCTGGGTTTTGCACCCCCCCCTGCAAAAAATCCTACGGGCTCCCTTGCTCACAGACCTCAGGGGTGTACAAAGAAGCTTGCTATTGCTTGTGTAGGGGCAGTGTACTGTCTAGGAGCAACAAAGTAGAATACATTACTGTAATCATTATTTTTTTTCACTTTCCTCACAATCACAATGCAGACGTGTATACGAGTAGCTGCTTTTGACAGTTTGGGTTGAGGAGTGAGGAGTCGTGAAATGTATATTTATGTCAGCAGTCACTTGAAATAAATTACTGTGACAATTTGAACCTCTGCTTTTATCTCAGTCTAACACTAGATAGATGCATAGGCAGTTTTTTTGGGGAGATTAGGGAGGCAGGCAGTTCCCAGATAGAACTTGTGTATCCAGACAACTGGCTTGTTGATTTATTGTGAGCTACTATTTTGTCACGTTTGAACATTAAGCCTTGGGTACAACGTACATCTTCCTTGAAAGAAAGAAAAAATAAGACTGAATTTTTTTCTTACTCTCCATTGGATTAAAAGGCTGGGGAAATGCACTAAAATACATCCCAAAACATCTATAACCCTATGGCTCCCTGGACCCTAGCTTATTTGAGTTATTACCTAATTGGTTATTACTGTGCTGTCTTGGTCAGGAAAGGTTTGTTGAAAAGATGCAAGGAAAACAAAAGCTGAAGAACAACACAATTTCATTCCTTAATCATAATTTCTGTTCAGGCAATCATTGGATGAAAAGGTTGTGTAAAAAGAAAAGAAATTTTAAAATGCACTTCAGAGCATAAAGGAAGTTATGGCTTCTTGAAAAAGCTGAAGAGTATGGCAAAATGCGAGAAAAGGAAGAAAAATGCAATGTGCATGGTACTGGGAGCTAAATATGAGGGGAAAAACGGGAAGACTGTTGTGTGTGTATGTGTGTGTTGGGGGGGTTGGCTGAAACAGTAGGGCTAGGACACCATTTCACCCAAGTCCAGACCTGTACATACATCTGCTGCAAATGTATGATTGTAGTAACTGTAAATGCCCCTTTGTGAGATGAGCCAACAATGGAGTGGTACAAAGGCCTGTTGTAAGAGTAATGTAGCTATAGGTAATTTTGTACTTACTTCTCCTAAACATTTGCAGCATGAACTAAAAGGTTGCTTAAGAAGGGGGGCAGTGACAGGGTGATACGTAGACTGGAAATGCCTAGGGTACATCTACTGGGGGCCCCAAAATGTTAACACTGGCCCTGCTGCCTTTTTTTCCAATAATTTTATTCTAATTTTATAAACTTTTTAATTTAATTTATGATTTCCCTCAACTTTGAGTAAAGAGCAGCCCAAGGACATTCAAAATGAGGAACTGTAAAATGATTGTCTAAAGTCTGGTCAGATTTATGAAGTTTTTATGTAAATTAAGAATTGTCATGCTTAGCTCTATGGACTGCATTGGAGCATATATGTGTAAGCGATTAAATTAGCATAGCTCAGACAGTACTACTGTGAATGAACTATGAACACTCATGCATATACCTAAGTGCTGAGTGAGCCTCAGCTTAAAGGCATAATGCTAGTGCATGTGGAAGTAGTCTGTAAATGTAGTTTGTAAGGACACAAAGTGTGATGTCACTCTCTAGCAGTCTCAGTTTCATACTTAACCCTTAATTTTCTTTTGAACCTGGTACTAGAAAGATGCAGTATGAGAAAGCCCAGGGCTGTACACCCCAAGCTGGTCTGAAAAAGACACCAAAAATTTCCTTTACCTGCTGCAGGCATCATACATGCAAAATTACTGGGGGCTGTAGCTGGTGGCACCTGGAAGAAAAAGTGATATATGGTCATAGTTCAGGGATCATCGCACCCAGTCTGGGGAACAATGCTGCCACAAGTACAATGACCTTTAGATGGGGGGAGTGGGCTGAGTGGGTTTAAAAGTGCAAACAACAAGAGTCTCTGCAAGTATGGCAGCTGCAAGGACTCAAACCAAGGCAGAATGCAAAATAAAAAGGAGACCAGCAGTTGTAGCACCAAATTGCTTTATTAGGCTAGTAGTAAAAAACTACATAACCATAGAATGAAGACACGTATCTTGTCTCCTTTTTATTTTGCATTCTGAGTGGGTTTAAGAAATACAGGAAAGGAGGCCAAAGTTCTACAGTAAGTATTCTTTTTATTCTATATTACTATATTAAGCTAATGTGTGTCTGTACATTTTTGTCTCTCTCTCTCTCTCTATATATATACACACACACACACACACACACACATGGGATCTATGACATCAGTTGTGTGTGTGTTTGGCCAACATCTGTTTAGTCAACTGTTTTTGATCAACTGAACAGCTGGTTGGCAGGTGTCTGACACTGAACAATTCCCAGGGTTGGGAAATATACCCATACCCTGTGTTTGTGCGATCTCAGAATTTGTATATATAATTAGCAGGGGGTGTAGAGAACAATGGTTTATATCTATTTGGCCTGCTCTGAGGCTGTTCCTCAATGCATGTATAGTTGCTTTTCGACATATGCAGTTTCTGTGTAAAAATATCAGTACTTAGAATGCCGACAATGAGCATATTTGATGCATGTGAATACAACTATATATCTATATATATATATATATATAGAGAGAGAGAGAGAGAGAGATAAAATACATGTGAAAGATATATCAAATACATGCGATTCCTGTCCCAGAGACTTCCCATACTGTGGAACAGGCTACCCATCTATGTCAAGCAAAGTTCTTCATTAGCACTCCAAGAAAAATCTTGATGAGTGGATTGAAAATAGGAAGTACACCCTGGGGATCACTTCTGTGTCTCTGCTCGACAGTGGCACAGGAAAATAACTTTCTTGGATGGCGTAAGCCAGGGAATCTTGTTGGCTAGGCTTACGTAGGCCCTTGGGCCTAATACCTCCCTATGAACCTAAGTGTATGTGTGTGTGTGTGTGTGTGTGTGCATCCAGTCTTTTACTAATTCATCAAAGTTTAGATAAGTATTGTAATTATACAGATGTGTTAAACAGACTGCGTCATGTGGATAGATTTTGTTAAACTTTGGAAAAGTGAGTATATCACATATTTTTTTGAACTACTTGCTGAGATACATTTCTATTGTAAATTATATAATTTTGTGCTACTTTGATATAAACTGCATTCAATAATGCTGCTGCATGCTGTTGATGCTACTACCAGTTCATAGCTCAAATTGTCTGGTGAAAGTTTTAGTCAGAAATGTATTTTCAAATGTATTACCTATATGATGCACTACCAAGAGTCACTGCAGCACCTTTCTGTGAGAGAAATGCTATTGGCAATGTGTTGTCCATTTCCAAAACATTTCAAGTTCTGCAAATGCTACCTCCAGAGGCATCACCCTCACGGGGGGTTTATTGAAGTACATATCATTCATTAGCTTTTCACTAATACAAAATGCAATGGTTCAGGCCTTGATCAAGCACTATACATTTTTTAGCACCGACTAATGATTCAAACATTACATTAGTAGTAGCAATAGAAAATACATAAACTAAAAAGTGAAAATGAATGGCAATAATTCCTTCCAGCTTTGATTGGATACTTGAAAGTAGTTTAGAGAGACAGCAACACCTGCATTACTTTTTTGAAACTCTCTGCTTAAGTTGCCATAATAACAAACTTTTCACCAATAAGTAGAAATTTGGAGAACCTTAAAGAAAATCAACCAGAAAAGGTGAAGAGAAAACAGTGAGTGGGAAGAATCCTACAGCTGTTGAGCAAAAAGCAGTTCAAGCTTCAGCTTTGGTTCAAGAGATGGGTTCCAGCAACTTAGAGGAAAAACATTAATCAAATGTACTCAGAGGTAATTAAAAATAAATGAATGAAACACTGAGGGAATATAACAACTCAAATAACAAAAGGCTGGCAAAATGCATGAAGTTTTAACTAGCTATTCAGATTAACTGATAAAACTGCAAAAATCAGAGGATGAAATGAAGAAAAGACTGGCTGACTATGAGGCTTCTCAAGAAGAGCTCTTTCAAAAAATATTAGAATCCATAGGTTCATAGGTGTGTACTCGGCTAATGGCCCTGGAGCCTTTACAAGCCTAACCCATAGGATTGCCATGGCATCGTGCCACCAGACCTTAGTTCCTAGTGCCTCTGTCAAGTAGAGCCAATGGAGTGATCCCCGGGGTGAAATTTCTATTTCCCATCCACTCATGAAGATTTCTCTTGAAGAGGGCCAGTGAGGTGCTCTGCTTGACATGCATGGGAAGTCTGTTCCATAGCATGGGCAGTCTCTGGGTTATGAACCTGTCCCTCCAGCATGTTCTGTTGATTGTGGTAATGAGGTTGAGGTCTCTGGAGCATGTGGTGCAGAGTGATTGGGATTTCTTTAGAAGTAGCATTTCTAACAGAGCTTGGTCAGACATGGCTTTGTAAGCCAAGCAGAGATTGCCTCTAAGTAGGCGATATGAGACAGAGAATAGTTGGAGTATTTTGAATCTGTCCATATAGGACAAGTGTTTAAAGCCTAAGATCCTCTTTGTGAGGTATTTTGCAGCCTCTCCAGTTGTTGCAGGTGTCTAGTGAGGTACATGCCAAATGGGGCATTGCACTTGATGATTGGCCTAATGAGGGAAGAGTAGAGTGAGACAATGACCACTTTCTTCCTGGATGCAAAACCCTTAGTAATGAGATGTGCCACATAGAAGGACTTTCTGACCACAGTGGCAATGTGGTGGTCAAAAGAAAGGTTGCTGTCAACCTGTGTTCCTAGATCTCTTATAACACCTTCTGTGTTCAGTGGACTACCACTGATGTGGTAATTCAAGGGAACCGGGTTTTTCCCAACGGGGATGATGACACATCTTTTGACACTGAGCTTAAGGCCATGGTTCTGACACCAGTCGTTGGTCTCATTGAGGCCTTTCTGTAGGATGTCAACATCACTTGGGGAGTTAATAATAGCTCCCAACTTGCAATCATCTGCGAACTTTGTGTACCAGAGTCCCTTCATGTTGGCCTGGACTTCAGAGAAGTAGATACCAAAAAGGAGAGGACCCAGGAACGAACCCTGTGGGACTCCACTCATGACTGGTCGACAGTCTGACTTGGAGTCAGCTACTTCCACACTGTGGGTTCTATCTTTGAGCCAGTTTGCAACCCATCTAGTGATACAGGGATTGATGCCTAGCTTAATGAGTTTTTCTATGATTCCTGAGTGGGGAATGGTATCAAAGACCTTGGCCAGATCAAGGTAGGCTGTATGAACCACCTTGCCTTCATCCACAGCTCTGGTGACTGACTCAAAGAAGTTGACCAAGTTGAGCAGGCATGATCTACCCTTCACAAAACCAAACTGTGTGGGATCCAGAGTTTGGAGATTCCCTTTACCTTGTTTATTAGGTCCATGATGGTGTTTTCCATAGATTTGCATATCAGACTCATCAGGCTAATGGGGCAATAGTTCCCGGGGTCTGTACTTTCTCCTCCCTTGTGGAGAGGGATGACTGTAGCAGTGCACTATTCAGTAGGGACAAAGCCTGAGGTGAGGCTGTGATTGAACAGGGCACACAGGTGAGGTGCCAGTTCACTCTGTAGTTCATGTAGAACACAGCCGGGGATACTGTCAGGTCCCATAGAAGCTGTATTCTTGGCATTGGACAGTGTTGTTTTAACCTGTGCAGCAGTAATACTGGGTGCCTGGCAATCTACTGGTACTGTGATTGGTCCTTTGGGGGGGGGGGTAAAGTTGGCACTGAATCTGTCGGCCAGTATATTGGCAGTATCTGTTGGCTCAGTGTAGGAAGTACCATTATGCAGTAGCTCAGAGCAAATCTGGGTATTGCCATGGGGATTCTTTACATAACTACAGAAGGCCTTGTGGTTGTCTTTACTATCTGCTGCAATTCCGTTTTCATACCTAGCTTTAGAGGATTTGATGAGGGATCTCAATCTTTTGTTGAGGCTGATAAGGGAGTTTTTCCAGTCTTGGGACTTCACCTTATTCTGCATCAATTCTGTTGTAGAGTTTGTTTATGGCAGGGGACCACCAGATTGGCTTCCTGCATGCAAAGAAAACCTGAAAATGTCTGCTGTACCACAGTAACTGGAAGGAACAAACTGTATTAATTTTATGAAAGTACAAATAAGCTACTGGACTGGTATTCCACAGCAGGATTTGTTAATTAAAAGGGCTCATTGAGTGTATGCTCCAAACCTGACCACAATAAAGCAGCCAAGACATATAATAGTGAAAATGCAATCATACCATACCTGACAAAACTGTGGCAGAAGGGGGAAGTATTAAAAATGAGGACACCAGACATTTATCCCAGCAAATAGGAAATGTCGAGAGGCATATGTGAGATTCAAGCTGCTGTTTCCAATTGTCTTCAGACTATTTTTTTCCTGGAGGACCAAAGACAGTTTTGATGCAGAAGAGGCTAAGGAAGAAATAAAAAGTTTATACAACAAAAAGTGAGCTATCAAACAGAAGGAGAAAGCTCATAGGGAGACTTCACCAGTGAAACATGTTCAAATGTTCCAATGGAAATGCTTGAGAAACAAAAAAGCACAGGAATTAACTAGAAGAATCATGAGTACTTTGGTGCTGGGAGATGGAGATGATCAGGAAGAAGACCCAAAACACTGAAATCAGTTGTATATTATAAAGCATCAATCATATTTGTGAGATGTGGCTTTACAAATAAGAGTAGCTGCGAACAGACTCAGCTTTTGCTGAGTTTGTTAAACTTGTGAGTGAACTATAAAACATACACCCTACATATGTCTTTAATGTTTAGAAGTACAACAAAATAAAAATAAACTGTAAATAAAGCAATTCTTGTTCTTATTAGTTTTGTATAAACATTTTATGACGTAAACTATGTGTTATAGTGTAAAGCAGTTTTGTATAGTGTGCAGTCAGGTGCATTTTAAATGTATGTGGCAGAGACTTTTCAGTGACTGTTACAGTAAAATTTTTAGTTGTAATAAGTGCAGGTTTGCAATATAATGAAAGATGAAAGGCTGAAGAGAAGCAAATTTAAGTTAATATAATGTTATGATTTTGGGATGCTGGAGTGGGAGTGAGGTGTAAAAGTGTACTGATTATATGTAGAGCTAACAATAATTGTCCTTGTTTTTACAAGGGTGTATGTCTAGATTAAATATTTGGCTTAAGCTCTAAAGACATTTTTTGTACGCAAGTAGGCTTGAAAAATAATGCAAAATGAAAGCCATGGAAAATAATAAGCTTTCTGCAAATGTAAAGATATTAGTTTTTTTCCATCAGCAAATGTTCTCAGTGTGAGTAAATAAGTTTGCAACTGAAGGCAGTTACCCAGGGGAATTCTGTATATTCTTTACTGAGTGAAATTTACAAAGATTCCTTTATGCATCTGCAAGTTGCTGGATGCTTTTATTCTCATTGCTGACTACTTTAGCATGGAAACAAGCTGTCAGTAGAAGCAAGTAATTAATCTTGAGAGTTTTGAGCATTCTTTGTTGAAGGAAATGGAAAAGGTAAAGGTACAATGACAATCAGTTCAGTGAAAAATAAAATTTGAAATTATGGGATGTGAATAAGAGATAATATACTCACCAAGAGTCTTAATACTTTAAGGTATTTAATAGAACAGTGCATACTTTAGTTTTATTTACAGGGAGCCAGTGCAGTTTTTCTTAGGGCTAAAAGTTAATGTTTTCTGAAAGCATACAAGCTGTTTTTCACATCTGAGAGGGGAATAGAGATAAGAAAAGAGCAGACAGCAATCACTGCAAATGGTAACATAAGCTGTAATGTGCACTTTAGCATGGGTAACCTTAAATTTAGATTAGGTTATGTCTGTGGGTGCAGCAGTCAATTTAAGGCAATTATTCCTATCTAGGGTGTTAAACTTTAATTTTTAAAAGTGTCTATAGTTTTTTGTGTGTTTGTTTTAAGTTAACGGGATGGGGTGTTTTGAAAATGTTTTTATTATTTTTTTGTCTGAGGATTTTCATTAAAGCAAAATGTCTTAAGAAATGTAACAGTTCAAATGGAAATGAGAAGAATCAACTGTATAAAAGATCAGCCTATCAAATATTAGTGTGTGCATGTAACACAACAGTTGGAAATACACATTCAAAAAACTGTCAAAGATAATAATGGTAAACTTGTGGTAGTACGGGATTATTGGCAAGGGAGGAGGATTATGCTGGCATGTATTGATATTCCACAAAAAACTGTTACTAGAGTGCTTAAGAAAGGGAGAAATAATCAGTTTTCATCAGGGAATATTACTTATAGGTGGGGACTGGAACTTGATTTATTATAGTGAGGATGTATCGGGGGAACTAGAAGTGAAAATATAGCAAAAGATGGTAGATTTCTAAAGAAGTTCATAAAAATATTTGGTAGGGAAGATATTCAGTAGTAGGAATCTGAACAACATTTACATATTTCCCAAGCTAAACAAACTGGGCTAGACCGAATAGAAATTATATTTCAGAGGAACGTGTGTATTTAATTGAAAGTTTTGACACAAATCCAATAACTATTTCAAATCATGCAGAGATAAAAATAAGATGAAAATAAAGGGTAATGAAGTAAAAATGGCACACTGGTGCTTTCGCACCTACCTGTTCAAAAGAGAGGAATTTAAGGAATAGGTAGTGGAAATTATTTGGGTTTTATTAGGTATGAGAAATTTCTAAGGAAGGAATTCAGTAGGATAAAATGAAACTGGCATTTAAAAATATGGTAGAAATAAAACAGAAAGAACTATGGCTAAGAAGTAATAGGAGTTATTTAGAGGGTCTGACAATGGTTAGCATATTGAAGAATGAGGGGCATCTCACAGATCAAGAAGAGGAGCAACTGCAAAGTTCTAAGGAGAAAATAAGGGAGTATTTAGATAATATGCATGAGTTTAGAAAGAGTACTGTTAAGCAAAATTTGTGATATCAACTCCAAAGTACAAACACTTTTAGCACAGCAACTCTTGCAATAAAAAAGAAGAAAGGGTTGTTGCCAAACTTAGCGAGGCCATTTGTCATATTATGCCCCCTTTGGCATGTACCTAATTAGACACTTGTAACAGTTGAAATGCTCAAAAAGGTTTCTCACCAAGAGAATTCAGGACATGAAAACCCTCTTCTACACTGATCACCTAAAGGGTCTGTCTCTGTATTCAGTCTCCTACAGGCTGCTAATAGGGGATCTTTCCTGGCTAACAGGGCTTCCACAGACCCACCCTGATGGATTTGTTGTATGAGCAAAAAAAAAAAAAAAAAAACAGTACCAGAAGCACTAGCTTCAGGGTTCTGAACTTTGTGACATAAACAGAATGTGCTTTATAGATAGACATGTATCCCGAAGAATCCCCACAGTAAAAAACAGGCTCCCCATCCACGTAAACCAGAGTTTATCCCTGACCCTATGCAAATGAAACATTGACAACTGGATGGGAAATCATAAATTTACCCCAATCTGCCCCCCCATGTCCCCTAAAGACAGAGGCTGTCATTAAGTAATATTCTAAAATACCTCCACTACAAATCTCTTAGTTACCTCCCTACTAACATGATCCCTCCCATGCAGACGCCCATGATTCTCGTGATCCAAATGGGTTTTTGGATGTGTGGCTAGGCTTAAAAGGGCCCTAGCATTCATTAACCTAGTAATAACTTATGAACCTTTGAAGAAAAATAACCAGAGATCCTAGAAAGGTATTATAGGTATTTTGGAAATTTTATGAAAATTTGTATAAAGCAGAAGAATGTGGAAACCAAGAAAGAGCTCAAATGGAAATATTTATGGAAGATGTAATTATACCAAGATTAGAGGAAGATGAAGCTCAACATCTAGTCGTTAAGATAGGAGGACATAAGATAAAAATGGTGATGTATAATCAGTCTGTAGGGAAGTTTCCGGGAACAGATGACATTCCCTTGGAAGCTTGTAAGTTAGGAGGGAAGAAATCAATAAAGCACTGGAAGATTTTGTTTAATAGTATTTTAAAAGAAGGGGAAGCACCAGCATCTTGGGAAAAAAAGCTGCGGTAGCTGTACTACCCAAAGAGGGTACAGGCCCATTATATCCAGCCTCATACACACCCATTTCAATTTTAATCCATGAATATAAAATGTTTATGTCTATACTACCTAAAAGAATGGCAAAGGTGTTGCCAAAATTGACAGATATGGATCAGTTTTGTTTAGTGGAGATGAGACAAACATTTGACAACATTAACAGGACAATAATGATCCTGAAAGAATCAGGATGTAAGAAAATACTGCTGTTGGTAGGTACTGATGCAGAGAAAGCATTCAACAGAGTAAGCTGGGATTTTATAAGTAAAGCGATGGAAGCATTAGCATTCCCTGATACAATAATAAGATCAGAGGCAATAATTAAAGCAGGATGATTTCTCTCTGATGAGTTGTGATTGAACATATAAACCAGGCAAGGGCACAATCTTTCCATTTTATCACACTTGACTGACTGAATCACTGACAAAAACATAATGGACTCAGAAATTCAAGGATGCAATTGGTATGGTAATTAAGAAAAACTAGCTGTATATGCAGATGATATTATTTTGTGCTTGATAAATCCAGAAAAGGACATTTCAGTGTTGTGGAACATTCTGATCCTGCTTCAAGTCTTTATAGGGTATAAAATTAATGAAGATAAAACAAAGGCTATAGCTATAAATTATGCACCTACACGACTTGATCAGCAATACCCATATGTATGGGGACAAATAAGAAGTATTTAAGAGTATGGATAAAAAAGGATTATTTCGTGGCAGCTAAGGATGTGTGGGAAGAGACTAAACAAAAGATAATACAAAAACTGAGAAACTGAACGCTCTTGTTTATGGATAAGGATAGTAAGATACAAGCAGTGAAAATATTTTAGTCCCTTTAGTTCTATATACAGACCAAGCATATTTTTATCAACCAGAAGAAAAGTTGTAGATATTAATAAACTGTTAAAGGAATATATCTGTGAGGGAAACAGGGCAAGAGTTAAGTGAGATAAGTTGATCCTCTCAACAGAATGAGGTGGGTTAGGATTATTAGATTTGAAGGGACATTTTAGAGCAACACAGCTAAAGCTCATATACATAACACAAGCAGAAGACTAAAATTCAAAGTAGATCAGCATGATAATGAAGTGTGGGGGTGCAGGGAATTCAAGAAATGTGAGAGTCTGATTTTTGATACAGATCCTTAAAGAGAATAACAACAAGCACATACATTTGTCGAAAGTATTCCAAAATCTAAGCTAACACATGAATGGAGAAAGGACATTTTGCCAGTTGGGGTGTCTGCAAGTAGGGGTACAGAAAATAGGCAAGAGTAGGTTGAAATTTACTGGAAAAAACTAACAAAGAAACTAATGCATTGGGAGCAAATAACTAGAGCAGGGAAGGTAATATAATTGCATGAGGCTAAGAAGACATTTGGACTGCAGATAAGAGGCTGCCCTCCCTATCAGGAACTGATATCAGAGTATAGGCAAACAGAAAGGGATAGGAGAGACCCAAGTGAAAGATCCACTCTGATAGAGTTTATAGCTGAATCTAGAACAGAAGTTTTTGTAAACAAAGGGATAATTAGTATAACATATAAAACATTACATGTTAGCCATAAGAATCAATCAGAGGTGGTTAGATAAGACTGAGATGAGAGACTGGAAAAGCAATGCACTAGAGAAAAATGGGAGAACAAATGTGTGCCTTCCAAGTATGTTATAAGTCCAGAAGGCTTAGGATTTTTGCTTGAAAGTGTTTGCATACATATTTCTATATCCCAAACAGACTTCAAATATTTTTCCTCAAGTAGAAAATATTGGAGGTGTTATAGGGAAGAAAGGGGTTAACTGGGAACATGTTTTTGAGAGTATAATGAGTTGGCAGATTTAAAAATGTCCCTACAGAGTGCTCTGAGAGAAATATTGGATGAGCAAATGGCTGTAACTACTAAGGAAATGATTTTTCTGAGGTGGGACGCAGGTCCTGAATTACCTAGACATAGTAAGGCCTTATTAAGGGTAATTCTATTGGCTACTGGAAAATAGAAATCAAAATATGAACTAACCATATTTGAAGTATTGAATACTATAAATGAGATAAAATAACTAAAAGAAGGATCTTTAGAAAAGGAAAGGGGTGAATTACATAGAAATAAATTGAATTTGTGGGGAAAATATATGCACAATAATGTTCATCAGGAGGAAGAGTGAGATTTGTATGAAAGCAGGAATCAAATGATTTATGTAATATTGGACTGAAAGACAGTTGTTACAAAGAAAGTAAATTTGTAATACGTAATGTGTGTAAATGGAAAAATTGCTTTTAATAACTAAATAGTTTGTTATCTTTTCTATTGATGTATATGTGCCTATGTTTTAAGTGAGATTTTAGTAAAGATGTTAAAAAACAATAAGACAACAGTACATGCCAGTATTATTACCCACAATAAACATTAATTCTATAAAAACTGCATACAGTTTAAATGCATTGCTTAATAGTTCTATTAACACTTGCTTCAAAGAATAATGAATTTTCAGGCATCACACCATGATAATACTGTTAATACACTGAATACCTTCCTTACTATTGGCTGTTATAATGAATGTAGAAAAGTCCATATATCAACAGAGGTCACAGCAGAATAATACAAAATAAGCTTTTACTGAGATTTGACAGAAGCTCAGTCAAGTCAGACATTTTTCAGGTAGAGAGAAGCCAGCTTGAAGCAATGTCTCTGCCGTTGTCTTGGATGTAGCATGATACAGAAATCCATCATCTGTGTACTAATCAGCTTTCCAAGACACAATGCTACTGAAGTAATTTACTGACATAAAAAAGAAAAATGATTGGAGTCTGATGAGAGGAGAGTAACAAATCTGAGTAGGACAGACTCTTTTTGGAGTTCTACAACAGGATCTTGTTTTGTCTAAAATAAATGTA
Organism: Protopterus annectens; assembly: GCF_019279795.1. Taxonomy (NCBI): domain Eukaryota; kingdom Metazoa; phylum Chordata; order Ceratodontiformes; family Protopteridae; genus Protopterus; species Protopterus annectens. Next base: position 567,107,216 of record NC_056728.1, on the reverse strand, counting down.
TCCTACTCAAAAATGTTTTATGTTTTATTACTATTTCAGGTGCTAACAGTATTGACATCTGTAATTCAATGATATAGAATGATTAAAAAAACAGAGAAAATATGTTAAGTTAAAGGCTTTCTGAATGCAGTGGCTAAGGGAGAAAATGTCTAAAATAACTGTAACTTCAAATCCTAACCCACACCAGAAAATGAGTATTATTTTCCAGGGGCAAATATTACAAACTGGAGATGCAACAGCTTTTTGCAAAAAAATCAGATGACCTTGCCTTTTTATCATCTTCCAGAGAAGTGTATGCTGATGGACCCTGCAAGGAATTGAAGGTAGTACACCTTTCTTCATGTGTACAGGCAACAGCTGTATTGTTGAGTATTCCACAAGCATCACAGGGATTTGTCACTGAGTTGTTCTTTTTCCAGAGGAACATGGTGTTTAAAATGCTGGTAGTCATGTGGGAACAGTAAACCACTGGAATGTGTTGGTAATATTCATAAAGGAACCTGGAAGCTTAGCTCAATGAAAACATTCAGACTTCTACTTCAAAGAATAAGCAGAACTCAAAGAACACAACACCTCAAGGTGAGTTTAATAACACATTAGTCTTAAATAATACAAATGCTAACTATAAGACAGTGAAATGCATTTCTATATCACCTCAACAATAAGCAAATGATCCCCTTTTAAGTTTCCCTGGTTATAAACAAGCAAACAGAAGTAATCCAGAAGGCTCAAGTCAAGTCTAGTATCCCACCTTTGACCCAGAGGGAGACAGGACTAACAAGAAACAGAGTACAAAGGATTAGTCCAGGTAAAATTACTTTAGGTAGCAGATGTTGGAGACTCTTTCTCTCTCTGATACCCTCCCTATGTGTAGTTCTAACTAGAACAAGAACAATCGTCCATCTACCTACTTAACTGAAACAAGGAAGGTTATCAGAGAGGGAGAGTCTCCTAGATCTGCTAGCTAAAGTGATTTTATCTGGACTAATCCTTCGTAATTATAAACAAGCCTGACAAATTTTTTAATGGCATAAAAAAATCATACTTGTCACTGAAACGGATAACCTCAAAGTTTAAATGTTTTACTTTACTAGAGCTTCAACACAGAATTATCCTAGTCTGTTAATATATTACAGACTCAATGCACAGGCTTCATAATAAATGTATGTACCTTGATAATCAGAAGAGCATACTTCACAATAAAGCACTTTACCTTGAAAAATCAATTCTCACCAATTTAAGTTAAGGCTGGTTGGAGGTCCCAGGAATGTTTAAATGCCAAAATTGCAATTATTGCAAATTTGTAGACAACACATATTTGGTGTCAGTGAATGGTTTTCATATTAAACTGAAATCAAGATTTAATTGTAACATGAAAATGGTGGTCTACATAGCAATATGCCAAAATTGTCCTGCTTTCTATGTGGGAAAAACGGATCATAAGCTCCGCTAGAGAATTTATGAACATCAATACCCTATTAATAAAAATAAACAGGATAATGCATTGGCAAAACATGTTTAGTCTAACTTTGACCATAAATTCAAATTCTCAATAATAGACCAGATTAACTCAGATGTAAGGGGCGGACCAGTACCACTACGTCTGGAGGAGTTGGAACTATTTTGGCAAATTAGATTAAATGCTTACAGTTTCCCGGGATTAAACAAAACATGTTCTATTAGCAGTATTCTTAAACTTGAGTCTTAGACGGTGATGTACTGTCCTCTTTTAGAATACTAGTTAGTGAACATAAAATGATAAATCGACTTGAATATATACAACATTGACAAATTGACCTGAATTGTATAGCTCTGATTTTATGTATGTACAGGAATATCTTTTCAGAATTTATCTTCATTTGCCTTATCAGCTAGTAGGGGCACTTTCCATTCAATGAAATATTTTAGGTTTTTGCTCTTACTATGTATAAGTTTAGACATTTAATACACATTTTTTACATAGTTTTGAGTGCATAACTTATTTTAATAGGGCATTATTATGTCAACACTTTGGTACACTTCTTAATACATTATTATCAACCGTTTGCAATACTGGTTGTACTTATGTTATTGCTAGACAATGAGTACATATATTTTTCAGTACTAAATGATATATTTATATTTGGAACTTTATATATGCATTTTTTACTTATTATACTTGTATTTATTTGTGAATGTATGTTTTTAAGAGAAAAGTTTGGAAGAGAAGGTGACACTCTGTTTTAAGCAATGATTGGTTTGGCTGTAATTAGCTTAATTACAATGATTATTTAAACCTGTGTTAGATTTTTAATTTGTAGATTGTTAGTTCTGAAGAAGTTTGCTAAAGACAGCAAATGAAAAAAGCTTCAACTTATTAAATCCTTTGTTCACAGTCAGTTGGTTTTGTGCTCTTGACTCTCCCAGTGCCTCATTTCTTGGTTTATTGTCTGCAGTCACTGTTGGTTTTTAGACTTTCATACAACACATGGCAACTGATGGCTGATACCATATGTTGCTCTAAAATAATAGGTTATTAAGCTAATATTAAGCTATTGATCTGGAGGAACATTTGCAACCTAAGTAAAAGATCTCAAATTGTGAATACCCAGAGATATAAATAATTAATACACACTTACAACCCAGTCCATTGAGGACTTGAGAAGCAAACCTGGAGTGCATTTAATACCTAACCTCAACCCCTTTCAATGAGGCTTGAGGAGCCAGACCCAGAAAATATTTACAGTTGCCCATCCATTCATCTAAGTTACCCATAAAGACAGTCAGGGAGCTACTTGGTTTAACTTCCAAGGGAAGTCTGGTCTATAAAAGAGGGATTCCCTGTGAGATATCAATCTCACTAGGTCCAATTTATAACTCAGTGGAAATTTAGATCTCTTGAATGGGTGTTTACACTATTATTTGTTTATGAATGTGCAGGAGATCAAATAGTACTGCATTCGTTGAGGTTCTGTAGACCAGAGAGAGGTCCCCTCTCAAGAATCTGTAGGAAACAGAAAAGAGAGAGAGACCACTTTGAGGTGATCACTGCAGCTGAATAAAGCTCAATACCCTGGCTTGTCTGGGTAAGGAAATACTGTGGTCTCTAAAACAAAGTAGGAGTAGCGAAGGATGATAGCTTCCTAGGACCTTAAATATATACCCCCATATATTAGTCTGGCCAGATAAAAGGATTTCTGATTGATAGTATATGTGTGGTGATCAAAGGATAATTCATTATCAATGAGAATACTATGCTGAATTTAACATTTAGCATCATGTCATGGTTGAGGCACCATTTGTTGGAGTGAGTTAGGCCTTCCAGGAGAACCTGGAAGTCAGATGAGGAGTTTATCACTACTCTGAGTTTGCAGTTATCTGCAGACTTAGTCAGGCATTGGCCCTTTGGTATCAGCCTTGAAATCAGAAAAATAAACTTCAGAGAGAAATGGTCCTATTACTAATCTTTGGAAGACACTGCTGGCAATTATTGTTTCTGATGAAATTGTGCTACCAGCTCTAATAAACTGGCTTCGGTCAGTAAGCCAGTTTGCAATCCAGTGGGTAACATGGTGTTTACTAGCTTATGGATAATGCCAGAATGTGGAATGGTATTAAAGTCCTTTGCAAGGTAAAGGTAGGCAGTGTGAAGTGATATGCCTGCATCTAATGTATCAGTGACCTGTCCAAAGACATCCTTCAAGTTCAGGATATAAGATCTACCTAATACAAACCCAGTCTGGCTTGAATCTAGTGCTTGTAGACGGTTTGTATTTTTTGTTAATATGGTCTCTCTCTTTTTTTTAACTTCTTCAAATCTGTTGGGTTTCTAATACCATGACAGGAATGGACCCCATTCCCAAGTCAAAGTATGATTAAAGTTCATGAAATTAGTGTTGTTTCAATCTTGTGCCCAGTAATGACTCCTCCTGCAATCCACACGCTGTTACATGCATCAGTAGCATATCTAAATACAATTGTATATTCTTTTTTTACAAAACCCATTGCTCCTACTACTCCTGGAACTGTCTGGGTATCATTCTTCCACATTGCTCTCATTCGTGTCTGCAAATCCTGATATTTTATAATTGTGTCTGTCTGTACACAATACACTGTAGTCACTGGGTGTAGTGATTACAATGATCAGTGCTACTTTTGTCTTCTTTTCATGGACCACTATATGTTTTTCTCACATTTGTCTTTTGAACTGTTGGTAATTGGTGATCCCATGTGATGTAGATTTCATAATTTTCTATTATGCTTTGTGGTTCATGTTTCCAGTGTTTTTCAGCTACTTCAATATTATAATGTTTGCACAATCCCCAGTGCAACAGTCTTTCCATATTATTATGCCTTCCAGTATACAGTCCTTCTGCCATTAGTATGTCACAGCCAGCAACAAGGTGTACAGCTGTTTCCAATTTGGTTTTACAAAACCTACATTTGTCTGTTTCTCCCACATGTTCAATGGACTTTGTAAACCAGTGTGTACATAGTCCACTATCTTGGGCCGCCAATATTAACCTTTCATCTTTTGGTTTGAATTCACCTCCCCTTAACCATTTCTGCATTAGATCCTGATCAACATGATGTGTTCCATTGCTTTAAAGATAGTGAGACATATAGGTCTATGGTTCTCAGGGTCAGTAGTACGTCCCCTTCTTGTAGAGTGGGATGGCTACAGTGGTTCTCCATATCTCTGGTATGAATCCAGTGAAGAGGCTGAGATTAATTAAGATTAGCATTGACTCTACAAGACAGTACTTGCAGGAGGCAACCAGTCACATAATCAGGATCCATGGAGCTAGTGTTTTTAGCCTTAAGAGAGCACTTAGGACTTTCTCAGATGTGATCGAGGGGGGGGGTCATGGGCATGCTAAATTGTTGTGAATGTCCTCAGGTGAACAACATGTGTGCTGCTTTGTATTAGCTTCATGCAGTGCTCGGCATTAGTTCTAAATTTTCTGACGTTGCTGAAGAAGGCTTTGTGGTTGTCCTCAGCATGGGTGGCAACTTTCAGTTCATAATTACTTTTGGAGGATTTGACTTTTGTTTCTGAGTTCTTTACTGTTCTTCTTGAGTTCTGCTCTGTATGACTGGGTATTAAGTTTGCACATATGAGCTGAGTTTCTTCCTCTTATTGTATAGTATGTTTCTATCATTGGGGTTTATTCCTGAACTTGGTATTGTATTTGTGTCTTATGGGTACCAACACCTCAATGTATGGTTTGCAACTGTGGCAGTGTACATAATGGGGTGGGGGGGTCAGAGATGAAGATAGTGCTAGAATTTTATCGGGCCATCAGTTAACTGGTAGGTTTGCCTTAAAGCAGGCTCTAAAGACTGAAGGGTTTTGTGGCAGATCTTCTTTTATCCTAACAGTTAATGCTGCTGAATAGTGGTTATATTTGACTAGTGATGTGGTAACTGAAGGTGTTAAACATGGGGGGGGGGTGCTCTAACAGTGAGAGCTAGAGCAAATATTTTATTGCCCCTAGTTGGGACTAGAACTAATTAATCCAAGGAGCTGGCATTAATGAATTCCAGGAATCTTTGTGCATACTATTAGTGATGGTGTAGGTGTAGTTGAAGTCACCCAAGAGAATTGTGTGCAGTCCTTTAAGGAGAGATGCCAGTCTCTCTCTAGATATGCACAGTAAACTGCTGATAACATGGAGGGGCTTTAGTAGTTTGTTCTAATGTGGTATGGATTTTTATTTACTTTGAGAATCATATGGAGGAGTTGAAAGATACTGTCCTACCTTACGAGTGTGGAAGTGAATTGATGTCTTAGTAAGACAGACATTCCCCTTGTGTAGCTCCTTTGTTTTTGGTGTTGGGCCTGGAAGTGTGGTAGGCATTGAAACCATGCACTGCATGAGTCCTATAACTATTCTGAAACCATGTTTCAGTATCTATACAGATGTCTATATTTTCAAAAGATAGGAATATCTGTAAGGAATGTAACTTCATGTTAAGTCTTCTAGTATTGAGCAGTGTTACCTTTATGTAGTCTTGATTTGTCTGGCTATGTAAGTAATTTGAAGAGACAGACAATGCCTAAAAAACACACTATGGGAGGAAGAAAAAGTCATGCCCAGTATGTGGAGGACATGAGGATAGTGGTGCAGATCATCTTTAGCAATGTAGTTAGGGTTGTCAATCATTTCCACCCAGGATAATATATATTGAAACCACCCCCCCCCCAAATGACACCAATAACTAAGACATGGTTAAAGTCAATTAACTTTTGACTGTACTGTGGCATCATTTTCTGGTGAGAGTAGGATATGTGCAAGGCTAATTTCACACCAAGCTCCATTGCATATTCGGAGAGCTCCATCATGTCCATCTTCATATGATCCAAGAGAAGTGTTTCAAATCATTCACTAACACATGCACAATGACAAGGTCATATGTGTACTTAGGGTGAAGGGTATTGAGGGCTCTAATGACACTGTGAATCCTGGCACCTAAGATGCAGCTATCCATCACTTTGTCTTTTCTCAACCTGGTAAGCTGTGCATCTGTGTGTCTGGCTATAGAGTCACCTATACAACCAGGATGTTGCCAGCTGTATTGTCTTGGCCTCAATACTTTAAGGGCTTCTGCTTGCTAGATATGTGACCCCTTTATGCAGCTTTGCTAGAGTGTGCTGTATGCTGGTTTAGACCTATTGATGACAGGTTACATGCAGGAGGGTAGGTTTGGTGGCTTTAGCTGATGCCTAGACCTAGGAGTTCTAGCAGGCTTGGGTAGGGATTTTTTTAATTGCACCAACATATGACAGTCTGAGGATGTTGCACTCTTGTTGGTAGGGAAAACACAGTGTTTTCTTCACTATGTGCAACTGGCTGTGAGAGAGACACCTCAAGTTTAATTCTGTACTTACAACTCTTACACATGGAGTCCCTTGGGTTAAGCAAGAGTTTATTTTCAGTGAGCCTGCGGCAGTTCTTACCATGCTTTAAGAATCCAAGTGCTATAAGACTGTTAGTAGAAAGGAGGTTAGTAAGCTACCATCTTGTGCTGTCCCAGTTACCCATTCATTGAAGAAAATGAAGAGGCACTGTGGGAATATTTAGATGGAGAAGTCTGTGAAATTGGTGATGCCTCACTCACCTGTCTGCTTTGATAAACACAGCTAGCAGCCAGGCTGTACTGGCAAGTGCAAGAGGAAGCTTGTGTAAGTAAGTGCTACACAAACCAGAAGTGGGTGTCGAAGTCACAGGATTTAGAGAAATCTACACTTCCACTAATAGCATGTAAGAGAAGGAAATTAGTTGCACATACTACCAGCTATGGAACTACTACTACCATGGAGCAGTGCTAAATAATAAACAAGAAAACAAAAGAACCAATGGAAAAGTAAATGAAACCTGAAGCCATATTGCTCACAACTACCTAGGACATGCAGCAATTAGTCCAACTTTCAGACTAAGTAGCACTCTCACCCAAAATGGCCCCAGTACCTGGCCAAACACATTACCTGAGAAAATGCAGAAGGCAATAAAATAATGCAGAAAAAGCAGTTTAAAACAACAAGACAGTGCGGCAATTTAAGCACAAACACAGAAATTCACTTTCCTAAGCTTCTTGTATCAAATAAAGGCCAAATATTCTTTCCTAAATCAGACATTGCTTCCTATATCAAATAAAGGTATTACACATCTCACACTGTGGCACAGAGGGATAAAGTCCTGACTATGGTCCAGGAAACCCATGTCCAATAAATGGCTTGGGCATCTGGCAGGGTAATATGTGTGTGCCTATCCCAGGGGAAGAAGCATGTGAATGAGGCACAAAAAGAGGTCAGATTTTGAAGCCAAATAGTCATGTAGTGTTTTCTGAGAGTGGGTGAATGGGTTGGCTTGCAGATGTCAGTTTCTTCTGGAAATAAGAAGTGGTTTACTGTGCTCCACAAAACTCTACATTTCACTCACAGTGTGTTATGGTGCACATGTTGGGGAAGGATAAGTATCTGGGAAAACACTTCCACAGTAGCAGTGAAATGTGGACTCAGCACACATTGATCTCACTGGCCTCAGCTCTTAATCAGAGTTAGCCAGGGGAAGTCAGGAGGGGTAGGTAGAATTAGCAATCAAAGAAAGGCACCAGGTTCATCTGTGTGGGAGACAAAAAATAATTTAAAAATGAAGATGTTACAGAAAAATAAACTTATCACCCTATTTCCCTAATAAATTTAGACTGCAAAATACACGCCAAATGTATTAATAATATTCTACTACAATTCATTCCTATAGTTACACATCCATTTCAATTCATTTTATTTGCCTTGCAGAAGTCTGAACACAGGTAATCACTTACTCCAAGTAATCATTCTATATGCCCAGACAAACAAAAGATGGACTGTGATGTAGCTCTCTGTTAACTCAAAGCACAGAATGCCTTTGATATGATGGGCAGCAAATTTCTGTTGTGTTACTTAAAATTAATCTACTTAGAGACACATACAGAGGGGTGATTAATAAAATTCATGTAGGAATAGTGTAAGGCCTACAAAGAAGGTACCGTAGCCATGTCTGTGTCTCTCTCTTGGCAGCGTGCCTTGCATATTAACGAAGGTGCATGACTGAGGAAGAGTCATGTAACACAGTTACAGAATCAGTGTAGGGGGTGTGTTACAATGTCCAGAGATGAGTAAGATACCCCCCTGCACTGTCAAAGCAGTGAAATGAAATAATTTAATAAATGTAAATATGTTTTTCTTGTGTGTGTGTGTGTGTGTGTGTGTGTGTGTGTGTGTGTGTGTGTGTGTGTGTGTGTTTGCATGGCACTTAGCTGTGGATACATGCCAGACATCTAAAAATAAAAAATGGACACATTTAATTATTTAGGAAAGGTCAAGTTTAAACATAACTAAGTGGGTATGCATGGCACGGTGTTTAGCTGTGCTTAAACATAGTGGAGAGATATATGGAAAAGTAGAACAGTATTTCACATGGCTACATAGCCAAATAGTTAGAGTGACAGCCTCATAAGCAGTAGGTGCAGAGTTCAAATTCAGAGACAGGTTATTTTGTAAATATACATTCTGAGAATTATTTTAAGTCCCGATGAAATATTGTGCGATTATGTTGCAAATACACATAAGAGTATGCTTACACCCTTGATAGAATATTGTATGTATGCACAGACATTTTACTGAACATTCATTTTGAAGTACACGGTTATTAAATATATTAAATCATTTAGTCCTACACTCAAATAAGCTCCGCTAAGCACAGCTAAGCATAGCCAAGTACTGCTTAAACCAGGAATGTTTTAGCAGTGCTTGGCTGGTTTGCACATTGCTAAGTGGTGTGAAGCCCGGCTTAGCAATACCCGTTGAAGCACTGTATAGCCCAGCTAAGCTGTTTTGCACACTGCTAAGCATTGCCAATTTAAGCACTGCTCAGCTGAGCTCAGCAGGTTTGCGCAGTGCTAAGCAAAGTGCCACATTTTTTAAAATGCCCCAGTGGTGGCAACGGGCTGGAAAACAGTCTTATTTAAGTTGAACAGGTGGGAATACAGCCAAAACCTGTTGGAGTTTGACCCATGCAGGAACTATGGCAGGAGTTGGAGAGGGTGCATGCTTCTGGATGCAGCAGCAGGGCATTCTGGATTCCAGGGTCATGGCTGGACTCCTAGTAAATGACCATGACATCTGGCTGCTGCAGGGCCAGTACTAGGGGTTGGAATATAAATCGGAGGTCTGGGACCAGCTGGCACATGACCTCACCAGTGCAATTTGTATCCCCTGCACAGGTAAGAAGGCGCATCACCATTTTGATGACGTAAAGCATAGGAAGGGGGATCTCTTGGCCATTTGGATCCAAGATGCCTGGAATGACAATACCCCACGTTTGTAAGTACTGTTAGCATTGTTTTACAAATAACTAATCTGCATGTGTGATAGACAGGTCCGCATAAAGGTGTTTTCTCTCCCCACAGCTGCAGAGGAGAGAACTTGCAACCTGGAGGCCCATCCAGGGCACCTGGACAGGTTGCACTGTGAGTGTTGTCAGTACAGATATATATTGCAATCCATAGTCATATAAATAAGAAAGAGTACAGTAGTAACTGCCAGTAGGTATATTCTGTTTTGAGTGTACTGCAATGAATGTGGTCATAGACCTGGACTAATATAACTGAGTAATGTCAAGTACAGTTCAACATAGATGAACGCATGAAATCTGCTAATGTTAAGGAAATAAAGTTACTACTGCATTAATAATATTAAGGAAATAAAGTTCAACTGCATTCACAATATTAAGGAAATAAAGTTCAACTGCATTCATTATTGTTAAGGAAATAAAGTTACTTCTGCATAAATTGTGGAATTACAGCTGTTTTGCAACACCTGCATTATCTGAAGTGTTCATCAATAAAGACTGTTAGATGTAAACCAGTCACTGCTTGATGTCACCCATAATAAAGCTGTGTTGTACAAAATGTGTGTATTTTGGGCTGTTGGTCAATAAATCAAGTATTACATGTGCTGTGAAGTAAACACGAGAATAATACCATGAAGTGACTGAAGGTTAGCTAATAAAGACTCTTTTGCTAAAGAGTAGATGTGGAGTTGTACTACAAGATATAATGCAGTATATTTGTTCTGCAATAAGATATGAACCTAGAATAGTAATGGCTAAGGTATCTCAGGATTGTTGTGTGTTAACCATTGCATTCCTGAACTTAGTTACACTGCTGCAGGCAAGTATGAAACTGTAATAGCTGTAGACTGCAAATATACTATCTGCAACTGTATATGGGTCAGGTAAGGTAGGCAACCCAGCAGTCCAAAATGGTCTGTACACATCACACATATTCCCACCCACTAGGGGTTGTGTACAACTGCATTCCAAGTATTAATACATAGTTCACCTAGTATCTCTGTCATGCATGAATCTCATGCATGTGTGTTCAGGTGTCACTGAAGTCTTGTATAACACTCTACCTTGATTACCAGGTAAAAGTTTGTTACCAGGTGAGCTCTAGGCTTATATTAGTCAATCAACATTTAGCAGTGGTTCAGTAGCTCAATGTGATAAATGCTAGGTATAATATACATGTTGTCACACACAGACTGGGGTTCAAATCCAGGGACAAGTACTACTAAATATTAATGGAAAAAGTTATGTATTGTTAACAGATGTTCTCCCTACAGGAATTACATGTAAATAAATGTCTGTAGTAGCTGTTCAAATGGGTGACTAATTTGTGTGTCCAGATGTACCAGAGTGTTAACAGCATTGCTCAGCAAGGTGAAAAGACTTCTGTAAATTAAAAAGTCAATTAGTACAAGTTACTGAAACAAATAAAACTGTTTAATCTTGGTACAGCTGTATGCCTGGTGTGTCTGTGAATGTCTCCTGATAGTCTAACCCCATGCCTGCCAAGGACAGCATAATAAGTGTAAACTGTCTGTACTGTGCACGATACATGTCTCTCAAGTGTCACCCTGTCATGGACTGTGATCACTGTTGCCAAATCCCTGGGACACAGATTTAACAGCCACGTGATTTATCTCGACAGCACGGTCACACTACACCAGTCCACAGTACATCTTGGTAGTCACATATGGTCCCCTGATATGTAATAGTCCCCTGTAGATGTGTACCTGTAGGTGTTACAGTTTGGCCCATACTGTCCCATGCAGATAGCTTGAGAGGTATGTAGATGCTACAGAAGCTATAGGGCACTTGTATACATAAAGTAAGGGCATACCTATAGAGTATATACGAATACTGTTGCAAACAATATATTACAATGGTTGCATGCTAACATACCTTCTTGAATTACCTATGATACTGTGTTATCCCACTTACTGTTGTGTTTCACATGCTATGCAATGTTATCTTACTGGGTTATCTTCAACATCATGGCTTGCTGTTATAACTAACCTTAAAATGTTCTGTTCATTACTACCTGTACACTTTGAAAAACCTCAGCACAACAGCTAGACTGGGTAGGCCTGTTCCCAGTGATCCACCTACCGTACCACAGCCAGCCATGGCACCAGGTCCCAGCACATTCTGGGACCCAACCTAGAGCTGTCCCCTCTGCTGGTCCTGCAATGCTTATGGGCAGAACCACCTCAGGGGATTGGGCCTGTCCCCCCAGGAGTGGGCGCTGTGAGGGAGTTGTCACCCATCGAAAGCTACCATGGATCATGCACAGAATCATCCACCATGATTTGGACGTTTGCCTGTGCTGGATTGAGTAAAGACTTGTCAACCTGGAGGGGCAGGCTGGCCTCGATACCCAACACAGCCACCTTTGGGGCCATGAAGGAGCAGAAGTGAATGCCAGTGGGTGGGGAGCTCAGTCTCACTGTTGCTGTCTGGGGGCACATGGCTCTCCAATTCCAAAACACCCTCCTCATTCAAGGTGTTTACCCCCTCATGTGTGATATACCACCCCTGTTGCAAATGCTACCTATCTGACCAACTTACCTCCCCACATGTACCTATATCACTACCCCAACATGCTATCTCCTTAAAAAAAAAAAAAACTGGCATCTGTCCCACAAAAAAAAATATCACCCCATAAATAGCTCTCAATTTTGCCCTCACGTACACTGCCCACAATCAGTCATTACAGCAATTAATCAACACAGTTGTGTCACCCACATCCCTCTCTCTGGGGTGAGAGGCTCCAAATTCCAAATTGTCCACAACCTGCACAGCTCTTGCTGTACAAGAAATGGAAAGCTATGGTCCTTTCCTACACCCATCCTGCCTTTCACATTGTTTCCCCCTGCTTGCCCCCATTTCACCACATTCCTATCACCCCTTTTTTCTTTCCTTTTTTTGGAAATAGCTCGGGTTTAAGAAGAGCTAAGCACAGTGCAAACCTGCTTAAAGCTGCATAAAATGCTTTGATCACCTTCTGTCTTTCTGAACTTGTTCTACACATCAGCAAAATTATCATCCCTGCCAAGTCTTGCACCCAGGACCCTACCAACTAGGGAATAGTGCATTAGCCCACTAGACAACTCAGCTCTGAAGTATAACAGGTGCTTCCATAAACATATGACGAGTATCAGTGATGCACATCATCAAAAAATTCAGCTCTGCCAAGTCTGGAACCTAGGACCCTGTCAACTACAGCATAGTGCATTAGCCCACTAGACAACTTAGCTCTGAAGTATAACAGGTGTTTCCATACACATATCCTGAGTGTCAGTGACACACTGCTTGTACATATAATTGGAAAAATGACAGTGTACTTGGGACTGTGATGCAGACACCAAACGAGTACACAGCAAGATAAATGCTGATGGATGGATGTGAGGCCTAGGATAGCAAGTACAGCTGACAACTGCACAGACTGTTGCAGAATGTCTACAGTTGTGCCACCTACTTTTGGCATGGTTGTCACAAATCCTATTCTGTGTGCTGACGTACTGGCCAAGTCAGCACAGACTGAGATTAGAAAATCATGACAGTTCAGTGTCACACATCATACCCATCCGAACACAGATGTTCATGCCAATCCTCTGTAACAGACTGTATGCATGCACATATGTCTTGCAAATACACCTGCTATAGTACTGACTCAATAGCTCAATCTGTTACATTTCTAGCATGCTTTACATTTTGCCACCCACAGTCCTAGCTTCCATTCCAGTCTGTTGCACATCAAAACAACAAATAAATGACAGAGTCATGCAATTTTAAGCAGAACCAGTTGCTGCTACTGCAGTCACTGCCACCCATATTAGCATGTCAAAGGTCTGTAAATTGGGACACATTTCACAATATGTATAGGCATCCTAAATGTCACCTACTACTTTCTGGATGGCACTATTACATAACATATGTACCTGAAGCACATGGCTCACCTAGACTATTATGGGCACCCTCACCCTGGCTATGCTGTGACAACAGAGCTGACACTGCTCCCTCATGGACATATACAGCTTGCTGTCCTCCAATGTATTCATAATCCCCAGGATGACTCCTGGCCAGAATGCAGCAGCTGCAGCCTGCAACATATGCATCAGTATGTTCAGCTACCTGCTACAGACCTACCATACCTCCCAAACACCTAGAATAGGGAATCCACACAACATCCATATAGAAAGGGGGAATGGTCAAGTGACAGGGACATGTGTCACAGTCTTCCCCTACAAACACACACAGCTGATAGACCAGCAGCTACTACAGCACCAAGCATATTCTGATGCAAATGATGTATGACACTCACATCTGTCTGTCCCCTTACTGGCCTCAACCCACATTGTTGAACAGTAATCATCAGCCCCCTTTTTCCCATTTTTTCTACATGGGGTCATGGTATCATGTTAACTGTCGCCATCTCTCTCAATTTAGTGCCTCACTCCTGCCTTTTTCAACACTCATGCCTGACAGATCTTTCACACAATCCATCCATCTCTTTGCTGGACATCCTTGCTTCCTCTTACCTTCTTCCTGTCTGTCCCAGATCTTTCTCACCAGATTGTCTTCTACTTTTCTACACATGTCCAAACCGCCATAATCTGTTCTGTTTGATCTTTTCTGCAATTGGAGCTACTTTGGCTTCTGCTCTTATGTCCTCATTTCTTCATCTGTCCCACAGTGTGCATCCTACCACCTTTCTCAGACGATTTATTTCCATCACCTCTAGCTTTTTCATCTGTTCTGTCTTTACTGCCCAGTTTCTGTACCATACAGTAGTACTGGTCATACCACTATCTTGTACACCTTACTTTTCAGCTTCTTTGGCATTCTTTTGTAATAGACTACACCTGATACTCTATACCAGTTGGCTGCAGCCCCTCTGATTCTAGCTTTGACCTCTTCATTCAGACCACCCTTCTCCTCAACCACCCCTCCCAGATACTTAAAACTGTTTACCTGTTCCACTATCTCCCCTTCTATCTCTATTCTCAGCTTCTTCTGATTTCCCCAATTTGCTGCCATTACCACAGTCTTATCTGTGCTTAGTTTCATCCCATGTGCCCTAAGATTTGCATTCCATTCTCCTATCCTTTGCTGAAGGTCTAGCTCAGAGTCTGCCTGTACTGTCTACATACAGCAGCTTTATTAATCTGTCCCCTGCAACCTGATTGCTAATGTTGTCCATCACCAGTATGAACAGCAGTGGACTCAGAGATGAACCCTGGTGTACACACAGTCCCACTGGGAACCCCTCTGTTAGGCTAAACACTATTCGTACTTGAGTCACTGGGTCCTTGTACATAGCCTGCACTAATTCTACCAATGTTTGTTGGACTTCAGACCACCACAGTACTGCCCAGATCAGCTTTCTTGGGACCTTGTCATATTCTTTCTCCAAGTCTAGGAATGCCTAGTTGGACTCTCTCCTCATCTCTAGCTTCTTCTCAAGTATGTGTCTCAATGCAAACATCGGGTCAATTGTGCTGCATCCTGATCTATATCCGAACTATTCATCTCCCATCTTACATTCTACTAATCTGTGTCTCTATTAATCAGTCACCATCTCCAGAACTTTCATGCATTGTGGTAGGAATGTGATGTCTCTGTACTGCCCACAGTTGTGGATGTCCCCTTTGTTCTTGTACACTGGCACAAGTATGCTTATTCTCCAGTCATCTGGGATACTCCTTTCTCTCCACACTGCTATTAGTACCCTCAGGGGCCATTTCTCCCCATCTCACCCAGCATCTTTATCATATCTGCTGAGACCTCATCTGAGCCTGCTGCTTTCCCTGACTTCATCTTCCTTAGTGCTGTTTTTACTTCTTCTAAAGTGAGGTCCTCTTCTTCTCTCATCGTAGGCTGTTTCAGGGCAAGTACAGCTTCTGTGTTTTTTTTTTCATTCAGAAGCTGCTGGAAATACTCCTTCCATCTGCCTTTGATGTCCTGTGGACTGGTGAGCAGGTTGTTGCTGGCATCCCTTATGAAGGGTGTCTGACTATCTTCTTTATCTTTCTGTCTTTGCCTTGCAACCTGATACAGTTTTGTTCTGCTCCTTACTGAGTCACTTTCCATATAATCAGAAAATATGTTCACAATGGTCAAACATAGCATGCCAAACTGTGGATATACCACATGAATCCAGACAGTGGACAGTATTTTTACCTATCCTCTATGATGCTGCAATCCCCACACCTCGATAATGTACATTCCACAGGTCAGGAGATAGGCCAAGGCCTATATGAAGCCTTAAATATAGCACTGTGGTGCCATGCCATTGGCTAATGAAAATGCAACCCAGCTGTTCTGGACACAATTAGCAAGTGTGAGCCACAGAGTAGTGCACAGGTAATCACCTGTTCATGAGCATTACCTAAAAAAGGCAAGCTGCTGCCTATGGTAAACAGGTCTGTGACTTTCTTTATGAAGACAGACTGCGAGAACATAAGCATTATACTTCAGGATTTCTGCACATAAAGGAGAACAGCACTATACCAGGTAGGTAATAGAAGTCCCCATGTAATGGGATGCAGATGGGAGGATGCAGTTATGGGAAATAGGGATTACAACAATAGAGGTCTATAGTACATATCATGGAATGACATGTTGCTGTTATTCACCTGTCCGACACCTACAGGCTTCCCTTGCAGCTCTGTCTGCTGTGACATAGATCACAGCTCTGGCCCCCCCGAGTCCCTCCAACAATGGTCGGCTCCTAGAAGAATGCTACTGAATTGTGTTTTAGACAATAGTGACAGTAAGTACTGGTGGATATAGCTGGCATATCACATGATGTATTGTCAGTCAGCTCCTCTCAGTCTGTGAATGTCACACAGGCATACTTCAAACATTGTACAGGTGTTCCTGACTGTTCCTGATGTACTCTGGCTAGGACACTGTATACGCCACACATGCATCTCATTGCTTGAGAGCTATGCCTAGCATACCTGTTGACCCTGTACGGTAGGAAAGCAGGTTATAGCCAGTAGTAGTAGGGGGACACAGGCCCGGCCTCAGTGTCAGAGTGTACATATTGAGCATACAACATAAAGGAATGAATACAGTACCAGATATTAATGTACTGTAACTGTTTTCTGAGGGGTCTGGAGTGTGACAGCCAGATTCCCCACAGTCTGGAAACAACCATTACATATTGTCCAACTGTTTGCCAGACATCCACATTTGTCTGGCAGAGGGATCACATATATCAGGCACATGTACACATTCTGTAAATATCTGTGTACTGCATATGTCGGAAACCTACATAGAAGATACCATACAGCACATTTACAGTGCTGTCATTGAGTCACACACATGTTGCTGGACTGTCCCCATACACGTGGTAACACTCACCTATTTGTCAGATGGTGGCTGTATGACATGGTACTGGGATGTTGCCTTTAGGGGACACACCACAGTAGATGGCAGTCATGGGTGTAGAGACATAACACAGTCCATCACAGCACACAGGGCAATAATCAGTATACCTAGGATCATAGGCAGTTACTAGGCTATTGGCTCCGAGGCCCTCATAAGCCTAGCCCAGAGGTTAGCCCATGTTTATGCAAGTCAGCACCTGATGCCTCAGTCCAACAGGGACACAGGTGGTATCCCCAAGGGTGTATGTCCTGTTTACCATCCAGTTATCCAGGTGTCACTTAAAAAGGGGTAAACAGGTATTCTGCCTGATGTAGACAGGGTGTCCATTCCACAATTGGTTGAGTGTGTGGGACACACATCTGACCCACCAACAACTCCTGTTGATGTCAGAGACCAGGTTGAGGGCACATGTGTGGGTTACTTGAGTAGAGCTTGACTTGCAGATGTGCATCAGTCCCATCAAGGTGGAGTCCGTGATCACCTTGTATGCCATATAGAGGTCACCTCTGAGGAGTCTGTATGAAACCGGGTAGAGGGATAGGGCTTTTAGCCTGTCTGTGTATGGTAGATGTTTGAGGCCCTGGTATTCCCTGTTGAGGAACCTCTGTGGTCTCCCCAGCTGCTGCATGTGCTTTGTGAGGTACATGATGAAAGAGGCATTATAATCAATAATGGGCCTTATTAGGAAGGAATACAGGGATGTTATGACCCCATGTGCCTGGATGAGATACCCTTACGTATGAGTTGGGCCATGTAGAAGGCTTTCCTTACAAAGGAAGCCACAGGTGGTCAAATGTCATGGTGCCATCAACCTGTGTGCCCAAGTCCCTCACAACCGATTGCATGCTTAGGACATTATTAGAAATGTGATAATTTGTGGGGACGTCACTCTCCCCAAAGGGGATGATGTTGCATTTTGTGTTATGCAGCCTGAGGCCACATGTCTGGCACCACTCGTGTCTCCTTAAGACCCTCTTGGTGGATGTCCACATCACTAGGGGATTTGCTGACAGCACCCAGCATCCATTTTTCTGCAAATGTGGTCCACCTTAGCCCACTGGTTGTGCCCTGCACCTCAGAAGAGTAAATCATACATAACAGAGGCCCCAAGACAGAACAATGGGTCACGCCACTAGTTATGGGTCTACCGCTTGAGGTGGCTTCCACTATATTGAGTAGGTGGGTATTGTCAGTGTGCCAGTGTGTTATCCATCTGGTAGCATACAGATTGATGACTAGTTGAGAGCATATATCTATTATGGCCAAGTGGGGAATACTGTGAAAGTCTTTGGCCAGGTCAAGGTAGGCAGTGTGCACTGTCTCTCCCTCATCCATGGCTTTGGTGACTGTGTCAAAGTTAGCCAAATATAACAAACATGATCCCCCCTTGAAAAAGACAAACTGTGCGTGATCGAGGGTGGAGAGGTTGCCAATGTCCTTGTTATTGAGGATCAAGAGAATCTGTTCCATGGCCTTGCAGATCAGGCTAGTTCAGCTGATAGGTCTATAATGTGCCAGATTGGTGGACGCTCCACCGTAGTGTAAAGGGATGACAGTGGGTGTCCTTCACTCAGTTGGGACTAAAGGAGTATTCAGGCTTTGTTTGAATGCAGTGTCTAATGGTGCTGCAGGTTCATGCTTAAGGTCATGTAGGATGCATCCTGTGATGTGATCAGGTCCCATGGAGGCTGTATTCCATGACTTTGAAATGGCAGTGATGACCTGTTCCCTAGATATAAGGGGAAGGGGCAAGTACTGGGGATGTACTGATGGGGGGGGCAGGAGGTGAAGCTTTCACTGACTCTGTCAGGCAGCAAGTGTGCTATATCTGCAGCACTTGTATATCTGGTGTCCTTGACCACCACCTCTGTGAGCAGATCTGGGTGCTTCCTTTGAGGTTGCAGACATATGTGAAGAAGGAGATATCACTATCTGTAGTGGATGTCGCAAATGTGGCCTTGGAGTTTGCTTTGCAGGATTTCAGTAGGGCTCTTATTTGCTTGTTCAGGCTAAAGAGACATTGCTTCAAATTGGGCACCTGCTCCTTCTTGCTCTTAGACAGCAATATTTCACTCCTGTTCTAGAGTCTATTCATTGCAGATGTCCACCAGACAATGTTTACTTATCCTTGCAGAGAATGATGTATTCCTGTCAGGTATACCTGACTCCATGCAACTATGCAAATGCACGTATAGTGCTTTGGTGTATTTGTGGATATTGGTGCCAGTTCCTACAGAGGGGGAGGAGGTTGTGAAGCTGTTTATACCATCCCCAAGGAGGCTGTAATCAACTTTGGAGATGTTTGTATGTCTGACCCTAGCTAGATGGGATGGTGACTGCAAATGTGACTGCTTTATGGTTGGTTTTACCACAGAGGATGATACTGTAGGGACGCTGCACTGGTTACCCATGTTGTTTAATACCATCTCCAAGAGATCTTCACCTCATGTGCGGGTAGCAACTAGCTGTTCCAAGGTGTTTGCATTGCCAGATTCCATGAATCTCTGGGTATTTGTGTGCTAGCATGAGTAGTTCTTCCAATCTACATTTCGGTACTTAAGGTCACCCAGAATCACAGTACAATGTTGAATTTTGATAGAGTTGAATAGGTCCATATAGGCAGAATGAGTTTCCTTGTCACATGTGGGCCGGCAGCCAGCTATGATATGAATAGGGGTCTTGGCAATGGTTAACTGCACCTGGAGTGTCTCTTATGTGTCTTACTGGTTGACCAGCCTGGAGGTGTGTATGTCTTTCATATACAGTGGATATAAAAAGTGTACACACCCCTGTTAAAATGCCAGGTTTTTGTGATATATAAAATGAGACCACGATAAATCATTTCAAAACTTTCCCCACCTTTAATGTGACCTATAACCTGTACAATTCAATTGAAAAACAAACAAATCTGTTAGGGATAAAATAAAAAAAAATACGTACAATAAGCTGGTAGCATAAGTGTGCACACCCTTACACTAATTCTTTGTTGAAGTACCTTCTGATTTAATTACAGCATTCAATCTTCTTGGGTAGGGGTCTATCAGCATGGCACATCTTGACTTGGCAATATTTGCCCATTCTTCCTTGCAAAAGCCCTCCAAATCTGTCAGACTGTGAGGGCATCTCTTGTGCACAGCCCTCTTCAGGTCACCCCACACATGTTCTATTGGATTTAGGTCTGGGCTTTGGCTGGGCCATTCCTAAACTTTAACTGTCTTATGGTGAAGCCATTCTTTTGTTGATTTGGATGCATTTGGTCATTGTCATGTTGAAAGGTGAAATCCTCTTCATCTTCAGCTTTCTAGCAGATGCCTGAAGGTTTTGGGCCAAAAGTGCCTGGTATTTGGGACTGTTCATAACTCCCACCACCTTGACTAAAGCCCCAGTTCCAGCTTATGAAAAGCAACCACAAAGCATGACACTGCCACCACCATGCTTCACCGTGGGGATGGTGTTCTTTTGGTGATGCAAAGTGTTGTTTTTGCATCAAATGTACCTTTTGGAATTGTGGCCAAAAAGTTCAACCTTGGTCTCATTAGACCAGGACACATTTTCCCACATGCTTTTGGGAGACGTGATGTATTGTTTTGCAGATTTTAGCCAGGCCTTGATGTTTTTCTGTGTGAGAAAAGGCTTCCATCTTCCAACCCTACCCCATAGCCCAGACATATGGAGAATACAGGAGATTGTTGTCATATGTAGTACACAACCAGTACTTCCCAGACATTTCTGCAACTCCTACAGTGTTGCTGTAGGTCTCCTGGCAGCCTCCCTGACCATTTTTTGTCTTGCCTTTTCATCAATTTTGGAAGGACATCTAGTTCTTTGCAATGTCACTGTTGTCCCATATTTTCTCCACTTTTTGATGGCTGCCTTCATTGTCTTCCATGGTATATCCAATGCTGTGGACGTGTTTTTATATCCTTCTCCTGATACCTTTCAACAATGAGATCCCTTGGATTCTTTGTAAGCCCTCTGCGAACCATGGCTTTTGCTGTAGCCGGCAACTGAGTGAATTGTACAGGTTATAGGTCACATTAAAAGTGGGAATAGTTTCAAAATGATTTATTTTGGTCTCATTTTTTTATATCACAAAAACCTGGCATTTTAACAGGGGTGTCTACACTTTTTATATCCACTGTATAGTGAAACCCCACGTCCCTTGGCTTTACTGCCCACACCTTGGGGTCTGACTGTATGATAGGATGGATGACCATGTAAGGCTGGGGTGCTCTCTGCAGCTTTGAACCACGTGTCTGTGACTGCACAGATGTCAGCATTTTCCAGGGTTAAGACTGCTTGCAATGCATGCAGATTCAAATTTCGACTCCTAGTGTTTAGCAGCATGGCCTTCAATTTGTGATATGTTGAAAGTTTCATGTTGGTAGTGTTAACATTACCATGTTTCCTAATAAAGGCATTGTGGGTGTGTCAAGAACCATGGCCAGAAACCTGAAGGCCAGGTGAGACAGATGGAGGCTATCACTGGCAAAGCATCTTGGTCTGTTGATCAAATCATCCCAGGCTGTCAGGTACTGGATCCCTCTGTAATGGCACCAGAAACCAAGCCAGTTGTTAAGGTCAATCATTTCCTGATTGTATTGCGGCATCATTCTGGGTGATGGTAGAATGCTGCTTAAGGCTAGGGACATAACTGCCTGGGACACATAATCAACGGACTCAATCATGTCTCACGTAATATAGTCCAGGGAGGTATGTTTCAGGTCAGGCACACCAACATGGACTATGACAGATTCATAACAGTACCTGTTGTTGAGAGACAGCTGTGCGCATCGAATATGGCAGATTCTGGCACATGACAGACAAGTAACTGTGGCCTTCGTCATATACAGCCTGGTGAGATGCACATCTGTGTGTCTCACAATGGAGTTTCCTATGACTAATATGTCTGATTTATGGTGATGCCTTAGTGGCTGTGGGACACAGGTATGTGGCTATGTGTGGTATGTGTTGTGCAGGGCTGTGGAATTTGCATGTGTTTTTCCTTGGAAGTCTCCTTTGTTTGAGAATGTTTATGTTGAGGGCCTCCACATATGTGGGTGTGTGTTGTGTAGGTGTGGGTGGTGTGTGAGGTGTACTGACTTTGTTGATAACCTTTTTGGTGCCAGATATGCAGGCTTGAGAGGGAGAGAGCATGAACTGTAGGTTCCTAATGTCATTGCATCTGTCACAAATTGTGTTCCTTGGTGGTGTTTGTAGATGGTTGCCTGTGTACATGAGGCAGTTGCTACACTGTGTCAGGATGCCATATTAACCAAACTAGCAGGGAAACTGTAGGACACTGTCCAGCCATATTTGTCAGAATCTGAGGGAGGCCAGGGAGACTGAAGGGGTGGGCCTACAGTCTAGGTGCTTAAAAGAAATGTAGGAGGCTTACACTACTGCATACAATATAGACAGGCTATACACAAGCAGTAATAGGTGGAACAGAAAAGATGCAGTTAAACACCTTAAAGAACATGCAACAAGTAGCAGGAAACAGCAGGATGATGAGGGAAATGCATGATGTATTGCCACTATGTTGCTGATAGTGACATACATACTGTGGTGAGAGATGGCGGGATATGATGTGGGAGTTAGTGGAGGATAGTGAGGGCAAATGTGGATGTGCAGGGTGTGTACATAACAGAAAGCAATGTATGTGGTCATGTGACATGTTCCCCTTCTTCTTGTCTTTCAGGAGTAATGTACAGATGGAGGAACCCACCTTTTTCTGCAGCCAAGAATGAAGTTATAGTTGACATCCACAGACTGCATCATGCCATCCTGCTGTCGAAGAGTCACCATAATCAGGAACAATGTGCTGCATTGTAGGCAGACCTTGTTGCATCAGTAAATCATGTCAGGCTGCAGGAAAGAAGCTATGAGCAGGTCCGACACTGGGATTGCGACATGATAAATGGTGCATGGCAAAGGGTTGCAGCTGTGGCCAGGGACCATGCTGGCACCGGTGGAGGGCCTGCAACACAACAACCACTCTCAGCGACTGAGGAGTTCCTGGCAAACCTGGGTTCAGCCACCAGCTCACAAGCATCCATCACGGCATACATTGCAGAGGTGGGTGGCACAGCTTCCACAGCAGAGGAGCATCCTGGTAAGCCTCCTGTGGTCATCAATTTAATACTGTAGCATTCATAGTGGGAGCCTCTGCATACCTGTACATGGATGTCAGGTCAATCTGCATTTTGGGGGGGGGGGGGTTGTAATGCACATGTGTGCACACATACTCAGAATGTCAGCAATGTGGGCAGTATCAGAGGTTGTACTGTACATGTTGATATATGCACATAATTATCCTGTACCAATGCCACATTTGTGTTTGCTGACAATATCTCTCCCCCACAATTCAATAGGTAAACCTGGTATGGCTGAAGTCCAACATCCTGTAGCCAGTGAGTGTGAAACTGTTTTGTTATGGCCCATCTATACCCTAAGAATGTTAAGAGCTGCCAGTTTGCCGTGGACACAACTGTTAAGCTTAGCATAGTACAATACTTGTATGTTCAGTTGTGGTGGGGTTCACTGCAGTGCATTGAATTGGTAATCACAGTAGCATATTTGCAGGCGTGGTGACATAGCTGCACATATTTTTGTGAAGATGTATGTAGTATACTAAACAGAGGGCAATAGTATGGTGGAGCTGGGTGCACTGTTTTTAGGTGAAGGTCCATCACATACACTGACATGTCACTATCTCACAGGTTTATGGTTCTGGCAACATTACCTGGATGTAGCTGCACTGTATGTTGTTACAGGCCTGTCTTGTCTGTGTTTGTTGTGGTCTGCTTGTGTGCTGTGCATGAGATCAGTAATAAGGCATGGTAGGTATAATGCAGTAGTAGCACCTCACCTGTATGTCTGTGTGTGTGTGTGTGTGTGTGTGTGTGGATCAGCAGACATAATACTGCATGCATTAATGTAGTCATGTTGTCTTCCTCCTCAAGGTGACCGTAAAGGTTGGAGTCTGTTCCCCTCACAACATGTCAGTGTCTCATTGGACTCTGATGATGATGATGGCCATAGTGAGGCACAGGTGGGGTTGTTGGGGGCTGAATCTATTCCATGGGTTGACATCCAACTTCCTCCCCCAATGTACCCGCACGCAGTCAGTATGCCCACATACCCAGGCCCCTGTGCCCACAGATATTGGACAGTCAGAGGGTGGTGGTATGGAACAGGGGAGTGTGGTAGCTATGGCATCTGTGACTGTAGACACTAGCCATAGCCAGAGAGCTGGTGAGGTTCCACACAGGCAGATTGACAGGGGTGCTCAAAGGAGGACTGCTGCCCATACACCACCTGTCACAGGATTCACATCACAAATCACTCGCATGTTTTGGTCCATCATGGAGGCACAGGCATGTTCTGAATGCAACACCAGATGGATGCTCAGGATCATGGATGCATCACTGTCTGGCATCCATGACTCCATCCACAACATTGGTGACGCCATGCATCATTTCACCAATGTAGTGGACAAACGGTGGGGGTGAGACATTGTCAGTCCTTAAGTGAGCATTGAAAAGACAAATGCACTTGTACCGGCAGCCTCCAAAGATAGAGCCAAAGTGTAAGCCAAATTCTTTATTAATCCACAGTAAAAACAGTCCAAAAGACAATCCTCACTTGAATTATAACCCACACATAAACGCCTTAACTTTTTCACCACATTTTTGTCCACATTTGAACTTCATCAGATGTATGCAAAACCCCTCCACAACCATGTCTTTATATACAAACTTCAATTAAAACCAACCAATCCCTCCTTCTTTTTAATAAATCACTTAAAACCATTCTATTGTTTAAAAGAACACTACCTAATGTTTGTGCAAATCAGCATGTTATTAAAACCATTTTTAACCAAACATAAATTTAAGTATAAATATAACTATAAGTGTCTTGGCTTAAAACAATAGTATTAAATACATACATAAAAATACTTCCGTATAAATACATATAAAAACACAATTTCACAACAGGGAGCGCCATCTGGTGGCCATACTGCCAATTACAACTTGGCTGCTCTAAGCTTTAATACTGGGGCTAGGGAGACTGCATCGTTAAGGCCAGGAAATTTTGTTGCTTCTAATATTATCTGCCAGTAAAGTTCTCTGTACTCTAACCTAGTCTCCCATTGTCCCCCTCTCTGTTCTTTCAGAATAACTTCTAATACAAAAAATTGGAAAGTAGTTCCTTGACAAGTCATGTAATGTCTGTGTAGTGCATTATTCTCATTCTTATTCCTAGTATCGTATGTATGTTCATAAATTCTCATTTTTAATTTCCTCTCCATCTTTCCAGTGTAAAATGAAGTGCATTCACCAGACATTGCTAGGTACACTACCCCACAAATATTACAGTTGGCAAAACTCATACTAGTTATAGTCCTATTCCTACTTTCCAAGTGTACACTGTTACCGGACCTAGGTTAGAGTAAAGAAAACTTTACTGGCAAATAATATTAGAAGCCACAGAATTTCCTGGCCTTAATGATGCAGTCTCCCTAGCCCCGGTATTAAAGCTTAGAGCAGCCAAGTTGTAATTGGCAGTATGGCCACCAGATGGAGCTCCCCATTGTGAAATTGTGTTTTTATACGTATTTATATGGAAGTATTTTTATGTATGTATTTAACACTATTGTTTTAAGCCAAGATACTTATATTTATACTTAAATTTATGTTTGGTTAAAATGGTTTTAATAACATGCTGATTTGCACAAACTTAGTTTATTTTTTATTTTAAAATACAATTTTAGGTAGTGTGCTTTTAAACAATAGAGTTGTTTTAATTGATTTATTAAAAAGGAGGGATTGGTTGGTTTTAATTGAAGTCTGTATATAAAAACATGGTTGTGGAGGAGTTTTGCATACATCTGATGAAGTTCAAATGTGGACAAAAATGCGGTGAAAAAGTTAAGGCGTTTCTGTGTGGATTATAATTCAAGTGAGGATTGACTTTTGGACTTTTTTGTACTGTGGATTAATAAAGAATTTGGCTTACACTTTGGCTCTATCTTTGGAGGTTGTTCATACAAGTGCATTTGTCTTTTCAAGTTTTGGTAGCTGTTTGGCACTTGGTCTCTACACACAAGTGTTTTTTGATCTTAACTGCACATTGTCTGTGCTGGAACATGTGGTGAGAATAGGGCGGACATGTGGATATAGGTCAACACCACCATCAGCTGAGAGTCCATGTGGCCATGCACAGTCACGCTCCCGTAGTGGCAGTACCACCAGCACTACAGAAGGGAGGGTGCTGTCCACACCACAAAGTGGCAGGTCATGGGCATGTGGCCCTGGGCGGTCCTGTGAGAGAGACAGACCCAACAGACACCAGTCACTGTCAGCAAGTAGTACTGCATCTGACCCTGGGCATGGTGGTGCCAGTGCCACTCCTGACAGAGCCAGTTCATGTGTTCATGCCCAGAGATGGCGAACTGTATATTCTGCCATGTGCAGTCCAGATCTGTCTAACATACCCTCATGTAGGGCTAGCACATGGCTTGACTGTGTATGCACTCACACATTATTGTCACATGCAGAAAAACAGACATACACAGCTCCTCTCCATGGCCCAGCTGATCACCACCCCTCCAGACAGACACACACACAATCTCAACTGTGTGACACAGCTAGGCCTTTGGCAACCCCACGCCACACCCTGTGCATGTGATGATACCTGTGCTACAACCCTGTCATCTATACCATTGATGCAGGGACATGCAAATACGTGTCTGATGCACAGGGTGACTATAGTACATTTAATGACAGTTTGTAGTGCAGTAGTGTTATGCCCTGTAAGGTGCTGTCTGCTGGCATGTGTCATGAGTACACATCAAAGTGTATATACTTTGTTCTATGATGCTGTATTGGTGGTAGTATTGTTGACTGACTGTTGTCTCCTACACCTTTTTCTGTTTCTGCTCCAGGGGTCTTTGTGTCTACACCATGGAGAGCTGGAGCCAATACATCAGCTCAGGAAGGCATGGTGGCAATGCAGAAATGTGACTTCACCAAGGTACAGCTGTATATGTGCATGGTTACCTAGGTGTGTATGTGTAGAACAGTGTGAAAGGGACAATGGGGGCAGACACCATAATCTTGCATGCATATCCTGTGACACAGTATGCTATTCTTGATACATGTCACCTGGGAGTTCAGTAGGTTCATAAGATCACAGGAGGTTACTAGAGTAATGGCCCTGGGGCCCTTACAAGGCTAACCATTATTTTATCCCCAGAAAGAAACATTAGTCAGCACCTGTTGCCCCTGTCAATGAGGGACACAGGTGGGACCTCTGAGACAGAATTGTGATTTCCCATCCACTCATCATGGTTGCACCTGAAGAGGGTCAGCATGGTACTCTGTTTGACGTGTATGTGAAGTATATTCCTGAGACAGGGCAGCCTCTGGGAGACAAAACCTATCTCTCCAGCAAGTTGTGTTGATGTTGCATATCAGATTCATGCCTGTCATGCAGGTAATGCGTGAGGAGTTAAACGTATGCATATGGGGCAGCTGTAGTAGGGCAGGGTCCAACATTGACTTGTAGGCATGATACATCTCAATTCTGAGTAACGTGTCCAATACAGAGTGAAGCAGTAGTGATTTGAGCCTGTCTGAATGGGACAGGTGTTAGAGGCCATGGAATACCTTTGTGAGGTATTTCCACAGCCTTTCCAGTTGATGCAGATGTCTGGATAGGTTTATACCAAATGGGGCATTGTAGCAAAATATTGGTGTATGGAGTGAGGACTATAGAGAGGTAATGACCACTTTTTTCTGGATGCAATTCCTTTATCTATGAGATGAACCATATACAAGGCTCTTCTGACCACTGCCGCTGCATGATGGTTGAATGCAAAATTGTTATCAACCTGAGTACCCAGGTCTCTCAACACAGGTTGCATGTTTAGGGGGTTGTCGCTGATGTGGTAAATAGTGGGGCTGGGTCTTTGCTGAATGGCATGATGATACAGTTTTTTGCATGTAGCTTGAGGCCAGGACCTTGACACCAGTCCATAGTTGATGTAAGATCTTCTTGTAGTATGTTAACATCATTTGGGGAGTCAATGACAGCACCCAACTTACAATCATCCACAAATTTGGTCAGTACCTACAAACATAGATGGTGGTGGGTAGCATTCATGGCTACATACATGTGGGTTACTTAGGGGCACCAGCTACTCACAAAGCCTAAAAATGAATACATACTGCACACACACACAGACAAGACAGACTAGGGTTAACACCTTATCAAATGCCCAATGTGGGACACTTTTGGTAGTAACATGAAAGTTGGCAGGACAAACCATACCCACGGCAAGTGCAAGGGACAGAACCTCACTTTTTTGACAATATAACAGCTTATTTTTGTAGCATTTTCCTAGATTATGCTAGTTCTCATAACATTTAGATATTTCTGACGTAAAATGATCACTTTATGCAACTATTAGAATAATGTAGGAAATGTTTGTTGTCCTTACACTCTCAGACATTTGTTTTTTAGTTGTTTTCACAGGACACACCTGGCCAAGCATGGACTGCAACTTGCACAGTGGGACAGGTGGTAACCCTAACACAGTCACACTGCTGCAAGGGGATATACATATACACACACATGAACTGCCCTTGTTAAAAGTAGAACCCCTACCTGTCTAGGTGTACATACTATAGTGCTACAAACATATTGCATGTGCCACAGAGCTTGTGTGTTTTTGGAGTGTCTGCCACTACTGTTCAGGTGGATGACATCTGCAGGTGCTTTAAAGATTGCCAATGGGGGGTGTTAACAGGTTTGTACAGGCCTTTAAAGTTGTATAACCATTGCACACACACAGGCAAGACAGGAACATTGCTGCAAGGGGATATGCTTATATACACATATATACACTGACAGAGTTGCTGGTTTTGACAGTAGAACCCCTACATATCTAGTTATATAGACTATAGTACTACGTACTTATCACATGTACCATGGAGCTACTGTGTCTGAAGAGTGTGTCACTGTGTTCCTAAGGTCGTTGAGATCAGCAGGCCCTGTAAAGTACACTAATGTGAGGGTTAACAGGTAGGCACAGGCCTTAAAATATATTAGAATTGCACACACACATAGGCAAGACAGACACACTGCTGCAGGGGGGATAAACTTACACACACACACAGAGTTGCTGTTGTTGGGATTAGAACCCTTACCTATCTAGTTGTATAGAGTATAGTGCTACATACATATTGCATGCACCACATAGCTTATGTGTTTGGAGAGTGTCTTCCACTGCTGTTGGGGTGGATATCATCATCAGCTGTTGACAGGGAGGCCACTGTTGTGGAGAACACTAGTCACAGGGCCAGAAAATGATTGACCATTGCACAGACATAGACCTGTTGGACGTGTGTATGCTGCTGTGTGGGGAATATCTACACACATGCACACAAAGTAGCTGATGTAAGATTAGAACCCCTACCTACTAATACACACTACAGCTCACTGTACCAGTTGCACACACCACTCGTAACAATTAGTGTCCAAGTGGCTGCAGCACATCACTCTATACCTTTGTGTGTGTCTCTCTCCCCTCTTTCTGTCTCTCTCTCTATAATATATATATATATATATATATATATATATATATATATATATATATATATATATAAAACTCTACAGATGCATATATATCTTATGTGTGCCACATACTGATAGATAAGGGTCATGTCTGATGGGGAGAGGGAAGGACAGTTAGATATACATAGCTGTTTGTATGCACAGAGATATATTGACATCTCAGTTCTATAGGCAGAAGAGGCTTCAGACATGGGCTGAAATTAGCTTAATGTAGGAGCATGCCCAGTGTGACCATCAGTACTTACAAGGGGAATCCAGACCAGAGCTACCTGTACTCCAGTCTGAGATTTTGTGTGCTACAGCTAATTGGCTGGTGCTCCTGATTACACAGTCCAGCACCTCCCTGATATAATGCCCAAGGGATTCCCCAGCTGTGTGCTGGCTGTAATATCTGACTTATACCTAGGGTGTGTACAGATTGCATTAGACTGAACTGGGTTTTCCATCATATGTCTGGTGCATTTTACATAGCAATGTGATTTCCTAATACATCAGTGGCAGATTATAAACTGACGTGAGGAACTGCTGACAGACATTTGAGTTACTGACTCCACAGGGAACCCATGCTACTGCATGACCTGTTCTACTCTGCACTTTCTACATTTGTCTGGCCAGTTGTTCAGCCTTCTCCTTATATGTGGCCCTTTGTCCCACTCCTGTTCCTGGCTTTGTTCACAGTTGCAGCTCTATGTAGTTGTAGGTATGTTGTGACTAGGGTACAAGATGTAACACCACACACAGGGTTACAGACTTCACACATCTGACTGTACATGTTTTGCAGGATGTCCAGCATTTTACACCATATGTCTGCTCTGGTCCTCAGACATTTTGTTTTGTATTGGTATTGTAATGCTACATGGTGCCCATACCTCTCAACCTCTTACAGCAAGAAATCTGGACAAAGCCATATATAAAAGTGGGACATAGGACCAAAAATATGGCCAATTTTTTAATATTCCTCTTATAAACTTGGACCAGTTGGTAGAATAACAGGTTCTGTATTAGCATATTTTTTCTGAAGAGTATGAAGTCTGCATCTCAAATGTATGTCATTATTTTCTAATGTCAACCTTTCTTGTTTTGCCATTAGTTTGCCAGAAAACTGCCATGTTATGAAAAACAGACTAGAAATATGAAGAATAACTGTGAACATTCTGCAAAACTCTGTACATTTGAGGGGTATGATGGTGCCCACTGACATGTTGTAAGTACTGACACAGTTAGATGATGGCCTTGACATCCTGCTACTACTCTGACTTGTTACAACCCTGCTTTTCTAGTAGTCACCATCTACATTACACATAGCTGTGTACTGTCCATATCTGTGGCCCCTGCCCCTCCATTGTCTCTGGCTTTGCCCAGCTTGATTGCAGTAACAAATACTGACATAAGGACAGTCTGCAGAACTCCTATCATAGGTGTAGCTCACAAGCAAAATAGGGGCAGTCCATCTCGAACCATGAACAGCATCTACCATGGGTATCTACTTAACCCACCAAGCCATAATAGCCACCAGACAGTGCACTTTAATTCCTGACACCATCAACCACATACATACATAGCACATTGACCCCAGCATATTGTGGAAATGGAGCATGTCACCAGGTTGATTGGGACAGCCCTGGGATTGTGTGGTCTGCTACTATTACCTTGCAAACATAATGTTACTGCAGTTGTATGGGAACATGGGTATGTTAGCAGTAGGGAAATCTAGCATTGACAGTCATGCATCTGTCCTATGACCCCACTGTTTGTCATTTCCCTCACATAGTGCAGTGGGGTTTGCTGCCTTGGGGCCTACTGCATATTATGAGTGGTCAGTATTGGGCAGAGAGCTCCTGTTGTCCCACATACAGCAGCTGTCAGTTGTCTGCAGGTTTCCCAATAGCCCACTCTGTTCCCTAGCATACATGTGGCAGGTCCATACATATGCTACCATAGTCTAGTACCCCATATATTTGTTATAAAGAAGAGTGACTTACCTTGTGCCTGCAGCAGTTGAGAGGACAGTGCTTCAGGGCTGACTCTGTCAGGTGCATGCAGTACACAGCCAACATATGGTAAGGTGCAGGTTGTGTGGTGTGGCTGGCATCCTTTTTACTATGCATGTGAGTCAGAGTATGGAGTCAATCCCTAGGTCGCTAGAATGTCAGTGCATCTGCTATGCATTGCCTCTTTGCCAAGGCCAGTGCATACCGAGCATGCTGACATCTGCCTACAAGGACAGGCTCAGGGGGTTCCTCCTCTGAGTCCCTCTGTGGCTGTGGGGACCTTGTCACTGGTGGGGGGCTGTGTGTCCCTTCCTTGTGATGTTCCTGCTGCAGTTGTTTCCGCAAGATCATATTGTGTAGCATGGCACATACTGTGAACATGTGTGCACATGTGGCTGGACAGTACGGCAGGGCTTCACCAGATATATCGAGGTAGCAGAACTATGACTTGAGCACCCCAAACACACACCTAGTGCTCCTAGTTTGTGTGTGTGCCTCATTATGGCATTCTTCGGTAGGTGTGTGTGCATTTTCGATGGGTGTCATCACCCATGGTTCCAGTGTGTAGCCAGTATCCCCCAGTAGATGGCCACACAGGATATCCCCCCTGGCAAAAGTCTGGTACAGCTGTGATGCATGCCAGATGTGGGAGTTGTGATAACTCCAAGGGATGACAGCACACACATTCATGATAATGCCCTGGGCATGCACATGACCTAGCAGTTGATGGAGTGATACCCTTGCAGCTGATGTAGACTCTACCTTCCTCAGCAGATGGTGCTTTGATGTGCACAAGTGCAGTCTATGGCACCCAGTACCTCAGGGTAGTCTGCTACATGGTGGAAGAGATGCACACTGCTGGCCCTCTCCTCAGGAGTGTGAGGTAAATATATGTGCTCACTGGCATGTGTTTGCATGGCATCCAGGAACTGGTGGAGTACCCTAGATGCAGATGCCTGTGAGATCCCCATCATGTCTCCAGTTAGTCTTTGAAAAGTACCTGTAGCTAGTATTCTATGGGCTACACATACCTTTGTTTCCACTGGGATGGTTTCCCCTCTGTTGGCTCTGGTTCTGAGTTGAGGGCTGCAAATCTTGGTGAGTTCTTGTAGTATGTCCCTTTCCACCCTATAGCACTCTATCTCCAGCTCATGTAGCCCCTGAAAGATTACCCTGGGCCTGAACCCTCTTCTTCTTCTCAGTCTAGGCATATTGTTAGCATTGGCACCAACCATTCCTCTCAACCATACCAAATTCCACTGTATTTACCAGCTTTAAGGGTAAAATAATGGGGTGCCACAAATTCCCAAGTGGCCCCTTTAATTCTTGATTATTTATTTATTTTTGCATTGAAACTTTAAATGTGTGGCTGACATCACCGCGCATCCCCAGCCTACAAGGGTGTGCATGACATCAGCTACTGCCTGTTGGACTCCGTGTCTGTGAATATTTATTTTAAACTGTTTTGGAGAGAAAGAGAGAATGCCAGCCATGTACAATTCAAGTTTTGCAGAGTCTGCCCAGCACCCACCCACATGTCTACCTCAGCCTCCAGGTAAAAAAACAAGAATTGTAATTGTATTTTTATCAGATACACATACTAACCAGCCATTTTGTTATTGTAAGTGCAATCTGTTCTTGCTTATTCTTAAGGAGAGTTACTTCCGGCCATTAATTCACTAGTTTAGTTGTATGTAAGTCAGAACGTTAAGGTGCATGTATCCCCATTGTTTTTGGTATGTGTAGGGAGTTCCAGCTATTCTATTCAGAAGGTGCATTTATATTGCAGTAGGAAGACGTGTGTGTGTGATGCCCCAGTTAAATATACCTGGTGGCTAGAGTTACTCAGGCTCAAACCCTGTACCTTGGGTACAGGTAGCAAGAGCTTGAATTCCCTACCCACCACCACTTGTGAAAACTGTGCAGAGTTTTGCCTCATATTTTTATGCTGTCCCTCATAAAATCTGGGGTGTTCTGGATTTTTGTGGCAAATCACTGAAGGATTGAAGGCACTAAATAACAGGCATTTGAATTTCAGACTTCATATTCTTCAGAAAATACTGGTAACACAAAATCTTTTATTTTAGCAATTTTCTAAGTTTATAATATCAGTATTTAAAATTTGTCTCTATTTTTGGAGCTGTATTTCCCCATTATTGGCTTTGTCCATTTTTTTGTGCTAAGAGGTTGAGAGCTATGGTTGAATTCACTAAATGATAGCCATTTAAGTTTCAGTTTTCCTATCTTTCATGAAACACATGGCGGTAACATAACAGTTTAGTCTAGCAACTTTCCAAGATTATACAAGCAACGTTTAAAATGTGTCCCTGGTTTTTGGGCTTTTGTCACCCCCAAAAATTTTGGCTTCTTCCAGATTTCTTGTGCTGCAAAGATGAGAGATACAGTTGTGTCGAGTGGATTTTACAAGGAACTGCGACCTTCAGGGGAAGAGAAGTTTAGTGCTGCTTATGCCAAGACTGCTTACACCATTAGTAGCACAGCAGGTAGAATACTTGCTTTTGATGCAGAAGGCTATGGGTTGTACTCCTACACTATGTAGATGCATTGCTGATACTGTCCTGTGTTGTACTTTTAAAGGGGGTGGATGCTGCAGTCCTGAGAGTGCCCTCTTTGACAGTGATAACTAGTCACTATGAACCTGTTATCAGTTATTTTTTAATGTAACATAGGCAATTTATTCCTCAAGGGCAACAGGCACTTTATTTGTAGATGAAACAATGAAATATAAAGTTGTTTGCTAGCAGTAACCTCTTCATTAGTTACAGATCTCTTTAATGTGGAATTATTTAGATGACTTTTACTTCTGCAGCGATTGTGCATATTTACTGATAGTGGATTGTAGAAGTCTGAGTAGACTTTTATGATGGAAATATTCTGAATTGGGAAGTTTTGTCATTATTTGTTCATGCATTTTGTTTCATTGCTTAATGGAAAAATGTTCAAACCAATAAATGTAAAACACAATCTAACAACTGCATTGTATTATACAAGGAATATAATTTAATACAATCAGGAAGGTGTATCAAAGAACACATGTATGTTTCATGTGCAAGGGGTGTATGATTGAAAACAGCCCAAAGGTAATCTTTATCCACCACTGGCCAAATGCATTTTCTTTGAATGTGGGTTTCAATGCTGTTTCAATGAATGAGAGTTTCAAGGGTAGAAAAGTTTTAATGCTAAGTCTGTTTTCATTGTGAGACTGCATTGCTTTGTTTAGCAGACGTCTATTAGTGTATGTGCTGTAAAATGTAAAATAAAAAATTTAAGTGAAATCCAAATCGTTGTAGAAGTAAAGTAGTATGCACATTACAGTGTTTATGGTAAATGGGGGCAAAAAAGCCAAGTAATGGGACATTGGAATGGCTGCAGGGGGGGCTGTATATGGGGGGACCCCATTCGACCATGATAAAACGCTAATCTTACTTTCAGTTGCGTGCTCAGCTTCTGAGCACTACTGTTCTGTGCAAGGTGTTTTACTAGTTTGGTGATTACATTACTGATATATGGCGTCTGCTAAATGGCGTTTGCTAAATGCTACACTAGTTTGTTGATTACTTTCATGATAAATAGCGTCTGATAAGTGCACGAGTTCATAAATGCGCTACTACTGAATACTGAACCAAACTCAGATTTGTTTGATGGAAAATGGTTACTTTTTTCCCCAAAACTAGGGAATTTCACTTTGGATTGTAACTGTAATGGTTTT
Organism: Protopterus annectens; assembly: GCF_019279795.1. Lineage (NCBI taxonomy): Eukaryota > Metazoa > Chordata > Ceratodontiformes > Protopteridae > Protopterus > Protopterus annectens. Next base: position 567,071,586 of record NC_056728.1, on the reverse strand, counting down.
TTAGCGAGGGTTATTACTACTTCCCTGTATTGTTTAACTTTAGCGACTATTTTACGGAGCGGCAGTTTGTTTATCCAAGTAACTATTTTAATATATGTACTCCAACTAAACTAGAAGCATTATAGAATTAATTACTAGTGTAATTTCCAGTCTGTGCATTAACCTTACAGTTGTCGTGCTATATCTACAGAACATGGTTATTAGGGAAGAAGACTCCTAACCATTGCATTGTATTATGTTGTATCTCCTTTAGGTACTGACCACTTGCCCCACAGGCGATAAGTTTCAAGACCCTCTCATAAGATAGTCGCTGCACCTAAATGGGAGGCACAGTTAAGCTGTACCCACCAGCAGGACAACAAGTGTTAAGGAACTAATAAGGTTAATAATTCTGTAAAAGTTATACACTGAACAAAGTCTAACTAAAATTGTAAAGACTAGCGTACTGGGTTCAGTGCATGGCAGTAAACTACCCCTCCAAACTACAAATGATTAATATTCCCAGAATTAGTTCTTACAAACAGTATACTTTAGTGAGTGTACATCACTGGAGGCACAAGTTACCTTACTTTCAGCTTTTCTCACGTGCCTTAGTCTGGAGCTGAATAAACCCCGCTCTGCTCGCCCTCGCTGCGCGTGGGCTCGCTCCGTGCCCCACCCTGCCCCCATATCCCACCTGCCCCCAGTACATCTACATTTATACCTACATAACCACACCCCTTCCTCTCTCTCCAGCCACACAAAATCACCTACAAGACTCCTCCCACTCCTCCTACCACTTCCTCCATCCAACCCTCTATATATCCTCTTACACTTAAAAGCTCCATCACCCCATGAAAATGAAATCCACCACACCCACTACAACTAAACCAATGCTAAAAGTAATAATGCTTACCCTACCATTGTGTACCGTACTATACCTGCTAACTAAATATGAAGATCAGCCTTACTTAGGCTACTATTACCCCAGATACCAAACTTATATCTTCCCATCGCTGAGAACTGCTAGACAGTGTGCACTTAAACTAACCAGTCAGTCACCACTGACAAACTATCACTACCTGTATAAACTCAAACCAAAGTACCCTAAATCCAAACAGAATTACAAACAACTATTTAAACTTATGAGACTATTAGACTTACTAGGAAAAAACATAACTAAAAGGCCCTATGTCAACACCAACCTTGAACAACCGACCACCTTCCAAAAACACATCCAACTCCCTCCAAATATATCACTTAAATATAAGAAGTCTAAATAATAAGATACATAACTTACATGCGCTAATAGGAATGTACCTCCCAGAAATAATGTGCTTAACCGAAACCTGGTTAAAACCAGGGACCAAGGATAATGAGATTATTCCACCTGGCTATAATATACACAGAGCTGATCGACTAAACAAAAAGGGTGGTGGTATTGCTGTGCTCTACAAAAGCACACTAAATGTCACTATCAACCCCATTCAGACACCCCAGATCTCCAACGCTGAAATACTAGCACTAAAAGTAGAACTAAATAGGGGAAAAAAAAATTAATCTAATTGTGACCTATATCCTCCCCGGGAAAACTGCCGAAACAATTGAAAACCTTCTCAGCTGGCTATCAAACAATTACCCTCAAGAAACCACTATCCTAGGTGATGTTAACTTGGACTGGAACCAATGTTCCTCTGAGTTAAACTCCACTGCAATAAATCTCCATGGATTCCAACAGACCATATCCTCCCCTACCAGAATAGGTAACAACAAACAAAAAGAGAGTATCCTGGACTGGATCCTAATAAACAGTCAACACCATACCTATGTATCAGGGACCCTTCCAAATGAACTTAGTGATCACCTCATTACCTACCTAAAGAAGAACAAGATAACATACTCGAATCAGCCCATGTACAGGTCGGTTAGAAACAGGAAACACTTTGACCTCACAAAATTTCAGACAGAACTTAAATCCTACAACTGGGCATCCCTCAAGCACCTTCCCCTGGAGGAGGCAGTATTAAATTTTAATACTACATTTCTCACAATACTTGAGACTCACGCCCCAAAAAGACTAATTAGAATTAAAACAATTATAGCACCCTGGCTAACAAAAGAAACCAAATCCCTAATTAAACTAAGAAACAAAACCTGGGATACATGGCGTACAACCAAGTCCCTCCTAGACCGCATTAAATTTCAACAACAAAGAAATCTGACCAAAAAATCTATAACCCTAGATAAAAAAAACTACTATAGTCAACTACAATACAAACACCAAAGCAATCCCCAAAAATTCTGGGCCAATTTAAATAATCTACTCCATCCAGGTAAAAGCTCTACTCCTACCCCAGAAAAACTATCGGATAAAATCCCAGAGGAAGTAGCCAATTCCTTTAATACCTTCTTCACGGACACTATACAATCCCTAGCCAACCAGCTATCAACTACCAACCCCCAGATAACAGATATCACCTCAAAGTCCATACCCACCTTTAAATTTCAACCTGTCCCCACTGCCTATATATGCTCACTACTGAAGAAACTAATACCAACTACTCTCTCCGCTGACCTTCTCCCAGCCGAATACTTACAAAAAGCTGCTGATGTTATAGCTTACCCCATCTCGATACTCATCAATCGTACCTTAGCCGAAGCCAAAATCCCCTCAATATGGAAAATATCCTATGTAATACCACTCCATAAAGGAGGCTCATCGACAGAACTGTCAAATTACAGGCCCATAGCTATATTGTCACCATTAGCAAAAATCATGGAAAAATGTGTACATAGACAGCTTCTTTACTATCTTATCCAGAACAACCTACTTACCAGCTCTCAACATGGCTTTAGACCACACCATAGTACAACCACTGCCCTTCTCTCTTTTACTGACACTATTGACCACAACCAAAATAAGAAAAAAATATCGCCAGCTCTCTTTCTGGACCTATCAAAGGCCTTTGATATGGTGAACCATCAACTACTTCATAATACCCTAAAAAGTCTCCATTTAGACAACCAAACTCTAGAGTGGTTTCAAGCCTATCTCTCAGAGAGACAGCAAGCAGTACTCTGGCAAAATAGACTGTCTAGCCTCCTATCTAATACCATAGGGGTTCCTCAAGGTTCCATATTGGGACCTCTTCTCTTTTCTGTCTTCATAAATGACCTCTACAAAGCCATCCCAGAAGCCACCTGCATTCAATATGCCGATGACTCCACATTAGTATGTTCTGACTCCTCTCCAGTTAATTTATCAAAAACACAACACTGTTTCACGGCAGTAGAGAATTGGTTAATGGGACGTCAACTTATTCTCAATCCAAACAAAACCAAACTGCTAATCTTCTACCCCGCTCATAAGATCACACCCACACCCTTTTCTATTCAATCCAAAAATGGGACAACTATCTCCCCAGACTCCTACACTAAACTACTGGGAGTTACCATTGACAACAAACTTAGATACTATATCCATATCAATCAGACTATTAAAACCGTTAATAAAAAACTAAGGTCACTCTATCGAATAAAATCCTTTCTTACTCCAATAGCAAAAATGGCCATTGCCCGCTCCCATCTCCTCTCTACCCTCCTATATGCCTCCCCTATTCTTACAAATCTTAACGCAACTGAAGTAAACAAACTAACATGTTCTTATAATCATATAGCCAGATTTGCAACCGGTATGCCCTACAGAACCCATCATTGTAGAAACCTAAAAAGCCTGGGTTGGATTGAATTCCCTAACCTTCTCCAGCAGAGCCAACTCATAATAGCATTTAAAATTCTTAACCAATCTGACAAAACCCCTGCACTGAAAAACTTAATCCAACCTTACAACAATCTCAACAGTTTACGCTCCTCAAACAAGCTACTAGCTCAAACAGTGAAATTGAACAATGCAGGAGGTGATGCTCTCTTTGCCAATGCAATCGGAAAAATATGGAACTCCCTTCCACCCAGCCTCACCACCATTCCCTCCATTAAACTTTTCAAAAAGGGGTTAAACCACCATCTCAAAACACATTGGCTTTGCCAATGCAGAAGTCCAGACTGACTCCATCTAAACCAGCATTTTCGTCGTCCTTACTATGTCTAACCTACTTAACCTCTACCTCCCTCGTATCTGTTTCCCCTTTCTCCCCTCTCCCATGTAAATCTCTAGACCCTACTTCCTTCACTAATTACCCTTTAAAACTATCCAAAGGGTCAATCTAAAAGGAGATAAGAATGCTATACCATGTGTATGTAACATTTTTTTAATATTTTTTTTTATATATATCTTGAAGTAATTGTACTGTAATACATGACAAAGTCTCCTTTTTGTGTAAACATCCTAAGGAGAACAAACTGTATTCTGTTCAACAACTCGTTTTTTTCCTATTTGTTAATGTTGGAGCTTTTCTCCCCGGGCCTTCGCTGAAAATGGACATGTATCCAGTCGGACCTTTCCCGGTCAACAAATGTAAAATAAAAATAAATAAAATAAAATAAAATAAATTTTGTGAGGGGAGAAGGGCGGCAAACTCAAAGACAGCCCCAGACAGCACAAACTGTAGCTATGCCACTGATCAGTAGGCCATGGAGCATGACTTTTGGAGGTCCTAGCAAACTATAATATTCTTTTGCCAAGATTAGAATATTGCCTACCATTAAATGCCCTATATTTACCATAAAACCCACATACTGCAAGTCACCAAAAACAAAGTCCTAAGGTTAATCATCTTCTCCCTTCCAAGTGAACATCACTGCTACACATTTAAAAAAATGGTTACCATTTACTACAGGGTCTGGGGCCATATTTTGGTTGTCTGTTCTTCAGTTTGTGTTTGAAAGTTGATATCCCACAATTCCATTGGAGTGGGCAGGGTTATATAATTATGTATGTAAATATATGTCAATCAGCATACAGATTTCTACCTATTTTTCATGGTCCTTTGTCCAGATTTTTGATGTTTCCAGGTTGAGGGGTATGGCACCAGCACTGACCCCAGCCTCTAGCACATACAGATGTAGCATAGCAGCAGCAGCCTCTATCATTATGTCAGTTAAAATTCCCAAGTCTGTACTCCAATGGTGCAGAGTATGTGAGGAAAATCAGACTGAAGGGTGCATGCATAATTTACAGTGGTGTGCTGCAGATGCAAGCCTGTGTGACTGGCTGACTATGATGCATTCCACCTGCCAGGTCCATCACTAAAGGTTTTGAATGACCCAGTGTCAGTGGAACAAGGCTTATCAGTCATTTTATATGTGATTGGCTTTTCCAGGCTATTTCCTTGCCTTTTTTTTTAATTTCTTTCACTGCTAAGCACTGGGACACAGTGCCCAAACCCAAGGTGCTAGTATAAACAGTGGTCAGCAGTTTAGACTCAACTCAATTCACAGACATGCTCAGCTTAGCTTAAACCAGCTAAAGCACATGCACCACAGCTAAACAAAGCTTAGCAGCACTGCCCCCTGCTTAGCTGTGCTTAGCTGAGCACAAACGGGTGCTACTGAGCTCCAATCTGCTTAAGCACAGTGTGACAGACACACCCCCTTTTGATGTCAGCTACCTGATCTACTAACACCAACACAATTCTGGCACTACACAGGTTTTATCTGTGGACACTGTGGCCCATTTTTGCTATTCAGTAACTCCAGCTTCTTTACATACAGATCCTTGCATATTCCCTGGTTACTTCACTATTCCGGGTCCTGCCTCCCTAGCAACCACTGAAACCTGCCATTGTACACTATGCATGCAGGGCACTATAATGCATTATTTTTGTAAATGTCTTATTTTCAGTTTTTCAACATTTTATTTTTTTTCTCATAACAGCATCTTTGCATGTTGCTGCGCCCAGTGCAAACGTAATATGTGTATCAAAAAAAATAATATTTTATAATGATTTGCATTGCTTTTTGGACTCACTGGGCATAGTTTTAGCCATTTCCATCCCTACATTGCAATATCTAACCTTTTTTTAGGCTTTTACAGCCACTGTTTAATTTTTTCATTTCTGTACACACTTTCCATGTACATTTCTGACACCAAAACACCTCCTACACGGGTACCGAGCAGCTTATTGGATCACAAATCACCCTCATTTGCATAGATTTCACCTGCTTATGAGGTGATTTGCATTCCATGGACATTTCCATGTCTGCACCCCTCTGCTCTGTTTACTGGATCGCTTAGCTGCTGGTTTCCATGTTGGGGCCATGCCACTATGTCGACATGGAAAATCACTCCATGTAGGCCTTATTGAATTCCCCCCACAATATAATAGGAACACAATTTAGTCCAGACCTTATTTACTTAGTATAAATAATCCAAGTTCAAATATGGGATGACAGAACGCAAGAGACAGACACTGTTATTTCTTGTCCACAACTTTGCTAATTTTGGCATTGAATCAAATACTGAAAACCATTCTCCAATTTTTACACTGTATTGGAGGTGTCATGTCAACATTAATCAATGTGACCAAAGAACCTATCATCAATGGTGGCTAGCCATGAAGTGTATCCATTGAGAAAAACATAATGAATACAAACTAACAGCTTATACAGCTGTGTTACTAATGTCATCAAAAGTTGCTGTATCAGTTAAAAAATAGCTTAACAGAAAAAGTGTAATTAATCACAGGTTACAAAATTAAACAAAAAAAGACCAAAATAATGGTGATAAAACAAGCTAGGACTCATAATACTGGTTTCCACACAGTAACTAAATTGAAATATCTAGGTTGGGAGAATCACCTAGACTTATAAAAGCATATTCAAGGTCAGATTTCAAAGATCTGTGATAAAATAATTCCTCTAGCATGTACACTAAGATTATTTAAATTTGTCAGTGATGGATAGCATACATTTTTAAATGAAGTTAGCACTTGAGTGTTGCCCCCCCCCCAACAAATACTTCTCTCAGTCCAATGCCCAATATCATTGGTATACTGATCTGCATCAATTAAGGTAAAAACCGATAGGGAAGGATAGATTTTCAGAAGTTGCAGGGCAAGTATTGCTAGCAGATGTTCAAAACTTAGGTATTAGGATAACAGATTCAGAAATCTATGCCTATCTGAATGTCAGAATAAACTATAATAATTGGAAGAAATGTGTCATAGTTAATTTATGAAGAATGCCAGACTTGCATATATAACCTTTAGGGTACTAATACAGTGAGATCCAATACCACTGATAAACTTTTTTTTTTTTAACAAGGAATCGGATATTAAAAACTCATATGGACAAACACCAGCAAATATTTCCCATGGACCAAAATTCCTACCAACTTCAGTTACACCAGATAAACACACAAACATTCTACACGTCTCTTGGTAAAATGACCTCAGCAATCAAGGAGACCTGCTCGTCTATGTGGGAGACAAAAATAGTTAAAAAAAATAAATAAAAGACCTTACACAAAAAGGAAGTTATTGCCCCAAAACATGAAGGAAATAAATTAGATTCTTTTAAATTACATCAAAGAGTACAACCATTACAGAGAAGGACATTATCACAGCTAAATTCATGTCTTGCTTGCTTGTAAAATGAAATCAGGAAATCACACTCTACCTCAGACTGCTGGAGTTTCTCAGCATTTAGACACCGTGTAACATTATACAAGATCTTCTGGGAAACATCATGGAACATAAAATACTAGTCAGAAATTAATTGCACCCCAGATATGTTAGATATGGATTTAAATCAAAATTGATTCTGGCATAAATGTGGCATGTTGGGTAACTTGGTTCCATATCGATGGGCAATGGGCATATCCAATGATTTAAGAGCTGGTGGGACAAGTCCATGGCTCTTTTTCACAGTAAAATAGCAACAGTTCAGTAGAGCTTGGATGCTTGAGAGAACAAAGAAACTGGTTAAATGCAAAAAAAAAAAAAAAAAAAAATGGAGCTAATACTAAAAGACTATCAGCAGGTTGTGGATTTTTCCACTGCATGAATGCTTCAGGCTTTTTAGTGTCTTCCATGTCAAAACAAGAAGAAAGGAGGGAGAGGGACATTTTTTCACAGCATTTTTTATTACATTATTTGTTTAGGTCTCTGGTTATTTTATAACAGACTCTCAATAAAAGCTGTATGGAGAAAACCTCATTGAGCAAAAGAAATATGCAAACTTCCATTTTTTTCTGTGCCAAATGCCATAACTACAGAACCCAATAACACCATCACATTATATGTTCAATGCAACCGTTCTCAGTGATGGATGAAACTGAACACTTCTGAGAGGTCAAGGAAGAGTGCTTCAGATTTTCCTTTTTATGTAATTTATTTCTAAAATATTCTGCTACTATTAGTATGGTTGTATTTACTGAAAAAAAAACTTTATGAACCCATGTGGTAAAAGATTAACAGACAGAATGTTAAGAAATGTGGTTACCCATAGTTGAACTAGACCTGGGCTGACTCTGACACAACAAACCTGATGTCAGTGAAGTGTTTATTTGCTGATGAAGGTTTGAGAAGTAAGGTCAGAACTACTAAGATATTCTGTACCAGTACTGGCTCAAGAAGGGTAAAAATGTCACATTCTTCTCTGTGTTTTGAAGTATGAGCCACAGAAATAAAATCTCGGCATGTTTGGTTCAGTGTTTGAGATATGTTCTGCAGATCAAAGGACTTTGGTGTACAAAGGGGAGTACCATCACAGTAACGTACTGTAGAATTTTAATTAGCTACACACTTTCTGTAAACATACAACTGCTGAATAAAGCAACACATCTGTATGCTGCTATATTACAGAAGATGACAAAACTTTTAGTTATGTACTCACCATAACTTCAGATGTTTGGGATCCATCTCGCCTACATTCTGACTGATGGGTTCGGAGCCGATCCCTCGGCTCCGACTCGGCACGCTTATGCCAAAGAGCGAAGTCTCTTATTGGCTGAGCTTACTATATCCCAGGATGCACCACTACCAGTCCCCCAGATCTAGTTTGTCCGCATACATGCACACATGCACGCACTGCTTATATAACATCGTCAGATGAAACAAGATAAAACAGTAGAACTCAAAACCGTTCAATCTCTTCTGATCTCCAAGGCCGGGGAAGGAGGGTGGGTATTAGGAATGTGGCGAGATGGATCCCAAACATCTGAAGTTATGGTGAGTACATAACTAAAAGATGTTATGTGATCCTATCTCGCCTACATTCTGACTGATGGGACAGCGTCCCTAGCACCTGAATCCTGGGTGGCTCACTGGAAAACACTCCTGAGTACCGTGGAACCAAATGATGCTCGCCCTTTAGATGCCACATCCAATTTATAGTGGGAAATGAAAGTGTGCGGATTGGACCAAGTAGCCGCAGCACAAATCTCAGAAATAGCGAGCTTGGAATGAAAGGCTATAGAAGTAGCCATAGCTCTGGTAGAGTGGGCTTTGATAGATGTTGTAAGTTGCTTATTTGAAGAGGAATAAGCCTGAGTTATACAATCTCTAATCCATTTGGAGATAGTAGCTTTTGTGATGGTTTTACCCAATTTATTTTCTGAGAAGGACACAAACAACTGGTCTGATTTACGAATTTGCTGAGTCCTGTCTAGATAGAAGCGCAATTGCCTGTGAACATCCAATTTATGGAGAGTGTATTCTGCTTCATTGGAGAATTTTGGAAAGAAAACTGGTAGCTCTAGAGATTGTTGGAGACAGAGATTGGAACAGACCTTTGGGACAAAAGATGGGTTAGGCCTAAGTGATACTCTATCCTTGTGAAAAATCAAGTACGGTGGTTTGATAGATAGGGCTTGAAGCTCTGAAACTCTTCTTGCAGAGGTAATTGCAACTAAGAAGGCTGTTTTCCAAGACAGATATTTTAACTCACATGTAGCAGCCGGTTCGAAAGGGGAAGATGTTAATGCACGAAGCACCAAATCAAGATCCCACGGAGGCGCAGGATGAAAAACTGGGGGTCTTAACAGCCCCGCACCTTTAATGAAAGTTTTGCATAATCTGCTGCTCATCAACGGTGGATCCATGGATTCGTGAAATTTAGAGATAGCTGCCAGTTGGACTTTAATAGTAGATACTGAAGATCCTTGATTAAACAAGGATGTTAAAAATTTCAAAACCTCTGGGATCGGGCAGTGATAGGGTCTAAGCCCCTGAGTTGAGCCCAGATAGCAAACCTCTTCCACTTACTGAGGTACAATTTCTTAGTGGTGGGTTTGTGGGCCGAAGATAAAATGTGAATAACTTCCGGGTCTAAGGTGTGATTTCTGACTAAAGTCGGAAGTGGAGGAGCCAAGCTGTCAACTTCAACGTGCGAAGGGACTGGTGTTGTCGTCCCGACTGATGAATTAGCAGATCCGGGGTTATATCCAAAACCCAAGGATCGCCCACCGCATGTTTCTTCAGGTAGGGGAACCATACCTGACGAGGCCAGTACGGAGCAATTAGTATCATTGTGGACCCCAATTGAGAAGCTTTCTGAATGACTTTGGGGAGAAGTGGAACCGGAGGAAAAGCATAAAGTAGCCCTGTTGGCCAAGGTTGTGCTAGAGCATCCATAGCTGCCCCGGCCTGATGTGGAGTCAAGGAGAAGAACCTTTTGCACTTTGTGTTTTGTGGTGTTGCAAACAGGTCGCAGCACGGCGTCCCCCATCTTCTGAAAACCTGAACTGCTACTGTTTCGTTCAGGGACCACTCGTGAGGAGAGAGAATTGTCCTGCTTAATCTGTCTGCCAATATATTGGATTTCCCCGGAATGTGGGTCGCTACCAAGAAGCGGTTGGTAGCTACAGCCCATTCCCACACCCTCATGGCCTCTCTGCAAAGGGGGTAAGATCTGGTCCCTCCTTGTTTGTTTAGATACCAGACCACCGACATGTTGTCTGTGTGGATAGCGATAATGCCTTGAAGGAGAAACTTGTGGAGAGCCTGTAGGGACAGAAGTACAGCCCTCATCTCCAACACATTGATGTGGAGAAAGGTTTCGTCTGGAAGCCAGGAACCCTGAACTAACCTGCCCAGACAATGCCCCCCCACCCTGTCTGGGAGGCATCCGTCGTCAGGGTGGCCACCGGAGGGGGGATAACAAAAGGTCTTCCCTGATTCAGATTGGACGGGTGAAGCCACCAGCGGAGGTCCCATTTGCACGCTTCTGTAATCATAATGGGGTGATTGAGGGGAAGATTCTGAAAGGACCATTGAGTCGATAATAGCCACTGAAGAATCCTCATGTGCAATCTTGCCAGAGGAACTAGTAGAACCGTGGCAGACATTGAACCTAAAAGTTGCAGGACCATCCTGGCTGGGGCTTTGGATCTTGAAAGCAGGGCTTGAACTTGGCCTTGTAAAGTTTGGATCCTTTCGGTAGGAAGAAAAACGCGCATCAATTTTGAGTCTATCTCTGCTCCTATGAACCTTATGCGCTGAGAGGGCAGCAAGACAGACTTTGACCAATTGAATGTAATTCCCAGGGTAGCACCCAGGGAAAAGGTGGCTTTGAGGTTGTCCATTAGTAGATGACTGGTGGTGGCAGTCAGGAGCCAGTCGTCCAGATAGGGAAACACTTGGAATCCAAGACTCCTCAGGTGAGCAGTTACTACTGCCAAACACTTGGTGAACACCCTGGGGGCTGTGGTGAGACGAAAGGGCAGAGCACAAAATTGGAAATGACTGACTCCCAGGCTGAAGCGCAGATACTTCCTGGACGCCCGATGTATCGGTATGTGATAATAGGCGTCCTTGAGATCTATGGAGCACATCCAAACATCCTTCTCCAATAATGGGAGAATGGATTGTAACGTGACCATTCGGAATTTGGATTTCGTGATGGATTGGTTTAGTCTGCTGAGATCCAATATTGGTCTCAGGTCCCCTGACTTTTTTGGCACTAAAAAGAACCTTGAGTAATTTCCGGATCCGATCTGGTCTGTGGGGACCGGTTGGATGACTCCTTTTTCTAGCAGCTTTAATGCTTCTGCGGCTGCAATTTCCCTTTGACTGGGTTGTGGGTCCGGGATTTTTTTGGACGGTGGGGGTGAGTGTGTGAAGGGAATGGTGTAACCTCCGGCAATAATCCGAAGCACCCATCTGTCCTGAGTGATTGACTCCCAGGCTTTTAGGTGCTTGGCAAAGTGGCACCCGACTGGCTCCGGAGCAGCACAGCCGGGCAATCCCTCATGAAGTGTGGGAGGCTGAAGAGCCACGAAAGGACTCGCGGTCTCCAGAATTGCGGGGCCCTCTGCCGCCTCTGGGACGGCGTCTCCCAGAAAAATTTCCCCGTCCTCTGCCTCTGGAAGGGGAATCTTCCTGCTGTTGATGGAAAAACTTACGTGATTTGCAGAACCACATCTTCCCTCCTCCTTTAGCCTTGGGATAAGGCCGAAAGGGAGTGGAATAACGTGCACCTACGGCAGATAAAGTTTTTCCTTCTTGCTCACAGCGGGTAAGAGTGTCTTTAACCTTAGGTCCAAACAGAGAGGACCCATCAAAGGGAGCGTCGGCGAAGGAAGACTTGAAGGCCTCCGCAAAATGACACAAACGGAGCCAGGCTTGTCTCCGTAGAGCCACGCCTGTGCCTGCCGCTCTACCCACCCCTTCGGCCGCATATGAAATGAGCCTCATGGACGAGTTAGAAATTGAAGCAAGGATAGCCAACTGAGAGCTAACCGACTGGGCTAGCTGCTCAGGTAGGTTACCCGAGAGGGAATCTGACAGCTCCTTGACCAGATCCCTCTGAAGCCTGGTAAAATGTGCCAAATAATTCAGGGACCTTAAAGTAAAGGCCGCTGAAGTCAGGGTACGCTTCCCGTACCGGTCCATGCTCCTAGACTCCTTATTAGGAGGATGGACAGACGTTGAAGCCTCTGCCACGTCCTGTTGTGTAGCAGATGCCACCACCATGGCATCTACAGCCACGCCTTTAGTCAGGAACTCCTTCTCGGGTGGGGCAGACAAAAATTTGTTAGGACGAGAAGGGACTGGTTCCACGGTATCTGGATGTTCCCACGCCCTCCGACAAACTAAATCCAGGAGCTCGTCGAAGGGCGGAGACACCCAGGAGGCGGAGGGCTGAGCCCCAAAGGCCTTGAGAAGCACTGACTCATCAGCAGAGGGGGGTTTGGATATCCAGCCGCCTCGTTGTTTGAGGATCTCTAAGATGTCTGCAAATGAGACATCATCTGAGGATGACTTCGGGGACCCCTCCGCATCATCAAGATCAGTGTCCGATGTAATAGACTCAGGGGAGTCCACGTGCTTCCTCTTGCACGATCTCTTCCTTGGGGGCTCCTCTGAAGACAACTCCAAAGAACCCTCAGGAGGAGAGGAACCCCCAGTGGGGGTAACCTCAGGCCCAGGGGCTCCGCTGCCTAAGGACAGGGGAACTGCCAAAAACCCAGTCTCCACGCCCAGGGAAGGTGCCGGTAAAGCCGGAGAGATGGCCGAAGAAGACTTGGCCAAGGCACTCCTCATAGCTCTGAAAGCCGGACCCCCAGAATCCTGGGAGTGTCCGGTCCCCGGAGCCATGACAGCAGACGGAAGTCCCGCAGCCGAAGCACCGAGAGGGAGGCTCGGAACCGACAGCATAGGTCCCGAAACATCACCCCCAGGTCCAGCCGAAGAAGTCCGTGTACCAAACTCGGACCCGAAGGCCAGGGTTGGAGTAAGGGTCGGAGCCGACTCTAAGACCTCTACCGGCTCCGACAGCACCTGCTCCGACGGAGCCGAAGCGGTCGGAGGAGGAATGGCAATGGCATGGGCATGGACTGTCGGCTCCGAAGCCAACTGGGTCGGAGCCGAAACCAATTTTTGAAAGACTGGGGACTGGAACAGTCTTTGGAGCACCCTGTCTATGTCCGAATCTGACATCCTCGATGACCTAGAGGATACTGAACGGGTTCGAGATGGCCTCTCCAACGGTCCCAAGGGGCTAGGGGACCGGCTCCGAGGCGACTCGATGACTATCGGCGCCGAAGGAATACCCAAACTAGTTTCCATCGGTGCCGAGGAGGGCTTCGGCGCCGAGGAGGAAGTGTCTGAGCGGACAACCTTCATCGGCTCCGAAACCAGTGGAGCCGATGAAGATGACCCGCCTCTCGATGCCCCAGCCATCGGCTCCGAAGCCAGAGGAGTCGAGACTGGTGGCATCGAGGCAGACCGTTCCGACCTCGGCTCCGAAGACCTTGGAGCCGAAGGAGAGGCCTGCCTATGTCTTTTGGTGGTCGGAGCCGACGCCCTTTTCTTTTTAGCAGGAGAGGGAGAGGATGCTAAAGCTTCTTCAAAGGAGGGTTTTATAATGCCTTTTAATATGAGCTTATTTTTCCTCTCTTGGAGGACCCTCGAGGAAAAAGCGTGACACACGCTGCAGGACTCCTGCAAATGTTTTGCACCTAAACAATAAACACAGAGAGAGTGATCATCTGTGATAGACATTTTAAAGTTGCACTTGGTGCACTTTTTAAAGCCTGAAGGCCTAGGAACTTGAGACATTCTGGTGAATCAAAGTCAAAACACAGTACAAACACTGTAATTAGAAACAAATTTTCTCTGCTTCTTCCTTCTTTTAAAAGAAGAGAAACTATCAGCAATAGAAGGATCCGAAATCCTAAACAGAAAAGAAGTCACCTAACAACCAACAAAAAAGACCGGGAAAGGCCTTTCCACACAAGAGGTACTCCTAGTCAACACTCACAACACAGGAATTTACTAAGTAAATTTCTCCAAACGCACTCTAAACACAAGAATAGCTGTTAAAACAGCTTTTTGTTGAAGAATAAAGAGATTCCTGACAGAAAGTTAGTGAAAATAATCACTACTTAGCTCAGCCAGCTCGAGACCACGTCTTGACTTGTTAGCGGCAAACGAGATCTGGGGGACTGGTAGTGGTGCATCCTGGGATATAGTAAGCTCAGCCAATAAGAGACTTTGCTCTTTGGCATAAGCGTGCCGAGTCGGAGCCGAGGGATCGGCTCCGAACCCATCAGTCAGAATGTAGGCGAGATAGGATCACATAACATCTTGTTTTTAAGGCAGCTATTTAATTTTGCATTGGTTACCACTGTAGTTAGTCTCCAAAACATAGAAAAAAACAAATAATGGTATAGTGTCTGGAAAAAAGGCCAAAGTAGTTTATCAGAAAACATCATTTTAAAGTTTGAAAAGTGTTTTAAAGTTATATAAATTAAAAATTTTCACTATGGTTATGAAGAGGATTTTAAGCTGCACCCAGCTGTCTCTGACTTCACACTGTCCTATATTGCTGCACAATTATTTTCAGCACAAGTCCTACGATTATTGTATTAGTTTAATGGTTCTGAGGTTTTTGACTGCGTGGGGACCTTTTTGTGTATACTAAAAATAGTTTTTGGTTAATATTTCTGAAGTTTCTGCATAGAGACTTTTTTTCCTTAAATACTGAAAACTTTTATTTGGGAACGTGTATTCCTAGTTTCATTTGCAACTGTTGTAGAAAAAAAAACACCATTTTTCCAGGTATTTGAGCTGCACTGTATAAACTTTGCAACAATCCTCTTTACTTTAAATCATAAAAAGGTCAGTATTAGGATATACAATGCCTTGTGCTCTTAAGAGAAAGCAATTTTCAGTGTGATGGAATATTACAAGGAATAATTGACATTGCTCTGCCTAAATAATTTGAAGTGTTAAGGCATTTTTTTTTTTTGCTGCTAATCACTATGTAATCATTGCCAAAGAAATCTTTGATCTATTAAACCTGAAATTTCTTTGCAGGATTGTATGATTTTAAAATGCATAATATTTGTATGTAATACAACATCAAATAAGAGTCCTCACAGAAGAATTATTTTCAGACATGGAAGTCAAAGCCCTCTGGGTTTCTTAAATCATAACTACAAAATGATTTTATGTTTGCATTCTAAACTTTTCAAGAAATATGGATGCCAGCTGTAAATTATTTAAATTTTCTTAGTCATCTGGAATTAATGAGAAATTAACTTTATTTTATTCTGTTAAAGTGTTTCTATTAATCTTCTACTGAAATGTGTTCCAGAAATTTTAAAAGCTATTGTTCTAAAGTGTTTAACATAATGTCATATTGTTCAGAAAGAGAGTCCTCAAAAGGTGTTTTTTTCCGTTATATTGTGTGCCTTTTTAAATGTTTCAAGGATGTCATTTTGAAAAAAAAAAAGTAGGACCTCCCATAGAGTTAAAAATACATTCCCTGACAGTTTCTTTAGAAGAGGCTGAAGTCTGCAATTTATTTTTGCTGGCAAACATTTTGCTTAAGTATGGGAACTAAGATTAGAACCTCTATTCATAAATGAATGTATTTTAGTAGTTTGCTTTGGAGGTTACATTTTCAATAAAGAAATCTAAACAAGTGCTGAAAAAATTGCAATGATTTTTTTTTTTTTTGCTTGAAAATTATTTGGCTGCTTTTCCTCACTGAATAGGAGTAATTTCCATTACGCTATCAAGTTATAACTCAGATCATCAACATCTCCCACTTTGTATCCCTATCCCCATCCCTTTGATGGCATATATGGGTGGCCAAATGAACCACTTTCAGAAAGCCTAATTTGGGATAACTTCACACAGTTAGGTCTTGAGCATCATATCAGAAAATATAGTATAGAGTTTAAGACCATGCCTCCCTCATGGAAATTCCTCTAGTCCCAGAAGAGCAAATGCATCTTGCATTATCCTTGGTCAGCAGTTGCCAGATCAGGTATGACAGAAGAGGTACTGATGTAGGAAAAAGGGTTAGGTTTTATTCCCATTTCTGGTTTCTAAAAAAGGATGACCATGGAGATCAATTTTTGGACCAACTGAAGCTGAACCTCTTCCTGAAGGTGCCCAGATTGAAGCAGCTCAGCCTGCAGTCACAACTCTCAATATTTTCCCAAGGTTCTTCCTGATCACAGTGAACCTGCTTGTGCATCCCTATCTATATGAACCATAGGAAATTCCCGAGATTCAGGACAGTAGCATTACCAATTCACTTTTCCTCTTTCGAGTGCTCTGTTGTGCCCATAGAATTATGAAGTGTCTGGTTTCAGTGGGAGCCTACATTTACTCCTTCCTAGATAGCTGCCTCTTACAGACCCAGATACAAAATATATTAGGCAAGCTGAAAATTATCATAGATTATTTCAACCATGTATAGTACTGAATAAATCTTTTTAAATTGAGTGCCTCCCCATACACGACACAGTATACTCCTACTGGCCATCCAGAATGCAGATGTGAGAAGGTGCACCTCTCAAGTAAACAAGTAATTTCTGTTGTACTTTTTTTTTTTTTTTTTTCCTGCAGCAGGCCAACAGAGACTACATGTCAGCCAGGGACTTCCTGAAAGCTGCTATTACTCATGATCCCTCTATTCTGTTGTATACATAACTCAGTGATTCCAGTGTGTATTGCGTATACTAGGATCAAAATCTGCAACCCCTGTATATAACATACCCTGTGCTACCTAGCATCCAGACTTATTTTAAATTGGTGGGCAGACCAGGAATGCAAATACTTCTAGACCAGGGTGAATTTTGTACCTGACTAACACTGCATTGGACACTGCCTCAGGCATCCACACAGGGAATTTTATAGTTTAGGGGGATCTTGCTTCCCCTCACAGACAAAATTACACATCAGTCTAAAGGAAATCCTAGCAGTACTGTTGGCCTTCAAAGCTTTCAAACAGCTGCTCAGCATATGTAATACCATGATTATATGGTATACAAATAATCTAGGAGGAGCAAGGTCATACCCACTGTGTAGGCTGACAATGAAGGTTCACAAGTTAGCACCCTAATTTGACCTGGAATTTAGGGTAGTGTATATATCACCACAGGACCACATACATTGATTGAGAGCAGTTGCAAAAAATCAAGAATGGGAACTGAATTAGAGAATTTTCCATAAGCTGACATCAATTTGGGGCCTCATAAAGATGGAAATGTTGCTTCCCTGATTAATCATCTTCAGGTTTACTGCATAAGCTTCCCTTGTAGTGAATCTTGGAAGATGGCCACCTTTTCTTTCCAATGGTTACAACAATTTATGTTTGCCTTTCTCCTAACACCACTGATCTCTTGGGTGGTGGTGAAGATCCACAAGGAGCAGCCTAGCATCACATCATTGTCATAACAGTTTGGACTAGGCAATACATATTGTCAATGGTGGCACAGCATACCAAGGACCCACCACACCTTCTGCCAAAGACAGACTGAGCCATTTACCCTAAGGACTAAAAACCTAGTACACCTAAGCCTGGAGGGACTAAAGCTGATAGCCCAGAAGGCCAGAGTTTTATTCTTCTGAAGCACCTCTTCTCGGAGGATGTGCTGCTTTTAAAGACAACTAGGAAACCTAATGCAAAAAATATCATACTTGGCAAAATGGGAGGTCTTCCATCTGATGCAAAAAGAGGAAGAAGGACATATTAAATTCAAAGGTGCCTCTCATTCTCTCTTACTTTTCAGATCTCTTTACAGCAGAACTGTCTTACTCATCAAAGGTTCAAGTTTCTATATATCTGCTTGCCTTCCACTAGCCTTACCCTTAGTAAATGATGTGTTGGTCAAGATTTTTTAAAATAAACTATTCATCTTTGACTATAAAGAAAGGTTATCCCTTCACTTTCAGACATCCAGTTTGTCCTTGAACTGTTGCATTTGGACCCATTAGAGGTGGAAAGAATTGGTGGAACTCATATCGTTGTCTTGGAAAACCATCTTCGTAGTGGCAATAACATCAGCAAGAATCATCTGAGAGCTACAAGCCCAACCATTCATGATCTTTCACACTGACAGGGTCAGACACATGACAAATCTTATTTTCATGCCAAAAGTGGTGTCATAAACGTCCCTTAACAGTCTAGCCAACTCCCTGAATTATTTTCAAAACCCAGAATAAGGGACAGAGAATCCCACAACTGCTGGGCATCCATAGGCAGTTATGCTGTTAACGAGATGAGACTAAATCAATCTAATGCATGGACCCAATGCTCATGGCCTGCTTTTATCTAGAGTAAGGAGGGCAAACCTGTTACAAAGCAAATAACACATAGCTTCCAAATGGCTGACAAGCGGCATGGTCTTTCACTATAACAATGGCAGACATCTGCAGGAATGCATAAGTGCACATTCCACTAAAGCAACTTCCACTTCAGTGACCTTTTTATGCAGCCTTCCACCCAAACCACTTGTAATGCAACCATCTGGTCATCAGTTCACACCTTTTTGATATACAATGCAGAGACTCTTCAGGGTCTCCTCTAAGAGAACATCTAGGGTTGTTGCATGCAAAACTCCTCTCCTGGATTTGCTGCGAGCTATGAGAATCTGTTTCCCATATGTATTGAATACAACTGCAACAATTACCTTACTCAAATAGCCACTCTTATGGTGATTTCTTATACAATCGTACTACTTCATGTCAGGCATGCATCCCTCTAAGCCATGGAGCCAGCATCTGGACATGAAAAGAGGGAAACCATTCAGAATAAACATCCACTCAAAATCCAGTTATACTGAGCAGCTTAAATGGTCTGCATGCTCCCAGACAATGAATGGCCATCAGCTAAAGGTTTTCTGTCAGAGTTAATTTCCATAGCTACATTGCCAGCCTGCAAAGCTAGTACAGTTTTATGCCACCTTATCTTTTTATGCACCAAATCACCATGGTGTTGTCAGATAATACCATAACAATATCAGGAATGAGAAAAAGTACAGCTATGTAAGCTGGACATACCACAACAGTAACTGTTTAAATGATCAGTGCTGTGGTAGCCTTAGCTATACAGGTTATATCCTGCTAAGGACATAACAGCCAGCCAGCTTCCAAGTCTTCAGGGTATCTTCCACATGCCCAAATTGTCAAGCAGCTCGACTTGTATTGAGTAAAAGACAAATTTGGGTGTGAAGTCTTTCAGAGCTTTCCTGCCAGTGGAGAGAAGAAGGGTGAGCCCTGAAAAGCCAAGACTAGGGTAACAAGAAATAAATGTCCACTCCGTGGCAGAAAAAAACATCAAAATACAAGGGGGTGGAGGGAGGGGCTAATGCAGCAGTGATCACTCGACCATCTACTGTTATGGTAAGTTCAATTTACACAAATGCTATATGTACTTCTTACTAATCACTGTTGCAGTAGCCATAGCTGTATGGGTATCTTACCATAGCTAACTATATTTGTGAAGTAGAAGGAGAAGGGTCTAGGGGCTAACAGTCTTAGCAAAGCATGATCTAGACATAGAGAAGGAATCCAGCTTATAGTGCTTTGTAAAAGTATGTACAGAGGCCCAAGAGGCAGTTTCTAGAACACTTCGAGAATCCAACCCTTTCCAAAAAGCCATTGAAGAAGCCAAAGTCCTTGTAGAGTGGGCCTTGACCCTGCCTGGAATAGATCTGTCATGGTGAGTATAACAAAAGGTAATAGCCTTAAACAACCATTTGGAAATAGTCTGTTTTGACACCTGTTGTCCCTTCTTCTTACCTTCACAAGAAATTAACAATTTATCCGATGATCTGAAAGATTTAATTCTGTCAAGATAGTACCCAAGTTCTCTGTGGACATCCAAGGTAATAAGTATTCTTTCTTCCTCCCTCGTTTTTAGGCCCAGGAAAAAAAAGGGGGAGATTGGAATAGCTTGACTTAAAGTAAACCTGGATACCACTTCAAGCATAAAAGAATGATTAGTTCTTAAAGAAACCCTGTCCTTGTAGAAAATGAGGTAAGGCTAACTCACCATGAGAGCTTGCAACGCAGATGCCCTTCTAGATTTCAGAGCAATAAATAAAACTGTTTTCCATGTTAAGAACCTCAAGTCAGACAGATTAGCTGGTTCAAATGGAGTTAAGTTTCAACACAAAACTAAGATCTTAAGGAGGGGCTACTGGTTTACTTGGAGGCCTTATATGCAAAACCCTTTTCAAGAACATTTTGACATGCAACTGCCTTGAAAGAGGAGGCTCCATGGGCAGGCATGCTGAAATGGCTGATAAATGAACCTTGATACAGGAATAAGAAAGGTCATAGGATAGTAACTCACACAAGAGAACGAGAGAACAACTAGCCCTAAATGGTGCTGGCTACATTGTTGGCACCAACTAGACAACCCTTTTCATTTGCTAATATATGATTTTCTAGTAGCAGGCCTCCATTAGTATCTGCTGCATGTCCTCAAAAAACAGGTGTCCAAAAGGAATGAAGACCCTATCATCCACGCAGTCAATTGAAGATGACTGATGTCAGGGTGTATCAAACACCCCTGTTCTTGTGTGAGTAGATCCATTCTGTGAGGAAGATTGTGGTAATTGTCCCTGGACATTTCCAAAAGAAGGGAGACCCATGGCTGACTGGGCCAGAAGGGAGTCAGCACAATGATCTTGGGCTATTCTTTCTGAATCTTCTGCAGTACCCTGGATATTAGTGGAAAGCATGGAAAGGCATAGAGGTACATTCTTGTCAAAAAAGGAAAAGGCATCTATCTTCCAGGTCTTATTGCACAGAGTCCTGAAACAGAATTTTGCCAGTTGATTGTTCCAGGAGGAGGCAAAGAGGTCTACTTGAGGAAATCCCCATAGACGGATCAAATCTTGGAAGACTCCCAGATCTAGTTTCCATTTGTGAGGGTCTGCCCTGGTTCTGCTCAGTTTGTCTGCCACAAATGTTGCTTTGACAGAATGTAAGATGTCGGGAAACTGAGACTGTGCTGTGAAGCTATATGCCAAGCTAACATAACTAGTCTGCAAACTGGGTATGACCCAGCTCCCCCATGATTGTTGATGTATTGTCTGTAACCACCTGAAGAGGTTTCAGGACCAAAGATGATTCAGAGAATTGAGTGCCTTGATCAGGGAAAGTATCTCCTTGATATTTATGTGCTTGCATTTGTCCTTGATGTCCCACACACCCTGCACTTTTAAAACTCCTGAAACTTCTCTGAAAGCAAATACTGAAGCATCTGTGGTGACTGACTGCTTTAAAGGAATGAAGGAGAAGGACAGACCTTGATTTAAGGATACCTATTGTCTCCACCAAGCGATTTCTCTTCTGACAAACCCCAGTACTGGGATCCAAAAAGATGAAGGGGGTTGATGCTGGAACCAAAGATAATTCACATACCACTGTATCTTTCTCATGTGTTGTCTTGCCAGGGGTATCATGAGACCCACAATCCTGAGGTATTCCCTCACAATGACTGAAGTCTAGAGTGGAAAAACCTAGAAATAGATCTAAATAAAGATCTATTTTTTCATGGGAAAGAAAAATTCCTTGAACTAAGGTGTCTAGTTGACATCCCAGGAATACAATCCTGTGTGAGGGAGTCAAGAAAGACTTTTGAAGGTTCTCTTGGAATCCCAGCTTGTGCAAGAGATCTCTCACTTAAAAGAGAAATTCCTGACATTTTGAAAAAGACTCTGCAAAGATAAGCAAGTCATTTAAATATGGAAAAATGTGGATACCCCGTAGCCTGCAATGAGCTATGAATGGAGCTAGATAGTTTATGAACAGTCTTGGTGCAGTGGATGAATAGGAACATGATGACATGCATCTTTTAAGCCTAGTGTTACTAGGAAACTTGAAAGAAGAAGAAGAGGCTACAGGTTGTGAATTGACATAATTTTGGATTTGTGCACTATCGCAAACAGGTTTAGGAAAGAAAGATCCAGAACTGGTCTCCAAGCATTTATTTTTGGACTAGGAACATCTTGAATAAAACCCCTTCCCCACCTGGGAAGGAGGAACTGGCTGTATCCCGCCTTGGGACAGCATGTGAAGAAGAAGTGGAAAAAAAAAAAGTCTGATCTAGAAAATGAGGAATAACCCCCTGGAAAGGAGGAATATCTTCTTACTGTCATCTGTAATCCTGATGAATACTTTTCAGAACCTATTAGTCTGAAACAATCTGTTCCCAAACAGAAAAATGGAGACTCAGACTTTTTAGAAGAGAAAGAGGGCCAGGCTGGGAGGTGGTCACAAGGTCTCTTGAATGGTCATTCAGACTTGTTGGAGTGTTCTTGTTTTGTGAGGTATGAGACCTTGTTTTAGAACCTCCTTGTCACTTCATTTTAAACGTCTGTTTACCTAAAATATGTTGAAACCATTTATTAATTTTATTCCTGAAATTGAATGAGAAGAAAGAAAATCCCTTGGACAATTTGGAAAACGAGAGCTGAAAAATCTTAGAGATTCCTTAGATCAGCTTGCACCTTTAATCACATTTTCAATCACATCTGCAGCAGAGGGGCCAAACACTACATCTCTATCCAAGAGAGAACTTAAAATCTCTTTTTATCATCATCTGGAATGTTCTGAGAATGCGCCCAAGCAAACCTCCTTAAAACCGTATCAGTGGCCAAAGTCCTGGAAGAATTATCAACAGAATCATATACATACTGCAGACAATGACTAGTGTGTCACAATGACAATGTCACCTGTGTAATAGAAGAAATTAAGTTATTTAAAGAAATTTTTCTTCACAAGAAGAAACTGTAGATAAAACATCCCTCGTACTTTCACAATATGCCAGAAAAAAATTTAACATATGAGCCTGATAATTTAAATTTTTTAAATTCAAAGTTGCAGAAGTATACACCTTTCCCCATACTAATCAATACTTTTCCCTTCCTTATTAGAAAATTTATTATTGGAATTAAGTGCTTAGAAGCAGAGTCCATTAAGGCTACACCTGTTGGGTCAGATTTAGGAATAGTGTATAAAAATGTAGTAGACTGTGAAACTTTATACATCCTATCCGCCTTTTTAGGAACAGCTGGTTGACTACCAGAAAAATTGCAGGCAGTAAGACACACACCCTCTAAAACATGATAGGAGGAATGGGTGTAGGTTCTGGAAAAGCCTTCTGTAACAACTCAAAGTACTTTTGAGGGACAAAGAAACCTCTGTGTTCTTCCACGGAAAACATTGGGCCATTCTAGCAATAGTTTCAGAGAAAGAGAAACTCCCAGAGGGAGAACCAGAAAGAAATCTCTCCTCAAAGTCTAAATCAGAATCGGAGGACAAAACCCTGAATCTGTCTCTGTATCTTCCTGTTAAGATCCAGAATCTTGAATCTCATCAGGAAAGGAGGCATCCCTCTTTCTTTTACTGTAAGCTACTCTACAAGAAGGATCAATAACTTGACTCAAACCCTGAGCCAGTCCCAGTAAACTACTCCTATCCAAAGAAATTTGAAGAGGAGTAGATACATGTGTGGTTTTCTGTTTCATTTTGACAGGAAAAATGGGGCCAGCTGTGATACTAATGGCAGCCGCTGCTTCCCCAGGGATAGGCACAGCATTCTGATACGACCAGGAAACCTTCACTGTTCCCTCTCTCAGGACTGACAAGAGTGGTTCTGCTGTATAGGATGTGGCTAACCCCTAATCCACAGTGGCTGTAGGTGCTACACCAGAGGGATCCTGGGTAAAAAATGAGCGGTTTGAGGTACAAATGGCCACAGCAGAGTCACCTATCTGTGGCTGAAGCAAACTGCTAACCTGCTGTAATGCCAAGAGCTGTTTGCTTAACTTTTTCTTTTTGTGGCTGGAAGGAGGACAGAGCATGGGAGTGACAATCTGTTCCATGGTCAAGATGAAAATGGTGCCTCTATCCTGGGGAAAACAAGCAACATTGCCTGTAAAAGTACCCAATCTACAAAAGTTACTTTTTTTGACAAAAATAACACAGTAAAAAACACTTTCAAACACTATGGCAGCCCCACAACATTAAAATAAACACAATTTTTCCACAGAAAATAGATAGCACTACTTTTAAACTGACGGAAAAGATTGGTCTGTTTAAATGTTACAGTCTTGAGGCGATCTATCAAAGCACAACACTCTTACCATTAAAATATCTTTCTTGAAGAGGAAGGTAATAAAATATCATTAAAAAAGGAATTTATCAGCCCAGGTAAGAAAAGCACAAGCTGACCACTGATCCTCAAAAGCGTCAGGGTAGTGTACTCTTCAGTGGCAGTAAAGCTCTGAAGTATTTCACTCCCAAACTTTTCTTTTAGTCAGCTCAGCTGAAGCTGCTTGACAGTTTGGGCATGCGGAAGTTGACCTGAAGCTTTGGAAGCTGGCCGTCTGTTACATCCTTGGCAGGATATAACCCATATACCTAAGGCTACTGCAGCAGTGATCAATATGAAGAACATTTACTGAATACTTTCACAGCCAAAATCATTACCAGACTCTGTTAATCTGACACTCAGATTTCTCTGTGAATAGGGACCAGAACACCTTGAACAATTAACAGTCAAGGTGTGTTCCCAGAATGTGGATGATACATTGATCATCAGTATACAATATGGATAAAGGTAGAATAAAATGCTGTCTTTTTATGTAGGGTAACATCACCCAACACTACAGTTCCTCAGTGAGAGACTGAATCAATGGGATTTCTTAATTTAAATGGTCCTTCTACTGTTCTATACACTTCAGAGATAATGAAGTTTCCACATAGTCCAGTACTCATCACCATCATGAGGCTGGCAAATGTGAGACCTAAAATGTTAAGTAATATTATGACAAAACTCTGGACTGATAAGAAAATGAATGAAAGGAGGTCACTGCTCTTTAACCTTTCTTTCATCAAAACTTTTTTGTTATTCTTTCAACTGAAAGAATTTATAAACATCGGGTATTAATGATAAAAATGCATAATAGAAATATAAAAAAGAAAAACTAAACATAAAAAAACATGCACTTTCATAAATTATATGCAGAATAGAATAATACATATGTAGGACAGAGACAGTAATAACACATTAAATAAAAGGCGGCATCATAATAAGAGACAGCCAAAAATATTTAACTGCAGCATAAGTTGAAACATGTCAAAACGATACATCAAAACCTTGAAAAGATATACATGTTAAAGGTTTACTAGAACAAATATATGTAGTGTGCCAAATTAAGTGTCAGTCTTTAAAAAGGTACTAGACAACTAGGTGGGTATTCAGAAATTTGATCCAGTATGATTGGCCTGCATTCCTCAAAATGGGAGGTAAGGCTTAAAGATCACTTACTGGCAAAGTCTAAATTGCTTCTTAGCTTATTTGCCTTTGGTACCAGGAAATAACAAATAACCTTTTTCCATACGTTAAAACCAGTAAGTAGACTTGTTCTGAAAGTACAGTTGTGTAAGATCTTACCATAATGGTAGATTGTCCCTCTCTTCACTGTTGCAGTATTCTTTACAACACAGATCCCATGCCAAATGCAGCCCGATATCCGGCCAGTAAACCAAAGCCTGTAGGTTGCTTTAAGGTATGATGTTCATCACGTGTATGTCCCTCAAATATAGCATAGGGCACAAAGGTGATGTCTGGACAAACCATCCTTAGAACTGAGAGCCCCAGTAGGAATACCAGTTCAAGGAAAAAAAGAGGTAACCAGTACATCCAAAAGAGAAAATAAGCATAGGGAAGGAGGGAGGGAGTGAGTGAATATGCAACAGTGAAGAGATGGACATCTACCATGATGGTAAGTTCTTATACAACTGTACTATGTCCTTCCATTTCAATGTGGCAGTATTCTTTACAAAATGTAGAGTACAAAAGCTTGGGAAGAGGATGGACCAACAGAGTTCTCCAGGAACACATGGAGAATGGCCCTAGTAAAGCCAACTCTAGCTCTGGAAATCCCATCCAACTTATACTGCTTGTTAAATGTATGCACAGATGATCAGGTAGCTGCCTCAAGAACAGAGTTAGTACCCAAACCCTTAAAAAAAGCACCAAAAGAAGCCATGGCCCTAGTAGAATGAGCATTAACAGAAGAAAGGCTTTTGACATGGAAGATATAACAAAATGAAATGGCCATAGAAGTCCAAGAAGAAATAGTTTGCTTGGAAACAGCCAAACCTAAGGATCTAGGATGAAAGGAAACAAACAGCAGATCAGCTTTACAAATAGTCTTAGTCTTATCCAAATAAAATCTGACTTGTGTATGCACCTTCTCACTAGCAGATTGCAGAAAAGGGAAGGAAGTGAGCAAGTGAATAGACTAAGAGACAACGCATTCACGACCTTGGACATAAAAAAGGATTAGTACAAAGGGACACCCTGTCCTTATGGAAAACTAAAAAAAGAGGACAAGCTATAAGGGCCTGAAGCTCAGGCACCCATCTGGCAAAAGTGTTAACAACAGTCTTCCAAGATCAATGCTGTAAGGAAGCTGAAGCTGAAGGCTCAAAAGAAGCCTGTGTCAATTTTTCTACAACAAAATTAAGATCCCAGGGTGGATTGTCAGGCTTTCTGGGAGGTCTAATATGAAGGACACTTTTACAAAACTGTTTAGCCTCAAATCTAGAAGCTAAAGGAGGTGACGAAGGCACACAAATAGAGATAAGTGGGCCTTAACAGAAGAATAAGCCAACCCAGCACTGAGCATGTCACACAGATAAGACAGAACCAAAGGAACATCCAAAGAAAGAGGATCCAGGTTATGAGAAACAAACAGAAAACCTTTTCTATTTGGATAAGTACGATTTCCTAGTTGCAGGCTTCCTGGCCTCCTGCAGGACCCTAAGCACATCCTCAGAAAAAAGGTGTCTTAATGGAATTGAAATCCCATCACCCACAGTGTCAGTTGAGTGTACATGTGAGGATGGATGACAGATTTGATGTCTTGTGTGAGTAGATTCACCCTGTAAGGTAACTTGCGACAACTGCTCTTGGCTACATGCAGAAGAGGAAACCAATGCTGTCTTGACCAAAAGGGTGTCACCAGCAAGATTTTGTGACATGCTGCTGTATTTTGAACAGGACTTTTGGAATGAGAAGGGGAGGGAAATCATAAAGAAACATCCCATTCCAAGAAAAAGAGTCCACCTTCCAGACCAGAGTACCTGAGGCTCTGGCACAAAATAGAAGATGTCTGTTCATAAGGGAGGCAAAATTAGTACCCCACTGGTGGGCAATGTCCAGAAACACATCCCTGTGAAGCATTAACTCATGGGATTGTGTTATGGACCTATTCAGAGTCTGCCACAATGTTTTAACTTAAGGGAATATAAACTGCCTGAAGAGTCACACAATACTGGATAGCTAGTTCCCACACTAGAAGATCCAACCAGTAAAGGAGGTAAGATCTCATCCCCCCTTACTTGTAGGCATGCCACATCACTGTGGTATTGTCTGTAAACACCTTGAGAGTCCCTGGGGACAATAGAGGATGAAAAGCTTGAAGAGACAGCAGAAAAGCTCTCGTCTCCTTTACACTGATACTGTACTTTTAGGCAGCCGAAGGATGTTCCCCATCAATTGTCTGAAGCATTGGTGAATAGCTCCTGAGAGGGAAGAGTGGATTAAAAAGGGAGCCCCAGATTGAGAGTCACCTGCAGAATCATCCACTGAAATTCCAGCTTGAGGGATGGAAGAAGAGGAACCAAGTCATCCAGGGGATGAGAATGCTGAAGCCAAACTGACTTTAGAAACAACTGACATTTTCTCATGTAGTGTATGGCAAGAGGGAGCATAGGAATGGTGCAGGCCATAAAATCTGCAGCTCTCAGAAACTCCCTTGCTGTAATTAAGGCCAGAGGAAGAAGGGACTGAAAGAAAGAAATGAGAGTCATGGCTTTGGGAGGAGGCAGGGATGCCAGCATTGGAATAGTCTGGATCCTGTACCCAAGAAATACATAATCATGTGAAGAAGTCAGAAAGAACTTTTGGAAATTTATTGTGAACCCCAGGCTTTGCAAAACGGAAATGGCAAAGTGAAGATGCTGCAGTAGAATGTCTAGAGAGGATGCCTGAAGCAGGAGAATGTCTAAGTAGGGAAAGATTTGTATCCCTCTTAGCCTGCAAAAAAACAATCACAGGAACGAGATATTTGGTGAATACCGGTGGGACAGTAGAAAGGCCAAAAGGCAAAACAGAGAACTGAAAATGCCAGGAAGCAACAGAGAAATGTAAAAACTTCCTGAAATAGGGATGAATAGGAATGTGACGATAAACATCCTTGAGGTCCAGGGACACTAGAAAAGCCAGAGGAAGCAGCATAGGGAACAAGGTCTGAAGGGACAACATCTGAAAGGAAGGTACCTTCAGAAAGGTATTCAAATGAGAGAGGTCTAGAATAGGTCTCCAAGTGCCCTCTTTCCTGGGAACCAAAAACATTCTGGTGTAAAAACCCCTTCCCCCTTTGGAAAGCTGGAACTTCCTGAATAATTACCCGAGTCAAAAGATCCTGAAGCACCCCGGGAAAGAAAGCCAACTGTTCCTGAAGAGGCTGAGGAATGCCCATGAAAGGAAGAACAGATTTCCAGACCATGTAATACCCCAGACGAATGATAGAAAGAACACAGGACTCCTGAGTAATCTTTAACCAAACTGTAAGAGATAGAGAAAGATAAGGAAAAAGAGGAATATGGATGAGAAGAACAAGATAGTCAGACAACACCTAGTTTTTCAGGAAAAGGAGATTTCTGGGTCACAGAAGTCTGGGTAGCTCTAGCAGGAGGAGCTCTTTCCCCCGACTGTCTATGAACAAAGGGTGGCTTATTAGGGTAATTTCTTTAAAATGTAGGCAAAGGAGAAACAAAGACATGTTTAAGTTTCTGCAAAGCCCTACCCTTATCCTGAAGAGGCAAACAAATCAGCAGCAGCTACAACAAATAAGTGTTTATTATCCAGAGGAGCATCCATCAACTTACCCTTAATATCACTAGGCAAAGGCTGAAGCCGAAGCCTCGATATCTCATTACAGAACCAAAAGCAGCAACTCTGGAAAAAACATCTGCTTCATCATAACTGCACTTAATAGAATTGCAAGCCACCTGAGAAAAAGCATCCAACAGGAAGAGAGCAGAAGACTTCCCTTCAGAATCAGGAAGGTCAGAAAAAACCTGACAGGCCTGAGAAAGAAGAGCCAAAATATATCTAGACATACAAGATTGGTAATTGAAAGCTCTAAAAGCCAAGAAAGCAGAGGTATAAACCTTCTTACCTAGCCTTTCTATAATCCTACTGTCTTTGTCATAAGGAAGAAGCTTTGTAGAAGGCAGTAACCGAGATGGCTTGCCAGATGCACCAGACAACACAGAGGAGTCAGCTCAAGGGCATCTATAAAGGAATTTGCAATCCTCAGGCACCATGTAAAACCCATCAAGTTTTTTGGGAGCAGGGAGCTGGGAGTCTGGAGCCTGAGATGCAGTAGAAAAGGCATCCAACAAGGCAGCCAAAACAGGAGGGACAGCAGAAGGTCTGGGAGAGTCCATTTTCAGAAGCTTGAAATACCTCTTCTGCACCTCAGAAACCTGAGCACAGTCCCATTCGCAAAATTCCATCATCCTGAAAATTGTATCCCTGAAGGAAATCTCCTCAAAAGGAGTGTCATGACTAGTAGAGTCCTCTTCCTTAGAACCATAGTCTAAAGGGGAAGGAAACTGGGAAGATTAAACAACGGATTCTTCATCTGAATCCACCTCATCCTCAGAGGAACCCTGTTCCCTAGGCCTTTTAAGAGGAGTTGAGGAACAAGGTGGAGCAAGAACAGAAACTCCTTGGGGAGGTTTCAAGGCCAAGAGGGTATTAAACAAACCCAGAATGAAATTCTGCTACTCACTCTTCGGGTCCATAGCAGTAGAAGAAACATGCTTTGTTTTTGTTTCTTTTTCGAAGGAATGCCTGCCCTGTAAAACTTTGAAGGTTCAGATGCCAGATGACACTCCACAATCTTAGTCGGAACTTCCTCATTAACCAGAAACTGAGGAACATCCCTAGGCCCTTCAGCAATAATTAGCCGCTGATCCCCCTGAACATTCGAAGCAGACGTGTGAGGTCTCCAGGGATGTGCAAGGCTGGATCCATGCTCACCTCCGAAGGATCACAGCAGAGGAATCCAGCAGAGGAGGCAGGGAATCCTCTGGGCTTTCACTAGCCTTGGGAAGAGATGTCTAGTGGAAGCAGTACAGTAGAAGAATCAAACACTTCTTGGCCTTCTTCATGGATGGCTAACCCTCAACTGGAAGTGTCTTCCATAGTGTCTTTTGCTAAAAGCTTAATATGTTGGTTCTCTAAATACAAGGCCAAAGAGGAAAGCCAACTAAGGTGAGTCTTTGGGATGAAAGCCTGATGAATGGAACAGGATGTATGGTCACGGGAAGCACCAACTCAAAATAAGCACTGCTCAAGACTGTCTTTATGGGGAATCTGTCTTCTGCACTGGCATTTACCCTTTCTGGATGACATGAAACCCCACAAGCAACAACAAAAAAGGAAAAAGATGATGCAAAAACCCCAATGGGGCACTTATCTGAAATGGCTTGGTGAACCAGCAATGAAGTGGGTGTTCAGACTGACAATCAAATAATGGCTTTCAGACTGGTGGCAAAGTAGATCTGAGGATGGTACATCCAGATGTCACCTTTATGCCCTACGCTATACACAGGGAGCCTAACTGAGACGTATGTTGCACCTTGAAGCAACCTAAAGGCTTTGATATACTGGCCAGATGTTGGGCTGTCCTTGGCAGGGGATTCCCTATTGTAAATAATACTAGAATTGTGAAATTGAAGGACATATTTAGACATGAATTTAATTCTTTTAGAAACTTTAAGTTTTAAAAAATGTTTGAAATTTATATCAGACAAATTTAGCCAAACAGTATATTACTAGCATAAAGAAACAGCATTTAAAAATTGTTTCATTATATTCATGAAACACTTTTTGAACTGTGTCTAGCATGACCCCTGAAACAACTTATGCTGAAAAGGCATCAGACCTGATAGCCTCCTGTTCACTGCAACATCCAGGGTCCAGTAACAGGATCATGATAATAATATGGTCTAGCAAGAGCTCAATGTGTGGAGTTTGTATAGGAAAGCTACCCAAGTAAGTGTACATTTGAGAGTGACAGTGTCTGAAAGAAGGCTCCAGGAAAGTACATTCAGTGCTGTCATTAAGGGAGAAAGTAGAAGCACTAAGTATTAATGATGAACATCCACCTAAAATCCAAGGAACCTGTTATGGGGTCTGAACACTGGAGACAGTAGATAAGTACTGATTACATCAGCTTATCTGTAAGGAAACATTCAATATGCAACTGTAGAGATTGCTGAGATTTTCTTACCGAAAACACCTATCTTGTAAAAATTCTGTTGTTTCTGCAGCTCACAAGTTAATGGGCATGAACAATCTGACTGATGCACACTGCAATATGTGTCAAATTAGGAGAGCATATTCAGCTCCTGCCCTCCCCAATTCAACCTCCATG
Organism: Protopterus annectens; assembly: GCF_019279795.1. Classification (NCBI taxonomy): domain Eukaryota; kingdom Metazoa; phylum Chordata; order Ceratodontiformes; family Protopteridae; genus Protopterus; species Protopterus annectens. The sequence continues at coordinate 567,039,428 of NC_056728.1, read as the reverse complement.
CACCGATTAAACACAACCTTAAGAACACAGAATGAAAATGCAGGAATAGAAAATTATGCACCTGCCCAACTTGCATGATTTTCCAGCCACAGATTCTAGATGGGGAAGCCATCTAAAAAGGACAGTAAGAACTTGGTTCAGAAGGTCTCTTCAAAGATCAAACCATAAAGTGAGTACAGTTCGGAAGTAGCTGTCAATGACAACGTCTTCAGTGGGCCACTATTTGGTAGACTTCTACCCACTGAAATATTTAAACCTTCCTGGGAAGCTGAAATTACAGGGGGGCCAAAAGGCAATAGCTCAGAACAGCAAGTACTGAGACATTGTGAAACCAAAGGAGGTCTAGCTACCAGAACCAAGGACTCAGTAATGACTGGTAAAGGTGTGAAAATGCTGATGAAAGGGTAATAGTACAAGTATCTATAAATGAGACACTTTTGAAGCAAGCACTAGAAGCAGTCACCCCTCTGGTATGTGGTCTAACAGAGAAAGGTTTTCTATCTAGCAGCTCATTGTCTGGTAGCAAAACATAATACAATTATTCCAATGGTAAGAAAGGTTGTTCTACCTGAAGAAAACATGAAACTCATGTCTTCCAGAAGTAATGCTTACTCTTCAAGCAAATCTAGAGCTTGCAGTATGTGTCCATATTATTAAAAGCTTCTATTTCTTCAGTATTTGTCCCATGAAGAAAAGAGGAAAATTAACAGATTGATCAAAGGACAGGTCTGAAACCACCTTCAACAGGATATCTGCGTTTGTCATAAGGGAAAAAAGCTGTTTGTGAAAAACAAATAATGTACCCTATAAACCCAATGGTAAGTGAACAATGGGCAAACATGTCAGTGACAGTGTTCAACTCCCATGGAGGATATAAGCTCTCCTGAGGTGGATAAAGATGCTGCTCTGCCACAATTCTTTTCTTCAGGGTGTGCAGGGAAGCTTATAGCATGCATTCTGACCATGGAATAACTGTTGCCCTTTGTCATACCTGTATCTAAGATAGGCAAATGACTGGGATGACGATAAAGGCTCTCTCAATGCTCATATTGTGAGTCTCTTCCACATAGAGTATACCAAACAAGTTAAAGGCTTCCTGTTGGCTTCATTCATTTCATAAATTCCCACTGAGAGGTCTGGTTGTGGCAAAGTCTCAAATTAAGGAGCCAGGTGTAACGCCAATGAAGAGAGATTTCCCTGGTTTGTATTATGGCAGTACATATATTTTCAGGGACATACCCACCAAAAACCCACAGCCTTCTTGGCTACAACAGGGTAACAACAATGGGTTTCAATCTGTTTTTTTTTTTTGAGATGAAGTATGGAAAAATAGGGAAAAGAGGAATAGCATACACAAATCATTCCAGACACAAAGGAGAGAACATATCCACCATAAACTTCTCACTGCCCTTCTAAATGCAGCAAAAAAGGAAGACCCAGGAGAGGACTGGATCTATGGGTGAAGGAGTCCAACAAAATACTCACTTTCTTACAATATGAATGTCAAGTCACTAATTATTCAGTCTATGGCACACTGTCAGACAATTAAATCTTCAAGATGTTATTGTAAAATGAAATAATTGCACCTGGATTATCTTCTCTCATTATTTTATGCTAGTCAGAAACTGACCCTATGAAGGCACACATTTGTGTGTCACTAGCATTCTGTGGCACTTCAATATGATGCAAGATACTTTTATACAGGTAATCTTATTAGCAGCTTTCTTCAGTTCAAGTTCCTCCTGCTTTTCCTACGGACTTAGTAATATAAGAATCATTTTCTAAAAATACCAATTTTGTCATCTTTCCTTAATGAAAATAATAAAACTATGCCAGCCATTCCAAAAGGGTGTGGCTGAAGAAAGAGCAGTTTACTGTTAAGTATACTTACCTACAGTTGTAATGTCATCTTAGAGGAAGGTCATCTACATTGTAACATCTGGATAGAATCCTGAGCAGTGCTGGACTTTTTTGGGAGGTGGAAACATAAAACAATATTCCTGATTATAAATAGCCCTGTAAAATAAATAGGCTACAGACATGTGGCATACAGAAATTGCTTTGCTCAAATTAAAATTGCCTCTGACAGATTTCACACACATTCTGGTGTATCCAGGAAATAAGTATAAATGCATCTGATAAGGCGCATGAGCAATGAATATAAAAATATTTTTGACACATTAAATTTCCTCGGCTATAGAATACATATTATACCGAAACATGGGTATTAGCAGTCTACCATTCAGTTTGGTAACAATGTTACAAAAGTGTAACAGATATAAATTAAGAAAGTGGTGGTTTTGCAACAGTTAGAACATAAATTCTCATAATAGCAAGTACTGAATAGTATGAATGGCAATACTCTCATCTGATCAAACTGCAGAATTCTACAAAGAAATTGTCACTCACAGATAATGCACACACTCAATGGTGCTTTGTAGTTACTACAGCAAAACACATAATCCAAATAGAAACAGTTTGAGTAAAGGGAAAATTTAGTCTTTTATGAATTAATAGAACCACATTTACTTATGTCTTATTTGCACATATGCTGGCCAAGCAGATACAGTTATCCCTTATTCTAGCAAGTTGGTGGAAAACTAGCAGTTGAATGTTGCAAATGGGAATAAACAAAATTTAGGTACTTGCCATACTGATGGATCCTTACTGTCCCTCTCTGTCCATCTCAACCGTTGGATTATTCCTTTTGTGGAAGATCAGAGCCAGGAACCTTTTTAATTTAGAAGCTTCTTCAGTGCTCAAGTTCCCTCCCTGTCCTATAATGCAGTGCAATACTAGTGTTCCTCAGATCATGTTTGCCCCATCTGTTATCATAGTACTGATGAGGCTTGGAGAAAAAACTGGATTTAGGCCAACCAGGTCTATCCAAGGAGTATGATAACAATCTGGATGGGGAATAGTGAAGTCATTGCAGAGATGTATGGAGAGGGACAATAAGGATCCGTCATTATAGTAAACACAAAAACTTTTGTATCCTGTACTGCCCTCTTCGTCTGTCTTGCCAGTTGGGACAGAATCCCCAGCCACTTTCCTTCCAAGTGAAATAATGTCAGGATACTTCAGTGGTTGGTAGAACTAAAGGATACCCTGGATCTCAACATGAAATCAAGTTTATAATGGTTGATCTAGGTACGCATTGTTAACCATGTTTCTGCAGCACAACTGTCATCTACAAAAAAGGTCTTGAAAAGGCCATGGATGTTTACATCAATCTTGTGTGGAAGGATCCTTTAGTTTTGCACTCAGCTGAATGTTATACATAGAACAGAGGAATATGATACAACCAGAAAGCCATCTAGAGAGTGTCACACTAGAGACTTTACTTCCTTGAAGATGACAGAAAAAGTTGGCTTTCTTTACATAAGTTTTTTTTGTGCTATGAAGATTTAAAGACAAAGCAAGCAGCTCAAATACTCATCATGCTGAGGTGACAGATACTAATAGTAAGTTTTTCCAGGAAAAGTGTTTTATAAAACAGTCTGAGGCCAGCTTGATTGGGGGTTGAGTAAGACCCTGAAGTATAAAAGTTAGATCCCATGGAAGAAGTGAGGTCTTTAACAGGAGTCCTGAGGAGGAAAGTGCCTTTCAAAAGGCCTTCCATATCTTTTAAGAAGCTAAAGAACTTGAATCAAAGCCTAGATAAAAGTTTGAAAAGGCTGCAATCTGAATCTTAATGGCTGAATAGCTGGAACTGGAGTCAAACAAGTTGGCTACGTATTATAATAGAAACAGGAGATGAATAGGGTCCAGTCCTTGGTGTACTGCTAAAAAGGAAAATCTTTTCCATTTATTCTTATATAATGGTCTGGTAAATTGCTTCTTAGAATCAAACATAATCTGGAAGATTCTGGTAGCTACAGTAAGGTTGTTGACCATCACTAGAAGAGGAGAAACGAAACAATTTGTTTGAGGGAGCGGATGTCTAGATGAGGCTGGCTGGATAGATGGGATAGGAGAACTAATTGAGGATCTAGTAGCCATGGAAGTTGTGTTAAATGAGGCCAGAGCACTGGAAACCATGTTTGTCTGGACCAAAAAGGTGCTGAGAGAATAACTTTCACCCTGAGCTGAGATGCTTTACGCTAAATCTTTGTCATTAGTGGAGAGGGAGAAATGACTACACTAAACCAGGTGGATAAGGATGAACCAGAACATTACTGGGTGTCTAACTGTACGGAGAGATGAGAGTAAAGTAGTTGCTGCATTTTTGTATTGGTTGGGAAGGCCAAATAGATCACAGCAAGGCTGGCAACAGTAGCTGAATACTTTGCTCATTACTGTTGGGGTAGGGGGACAACTTGTAAGGCATCAGGATGCAATGACTGAACATATCCAGTAAAATATTGGTCCAAATTGAATGTGTACTGCTAATCAGAAAATGCTGTGAAGCCATTACTTACTGATTCACATTCATAGCCTTTCAGCACAAGGGGTATGATTATGTTCCTCATTGCTTGTTGATGTATCAAATGACACAGGTGTTCTGTGTGCATCAAGATCACACACTGGGGAATGAAGTTCTGAAGTGCCTGCAATGCTAGGAGGACCATCCTAATATCTCTATTACACTGATGTGAAGGTGAGCATCTTGTTGTGACCATATTCTTTGGTGATTGTCCTCTTTTGTAGATAGATGTCCATGGTAACCCTGACTGATGGAAGGGAAAGTGCAAAGGGATGACTCACTTTGTACTGAGTGGACTGAATATGACACTTTAGAAGAGCCCTGCAAACTGTAGATAGTTGGATAGGAAACTGAAGTGAGCAAGTAGACTGTAACCATTGCATGCTCCATGTCCACTGTAACATTCTAATGTAATATTTGGCATGCTGAGGAAAATCTATAATTTGAAGGTTGAGGAAAAGTAGCCTTTCTATACGGAGTCTTGCAATTTTTGTTGTAGTCTCCAGGTGACAGTTTATTAAAAAAAAAGTTATGTACTCACAATAACGTTCCATCTGAGTTGTTGCTTTTCATTGTCTTTAACCTGTGGGAATACGGATCCGGTATGGATCCGACTCGGCCACATTTTCCAGCATCAGATCCAAGCCCCTCCCTTACCCATAATACCCCTGTCTCCCTCCTCCCCTCAGATTGAGTTTGCTGTAAATAAAAGTACCGTAACATAAAAATATGCCTAACCCCCTAGCATGGATAAAAAGGAAGGAAGCTTGCCAGAGTAGAGGACTATGCCTCTCCCATCCAGTCCACTACACAGCCCACACAAGGCAGGGGAAAAGGAGGGAGGGACAGTAGAAGACAAATGAAATGCAACAACTCAGATGAACATTATGGTGAGTACATAACTTTTTTTTTATCTGAAGTTGCTGTTTTCATTTGGTCTTCAATCTGTGGGACAGAGTCCCCAGCTACCAAGAGCCATGGGAGGTCCTCATGGAAGGATGTTCTGGAGCATGGCTGAGCCAAAGGATGCCCTGCCCCTGGAAAAAAGATCTAACTTATAATGGGAGATAAACGTATGTGATGATGCCCAGGTAGCTGCAGAGCAAATATCATCTAAGGACACCCTCGACCAAAAGGCCGCAGAAGTAGCTACAGACCTGGTGGAATGCTCCCATACATGACCTGGTGGAGATAACCCATCGGCTCAATAGGCTAATGAAATGCACTCAGAAATCCATCGAGTAATAGTCACCTTTGAGACTGGTTTTCCAAAGAAGGCCTTAGAAAAGGAAACAAAAAGTTGATCAGACTTACAAAAGGTTTTCGTTCTATGCAAATTTAAACACAATTACATGTGAACATCAAGCAGGTGCAATTTATACTCTCCTTTACTCTGGAAATGTTTGAAGAAAAAAGGAAGATTAATAACCTAGTTAATATTACATTCTGATGCCACTTTTGGAAGGAATGAGGGTTGTGTCCCGTAGGGAAAGCCTATCTTTATGTAACACCAAATAAGGGGGCTTGATAGATAAGGCTTGGATCTCCAAAACTCTCTTTGCTGAGGTAATGGCCACGAGAAAAGTCATCTTTCAAGATAGGAACTGCAAGTCAACTGTAGCTGCTGGCTCAAAAGGGGGAGCAACCAGAGCTTAAAGTACTAGGCTAAGATCCCATGGTGGTGTTGGGTCCTTGACCAGAGGACTAAGTAGAAAGGTATCTTTCAAAAAACCTTTACAAAGCTTGAAAGAAGCAGAAACCACCAAATTCTCTCCTGTATGAAAATTAAAGATCACTGCTAATTGTACCGTTACCATAGAAAAACTAACACCATGAATGAAACTATCTGCCAAAAACTCCAAAATGGCAGAAACTGGGGCAGTAAAGGGGTCCAGATCATGTTGAAAAGCCCATATGGAGAAATGCTTCCACTTACTGGAGTAAACCTTTCTGGTGGAAGACTTGCGAGCCGCTATCAAATTCTTCGTTACAGGAGAAGACGGCCCGTGAGTCCTAACTATCACTGGAACTGGAGCAGCCAAGCTGTGAGCTTCAAGCTAACAATCTGGATGTGGGATCCCTGAGGGATGCGTGATCAGATCCAGGACCAGATCTAGTGTCCGAGGACAACACACTGCATGAGACCACGGAGAAGGTAACTAAACTCATCGAGGTCAGAAATGAGGATAACTTAGCTCCCCAGCCATCAAGCTTTTTGAATGAATTTCAGAATTAGGGGGAATGGAGGATAAGCATACAGTAGACCGGAGGGCCAAGCATGAGCCAGAGCATCTCTGGAGGGCTCTGTCAGCGGGGGTTCAGAGTGAAATACTCACTGCACTTCATATTGGAAGGAGAGGCAAAGAGATCGCAGCAAGGCTGACCCCACTTTAAAAAGATATGCTCAGCCACTGAAGGATTCAGAGACCACTCGTAAGGCATCAGAAAAGATCTGCTGAGCCTGTCTGCCAGTATGCTGGACCTCCCTGGGATGTGTGTTGCCACCAGAAACAGGACAGAGATCACCCACTCCCACAATCTCATGGCTTCATGACAAAGGGAATCTGGTTCCCCCCATTTGTTGATGTACCAGACTACAGACATATTGTTTGTCTGGATGGCAATTATCCCTTTCGGAAGTTGGCATGTAGAGCTTGTAATGCCAGCACTGTCCTCATCTCCAGGATGTTGATATGCAGACGGGTCTCCATGGAAGACCACGTACCTTGGACTGTCCTTCCTATGCAATGCCCCCCACCCCCACCCGAGCAGGGAGGTGTCCGTGGTTACCAGGGTGGGAAAAATAAATGGACAGCCCAGAAGAATATTCGGGGATTGACGCCACTAGAGGAGTGAATCCCTGCAAGCTCGAGATAACTGAACCAGATGAGACAAGGGCAGGTCTAGCAATGACCACTGGACCGCCAGAGACCATTGGAGAACCCTCATATGGAGGTAAACTGCTGGAATAAAAGTAATCATGGTGCCATGGACCCCAACGCTCGAAGAACTGAATCCACAGGGGGACACTGTGTTTGAAGAATGCCAGAGACATGATGTCAGAGGGATAACCATCTGTCCAGAGTTAGAAACACCTTGCTTTGGATAGTATCTAAGTGAACCCTGATATAATCAAGAACTTGCACTGGTACCAGTTGAGACTTGTTGAGATTTATTGTTATGCCGAGATGGTGAGCAGTCTTGAGAAGGAGATCCCTGGCTTGACACAGGAGATATCTGGAAGGAGCAGAAAGGAGCCAGTCACCTAGGTAGGGGAATACCTGGAACCCCTGTAGCCACAGGTGAGCTACCACTACTGCCATCACTTTGGTGAACACTCTGGGGGCAGGGGTGAGCCCAAAGGGGAGCACTCTGAACTGATAATGACTGGCACCCAGCCAGAAATGGAGGAACCTCGGAGGGAGTCTGTGCATCTTGATGTGATAGTACACATCTTGGAGGTCCACTTAGCACATCCAGGTATTTATCTGCAGAAAGGGTAGAATGGATTGGAGGGTGACCATCAGAAACTTTGTTTTGGCAATTGACAGGTTTTAAGGTTGAAAGATCCAGGGTGGGTCTTAAGTCTCCCAATTCTTTGGCACTAAAAAGAACCTGAAATAGATACCTGATCTGGATTGGTCTTGGGGGATGGGCTTGATGACTTGGTTTTATAGCAGCCTGAAAATTTCTGCTGCTGCCTGCTCCCATTGCATGGTTGGGATGTCTGGGAGATGTTTGGGAGGGACTGGGGGTGAAGGAAGGGGATTGAGTGTCCTCTGGATATTATCTGCAACACCCAACAATCTTTTGTGATAGACTCCCAGGCTGTTGGGTGGAGAGAAAATGCCCCTGACTGCCTCCAGAGATGAGCAATCGGGCAACCCTTCAGGGCTGCTGCTAGGGTTGGTTTGGAAGAGAGAGTCACAAGACTCTAGGTTCCTCCGGCCTCCTCTTACATAAAGGTGGCATCTATCACATCCCCCTCTGCCTCTGGGAGAAGATGAGCCCTGAGTGTCATGGTGAAACCCCTGAGACTTTCAGAACCACATCATCTTCACCCCATGCTCATTCCTGGAAAAGGATAGTTGTGGAGTAGAGAAGTGAATCCTGATGGCAGACAGAGTCTTCCAGTCTTTCTTGATCTGGACCAAGGTGTCTTGAACAACGGTGGAACCGTCAAAGGAGGCATTTGTAAAAGACACCTTGAAGGGCTCCAAGAAAGCACAAAGCTGGAGCCAGGTGTGATGCCTGATGGCTATGACTGTTCCGGCTGGTCTACAGGCACCTTCAGTCACATGTGATAGGAGCCTCATAGAAGTATTGGAAATGGATGGGTGGTCATATGGGAAGAAAAAATCTTCTTCTCTTCCACTGGCATGGACCCTGGGGCAGACTCAGTGACCACTTTGACCAGGTCCCACAGCGGTCTGATAACATGTGCCATGTAATTCAGCTCACACAAAGCAAATATGGCTGAAGCACAAGTCCACCTCCCAAAATGGTCTATGGTCCACAACTCTCAGTTCAGCGGATGGACCAAAGAACTCTCCTGAGTGAGCTCTTTCTTGGTGACCACCACAACCACCAAGACATCTACAGGGGATCCCTTCGATCAGTGTTGCCTGTCAGATGGAGCACTGAGAACTTTATCCAGGCACTTGGGAATAGGCACAAATATGTCCGGTTCCTTCCATGCCCTGGATGAAATCAGGTCCACAAGAGGACCCACAGGAGGGGACACCCAGGAAGTAGAGGGTTCTATGCCAAATGCCTCCAGGAACACTGACTCATCCGAGTTGGGTTTTTGGGTAGACCACCCCCCCATGCTAGGGCAGGATTTCCATGAGAAGACATCATCTGGGGGTTATTGGGGGGGACCCTTCCCTTCTTCCAAGTTGGTGTCTTTTGTGAGGGATTCCAGAGGAGAGTCTAAGTGCCTCCTTTTCCACGTATGTTTAAGGGATCTCCTCAGGGGGAGCTTCTGGGGAGGACTCGGAAACCTCAGGAAGCTGCCAGGGGCATCCCCCTGATGAGTAGTGGTGACAGGCTGTCCCTGAGGGGGCAGGATGGTGGATTCCAGGCCAGAAAGAGAGGGAGCCAGGACGGACTCCAAGACAGCATCAAGGGTCTTGATGGTGTTGACAGAACCCTCTCCACCACATTGAAAGCAGAGGGCAAACAAATCCCAGTAGCAGAGGAGAGTAAACCCAGACCCACCACCCTCTGCACTGAAAGGTGAGCCAGATCTGAGCCTCCAGGCGGTGAAACTTTGAGTGGAAGGGCAGACTGTGAAAACCTTGGAGCCAACACCATCTCCTCGGATCCAGTGCCAAGACTATGGTTCCAAGAGTCAGACAGCACTGAAAGGATCAGAGCCGAGCCACTCAGGGCAATGATTGGTATCTAGGTACCTGGGACCATCGTCACTGATCTCCCCCAATGCTGGGAAACCTCAGACCCAATGACTCTGAAATTGGGGGCCAGATCGGAGAAGGAGCAATGGGAAGGAAAATATAGTGTGTGCTACCAGCTCCAAAGGGGGAGGGGGCAGGCAAGACTCCCATCTGGATCTGGGTCCGGATGAACCTCCACATCATCCTGTCCACCTCAGCTTCTGAAAGACTATGGGTGGACCGAATGGAGGAAGCCACTGACCCAGGCCTGGAGTGGTGCTGAGGGGAGGCAGAAAGGGGTGAATGGCCTTGAGAAATCTCCAGCTCTGGTGAAAAATGCAGAGACCACAGTTGAGATGAGCCTTAGTTGGATCCGGTCGAGACTTGGCCGGAGGTTACTTGAGAGAAGGGCAGTCAGGGGACTGCTTTGTAGGCCTGTCCTGGTCTTTTGGATGAGAATTCTCCTAGTCTCCGGACTTCTTTGAGGGAGGTCGGGTCCCAGAAGCTGGGGCAGAAGAGGTAGAAGGGGCAGCAGCCTACAAAGGAAGGAGGCACTTCAGAATAAGCTTGTTCCTCCTGTTAATCAATGCACGGGGATTGAAACCTGGGCAGATCAAACAGGAGGTCTCCAATTGCTGAACCCCTAAGCACACAACACAGTGTGTGGCCATCAGAGGGGAGCAGCCTGTGGACACACTCAGTGCACTTCCTGAAGCTTGTCTTGGATGGCTCTGCCATGGCTATAGGAAACACACATACACACCAGAAAAAGAGAGAGAGAGAAAGGCAGGAAGGGAGAGATGACCTTTTAAGAAACCAATGCACTAGCACACAGGGATAGGGTAGGAGGGAAAGATAGTCACATATAGAGGGGTTTAGAAAGTAAAAGGGAAGATTTACTCTCAGAAAAATAATACTGAGGAAAACTTGGAGCTGCAATCCATGCTGCTGATTACATGATCAGCAAACGAGATGTGAGGGGAGGAGGGAGACAAGGTTATTATGGGTAGGAGGTTGGATCTTGGATCCAATGCTGGAAAATGTGGCCAAGTCAGATCAATACTGGATCCATATTCCCACAAGTTGAAGACCAAATAAAAACTTCAGATCAAAAGATTGGGTTGGTCCCAGGTTTGACTTTTCAAAGTTTACTGAGATGCCCAAGGACTTCACAAATGGAGCAAATAATCTCAACCTAAAATAAGGAATTCCTTTGTATTCACAGGAAGTAGCCAATCATCAAGATACGGGAACACCCAGAACCCTTTCATTCTGATATGGGTTGTGACTACTGACAAGCAGTTAGTGAACACCTATGGGTCTGTGGTGAGTTCAAAAGGCAGGGATTGGAACTGGTAATTATTGGCTCCTGCCAAGGTGGAGAAACCTTCTGGATTGCTTCACAAATGTGATGATTAGGTAAGCATCCTGAAGGTCTACTGACTACACCCAATACACATTCTGTAAGAATGGGAGAATGGACTGCACATGACCATCCAGAATTTCATCTTTTTTACATAGATATTTAGCAAACAGAAATGTGCAAAAACCTGAGGTCCTGTGTCTTCTTTAGAACGAGAAAAAAAAATCTAGAGTAGACTCCGGATCAATTCTGGTCTGGTGGGACATCCTGGATGACTTTTTTTGTAGCAGTTGGAAGATCATCTGAGCTGTAATTTGTTTTCCACAATGGAATATTTTGAAGAGCAATGAGGTTTGCTTGGGGGCAGATACGAGTAGTTTGATGTAGCTTTGTGGTATGACATTCTTCATCCATTTGTCCTTTCTGATGGCTGACTAAGCTTCTAGATGTATAAAAAGGCCAGCACTGTTGGGCAACCCTTTCAGGTGTGCTGTCAAGACTCCCCTGAAAAAGGGCTCTTGAAAAACTGGTTCTATGAACCCCCTCTACCTTTGGTGGTGTCTGCTAAAGGGCACCATCTGTTATGAAGAGGTCTTTCTAAGGAGGAGTCTAAGGACAGATGTTGGGACATTGAAGCAGAGCCATCTGCTATACTTCTGGTTCCTTGAAAAGGACCTTTGAGGGATTTCAAAGCACAATCCCATGGCAGAGAAATATTTTTACCTCTTGCTTGCTCTCCAACAACTTTTTTTAGCTTATGGACCAAAAAGAGATGACCCATCATAAAGTGCCTCAATGAGAGATGCCCTCAAAGTTGTTTGCAAGGTTATGCTAGTGCAATCAGGCATGTCTGTGCACAGCACTGCCAGTTGCCCCATCAGCTCCATCTGTTGAGTTGCAAAGCAGCCTCATGGATGGATTTCTGACAAAAACCATGGTAGATAAGTCAAGTTTCCTGGTTTCTGTTGCAGGGCCTCTCTTGAGGGAATCTGAGGTCTGCTGCTGCTCCCAACTATTCCAAATGTCTCAGTTTCAAATCATACACTCTGTACTAAATAAACCTACTTCCTGCCTCTCTCTCCTCCCTGGTATTCTATTATACCCCAAACTGAACTTTCCATACATTGAATCAACAACTCCTTGACATTTATAAACTTAACAAATATTTTGGAAAACTACTTTACAAATGCAGCGTAGCCCAAACATGGAACAAACTTCCCTCACATATAAGAATCATCTCCCACCCTAAGCACTTCAAAAAAGAGCTCAGACTACATGTACTTAGACAAACAGGTTGGCACCACAGTCAGTACCGAGGCATCAGGTCTGATCACTTGTTATCAACACACGGTCAGCTCTGAAGGCTTCAGAGTTGACTGTGTCAGATGTGTGGAGCATGTTGACTGATAGGGCTCTAGCAACACCACCAAGTAGGCGATCTTGCATGGATTTCAGCTCCAAGACTACTGGTGCTAAAATGAGTGCTGGAGATGCAGAGGCAGAAATAGGGGTTAGTGGGCCAACCCAATCCACCCTAGATGCCAAGAGGAATGGAATTACACCTATATCTACCTTAGCCTAGACAAATGCCCTCATTATTCAATCCCAATACAAGTCTAATTCCCTCCCTGGTAGATCTAAAGGAAGAAAGGGATGAAGGTCTCAAGCTCTGGAACCTGCTGAGCTCCCACTCTGAAGAACTGCTGCTTACAGTAGTGTCCCTGTGAGGAGAATTGTCCAGGATAACAATAGTCTTGGCGAACACTAAAGGCTTAGAAATAATCAGGTCCACTTGGCTTAGAATCAATGGAGCAGATGGAAATGATTGTTCGGCAATTTTTGAAGATCAGGAGGGAGCAGCAGAATGTTTAGGCTGTCAATTTTCCCTTCCTTTGGCTTTTCCTCTCTCTGTTTTTGTCTTTCTCAGTCTACATGACTACTTGACCTGTTGCTATTCATTTTGGGAGGAGATGTCACTGGTCAGGTCTCCCACTATGGCAGGGAGAAGGCCGTTCAAAATTAAATTATTTCAATCCAACAGGGATATACATCTGGAAAACTAGCAGATTATGCACTGAACTTGCAGGAGCTCGAGCCTCTGGCACAATATGCAAAGCTCAGCTGTGTCCTATGGTGGAATTTTTTGCCCTCACTTGGTGTACTTGTGGAATCCTGAAGCATTCTCTGTAATGGTTACAAATGTACAATTTTAAACAAATATGTAATGTGAATATATATCTACTATGCTGAAAAGAGGAAATGGAAAGTAATTCAGAAATGAGAAAGGAAAAAAGATTAAAAATTATGATTTCTAGTCAGATATGCAACTATAAGTAATACAGACTTGGACAGGCCTTAGTATTTTTTAAAAGGAGTAGAGAAAATGATAAATGTACTGTTACAAAAAGCTGAATATGCCCAAAATGTATAGTGATATTAAAAAATCAGATACATATCAAGGAGAACCTATAAAATGAAGAAAAGGGTTTCACTTATCTCAATAATAAAGAAGAGTGCTGGAAGATCACATCAGATGTGGATGGCAGAAAATGAGATTTGAAGAACACTAGGAATGTCATACATTATAGTACAGAGGAGTAGCTTGAGCACTGGTGAAGCTTGTGTGTGTGGAAAAAGTTGCCGGTGCAGATCCTCCACAAGGGCATAAAACCCAACAGTTAAAAAAAAAAAAGGAGAGGACAACATAGGATTCAAATTATACCTGAAACAGTGAATTGGAAGTTATGCACTTACCACAACTTGACATCTGTGTTGTCCATTTTCATTCTTCCTCACTATTGGGCTATGAATCTGTCTCGGATGCATTTTTAAGACTTGGATCCCAGTCTCGAGCTCCTCTCTCTAGCCACAATGCTCCACACTCTCTATAGCTTCTTCAGATTGAGTTTGCTCCCTTACTGCCTACCGGATAAAGAAACAGTATAGACAGAAGAAAATTAGAGGCTCAAACCAGGAACACAAAGGTTCCTGCAAAATCCACGGAGCATCTAGGAGCTACTAGGTCAGGGGATGGCTGGGAAGGAAGGTGAGGAAGAATGAACATGGGCAACACGGATGTCAAGTTACAGTAAGTACATAACTTCCAAATCTGATGTATTTTTCAATCTTCCTCACAATTGGGTCAGAGTCTCCAGTTAAATTACTCTTGGGTCACCTCAAGAAAGGATATGTCAGAGCACTGCTGAACCAAAAGCAGCTATACTTCTGGAGACAATGTCCAATTTATAACGTGTCACAAAGGTACGAGTCTTTGACTAAGTGGCTGCAGCACAAATACCATCAATCGGCAGTCTGGAGGAGAAAACAGATGATGTAGCCATAAATCTAGTACAATAGGTGAGGCAACCTCAAACCATTTTTTGAACAGATTAGTGAAATTAAGTCTGTAATCCATTTGGCCAATGTAACTTTGGAGACTGCCTGGCCTAGATGGTTTGGTGAAAAAGATAAAAGTAGTTGGTCATACTTCCTGTACTGTTTTGTTTTATGAAGGTAGAATCATAGTTGTCTATGAACATTAAGCAGATGCAAGACATATTTCACCCTTGTTAGACAATTTTGGAAAGATGACTGTCAATTGTATAGACAGGTTAACATTAGTCTCTGTGGCTACTTTAGGCATAAAGAATGGATTGATACAGAGAGATTCTCTCTCTCTACCTTTATGAAAAAATCATGTAAGGTGGTATAGATGAGAAGGCCTGAAGTTCAGAAATTCTTTTTGCTGATGTGATGACTACTAAAAGGATGGATTTCCAAGAAAAGAATTTCATTTCATAATTGGTAGCTGGTTCAAAATGCTTTTGAGTCAGGCCTTGAATAAAGTACAGTTTTGTACCTACCATAAATGTAGATGTTCGAGGATCCACATTGCTGCAGTCATAACATGTGGGTAGTCCGCTGTCCTCGGTCGGCCCGAATACCAAAGTGTTAGGCTGGCGTCGGTCATGGTCGCTCAGAGCTGACGTCAGTACGCAGCAGTACTTAAGCGCATGACCGACGCCATATCCTCAGTCTTTCTTGCCCCAGATGTCAGAAGGCCTAAAAGGGAAAGGCCATAGCCAAAATAGAAAGAACCCAACAACCAACATAGAGAAAATAATAATTATCCCAAAAGAAACACAGTAACCCCAAACTATAGAGGGGAAGGAGGAAGGGAAAATTGGACTGCAGCAATGTGGATCCTCAAACATCTACATTTATGGTAGGTACAAAACTGTACTATGTTCTTTGTCTCACATTGCTGCAGTCATAACCTGTGGGTAGAATCCCAAAGCAAAGGTAAAGGGAGGCTGGCAAACTAAAAAGCATTAGGAGCTGCTAACATGCCCTGTAAAACTGCAGTGGCAAACCCAGCCCTAGACTTGGAATAAAGAGGGAGATGGTAATGTTTAGTAAAAGTGTGCACTGAACTCCAAGTAGCTGCCTCCAAAATATCCTTAGTAGCTATGCCGCTTAAAAAGGCAGTAGATGTGGCAGTAGCCCTAGTGGAATGAGGTCTGATCCCAGCAGGAACATCCTTTCCATGATGAGAATAACAAAAGCAATACAATGGCCAATCCACTTAGAAATAGTTTGCTTTGAAACAGCCTTCCCTTGTGAACCCAAAGCAAAAGAAATAAATAACTGTTGAGTCTGCCTGAACTCTTTAGTTCTGCTCAAATAATAGCGTAACTGCCTGTGAATATCCAAAGAATGCAAGACTTTTTCCCCTTTATTTTGGGGATCAGCATAAAAAGTAGGCAAATGAATAGACTGGTTTAAGGCCACATTAGAAATAACTTTAGGCATAAAAGTAGGGTTAGTACGCAGGACACCCTATCCTTATGGAATATCAGGAAGGGTTCAACTGCCATGAGAGCCTGTAATTCAGATACCCTCCTAGCAGACGTAATGGCCAACAAAAAAGCAGTCTTCCAAGACAAAAACTTCAACTCAGACGTAGCTACAGGTTCAAAAGGAGGTAAAGTAAGCTTTTCCAACACAAAATTGAGATCCCAGGAAGGAGTAGGAGCTCTACATGGGGGTCTTATGTTTTTTGCCCCTCTAAGAAATTGTTTAAACAAAGGGTGAGAAAATAAAGGAGGGTCACAATCATAGTGAGCAGAAATGGCTGCAGCATGAACTTTCACGGAGGAAAAAGACAAACCCTTGTCTAGTAATTCAGTAAGGTACTGTAGTGTAAAACTCAAATTAGGCACTGAGACATCAAAGCTCTTTGCTGTGCTCCAAAGAAAAAATCTCCTCCATTTATCAGCATAAAGTTTTCTAGTACTAGGCCGTCTGGCTTCCAAAATGACATTCAAAACCTGTTGAGGAAGCTGAGACCCCCCAGGGTCTAAAACAGAATATGCCAGGCTGTTAGATGCAGGGACTGTACCCTGACATTGAGAAAATGATAGCTTGACTGGGACAACAGGTGAGGAATCGGTGGCAAAGGCCAAGGAGGGTCCTGAACTAAACTCCTCAGCAGAGGATACCAGTGCTAGCGTGGCCAATCTGGTGCTATTAGAATCATGCAAGGCTTGTCCTGCCTGACTTTCAAGAGTACCTTGGGAAGGAGAGGCAGAGTAGGGAAAGCATAGACGTGAAGGTTGTTCCAACTGAAAGATACAGCATCCACTTTCCAAGCTTTTGGGTGAAACATCTTTGTGCAAAATTTTGGCAGTTGGAAATTTAGGGGAGAAGCGAACAGATCTATGTCTGGAGTTCCCCAAGCCACTGTCAGCTGTTGGAATACGTGCGGATCCAATTTCCACTCGTGGGGATCCACAATTTGTCTGCTCAATACATCTGCTAAGGAGTTCTGTGCTCCTGGCAGAAACCGTGCTTGAAGAGTGATGTGCAAACTCAGAGCAGTCTCCCACAATATCATAGCTTGTCTGCAAAGAGGGTAAGAATGGGTTCCCTCCTGCTTGTTGATGTACCACATGACTGTAGTGTTGTCTGTTTGAATCAACACCTGTCCTGGTTGAAGTAGGTCCTTGAAAGCCATCAGGGCAAATTGGACTGCTAACATCTCCTTCATGTTGATATGCAAATGCTGTAGTCTGAGAGGCCACGTGTCTTGAATCCATTTCCCATTGAAGTGTGCTCCCCAAGCCAGGTCTGAGGCATCCGTCGTTAAGATCTGACTCGCCTCTGGTCGGGTCACAGAGAGTCCCTTGTTTAGGTGACATTCCTGAGCCCACCATAAAAATTCCTTCTGGATGCAAGGTATTATCTGAATGGCAGTGTCCAAATCGTGGCAGTGTTGAGTCCATACACTTTTGAGATACCATTGTAGCTTCCTCATATGCAGTTTGGCATTGGGAAGTACCAGAATGCAAGATGCCATGAACCCCAAGGCTTGAAGGACTGTCCTTGCAGTCAGCCTGGACATTACTGATAATTGCTGGAAGTATAGGTGAAGATTTCTTTGTTTGTCCGGGGTCAAAAAAGCCATCTGAGAGGCTGTATTCAGTCTCACACCCAGAAAGCACATGTCTTGAGAGGGTACTAGACTGGACTTTGTTTCGTTCACAGAATACCCTAGGCACCTTAAAACTGCCATTACATACTGTAGATGTTGAAGTAACTTGTCTTTGTCTTGAGCAAGAATCAGGCAATCGTCCAGATAAGGATAAATTTGTATTCCCCTCAGTCTTAAGAAAGCTATTACAGGAGCCAGAACCTTTGTGAACACCCTGGGTGCAGTGGATAAGCCAAAGGGCATTGCAGAGAACTGATAATGAGAAGTACCAGCCCGAAAACGCAGGAATCTCCTGCAGCTGGGCCTGATAGGAATGTGAAGATAAGCCTCTTTGAGATCCAGAGTTACCATCCAGTGATCTTTGCCTAGCAGAGGCAGAAGTTGCTGTAATGTTAACATCTTGAACTTTGGAATGTCTAGGTATGTATTGAGAATGGACAAATCCAGAATTGGCCTCCAAGTGTTTCCTTTCTTTGGCACAAGGAATAGGCGAGAATAAAACCCTAGGCCTACTTCTGACGGAGGTACCACCTGGATTGCCCCCATCTGTAAAAGCAAAGAAATTTGTTCGTGAGCCTCTAGCCTTTGCCGAGGAGGTACATCTGGCATGCCTTTGAAAGGAGGAAAAGTGTGAAAATAAAACTTGTAGCCTTGATTTATTATGTCCAACACCCATTTGTCCTGGGTGACCAAATGCCAATTTTGTTTGAAAAGTGCCAACTTTCCTCCTAGAGGAGCTGCCAGACAGGAAGAATCTGGCAGCTGGAGATACAGGTCATTGGGTCTGTTTACGAAAAGGCTGACCCCTGCCCTCACCAGAAGATTGTGCAGGAGAACTCCAAGTCCTAGGTCTGAAAGAACCCTGAGCGTGAGCCCTGCCCCTACCACGTCTAGACCTGCCCTTAGACTGAAAATCGGAAGAAGGGTAAGACCATCCTCTTGCAGGCCAATTCCTACTAAACTTAGGGGGCTGCACTTGCAAAAATTCCTTAACCGTCTGCATAGACTTAGCTTTGTCTTCCATCTTTTTCAAAACTGACTCCACAGGAGAACCAAAAAGAACTTCAGATTGAAGAGGAGCATCCAAAATTCGAGCTTTAACATGCTCTGACAAATTTTGATTCTTAAGCCAGGCATGTCTACGAATAACTGAACCAGTAGCAGCCACCCTGGAAGAAGCCTGAAGAGCATCGAAGCCACACTGCAAGGAATGCTTACCAACTTGATCTGAAGCATGAACTAAGTCCTGCAATTCCTTACACTCTATACCCTCAGATAAAGCATCTACCTTAGATTTCAACTGAAAGTTCTGATACTTCAGCATATGAAACTGGCAATTTAAAGCCCTCATAGCTAATGTGGAGGAGGTATACACTTTTTTACCCCACCTATCCAAAGCTCTAGAATCTTTATCCAGAGGAACTGGATTCTTAACTACAGAAGCCCTGACACCCTTAGGCCCTTGAATAATAGTTTCCAGGTCAGCTCTAGGACTCTTATACAAATATTTATGTGCCTCTGGAACTCTGTAATACCTGTCTGGCTTGACAGGGGCAGGGGGTAAAGAATCAGGATTAAGGGAAGCTTCAGAAAAAACATCCTGAACAACATCTAAAACAGGGGGAATAGCCAAAGGTCTATGTTGTGGCAAAAACAAAAATTCCCTAAGCCTCTTACGAGAATCTGAAAAATCCTGACCTTCCCACTTGAAATGCTCCCTCATGGAGTGCAAGGTTTCAGAAAAGGAAAAAATCCTCTGGAGGAGAAGCAGAAGGACAGGAATCCTCTGCATCTGAATCAAAATAGGGAGGAAAATCCTGAATATCCTCAGCTGAGGACTCAGAGTAATCTGAGGAATGCTCCAATTCCTCTAAATCTGTCTCCACCCTAGGCCTCTTCTCTGGGGGGAGGGCATAGAACCCCTGATCAAAGTAATCAAATCCTCTGCCATTTTCAACATATGTTTTTTAGGAACAGAGCCCGAAGAACTAGGGCTGTGGCCTGTACCAGAAAGACCAGTTCTAGCCTTAGCAGGGCCTTTGGTGACAGAAGTAGAAGGCCTAATAACCTTTTGTAAGGATGGAACCACAGAAACTTGAGAAGCCCCCTCGGCCTGACCTAACTCCTGAGAGGCCAACTCCTGTAATAGTAAAGGTTCCCCCTGGGATTCAGCCGAGACCTCGGTTGGATCCACAGATTCAACCGTAGATTCCATAGAACCGGTGTCCGCAACGGACGACTCATCCGGTTTAGACTTTAAAGATTTATCTTTTCGCTTTTTTGCGGTAGCGGGCGTCGGAGGATCCGACGGCATGTTGTAGTTACACCGCTTACCGAAAACAAGCCTAGCACAGTCTAATCTGCGTTTTATGGTGCGCTTATTAAATCTAGCGCAAAAGCGACACCCGACTACGTCGTGCTCAGGCCCCAAGCAAGGAATACAGAGAGAGTGATAGTCCCTATGAGGTATCTGTTGCCCACAAGAAATACAATTGTTAACTTTTTCTGACATCCGGATTAACTGAGGCAAGAAAAGACAAAAATATTCCCCAATGGGGTACTTAGCCCAACTTGGTCTTCGGTCTGAAACTCGAAAAATGAAAATTTCAGAACGCCGAACGGCACTTGCAAACGCTGCTTCTGCTTCGGACCACGCGGCAAGAAAGACTGAGGATATGGCGTCGGTCATGTGCTTAAGTACTGCTGCGTACTGACGTCAGCTCTGAGCGACCATGACCGACGCCAGCCTAGCACTTTGGTATACGGGCCGACCGACGACAGCGGACTACCCACAGGTTATGACTGCAGCAATGTGAGACGAAGAACATCAGTGAGATCCCATGGTGGAGAAGGATATTTTATCAGGAGTCTAAGCAGAAAAATCCCTTTCATGAATGCCTTACATAATTTAGATTAGAAAGGGAGTCAGAAACATTTCCATCATGAAAGTTTAATATAGCTGCCAGCTGAAGTAGTATAGTGGAAAAACTAGCCCCTTCTTTGAAGAGAGAAGTAAGAAAAGGATGGCTGAAATCAGAGCTGAGAAAGGATCAATATTCTCTTTGGAAGCCCAAATGGCAAATCTTTTCCATTTGCTTCTGTACACTTTTTTTTAGTAGAAGCTTTTTGGGAAGCTACTACTGTGTCTTGAACAGAGGAAGCAAGCCTGGACCTTTGTATAATTACTGAAGCTGGAGAAACTAAGTGGTCAGTTTGAGGGGGAGTAGACTGGGATGTTAATTCCAGAAACCATAAAGGACATTTCAGATGAGACCAGAGAAAGGGGAACCATAGATGAAGAGGCCAGTAAGGGACAATGAGGATTATTGAACTCTTCAGCCTTCTGGTTTTCTGCAGAAACCTTGGGATCAATGGTAGAGGGGGATAGGCATAAAGGAGACTGGAGGGCCAATCACAAACAAGAGCATCCCTCGGGGACTCCCCTGGAGGGGGGAATCAGAGAGAAGTACTGGCTGCATTTGTTATTTTGAGGAGATGCAAAAAGGTCATGGCAAAGCTGACCCCAACAGCTGAAAATCAAGTTTGCTACAGACTGATTGAGGAACCATTCATGAGGGATAAGAATGGACCTGCTGAGTCATTCTGCTAGACTGTTGGATCTCAACGATATGTGTGCTGGAGGTAAAAAGCAGTCTGAAGATATTGCCTATTCCCAGACCCTCAGCCTCTCTGCACAATGAATATGAATACATTCCTCCTCATTTGTTGATACACCACACTATTGCCATGTTGTCTGTTTGAATTGCAATAGTCCCTAAACGGAGAACATCCTGAAAGGCTTGCAATGTTAAGAGGACTGTTCTTATCTCTAGAACACTGATAAGCAACCTTGTCTCTTATGCGAGTCTACATGCACTGGACCATATTTCCCTTGAAATGCCCCCCACCCCAGCTGGGAAGCATCCATAGTAATAAGAAATAAAACATGGAAAAAGCACCACGCTAGGAAACAAAAACTGTATGTTAGCGCTTTTGTTTACTAAAAATATGCAAACTTCTTCAGACAATTCACAAACAAAAAATCAACCCTTAAATACTTTAAAAAACATGACATCATTTCCTGAAACAACCTTACCTCAATTTAAAGTAAAAGAACATAAAATGTAAAGTGTAAACTACATAAATCTATTCATAGATACTATGTTAAACTATTTTCTCGTGAAATTCAGTATATTTTTTATCTTAATAAAGCTTTAAGTTTTATAGTGCTCCTGATAGAGATTACATCATTTAAACCTGGTGGGACCAAAGCATTTAACTTCAACTGCCATAATACTTCTTTTTCTTCAAGTTTTAGGCTAGTCAGTCCCCCTCTTTCATTCTCAGATACTTTTTCAATAGCCATGAATAAAAATTCATGCTCCGGGAATGATAAAATGTGCCTAGCTAGGGCATTGGTAGTGTTCCCTTTGTTAATTGCATAGTAGTGTTCATAAATTCTGTTTTTCAGTGGTCTGTCAGTTTTCCCTATATAAAAAGCCTGGCATTTAGAGCACAAACTTAGTTTTTGTTTCCTAGCGTGGTGCTTTTTCGTTTTTGTTTCCTAGCATGGTGCTTTTTCCATATTTTATTTTTTATTAGTTTGTTGAAGCATCCATAGTAACCGTGGCTGCAGGGGAAGAAAGAAGAAACGGCCTGCCAATGAACAGGTCATCCAAAGGAAGTCACCATTGCAGATGACGTTTATTTATTTATTTATTTTCAGTTTGATTACCGGGAAGTCCACTGGGCCAAGAAGTGCCCATTTTCAGTGGAAAATTGCAAATCAATGTTAGTTTGATAGGAACAGATAAAGGCTGTTAAAGAACAGACCACTGAACAGCCAAAATCCATTGGAGAACACTCATAAAAAAAACTTAATAATGGAAATAGAGTGATGGCAGCTACCATAGATCCAAGAGCTTTTAAGTATTAATTTTGCAGGTGGAGAAAGAAGATCTAGAAAGACCCACACCTGGTCTCTCAAAGCTTGTATGCCAGAAAGAGGTAACAATGCCACTTGGTTTGTAGTATCCAGAAGAGCACCAATGAATTCCAAATTTTGTACAGGAGATGAGTTTGATTTGGTCAGATTTATGGTGATGCCCAGGGAGCTGGACATCTGGAACAAGTAATCCCTGGCCTGAATCAGTTTATACCTGGTTGAGGCAGTCAAAAACGAGTCATCTAGACACAGAAACAGCCAGAGTCCGTTCAGTCTCAGGCGAGCTGGGACTAATAGCATGTATTTGGTAAACACCCTGGGGGCTATGAGACAAAAGGGCAGAGCTCTGCAATGGTAATGACTGGCTCCCAGCCTGAATCACAGATGACTTCTGAAACATCTATTTGATGTGATAGTACACATCCTGTAAGTCTATAGAGACATCCAATCATACTTTTGCAACAGTGGTAGGATGGACTGCACCATAACCACCTGGAACTTTGACTTCTTTACATACAGATTCAGGTTGCTTAGATCCAGAATGGGTCTCAGGTCCCCTGTTTTCTTTAGCACTAAAAAGAGGGAGTAAGTTCCAAATCATTTCTGTTCAGCTCGGACTTCCTGGATGACTCTTTTTGCAGTTGTTTTTGAACCTCTAATACTGTATACTCCCTCTCACTGGGCGGAACATTAGGGAGTTCCTTTTGTTTTTCTGGAGGTGGAAGGTAAACTGGAATGTAAACCTCTGAATATTATGCTTAGCACCCAGGCATTTTTTGTCAGTTCAGTCCAGGCGCCCGGTTATAGAGAAAATTAACCCATGACTGCCTCCAGAGCTGAGCAGTTGGGCAATGCTTCAGGATCGCTGATAGAGCTTGTTAGAAAAAGGTTCTCTGTGGCTCTGATTTTGCAGACCCCCTCTACCTGTGGGGTGGCATCTTCCATTAAAACTTCCTCCTTTGCCTCTGGAAGAAGAATCCCCATGTTGATCCTGAAAACACCCTGGGGATTTTTGGAAACAGACCTTGTTACCACCTCACTGAATTCTAGAGAATGTACACTGAGGGGTAGAAAACTTGGTCCCCATGGCAGACAGAGCCTTTCTTTCCTGTTGACTGCAGGTTAAAGTATATTTGATGTATGACCTGAACAAAGAAGAGCCATCAAAGGGAGCATTACAAATGATGCTTCAAAAGGTTCTGTGAAGTCACAAAGCCTCATCCATGCATGTCTTCTAATAGTAATACCTGAGCCGGCTGTCTGTGAGGTGCACTCCACTGAATGGGAGATGAGCCTCATGGAGGAATTAGTCACAGAAGAAAGAGTAGGCGGTTGGGAAGATACTTTCTTGAAGTCCTCTGCCAACATGGTCTCTGCAAGAGGGTTGGAAAGCTTGACCAGGTCTCTCTGCAAATGAGAGAAATGTGTCAAATAGTTTAATGACATCAGCACAAAAGTAACTGAGGTGTAAACACACTTACTAAACCTGTCCATCGCTCTGGACTCCCTGTTCAGTGGATGAACAGAGGAGCTAAGCTAACTCTTTTTTGGTAGCTGCTGCCACAACCATGGCATCTACAGGTACACCCTTAGTCCAATATGGTCTGTTCTTAGGGGATAAAAATTTGTCTGGATGCTTGGGATTAGGGTCCATGGTGTTCAGCTCCTTCCATGCCCAGTGGGAAAATAAATAGATCACTTAGTCTGCTGGGGGGCCACCCAAGATGTAAATGGGCCCATCCTGAAAGCCTCCAAAAACACACACTCTTCAGGAGGAGGATTTTGGGTCAGCCAACCACCTTTTTGTCTAAGGATCTCTAAAACGTCTCCAAAGCAGACATATCTGGTGGTGATCTTGGGGAATCCTTCCCCCCCTCATAATCAGTGTCTTCAGTGAGGGACTCCACAGGGGAGTCTATGTGCCTCCTCTTTTACAGTCCTCTGATGATGAATCTCCTCTGTGAGATGCTCAGGGGAGGTATTGGAAGAGGGGGGGCTCCCTCTGTTGGAAGATCTTGGAGGCTTCTCAGGGTGGGCCTTGGACAGGGATGATGGGCTCAGCACTCAGATCCAATGAAGGACGATAGAAAGGACCAGTGATAATAGAGGTCACATCTCTATGTGAGAAAACCCTTTCCACAACCTGGAAAGCAGACTGACCTGGTAAAACCCCCATCTCCCCCAGAGCTGAGGCAGTTGTGGAAGAGAGGACAGGGACACTGCCAGAGCCACAGTCTCAAGACAGCATTTGACATGAGCTGTCAAGAGCTAAAGTAAAGAGAGGAAGGGACGGAGCCGAACACTATCCAACACTGACATCTCAGATCTGAGACCCACTCTGATCAGATGATATCAGAGCAGGGCTGGTCAAGGTAATCATCGGAGTCAAGGAAGGATGCTTCCTCAGATCTGACCCCTACTCTCTCGGGTGTCTAGGATCCTGGGACTTCAAAACTGCTGGATGGATAGCAGGAGGAGGAGGTAATCAGTTTACTGAGGACACTCCTGGATCCAAGAAGGGATGGAGCTGGAAAACCCCCCATCTGAATTTGAGCTTTGAGGAACCTCCGCATCATCCTGTCCATATCAACATCAGATAGGCTGATAGAGCCTTGAGGAAGCTACTGATGCAGGCCATGAATGTTTCTTGGGAGTTTGTAATAACTTAGAGGGCAAAGTTGGAGATATTGCTCTTATAGAATATTCGGTCGTCTGGCTCCTAATTCTCATTTCCAAAGTCTTAGGATCCAAGGCAGACGTGAATGACCTAGGAGAACAGTGGTGATGGTCCTGGTTTGATCCTATGAGCATTTTGGATCCAACGGGGCAGAAGTAGGTCTTGGATCCAACATGATTGGATCAGAGGTCTTAGATGATTTAGATGGAGGTTCTGAGGTAGCCCTCGAGGTCTTGTTTGGGCATTTCCTGGACTACGAAGACTCAACATGACTCTTAGAGGGAGTTTGAGCCCCTGGTGAAGAGGATGAAGAAGCAGGCAAAAGTTCTTTCAATATTAACTTGTTTCTGTAATCAGGAATGGCTCAAGGATTAAAGCCCTAACTAATGTTACAAGCCAATTGCAGATGATCCGGTCCTAAGAAATGGGCACATTTGCTATGCATGTCAGACTGGGGAATTTTGTGCCCACAATCTGAGCAGCACTTAAACCCTGTTGGTTTATCTGACATGATTCTAAATTTAAGATACAAAGTTAACAGACCAAATACACGGAGTAAGAACACTGCACAGCCAAAAGACAGTTTAAAACAAATTTCAGATAATTAAACTATTAACTCACTAAATAACTACATTAACTATCAGAAATTTAGAAGTTTCTTGAGCTAAATCTAACACAGAATGAAACAGTATCAGAGAAAACAGAAGGCAGAAGTGCCAACAACCCCGAGAAAAATGTAGCAATTAAGGGAGGAAGAAGGTAGTCCTTAACAACTGTGCTATCTAATGGGAGGGGAGGTAAGAAAAGATAAACTACCAACTAAAATAAGCAAATAAAATTATTAATAAAGTGAAAGGTTAAACTTAGCTTTATCAGCCAAAAAAACAGTTCTAAAAACTCAAGACAGAGAATCCACATCTGTAACCCAACTGGCGGCAAACAAGATCAGGAGAAGCTATAGAGAGTGTGGAGCATTGTGGGCAGAGGGAGGAGCTCGAGACTGGGATCCAAGTCTGAAAAATGTGGCCAAGTCTGATCCATAACCCAATAGTGAGAAAGAATGAAAAGGACATCAGACAGTAGGATTTACCTACCTCACCTTAAAGAATCATGGCTGCCACTGTCAAAATGGAGCAATGAGAATTGTATTGGGCTGCTCACTATGTACATTCTCTACCACTTAAAGGATGAGGGAAAGTGGGGGGGAAACATGTGGGAAGGGTTGTCACCACTGAAAGGAAAAGGCACCCAACCCTAAGCCCTGCACTAAACCCTTCAGAGCTTTCATGGGAACTGAGAGGGGGAGGCTGAGCCCTGGGAAGACAAAACACAGCTGGGAGTAAAAATAAATAAATAAATATCCATGCATATGCACACACCCTGACAAAAAAAAAGTGAAGGAGGGAGGGAGTGGCTACTGCAGTAGTGATCATTCAAACATCTACTGTTACAGTGAATTTACTTGCGCAACTGTACCATGTTCATCATATTGATCACTGCTGCAGAAGCCTTAGCTAAATGGGTATATTACCCTAGTACATTTAGGAGATGGAAGGTGAAGGGCTCAGTAGCCCTTGGAGAATCGTCCTAGCAGATACTGAGCTAGACCTAGAGAAGGAATCAAGCTTGTAAAGCTTTGTAAAAGAATGAACAAAGCGTAAGGCAGAGATATGATAATGTGATCCAGACTCTCAAAACCTTAAGAAATGCCTGAAGTCTGGATTGATAGGGATGTGATGATAAGCAGGTTTTACTGTGTTACTAGGAAATTTAAAGGAGGAAGAAGGAATAACACTTAGTTCAATATGCTGTCACTTCACAAAGACACTATCAGAAATTGGTTTAGGAAAGAAAGATCCAGAACTGGTTTCCAAGTATTTTCTTTTCTTGGCACCAAAAAACATCCTACAATAGAATCCTTTCTTAGTCTGTGATGGAGAAACTGGCTCCATCACTCCCTGAGACGTGTTGAAGGACAGGGGGAATTGAGCCTGCTCTGATGGATGAAAAAGTATCGCCTAGTAAGGAGGAATTTCCTTCTACTGCCATCTTTAACCATGATGAATGATCCTCAGAATTTGTCTGAAACTACCTGTTGCCAAAGACAGAAACAGAGATTCACATTTTCTGGAAGGGAAAAAGGGAATGCAGAGGTGGATGGTTGGGGTTGGTACTTAAATGATCATTCTGACTTGCTGGACTGTCCTTGGTCTTGGAGAATTCCACCATTCTTTAGGAATGCCCTTGACATTTCTTCTTAAATGTCTGTTTATCAGCATTTTGCTGAGACCATTTTATTTCTTGCCAAAATTGGATGAGTGGTTAGACGGCTGCAAAATCTTGAGAGATTCCCTGTTGTCAGCTTACTCCTCTCATCACACTTTTTTATAACCTCTGCAGCAGAGGGACCAAAAACTAAATCTCTATCCAGAGGAGAATTTAACATCACATTATTAACATCAAGAGGTTCTGAGAATGCAGACAGGAAAACTTCCTCAAAACTGTACCAGTAGCCATATGCCTGGAAGAAGTATCAGCAGTGTCATACACACACAATTTAAACAATGAGTTATGACCTGTAAAATGAAAGAAATTAAACCATTTAAAGACAAATCATTTCTCATACTTTCACATTTTGTCAGAATTAACTAACAAATGAGCTTTACCATTCTGAAAGTTGCAGAAGCAAACACTTCCTATACTTATTTCTCCATTTGTCAGATAGCGTAGACTTGGCTTTAATTGTTTAGCAGCAGCAACACTAAAAGTTATAGTTGCTGGGTGAGGCTTGCAATGAGTTTCTAAATATTTAAAAGACTGATGAACTTAATACAATATATCTGACTTTTTAGGGGCAGCAAGTTGACAGTGAGGAAAATTACAAGCAGTGACACGCACATTGCACATAGTCAATTGTAAATGTGGTGGTAATCATGAACCTAACAGACAGAAGTGCTTAGCTTTTGATCAGCAGTGTCATTCTTGCAATAAGCGGAATCATTTCAAAAGGTTTTGTAAATTAAATAAAGTACATTCTTTTATTAAAAGCAGGCATTCTAAGAAGCAGGTTGATTAATTAGAAAGCTGCAACCTTACTTTTTATGTTGATAGTGTGTCTGTGCTTGGTGAAACGGTCAATGCAGTAAATTTGTTGGGAAAGAATGAGAGATTGTTTGCACTGTTTGGATTAATGGGAATCCCGTAGAGCTCAAAGCAGATACTGGCTCAATGTGCAATATTATATCAGCAGAAACATTTGCTAGAGTAAAAGCTACAGAACAAGTTGATTTGACAAAGTGTGCAAAGATTGTTGCTTATGGTGGTGAAGAGATTCAAACCGAAGGCTTAGTAATGCTTTCATGCTATTCTGCTGGGAACAGCTATGAATTGCAATTTTCATAGTCAAGAGACACATGCAGTCATTATTAGGCCTCAGAGACACTTTGAAAATGGGGATGCTTTCACTTAATAAATGTCACCATACACGCCTGCATGACAACAGCTGAAATTTCTCCCAAACTATTTTTTCTGAGTATGCTGACACTTTTGCAGACAAACTAAGCAAACTACCAGTTGTGTACTCCATGAAGTTAAATCCAGAGGTCAGCCCAGTTATCAGACCAGCAGAGAAAGTTTCAGTAGCTATGCAGAACAGAGTCAAAGTAGAGCTAGACAGAATGGTGCAGCTAGGAGTAATTTGTCCAGTCGAAGAACCTACTGAATGGGTATCATCCATGGTCGAAGCTCATAAGGAAAGCTCAGATGATATCAGAATATGTATTGATCAAAAAGATTTGAACAAAGCATTAAAAAGACCTCATCATCCAATGTGCACACTCATAGAGGTTGCTGCCTTCATGCCAAACACCACTGTTTTTTCTGTTTTACATGAAAATAATTAATTTTAGCAAATTTTGCTTGACCGACAATCTTCACTGTTAACCACATTTAGTACATCATTTGGAAGATACAGATTTTTGAGAATGCCATTTGGGATAAATTCTGCCAGTGAAGTCTTTCAGCATGTGATGGGGCACATCTTTCTGGCTTTCTGTGTGTTGTTATAGAAGACAATATTCTAGGAGGAGGCAATGGTGAAGTCGAACATGACAGAAACCTCAAGAAAGTTCTGGAAAGAGCACTTGAAGTGAATATTAAGCTGAATCCTCAGAAGTGCAAGTTCAGGCTACGAGAAGTTATTTATGTTGGTTACTTGTTTACCAGTTCAGGCTTAAGACCAATTCCTTCCAAGCAAACAGCAATTCTTGAGATGCCAGCTCCAGACAATCTTCAAGCTCTACAATATTTTCTTGGCATGGCCATCTATCTAGGCAAGTTCGTTCCAGATTTAAGTCAACTTTCAGCACCATTACGAGAGCTGACATGCAAAGATGTAATTTGGTCATGGTCAGAACAGCACCAAAGAGTATTTGATGTCTTGAAACAAAAAATTGCCAACCCATCAACTCTCAGCTACTATGATATTCATAAACCAGTTACTCTTTCCTGTGATGCTTCTAAGTTTGGTCTAGGTGCAGTCATACTTCAAGGGTAGACTAGTAGTCTATGCATCGAGAACTCTTGCCCAGACTGAGATGCAGTATACCCACATTGAGAAAGAGCTTTTAGCAATTGTGTTTGCATGTTCAAAATTTCATGATTATATTCATGGTCGATCTACGCAGATCGAAACTGACCACCAACCTCTAGTTACTATTTTGAGAAAGCCTACACATACAGCTCCTGTCAGACTGCAACACATGATGCTCACACTGCAGAGGTAAAATTTAAATCTTGTCTACACAAAAGGCAAACTTATTTATTTTGCTGATACTTTATCCAGATCACCTAGAAAAAGCACAGAAGAGCACAAAAATGAGCGACTTTATTTTGAGGTCATGGAAGTGAGAAATTATTCTTCCACACATCTTGATGAGATCAGAACTCACACAGCTTCAGATCCAATTCTCCAGAAGCTAAACCTCTTTGTCAATTGAGGATGGCTTTCAAAGTAATCTTGTTTACAGTAGAAGTGAAACCTTATTTTCCAAACAGAGATGAAATTTGTCAAACAATGGTATCATCATGAAAGGTCCTAAGGTGATTGTTCCAAAATCCTTGCAAGAAGTACATTAAGACCTTGTATCATGGCCACCCAGGAACTGATTCTACCAAAAGAAAAGCAAGAGGTCTAGTATTTTGGCCTTCTATGTCAAGAGATATTGAGAAAGTATGTTCACCTTGTTCAGTTTATAATAGTACAAAGCTGCATCAACAGACAGAACCATTTAAGTTAAGTCAGATTCCTGAACTACCTTGGTCGACAGTAGCCACAGATATCTTTGAGTGGAATGGTCAACATTATTTGGTGTTAGTAGACTCTTATTCAAATTGGTTCGAGACTTACCTACTTCTCAACCTAATTTCTACTACTGTCATTACTCAGTTGAAGCAACATTTTTCTGTCCATGGTGGTCTGCACAGAGTTATTTCTGACAATGGTTCACAGTCAGCAGTTCAAGAAATTTTCAGAAGAGTGGGACTTTATTCATATTACAAGTAGTTCTGAATGCCCTCAGACAAACGGCTTGGTTGAACATGCAGTTCAAAGGGCAAAACAGCTGTTACGTTAATCCAGATGTGACAATACAGATGTTTTTCTCAACTTGTTAAATCTCAAACATTCCTTGTAATAAACATCTTGGTTCACCTACCCAGCGACTTATGTCAAGACAAACCAAAAACATATTACCCATCAGCAGTAATTTATTGGTCCCAAATGCTAACAAAGCAGTAAAAGCCCAACTGTTGAAAAAGCATTTGTCACAGAAGTCTTACTATGATAAAACCAGCAAATGGCTCAGTTCTTTACATAAACGGGAGACAGTGAGGATGCAGATGTCAAAAGGTTTTGATCGCATTGGATTTGTGAAAAGTTTGTGCCAAGAACCGATATTGTACATTATGGAATCACAAGGAATAGAATTCAGATGAAACTGGAAGCATTTGTTACCAGTGTCCGAACCAGTGTTACAGCATCTTGCCTGTGACAAAGACTCCAGTTCTCAGAGTGACTTGTCCAATGTTCTTGTTCCAGAGAACATTCAGTCAGCAATCCCTGTTCCTGAGAAAATCCCAGAGACTCCACAAGCAGAACATTCCCCAGTGACTGTCCCTGTTGCAATACCCAGTCCTAACTATTATGTCAAGAGATCAGGTTGCATCTCGAAACCTAGTTCCAGATACACGGCAACCTGGAGATGACTGTTCTTTACTGTCTGTATAACTGCATGCCTACTCAAAATGCTGTTAATAAGAGACAGCTCAGTAAAGGGGGAAGATGTAGATCAGTGTGTGTGATGTGTCTAAGAAGCTTTCCAGTGAGTCAGCACATGCAAGCAAGAGTGCTATTTTGAGTGAGCAGCCAGAGTGCAAGCAAGCAAGTATGTAGTCAGTCAGATAGTTTAAGTTCAATGTTCCTGCCATCCATCCTGATGTATTTGTATACAATAAATTACTTAAACACCCAAGTTTCTTCTTAATGCACATAAGAGCGACAATTATGGTGATTAATTATAAATACCAGCAAAGTTAAAGCCTTGAATGTCACAACTAAAATGCAACTTCTTAGCAACTGTAATATTAAACCCAGAATTCTTAATGGAAGGACGAGAAATTCAATACACAGTTTTACTACTCTAAGTGGCAGCCAAAAGTATTCAGTCCAGTGTTCCAGACAAGGGAAATCAGAAGAGACTCCAAACTGTGGAGCATATGATAAAATATTCCAAGAATCATTAAGTGCAACTTCTGCTTACAAGAAGACTGTCTCAAAGTTTCAGTGCATGTGCTGAAAATGAAAAGCTCTCAACATAGCAATAGTCAAACTTATGAAACGTCAATCGCTCTTTAGAAACTAACAAAGATACATGATGGAAATAACAGAGTATTTTGAGTTGTAAGCCCTTTAATTAAAAGCAACTGGAGAATCATTGTCATCTTGCTCAAAACACTCACCTAAGTCTTTAAACTCCAATCTGAATCATTACCAGTTCTTAACATGAAACCATCTTAACAGTCTTTAGGGGTACTCAGGGCTACTGCCTTATGTAGTGCTAATTAACATAAGTAGGTGTTTTTAATTCTGCCCTAGCTTCAAATATTGTGTCTACAGATTCATCTGAAATGAATGGAAAGTGCCAAAAAGTTATGTACGCAGCATAACGTTCCATCTGTGTTGTCCAGTTTCATTTTTCCTCAAATGATGAGTTCAGATCCAATCCCTCAGATCTGACTTGGCTGTTGCTAAAGCTCATGGCAACCTGGAACTCTCAAGCTTCTCTTATCCACAATGCACCAACCCCAATTACCTCAGATCTTGCCTGCTGCCTTAGTATGGTAAAGACAGGCATGATAATGGAGAAGGCTCTGTCTGGAGTTATATACATAAATGGTTAGGAGACACTTGTCATGTAAATACTCATTCTTCCAGAAGTTTTAAGGATGGGGGATGGTGGGAGAGGAATTGAAGAATGAAACTGGACAACACAGATGGAATATTATGGTGAGTACATAACTTCTTTATCTGATTTTATCAATTTTCATTCTGTCCTCAACTGATGGGATACAGTCCCTAGCTACCTAATTTCCAGGGCGGACTCAAGGAAGGATATTCCAGAAAACCACAGAACTACAAGATGCTCTTCTTCTGGAGACCACATCTAATTTGTAATGTGTAATAAAGGTATGGGGAGTAGCCCACGTAGCTGCTGCACAAATACCATCCATGGACATTCTGGACTGAAATACTGAGGAAGTTGCCATGGATCTAGTAGAATGAGTATGAATTGTTTTTGTCAGAGTGATGCCCAACCTGTTATGCACAAACCAAATGCAATTTGTTATCCATTTAGATAGTGTAACTTCGGTAACTGGTTTAACCAATATAGGTTCTGTACATGAAACAAATAGATGATCTAATTTTCTGATGTTGCTAGTCCTAAGTAAAAATGTAGCTGCCTGTGAACGTCCAATAAGTATAGCTCATATTCACCCTTATTAGAAAATTTGAGAAAGAACACAGGCAAATCAACACACTGATTAATATTGGATTCTGACACCACCTTTAGAAGGAATGATGCACTGGTACTTAAAGACACCCGGTCTCTATGAAAAATCAAGTACAGAGGTTTTGAGGATAATGCTTGGATCTTGGAAATTCTTCTGGCTGAAGTAATGGTTACTAAGAAAAAATTGTCTTCCATGAAAGAAATTTAAGGTCACAGGTAGCTGCGGGCCCAAATGTGGGTTGAATAAAGTACTACAAGATTAAATTTAGGTCCCAAGGAGGAGTAGGATCTTTAAAGGGGGGGCCTTAAGAGTAAGCCCCTTAAAAATGCTTTGCTTAACTTATGAGAAGCTACTGAAAAAAACATGTATCCCAACATGGAATGTGATATTGCTGTTAACTGGACTCAACTGTAGCAGAACTAACTGCTTAATCAAAGAGATGTGATAAAAAATCCAGTATGGGAGATGTAAAAGGTTCACTGTTATGCTTCTGAGCCCCCCAAAAATACAAACATTTTCCATTTGCTGGAGTATTGTTTTCCTGGTGGAAGGTTTATGGGAAGACATCAAAATATGGTGGAACAGCAGAAGACAGCATTGGTTATCTGGCTATCAATGGAATTAGAGAAGCCAGGCAATCACAGCCTGAAGTTTGCCAAATCTGGGTGTGTCATGTCTGCTGGGTGAGACAGAAGTTCCAGAGCTGGAACCAGAAACCAATGTGGTTGAATCAGGTGAGGCTAAAGAAAGGGAAACCAAATCTGTCAAGGCCAACACGGAGCAATGAGGATGACCTAGCTCTTCAACCTGGAAGCTTTCTGAAGGAATTTCGGAATTAAAGGAATGGGCAGATAGCCAGATATGCATACAGTTGACTGGAGGGCGAATCGTGAAGAAGAGCATCCCCTCAGAGATTCCCCCTCTGGAGGGGATTAGGGCAACGTATCTGCTGCACTTGTTCAGGGGGAACCGAATAGATTGCAGCAAGGCTGACCCCAATTATGGAAGACCCTGTCCACAATTTTCTTGTTGAGGGATCATTTGTGGGGTAGAAGAATACACCTGCTCAATTTGTATGCTATCACATTGGATTTCCCAGGATTGTGCATTGCTAAGAGAAAGCAGTTGGAAGAGATTGTCCACTGTCACACCCTCAGAGCTTCTCGACACAATGGGTAGGATTTGGTTCCACCTTGTTTGTTGATGTACTAGACACCTGATATGTTGTCAGTTTTCATTACAATGGTCCCTAAGGGGGGAGAGAAGTTTGGAATGCTTGCAACACTATCAGCTCTGCTCTCATCTCTAGGAAATTTATAAGCAATTTGACCTCCTCAGGGGACCAGGTGCCTTGGACTGTCTTTCTCCAGATAATGCCCCCCACCCTACCTGTGAAGTTTCCTTGGTCACTATGGCCAGAGTGAATGAACAGCCTAGAAGAACTTGATCTGAAAGAATCCACCATTCCAGCAGTCCCTTGCATGTCTGAGTGATTTTTCCCTGGTAAGACACATACTAATAAAGAATTGACCATTGTGCGTCTAGAATCCACTGAAGAATTCTCAAGTAAAATCTAGCAAGTGGCACTAATGTTATTGCTGCCACCATTGATCCCAGGGCTTGAAGGACCAGATAGGCCGAAATTATGGCATTGCAGATTATCTTTTTGACTTGTGATCTTGTTGATTGGACTCTCAATTGTGGCAGGGATGCAATGGTAGTTTTTGTATTGAGAATTGCTCCTATAAGCTCTAGGCTCTGGGTAGGTTGTAGATGATATTTTTCATAGTTTACGGTTATCCCAGAAGAGAACAAGTCTGGAGAACTTGGTCCTTTGCCAATACGAGTTGATGCCTAGTCGGAGCAGACATCAGCCAGTCTAAGTATGGAAACACTTTGAATGCCTGCAGTCTGAGATGAAGTGCTACTACTGCCATGCATTTGGTAAACACCATGGGAGTTGTGATGAGTCCAAAGGGCAGTACTCTGAATTGGTAAAGACTGGCTCCCAGTTGGAAGAGTAAATACCTTCTGGATTGTTTGTTCATCTTTATATGATAGTACACACTCTGAAGGTCTATTGAGCACATCCAGCCCTCCTTGCCCAAAAAAAGGGAGAATGGACTGAACAGTGACCATCAAACTTGTTTCTTTGAAGTGTCATTTTTAGTTTGGTAAGATCCAGGATTGTTTTTCAGTCCCATGTCTTGTTTGGCACTAGAAGTACCTTCAGTAAGTTACGGATTCTATCTGGACTGGTGGGACCCTCTTGGATGACACTTTTTTCTAGCAGCTTTTGTATTTGAATTGCTGCTTGTTCCTTCTGACTGGAAGGAAAGTACAGTTTTGTACCTACCATAAATGTAGATGTTCGAGTGCTAATACAGCTGCAGTCATAACAGATGGGTTCTCCTGCCGTCAGGCAGGTCCTCGGTCGGCCGAATTCCAAAGTCTAGGTCTGGCGTCGGTTGTCGTCGCTTCTTCCCTGACGTCAGTGCAAAAGGGGTATAAAAGAACCAGCCGATGCCATTTTCTTCAGTTTTTCTTGCCCCAGATGTCAGGTGCCCCCAGAAGGAAGGCAATACATAAAATTATGTAATAATGCAATGCAATATAATCAAAAAACAGTAGTTTCAAGCAAATACACCATAAAAGAATACCCCTAGAGGGGAAGGAGGGAGGGAAAAGTACAGTTTTGTACCTACCATAAATGTAGATGTCCGATAGGTATGCATCTGCAGTCCTAACATATGGGTTGTCCTGCCTCAGGCAGCCCTTCGGTCGGCCGGATTCCAAAGTCTGGGTCTGGCCTCGGCTGATGTCGCACTTCACCCGACGTCATAGCTGCTGTTTGTTGGGTATAAAGGCATCAGCCAACGCCATTTTCCTCAGTGTTTCTTGCCCCAGATGCCAGGTGTCCTCTAGGAAGGCTAAATTTGGATAAATGCAAATAATTCCAAACAGTAGAGAGCAAACAATATGAAAATATATATAAATATATACATATATACAAACAAATACACCATAATAGATTCCCCCAGCTAGCTAAAAGAGGGGTAAATACCCTAGGAATACCACAGAGGGGAAGGAGGGTGGGTAATCCTGACTGCAGATGCATACCTATCGGACATCTACATTTATGGTAGGTACAAAACTGTACTATGTCCTTCAAGGATGCATCTGCAGTCCTAACATATGGGTAGAATACCATAGCCAAACTGGAGGAGGAGGCACTAAGATAAAGATGGTGTAGTTAAGATCCCTTGCAAAACAGCAGTTGCAAAACCTGC
This sequence comes from Protopterus annectens, assembly GCF_019279795.1. Classification (NCBI taxonomy): domain Eukaryota; kingdom Metazoa; phylum Chordata; order Ceratodontiformes; family Protopteridae; genus Protopterus; species Protopterus annectens. Next base: position 567,002,768 of record NC_056728.1, on the reverse strand, counting down.
TCGGGATCTAGAGTATAAGGGTAGATTATAATGCTTGGCAAATGTATGCACGGAGCTCTAAGTAGCAGCTTCTAAAATGTCTTTAGTAGCCACTCCTCGTAGGAAAGCTGTAGTGGTGGCTGTAGCTCTTGTGGAATGAGGTCTGATATTATCAGGAGTTGTCTTTCCATGAAAAGAATAGCAAAATCGAATGCAATTTCCTATCCATTTTGAGACTGTTTTGAAATGGCTTTTCCTTGCATTCCTGTTGCATATGCTACCAGAAGCTGGTCAGTTTTTCTGCTGATCTTAGTTCTGTCCAGATAGTAGCGTAATTGTCTGTGCATATCCAAGGTATGTAGCAGTCTTTCCCCCCTGTTCTGTGGGTTGGAGAAGAATGTAGGTAAATGAATCGCTTGGTTCAATGATACTCTGGAGACCACTTTTGGCATAAAGGTAGGGTTAGTTCTCAGAGAGACTCTGTCCTGATGGAAGATAAGGAAGGGTTGTACTGCCATTAATGCCTGTAAATCAGATACCCTTCTTGCTGAAGTAATAGCTAGCAGGAAAGCAGTTTTCCAAGACAAGAATTGTAATTCTGCTGTTGCTGCTGGTTCAAAAGGGGGAAGTGTTAACTTTTCCAGCACAAAGTTGAGATCCCATGTAGGTAAAGGTGGTTTCCTTGGAGGTTTTACATTTTTGATTCCTCTCAAGAACTGCCTGAGTAGAGGATGAGAGAAGACAGGCGGATCCATGTTGTATTCTGCTGAAATTGCTGATGCATGAATCTTAATGGAGGAGTAAGACAGGCCATTGTGGAACAGCTCTGCTAAATATTCCAGGATGTGTGCTATGTTTGGCAATGAGACATTTTCTCCCTTTGCTGCACTCCAAATGAGGTATCTTTTCCACTTGGCTGAATAAGTCTTCCTTGTGGAGGGTCGTGCCTCCAGGATAATGTCCTTAACCCTCTGAGATAAACCTGGGTTATTTTGTTTTATGCAATATTCCAAGCAGCTAGCTGCAGTGTTTTCAAGTTTGGATGTAGGATCTTGTAGTTGTCCTGTGTTAATAGTAAGGGGCATAGAGGTAGTGGCCATGCATGTGTCCGAGACATGCTCCTCAGTAGCGGGTACCAATGTTGCCTCGGCCAGTCTGGAGCTATCAGAATTACCCTTGGCTGATCCTCTCTGATCTTCAGTAGAACTTTGTACATCAAGGGAAGAGGTGGAAATGCATATGCTATCAGGTTTTTCCAGCTGAAAGAAAGGGAGTCCACCCTCCAAGCAAGTGGGTGGTATGCTCTTCTGCAGAATTTCTTCAATTGGTGGTTGTGTGGGGAGGCGAACAGGTCTATCTGTGGAAGTCCCCATTTCTTTGTTATGGCTTTGAAGATATCTGGATGCAGCATCCATTCGTGAGCATCCGTGGTAGTTCTGCTTAAGGTGTCTGCTAGAGAATTTTCTTTTCCAGGTACAAATCTGGCCTGAAGTTGAATGTTGAGATTCAGGGCCACATTCCACAGGTCCATTGCCATCCGGCATAGAGGATATGAATGTGTACCTCCCTGTTTGTTGATGTACCACATGACTGTGGCATTGTCCGTCCTTATCAGCAGATGACCCTGTTGGAGGAGTGGTTTGAATGCCTGGATCACATGTTTCACTGCCAGCATCTCCTTTAGATTTATGTGTAGATTCAGCTGGTCTTGGGTCCATAGGCCTTGTATACACTTGTCCACTATGTGTGCCCCCCATCCTAGGTCTGAGGCGTCCGTGGTGATGGTTTGGTTTGGATGAGGTTTGTGGAAAGGCAATCCTCTGTTCGACTGACAGGCCTGAGCCCACCACAGAAATTCTTGCTTCAGGCATGGAATTATTGGAATCTGGGCTTCTAGACTGTGCTTGTGTTGAGACCATACATTCCTTAGGTACCATTGCAACTTTCTCATATGCAGCCTGGCATGCGGAACCAATATTATGCAGGATGCCATGTAACCCAGGGCTTGCAGGACTTTCCTTGCAGTAAGCTGAGATTGTGTTGTTAATGTCATGAAGTAGACTGGTAGTTGCTTTTGGTTTTCTTCTGTGAGAAAAGCCATTTGAGTTGATGTATCCAGTTCTGCACCCAAGAATGTTATCCTTTGGGATGGTACTAGTCTTGACTTTTGCATGTTGACTGTGTATCCCAAGGCTTGCAACAGTTGTATGACATTTTCCAAATCTTTTGTTAATTTTTCCTTGTTGTCCGCTTGTATTAGGCAGTCGTCCAGGTATGGGTAAATTTGAATTCCCTGAAGCCTGCAATGAGCAATTACTGATGCCAGGCATTTCGTGAATACTCTGGGCGCAGTAGATAAGCCAAAGGACAATGCTGAGAATTGATAATGCTCTGATCCTGCAAGAAATCTGAGGTGTCTTCTGCAATCTGGTCGTACAGGGACGTGCAGGTATGCCTCCTTGAGATCTAGAGTCGCCAGCCAAGACTCCTTGCCCAGCATGGGAAGAAGTTGCTGGAGGGTCAGAATTTTGAATTTTGGAACAATGAGATATGTGTTCAGTGCGGACAAGTCGAAAATAGGTCTCCATTGATTTTCTTTTCTTGGTACAAGGAAAAGCCTGGAGTAAAATCCTTGGCCTTGCTCCATAGGCGGTACCTTTTCTATAGCTCTCATCCTTAGTAAGTTGTTGATTTGTCTTAGAGCGTCTGTTTTTTGGCTTGGTGGTAGGTTTGGCATTCCTCTCTTTTTTGGTAGAGTGTGGAAGTGAAACCTGTAGCCCTTGTCTATTGTTTGTAAAGTCCATTTGTCTCCTGTGATGTAATGCCAGTTGTCGGAAAATAAAGCTAGCTTTCCATCCAAGGGTGCTTCCAGTTGTTCCCTGGTAGGCGGAACCAGAGCCAAGTCATTGTGTCTGCCCTGTGGAAGTGGTTGTAGTTGAATCTGTGGCAGTACTTCTCTGGTTGGTAGGTTGCCACTGACGTCCCCTGTAGGCACCCCTAGATTGACCTCTGCCTCTTGGGTGTCTATTTCTGCCTCTCTGTGCTCTGGAGTTGTCTGGAAAGGACCAATTCTTCGAAGGCCAATTTCTGCTAAACCTCGGAGGTTGGACCTGTAAGAAATCCTTGACTGTTTGGACAGATTTTGCTTTTTCTTCCACCTTCTTTAGAACCTCCTGTGCAGGGGAGCCAAACAAACTTTGTTTCTCCATGGGAGCATCTAGGAGTTTTGACTTAACATGGTCTGGTAAGGATTGTTCTTTTAACCAGGCACGCCTTCGAATCACTGTTCCAGTCATAGCTGGTCTAAAGGAAGCCTCCAGTGCATCATAGCCACATTTTAAGAAATGGTTACTGACCTGCTGAGAGTTATGTACCAAATCCTGAAGGGACTTGCGGTCTATAGGTTCAGGAGAGGACAGTTTTTTATTTAGCTGGTCTAACAAAAATTCCTGGTACTGAATCATGTGAAATTGACAGTTTAAGGCCCTGGCTGAAAGGGTAGCAGAAGTATAAACCTTTTTACCCCATCTCTCTAATGCTCTAGATTCCCTTTCAGGGGGAAGAGGGTTTTTGGCAGAGGCAGCTGCCACACCTTTAGGGCCCTGTGAAATGATTTCAGGGTCTGCAACAGGAGCCTTATACAAATGGTAGTGTGTGTCCGGAACCCTATAATATCTGTCAGGCTTGGCAGGGGCCGGAGGAAGAGACTCAGGGGCAGTACAGGCATCATTATATGCATCATCAACAACTGTTAGTACTGGAGGAATGGCTAAAGGCCTATGCTGTGGTAAGTGTAAAAAAGTCCTTAGCCTTTTCCTTGAATCTGAAAAATCCTGGCCCTGCCATTGGAAGTGTTCCCTCATAGCATGTAAGGTTTCCCCAAAAGAAAATTCTTCAGGAGGAGAAGCAGAAGGAATGGAGTCTTCTGCATCAGAATCCTCATAAGGAGAATATGGGCCTTCGTGAGGGTCTGAGTCATCCGAAGAATAGTCTGTAGAGACAGGTTCTGGGGGTTCAGTCCTAGGCCTCTTATCTGGAGGGGGCTGAGAGGCCCTGTCTGGGTGAGGTTGGGATCCCCTGATCAAAGAAATGAGATCCTCAGCCAGGCTGAGTATTTGGGAACTAGAGGTAGGCCTATGTGAGGGAGTTTTAGCAAGTAAGACCTTAGAAGATTTAGCTGCTTTAGCCCTGGCAAAAGCCTTGATAGACATAGAAGCAGGGGTAGATATGTCTAAAGGAATAGTGTCTGACAAATCCTGGGTGCCTGCTTCTGTAGCAGTAAATTCAGTAGCAGATTCAGCCATGCTCTGTGAGGCCTCGGCCATCGGAGGCATGCTTTCAGCCGAAGGAAGAACCGAGGGCTTGGTTTCAGCCGAAACCGAGACACTCGCGGTTGGCCTAACCGTGGTTTCAGCCGAAACCGCGGACCGCGAGTGTCGGTCCTTTTCCTTGCGCTTTTTAACTAATTGTGTAGTCGGAGTCTCCGACGGCATTTTGTATGCAAAAGCTGGACCAAAAAACTCCTCTGCAAACTCCGACCGACGTCTAAGCGTCCGTCGGTTGAAGGAAGCACAGGCTAGACAAGCTGATACGTCGTGGTCTGGGCCTAAGCAAGGAAGGCAGTAAGAGTGGAAATCCTTATGAGGTATTTGTTTCCCACAAGTTAAACAGTTATTTACTTTGTCTGACATCGGCTGTGGCAAGAAAGAGTCCCCAATGGGGTACTTAGCTTTTTAGAAGTCTTCGGTAGTAGAAATCTCTGGATCTGACCGACTGGCACTTGCGAACAGCTTCTGCTTCGGGCACCACGCGGCAAGAAAGACTGAGGAAAATGGCATCAGCTGATGCCTTTATACCCAACAAACAGCAGCTATGACGTCGGGTGAAGTGCGACATCAGCCGAGGCCAGACCCAGACTTTGGAATCCGGCCGACCGAAGGGCTGCCTGAGGCAGGACAACCCATATGTTAGGACTGCAGATGCATCCTTGAAGGACATCCTGGACTGTGGCTGTATTAGCACTCGAACATCTACATTTATGGTAGGTACAAAACTGTACTATGTTCATCGTGCATACAGCTGCAGTCATAACAGATGGGTAGAATCCCAAAGCTAAGAAAGGGGTGGTAGGCACTAGGTGGAACTAGGAGGAGCCAAAATGCCCTGCAAGACTGCAGTGGCAAAGCCTGCTCCAGATTTGGAGTATAATGGTAGGTTGTAGTGCTTGGAGAAGGTATGCACAGAACTCCAAGTGGCTGCTTCCAAAATATCCTTGGTAGGTACTCCTCTGAGGAAGGCTGCAGAGGTGGCTGTGGCCCTGGTGGAATGAGTTCTAATGCCTGTAGGTACAGTTTTGCCATGAAAAGAATAGCAAAAGCGTATGCAGTGGGCTATCCATTTTGAGATTGTCTGTTTGGAAATTGGCTTTCCTTGAGCTCCTACCGCATAGGCCACAAAGAGCTGTTCTGATTTTCTGAAAGGCTTTGTTCTGTCCAAATAATAACGCAGTTGTCTGTGGATGTCCAAGGAATGTAGTAATCTCTCCCCTTTGTTTTGAGGATTAGGATAAAAAGTAGGTAAATGTATGGCCTGATTTAAAGCTACCCTGGATACCACTTTAGGCATAAAGGACAGGTTGGTTCATAAGGAAACTCTGTCCTGATGGAAGATGATAGTTCTGAAACTCTACGAGCTGAGGTTATAGCCAGAAGGAAAGCTGTTTTCCAGGACAAATATTGCAAGTCTGATGAGGCAGCTGGCTCAAAAGGATGCAAGGTCAGTTTTTCCAGAATGAAATTAAGATCCCAAGCAGGTATTGGTTGTTTCCTTGGAGGTCTTAAATTCTGAGCCCCTCTGAGGAACGGTCTTAAGAGAGGGTGAGAGAATAAAGGTGGATCAGTGTTGTATTCTGCAGAAATGGCTGAGGCATGGATTTTGATGGAGGAGAAAGAAAGTCCACTGCTTAGCAGTTCAGCCAAATATTGTAGCATTTGAGGTAAATTCAGTTTTCCAGGGTCCTGGCCCTTTTTCTCATTCCAGACACAAAAACGTTTCCATTTTGCGGAGTAAGCTTTTCTAGTTGATGGCCTTCTGGCCTCCAAAATGACATCCTGCACCTCCTTGGAGAGTACGGCCTGCTGTGATGTTAAGGAATCTTCCATGCGGCTAGATTGAGTGTTTTTAGCTGACTGTGAAGAGTTTTGAAGCTGTGCTGCGTCAGAAGAAGAGGCATTAGAGGCAGGGTCCATGGTGGGGAATGCGTCAGGCTCCTCAGGAGTGGGTACCAGTGTTGTCTTGGCCAGTCCGGAGCAATGAGGATCATCTTTGGTCTGTCTGCTCTGGTCTTCAATAGAACTTTGGGCAGCAGAGGAAGGGGCGGGAAGGCATAAACTGTCATTGTTGTCCAACTGAAAGAGAGAGCGTCCACTCTCCAGGCCTTTGGATGGAAGATCCTTGAGCAGAATTTTGTCAATTGATGATTTTTGTGGGAGGCAAAGAGATCTATGTCTGGCCTTCCCCATTCTTGGATTATTTCTGTAACTTCCATTCATGTGGATCTGTCATATTCCTGCTTAGGTTGTCTGCCAGCGTGTTTTCCTTGCCTGGCAAGTACTGTGCTTGTAGTTCCATTTGTAAGTCCATGGCCATGTTCCAAAGTGACATGGCCAGTCTGCATAGGGGGTAAGAATGTGTTCCTCCCTGCTTGTTTATGTACCACATAACTGTTGTGTTGTCCGTTCTTATCAATAGTTGACCTGGTTGTAGAATGTCCTTGAAAGCTATTATAGCACTTATAACTGCTAGCATTTCTTTTTGATTGATGTGAAGGTGCTTTTCTTTTTGGGACCATTTGCCCTGAATGCACCGATCTGTTATGTGCGCCCCCCAGGTGTAGTCCGAGGCATCTGTTGTGATGACTTGATTTGCTTGAGGCTTGCTGAATGGAAGACCTGTGTTTGTTTGACATGCTTGAGCCCACCACAGAAATTCCTTTTGCAGACATGGAATTAGTGGTATTATTGTTTCCAAACTGTGGCTGTGTTGAGACCATATGTTTTTCAGGTACCATTGAAGTTTCCTCATATGCAGCTTTGCACATGGGATTAGTAAGATGCAAGATGCCATGAATCCCAGAGCCTGCAGGATTTTCCTTGCAGTCAGCCTGGTGCAATTTGCTAGTGTTCTGAAGTATTGAATTAGTTGCCCCTGCTTCTCTGGCGTGAGGTAGGCCCATCTGGGTGTTTGTGTCCAAATTGGCATCCAGGAAAATTATCTTCCGAGAGGGTATTAGCCTTGATTTCTTTTTGTTGACTGTGTAACCCAGGAGAGTTCAATAACATTATTACATAAGCCAGATGTTTCAGAAGAATGTGCTTGCTGTCCGCTTGGATCAGGCAGTCGTCCAAATAGGGATATATTTGTATCCCTTGAAGTCTGCAGTAGGCAATTACTGATGCCAGGCATTTCGTGAATACTCTGGGCGCAGTAGATAAGCCGAAGGGCAATGCAGAGAATTGATAATGGGTTGAACCTGCAAGAAATCTGAGGTACCTTTTGCAATTTTGTCTGATTGGGACATGCAGGTATGCCTCCTTGAGGTCCAATGTTACCAGCCAAGACTCCTTGCCCAGCATGGGAAGAAGTTGCTGTAGAGTGAGCATCTTGAATTTTGGTACGAGTAGAAATGTGTTTAGGATGGATAGATCCAAAATAGGTCTCCAATCTTTTCCCTTCCTTGGCACCACAAATAGTTTGGAATAAAAACCTTGACCTTGTTCGTGCGTAGGTACCTCTTGAATAGCTTTCATGTTTATGAGATCTGTAATTTGCCTTTGTGCCTCTGCCCTTTGATTGTGTGGCAGGTTTGGCATGCCTCTCATTTTTGGAAGGGTGTGAAAATGGAATTTGTAGCCTATGTTTATAATGTCCAGGATCCATTTGTCCTTTGTGACAATATGCCAATTTTTTTGAAAATAATGCCAGCTTTCCTCCTAAGGGGGCTGCCATTTGAGACCTGGTTGGCATGAAAAGAGGAAAGTCATTGGGTTTGCTTTCTGAAAGATTGCGAGTTGTCCTCCCCACCTCTTTGTGTAGGAGCTTGCCATTGTCTGCCTCTATACGATCCTTGGGATTGTCCTCTGCCCCTCTGGCGCCTGTATCTGCCTCTTTGGGGTCTGTCTGTGGCAGGAAAGGACCAGTTTTTGGAAGGCCAATTTCTACTAAAACGTGGGGGTTGAACCTGTAGAAATTCTCACACAGTTTGCATTGATTTTGCCTTTTCCTCCATTTTCCTTAATACCTCCTGAGCATTAGCACCAAATAGTACATCCTATTGAAGAGGGGCGTCTAGTAATTTAGCTTTGACATGATCAGGCAAGGCTTGTTACTTGAGCCAGGCATGCCTACGTATGACTGATCCTGTAACAGCAGCTCTACATGAGGCCTCTAGAGCATCAAAACCACATTGTAAAGTATGCTTACCCACTTGTTCTGCACTATGCATCAAATCCTGCAACTCCTTCAAGTCTGGTTGTTCAGGTTGTGACATCTTACTTTTCAATTGTGATAACAAAAACTGTTGGTATTTTAGCATATGAAACTGACAGTTTAAGGCCCTCATGGATAAGGTAGCCGAAGAATATACCTTTTTTCCCCGCCTTTCTAAGGATCTGGAATCTCTCTTGGAAGGCAATGGATTTTTAGCAATGGAGGCCTTAACTCCCTTGGGGCCCTGTGAGATGGTTTCTAGGTCAGCAGCATGGCTCTTGTATAGAAATTGGTGTGAGTCAGGGACCCTGTAGTACCTGTCAGGCTTAACTGGAGCTGGAGGTAGAGAGTCCGGGTTAAGGCAGGCCTCCGAGTAAACATCATCTAGGATGTCCAAGACAGGAGGTATAGCCAGAGGCCTGTGCTGAGGAAGCAAGAGAAATTCCCTGAGCCTTTTCTTGGAATCTGAATAATCCTGGCCTTCCCAGTGGAAGTGTTCCCTTAAGGTATGCAAAGTTTCCCCAAATGAGTAATCCTCAGGGGGGGATACAGAAGGGATGGACTCCTCCGCATCAGAGTCTTCAAAAGGGGAGTAAGAATGTTCCTGATTATCAGAGTGCTCTGAAATAATGGAGCCCTGATCAGAGGAGGGGGAATCTTCCTCCACTCTAGGCCTTTTGTCCGGAGGGGGCTGAGAACCTCTGATAAGAGTAATTAAATCCTCAGCCATTTTAAGCATCTGTTTCTTAGGCATGGGGCCTGGAGATGGGCCCTGTGTAGCTGGTCTCTGAGTGTATGGTTGCTTTAGACTTTGTGAAAGCCTTGATGGAGAAGGAAGAGGAAGGTCTGAAGACACCTTGAGTGGAGGTGAATCTGTCCACATTCTGAGTTTCAACGCCAAGAATGGCTTCGGTATCTGTAGTCGGGCCGAGGAGCCTGCGACCTCGGGTACAGGAGACACCGTCAAAGACAGGTCATCGGTAGTCAGGGGCTGCGTAGGTGCCTCGTTGAGAACCGGACCACGTGTAGTCGGCTTTGGCGTGGTGTCGGTAGAGGCCGCGAACCTCGTGGGTTGGTCCTTGTCTCTGCGTTTTTTAGACAAAACCGGAGTCGGAGTATCCGACGACACAGTATAGTTAAATGCTTTCCCAAAATAATGCTGGGCGAACTCCGCCCGACGCTTAATAGTGCGTTTGTTGAATGTAGCACAAAAGCGACAGACCGAGACGTCGTGGTCTGGGCCTAAACAAGGTATACAGAGGGAATGGAAATCCTTATGCGGTATTTGCTTCCCACAAGAAATACAATTATTAACTTTGTCTGACATCGGTCTGAGGCAAGAAAAGTTTCCCCAACGGGGTACTTAGCTTTTAAGAAGACTTCGGTTTCCAAATTTTCGTAATCTCAGGAGCTGGCCGACCGGCACTTGCAAACTGCTTCTGCTTCGGGCACCGCGCGGCAAGAAAGACTGAAGAAAATGGCGTCGGCTGGTTCTTTTATACCCCTGTCGCACTGACGCCAGGGAAGAAGCGACGACAACGGACCTAGACTTTGGAATTCGGCCAACCGAGGACCTGCCTGACGGCAGGAGAACCCATCTGTTATGACTGCAGCTGTATGCACGATGAACATCATAGGGATTTTTCTTGAGATTGGAGTTGGAAGGGAAAAGGTTATTATACAGCCTCTGTAAATAATCCTCTGCACCCAAGTATCTTTTGTTATATCTGGCTAGGCCTTCTGGTGCAGGGATAATTGTCCCCTGACTGCCTCCAGAGGTGGGCAATTTAGCCTCCTTTCAGGAGTGCTGGTAAGGTTTGTCAAAGAATGAATCTCTGGAACTCTGATTCCGTGGGCCATCTCTGCCGCATGGGCTGTGATGTCCATTAGAGTTCCCTACACTGCCTCTGGGGAACCTCCTCCACGTGTGTCCTGGAAAGGACCCTGAGACTTTTTGAACCACATTTTCCAACCACCTCACTGATTCCTGGAAAAGGTTCTTTGAGGGGTCAAAACACAAGTCAGACAGGGGTCTTTCCATCCTTGTCACACCTGGATAGAGTGTCCTTTATCTTGGGGCCAAATAAGGATGGGCTGTCAAAGGGGGCATTGATGAAAGAGGACTTGAAGGGCTCCGCAAACTCACAAAGTTGCATCCAGGCATGTGTCCTTATGGAAATCTCTGAATCCACTGCCCTTGAGGTTCCCTCTGCTATGTTTGAGATCAACTTCATGGATGAATTGGATATGGACTGAAGGGTAGTCAGCTGGGAAGTTAGAGGCCTGAACTTGTTCAGAAACCGCATCTGAGAGGGTATACTCCTTAATCAGATCCCTCTGTAATCTTGTAAAATGTGCCAAGTAGTTGAGAGACCTCAGTGCAAAAGTGGATGAGGCATATAAATGCTTCCCAAATCTATTCACCCCCCACAACTCCCCATTTGGGGGATGGACAGTGGAACTTTCTTTGGCTAGCTCCTTCTTGGTGGCCGCCACAAAGACCATGGTATCAACAGGGACTGCTTTACTCCAGAACTGCCTGTCTGCAGGTGGTGCCATTATCCTGTCCAGTCCCTGAGGAATGGGTTCAATGGTGTCTGTATCTTTCCATGCCCGCCATGAGATCAAGTTGAAGAGCTCATCAGGGGTGGAACCACCCAGTAGGTAGAAGGTCCTGTACCAAAGGCCTCCAGGAGAACAGATTTCTCAGAAGTCTGGTTACTAGGTGTCCAGCCATCTCTCTGTTTAAGAATTTCTACTTTTAGGAGGTGACCATTGGTATCCTTCACCCTCATTGAAATCTGTCTCTTCAGTGGACTCCTATGGGGAATCTAAATGCTTCCTCTTGCAGGTCTTATTCTTAGGGACCTCTTCAGTAGGATGCTCTGAAGAGTTATCAGAAGAAAAAAATCAAAATTCGCTGTGGGGAAGCCTGGGGTCTTGGTACTGAGTGTCCTCATGAAAAGACCCGTGAGACTAAGAACTCTGACACATCAGGGTTAGTGATCTAGCATCCAAGGGAGGGGTAGAGACATCTGTTCTGTCAAAGCAGAGAAAACTCTCTTCACAGCCTTGAAGACAGATCACCTCAGAGAAGGAAAAGGCCCCAGATCTAAGACTGCAAGCTTCTGGTTCTCTGTTCCCTCCCACTCCGATGACAACCTCAAGGTGGAAGCCAGAGTTGAGCTATCTAATGCCAATGTCCAGAGGTGTAGGGATGGCTCCAAAAAGCTCAGCATTGACAGTAATGCCTCAGAGCCAACATAGAAGGTTCAGCTCAGAGAGCTCTCCAGATCCAACAAGGTTGGACTGCTCATAGTGAGCTTCAGAGATCCGAGGTAGACGGATCCCGATGGTTAGGATCAAAGGACTCCAAAACCACTGAGAGTCAGAGGAGGAAATTGAAATGGGGGTGTACTACTGGAATAGACCTCCTGACCCAGTGGGGTAGGAGGCAAAGTGACACCAATCTGTGCCTGTGTTGAGAGAAGTTTTCTTACTAAAGACGATGCAGAATGAGTTGTAAGACTTCTGGAAGAATGAGTCAACAGGATTGAAAAGGATTTCAGTCTTTCCAAAAAAGGGGAGGGTATTGGATCCAGAAATCATCCTAGGTAAAGATCAGAGGATGATTGCATCCGATCGAAAAAAGTCGGATCATTTTTTTTTTTTTGTTTCTTTGGATCCGAGGGGGTAAGATCTGATAACTTTAATTTTGTCGGATCCTTCTTTTTCCTTTTTCAAGACAATTCTGAAGCCAATGAAGATGAAGAACCCCTCAGTGATGTTGCTGTGACTTTTTCTTTTGATTTGGGAAACTTGTCTACAGAAAAAGCATCTCCAAAAGAAGAGGGAAGTAATCCCTTTGATATCAATTTATTTTTTTACATTCTACAAGGGCACTGGGATTAAAAGCATGGCAAACAGATCAGTCTTCTTGCAGATGTAGAGGCCCTCAGCAATAAACTCAAACTATGCGCATCTGAAAAAGGAATTTTATGGATACATTTAGGAACACTTCTTAAATCCAGCAGTCCCCTTCTCAGACAAGATCTTGATTTTAAATATGACCACCAATGACAGGCCAAAAAAACAGTACCAACCAATCTAAGTTATGACAGAAGAAAGATGTATAAAAATGTTTTTTTTTTTGACAAGGAGAAAGAGAAGCAATACCAACACTGGTACGAAAAGACTACAGTAATGCAGAAAAGATTATGATTTACTAATGACAGTGACAAGGATTACCACACAGGTAAGAAAGTGGACAAGATAAAAATGGTATTAACTATAGTATCAAGAACTATTGGAAGGTAAGATAAAGGGCAAGGGAGCAAAAAGCTAATAAGTTAAACTTAAAATATTTAGAAAATAAACAGTTTTAAAGCACTTACCATAACCCCATGCTCAACAGAACCAAAAACCACGTCTTTCACTGGAAGTGGCAAATGAGATCTGAGGTAGCTGGGGTTGGTGAATTGTGAGTAAGGGCGAAGCTCAAGAGTTCTAGGTTGCCACAAGCTTTTGCAACATCGAGTCAGATCAGAGGGATCAGATCTGAACCAATCAGCTGAGGACAGAATGAAAATTGACATCAGACTGTTTATTTCAGATGAATAAGTAGTGCCATTACGTGAATTTAGAACTTAATTAAAAGCATTAACTTTTAGTTATGTACTCACCATAACTTCAGATGTTTGGGATCCATCTCGCCTACATTCTGAACTGATGGGTTCGGAGCCGATCCCTCGGCTCCGACTCGGCACGCTTATGCTATAGAGCGAGGCCTCTAATTGGCTGAGCTATCTTTATCCCAGGATGCACCACCACTCATCCCCCAGATCTTGTTTGTCTGCATTCATGCACAAATGCACAACTTGGTTATATAACATTGTTAGATGTTTCAAGATGAAACAACAGGATTCGGACCTTCTGATATCCTCTGATCTCCAAGGAAGGGGGAAGGAGGGTGGGTTATTGGGAATGTAGGCGAGATGGATCCCAAACATCTGAAGTTATGGTGAGTACATAACTAAAAGATGTTATGTGATACTATCTCGCCTACATTCTGAACTGATGGGACAGCGTCCCCAGCACCTAAATCCCGGGTGGCTCATTGGAAAACACTCCTGAGCACTGTGGAACCAAATGAAGCTCGTCCTCTAGATGCCACATCTAATTTGTAGTGGGAAATGAAGGTGTGCGGGGAAGACCATGTAGCCGCAGCACAAATGTCACTAATAGCAAGCTTAGAATGAAATGCTATCGAAGTAGACATAGCCCTTGTAGAATGAGCCTTGACAGAGGTGGTAAGCTCTTTGTTAGAATAAATATATGCTTGAGTAATACAGTCCCTGATCCATTTGGCAATAGTGACCTTTGTGACAGCGTTGCCCAATCTGTTATCTGCAAAGGATACAAACAGCTGATCTGTTTTTCTTGTTTGTTTGGTCCTGTCTAAATAAAAACGTAACTGTCTGTGGACATCTAGTGTGGAATATGAACTCCGCTTTGTTAGAGTATTTTGGGAAAAAACTGGAAGCTCTAACGATTGTTGTAAGCAGAAAGTAGAACAAACTTTAGGAACAAAGGAAGGATTTGGTCTGAGGGATACTCTGTCTTTATGAAAAACCAAGTACGGGGGTTTCACTGACAAAGCTTGAAGCTCTGAAACTCTTCTGGCAGAAGTAATCGCCACCAGAAAGGCTGTCTTCCATGATAGAAACTTTAGATCACATGTGGCTGCTGGTTCAAAGGGGAAAGAAGTCAAGGCGCGTAATACTATATCGAGATCCCATGAAGGTGCAGGATGAGAAATCGGAGGTCTTAATAGAGCAGCACCTTTCAAGAAGGTCTTACACAATCTGTTGCTCATTAAAGGTGGGTCTATGGATTCGTGAAAATTAGAAATTGCTGCCAATTGTACTTTGATTGTAGAAACTGAAGAGCCTTGATTGAAAAGAGAGGTCAGAAATTTTAGTACTTCTGCCACGGGAATAAAAATGGGGTCCAGGCCCCGGAGTTGAGCCCAAATAGCAAACCTTTTCCATTTGCTAGAATACAGTTTCTTTGTAGCAGACTTATGGGCCGAAGATAATATGTGTACATCTGGATCCAATGTATGACTCCTGACTATCGTCGGAAGAGGAGGAGCCAAGCCGTCAATTTTAAGGTGTGTAGGGACTGGTGGAATAGTCCCGACTGATGAACCAGTAGGTCTGGTATCTGAACCAGAAACCATGGACCTTCCAGGGCATGTTTCCGAAGATAGGGAAACCACACTTGATGAGGCCAGTAAGGAGCAATCAAGATCATTTTGCTCCCCAAGAGAGATGCCTTTTGAATCACCCTGGGGAGGAGTGGAACTGGAGGGAAGGCATAAAGCAAGCCGGTGGGCCAAGGATGGACTAATGCGTCCATGGGTCTCTTCACCGGAGCCGGGATTAGGGAGAAGAATTCTTTGCACTTCGCATTCAGAGGAGTCGCGAAGAGGTCGCAACACGGAACTCCCCATTCGCTGAAAATCTGACTTGCCACTGTCATATTCAGAGACCATTCGTGAGAGAGGATGGTTCTGCTCAATCTGTCGGCTATGACATTGGACTTGCCCGGTATGTGAGTAGCCACTAGGAAGCGTTTGGTCGAGACTGCCCATTCCCAAACTCTCATGGCTTCTCTGCAAAGAGGATAGGATCTGGTCCCTCCCTGTTTGTTCAGGTACCAGACAACTGACATGTTGTCTGAGTGAACAGCGATTACGCCCTGAGGGAGATAATCGTGAAGGGCTTGAAGGGACAGGAGTACTGCCCTCATTTCTAGGATGTTGATATGAAGAAGAGTCTCTTCCGGGTGCCATTTGCCTTGGACTGACCTGCCCAGGGAATGCCCCCCCCCACCCCATCTGGGAGGCGTCCGTGGTCAAAGTGGCTGCCGGAGGAGGAAGAACAAAGGGTCGTCCCTGATCCAAATTGGAGGGCACTAGCCACCAGCGAAGGTCCCGTTTGCAAGATTCCGTGATCCATATGAGGTGACCGAGAGGGAGTTCCTGAAAGGACCACTGAGCTGAAAGAAGCCACTGGAGAATTCTCATGTGCAACCTTGCTAAGGGGACTAGAAGAACCGTGGCGGACATGGATCCCAATAGCTGCAGGACCATTCTGGCTGGGGCTTTGGACCTGGGAAGCAAGGCTCGAACTTGATTTTGTATGGTTTGAATTCTGTCCGAAGGTAGATAGACCCGCATTTGGTTTGAGTCTATTTCTACCCCTATGAATCTTATTCGTTGAGATGGCCGCAACACAGACTTTGGCCAATTGAAGGTGATTCCAAGGGAATTGCCCAGTAAGATAGTGGCTTGTAGGCTCCGCCGAAGTAGATGCTTGGAGGTGGCAGTTAGGAGCCAGTCGTCTAGATACGGAAACACCTGGAATCCTAGACTTCTCAGGTGAGCAGTCACTACTGCCAAGCACTTGGTGAACACCCTGGGGGCTGTGGTGAGACCAAAGGGCAGCGCACGGAACTGAAAATGACTGCCTCCTAGGCTGAAGCGCAGATGTCTCCTGGACGCTTGATGTACCATGATATGATAATAAGCGTCCTTGAGATCTATGGAGCACATCCAAACACCTTTCTCCAGCAATGGGAGAATGGTTTGAAGAGTGATCATTCGGAACTTGGACTTTCTGACTGAACTGTTTAGGATGCTGAGGTCCAAAATGGGCCTCAAGTCCCCGGTCTTTTTTGGCACCAAAAAGAATCTTGAGTAAGTCCCTAATCCGATCTGGGCTATGGGGACCGGTTGGATGACTCCTTTTTGCAGCAGCTTTGAAACTTCTGAGGCTGCGATATCCCGTTGACTGGGTGGTGGGTCCGGGATTTTTTTGGACTGAGGGATGGGGTGAGAGAATGGGATGGAGTAACCTCCGGCGATAATCCGAAGCACCCATTGGTCCTGAGTGATCCCTTCCCAGGCCTTTAGGTGCTTCAAGAAACGACCCCCGACTGGCTCCGGAGCAGCACAGCCGGGCAATCCCTCAGGGACTATGAAAGGCTGAAGAGCCACAAAAGGACTCGCGGTCTCCAGTATTGCGAGGGCCTCTGCCGCCTCTGGGACGGCGTCTTCTGGATGAATTTCCCCTCCTCTGCCTCTGGAAGGGGAACCTTCCTGCTGAGAGGGGTAAGGCTTCTGAGATCTACGGAACCACATTTTCCCTCCTCTTTTAGCCTTGGGATAAGGCCGAAAGGGAGTGGAAAATCGTGCCCCTACGGCAGTCAGAGTCTTACCCTCCTGTTCACAGCGGGTTAGTGTGTCTTTTACCTTGGGTCCAAACAGGGAAGACCCATCAAAGGGGGCGTCGGCAAAAGAAGACTTAAAGGCCTCCGCGAAATGACACAGGCGGAGCCAGGCTTGTCTCCGTAGAGCAATGCCTGTACCCGCCGCTCTACTCGCCCCTTCGGCCGCATACGAAATGAGCCTCATGGACGAGTTCGAAATGGACGACATTGTAGCCAGCTGAGAGCCAACCGTCTGGGCCAGCTCCTCAGGCAGGTTACCCAAGAGGGTATCGGATAGCTCCTTAATCAGATCCCTCTGAAATCTGGTAAAGTGCGTCAGGTAGTTCAAAGACCTCAGTGTAAAGGCCGCTGAACTAAGGGTGCGCTTTCCGTACCGATCCATGCTCCTAGACTCCTTATTAGGAGGATGGACGGACGTAGAAGCCTCTGCTACATCTTGCTGGGTAGCAGATGCCACCACCAAAGCATCTACAGCCACACCTTTAGTAAGGAACTCTCTATCAGGGGGCGCCGAGAGAAATTTGTTCGGACGAGCAGGCACTGGTTCCACAGAGTCTGGGTGTTCCCACGCCCTCCGACAGATCAAATCCAAGAGCTCGTCGAAGGGCGGAGACACCCAGGAGGCGGAGGGCTGAGCCCCGAAGGCCTTCAGGAACACCGACTCATCAGCAGAGGGAGGTTTGGACTGCCAGCCGCCTCGCTGTTTTAGGGCTTCCAGGATGTCTGCAAAGGAGACATCATCCGAGGACGACTTAGGGGACCCCTCTGCATCATCAAGATCGGTGTCGGATGTCAAAGACTCATCAGGGGAGTCAACGTGCTTCCTCTTGCACGACCTTTTCCTGGGGGGTTCTTCCGAAGAGGCTTCAGAAGGACCTCCAGGAGGGGGAGAAACCCCAGCGGGGGTAACCTGAGGCCCGGGGGCTCCGCTGTCTAAAGACAGGGGGACTGCCAACGACCCAGTCTCCGTATGCAGGGAGGTAGCTGGGGAAACCGTGGAGGTAGCCAAGGAGGATTTGGCTAAAGCGCTCCTCATAGCCCTGAAGGCGGGACCACCAGAATCCTGGGAGGGTCCCACCTCCGTGGCCATGACAGTGGACGGTACTCCCGCCGCCGATGCACCAAGAGGGAGACTTGGGACCGAGAGCATCAATCCCGAAGCCCCCCCCCCCAGGGCCGAAGGAAGAAGTCCGTGTACTGAACTCCGACCCAAGAGCCGGAGTTGGAGCAAGGGTCGGGCCCGACTCTAACACCTCCACAGGTTCCACCAGCACCGGCTCCAACGGTGCCGAAGCTTTTGGAGGAGGAACCACAGTAAGGGAGTGGACCATCGGCTCCGAAGCCAAATGGGCTGGAGCCGAAACAAGCTTTTGGAACACCGGAGACTGGAAGAGTCGAAGGAGCACCCTGTCGATGTCCGAATCAGACATCTTGGATGACCTAGAGGATACCGATCGGGCCCGAACCGATTTCTCCATCGGCTCCGAAGGGCTCGGGGACCGGCTCCGAAAGGACTCAACCACTATCGGCTCCGAGGAAGGTTTCAAGGAAATTTCCCTCGGTGCCGATAAGGACTTCGGCTCCGAGGTGGAAGAGTCTGAGCCAGTAACCCTGATCGGCTCCAATATCAGTGGAGCCGATGAAGGTGACCCGCCTCTCGATGCCCCAGGCCTCGGCTCCGAAACCAGAGGGGTCGAGGCTGGAGGCATCGAGGCAGACCGTTCCGACCTCGGCTCCGAAGTCCGTGGAGCCGATGGAGAAGTCTGCTTGGATTTTTTAGCAGTCGGTTCCGACTGACTGGTCGGAGCCGATGCTTTTTTCTTTTTAGAAGGAGACGGAGAGGAAGATAAAAGCCTCCTCGAAGGAAGGCTTGATTAATCCCTTGAGGATTAATTTGTTTTTCCTCTCCTGGAGGACTCTTGAAGAGAACGCGTGGCACACACTACACGACTCTTGTAAATGCTTAGCACCTAAGCAATAGACGTACGAGGCGTGGTCGTCCGTTATGGACATTTTAAAACCACACCTCGTGCATTTCTTAAACCCGGAGGGTTTGTGTTCTTTCGACATAACTGCTGTAACCACAGAACTTTCTTAAGTGAAGAAACACTAAATTTAGCCAAAGACAAATTTGAGTACAACAACTTCAACAAAATCAAAAAATATATATATATTTTTTTTTTTTTTTTTTTTTTTTACACTAAGCAGATAGACAAAAAGATAAAGAGAGTCAAGACCCTAACTTAAACGGGTGCTTGACCCAAGAATGATATACAACCAGCAAAGCAACAGGGGAAGGCCCCTCTAACTAAAACGGAAAACCTTCCCTGACTAAAAAAATCACAAATTTTTTAACAGAAAATCACCAAACACACTAATATGACAACAATAGCTGTTAAAACAGCTTTTGGGTTCAAAGAAAGGAAATTTGTGACAGGAAAAGCCTAAATAAATAGTACTTAGCCCAGCCAATGTTGAGACCACGTCTAAGCTTGATAGCGGCAAATGAGATCTGGGGGATGAGTGGTGGTGCATCCTGGGATAAAGATAGCTCAGCCAATTAGAGGCCTCGCTCTATAGCATAAGCGTGCCGAGTCGGAGCCGAGGGATCGGCTCCGAACCCATCAGTTCAGAATGTAGGCGAGATAGGATCACATAACATCTCATGGTAATCAGTACTACAAAATGGCAGTAGACCTTTCTGGACACTACTTTTGCTTCACCTATATATGTAGATTTATTTTATTTAGTATATAATGGGTCAGATTCCAAAAGAGTTGTTCTCAGTCTAAGCCTGCCCTAAATCTGGAAGACCTGCACTCAGTTTAAATGATGTACTTCGGTGTAGGCCTATCTATAAACAGGCTTACACTGAGGGACAGATTCCAAAACACCTGCTCACAGTTTAAGTGGTCACATACACTGAGAGCAAGTTTTTTGGCATCAGGAGCAGTATTTGTTTGAAGATTTTATCCTTGATGTTAAATCTATATCTTACATAATAATTATGGGGTTCAAAAATGACATCTGTCTGCCTGCAAACTTTCTGTATTCTCCAGCTTTTTACTTCCTGCTGGATTAGCGAACTGCATTTAGAGTTCGCTATTAAAAGCGAAGTACGTTTATGTACTTTATAATATGCTACATTTTGTAGACAACTGTTTTAATTCTGAAAAACTGAAGAATTTTAAAGTGATTTTTAGGTATTACATGTTTTGTTGTTTTAGGCATATTTATGCTTTACTATTACCTTAACAATTTTATATATTTTTTATTAAATTAGTGCATCAATGGTCTGTTTCAGTTACATATACTGAAATGTATTTAACATGTATTTAAGCTTTTTCTCACCTTTACATTTGCTTGTCTAAATTCTGATGTGCTTTGTGAAAAAGCACATTAATAAAAGTCGAGTTGAATTAAAATGTGGAGAGGATTATTTGACAAGAGACATTGCTAAAAGGGAAATAAAA
The DNA here is from genome assembly GCF_019279795.1 of Protopterus annectens. Lineage (NCBI taxonomy): Eukaryota > Metazoa > Chordata > Ceratodontiformes > Protopteridae > Protopterus > Protopterus annectens. The sequence continues at coordinate 566,982,534 of NC_056728.1, read as the reverse complement.
CTGGATTTAATTTTACAACAGCATGGCCAACGCCTGACAGTCATATTTAAATGAAACAATTTGATTTTGCCCACTGCTATTATATTAAAAATTCATCAGTTACTTGAGTACTGCTCTTTAGAATGTTCCCTACATTCAAACTATTCTGTCTGAAACCTGATCTTGTACCTATACAGCCCTCAAAGTTCAGGTCATATTTGGAAATCCCCATAAATAAATTTTTGCTTTATTAAACACAGTTAAATACAATTCAAAAAACAATGTAGAGACAGACTACACACAAAGACCCCAATCTTGCTGTAAAACTACATCTCCATGCAGACTGCCAAAAAATACAAATAGTGCATCTGAAACAGTTAACCTACAATTTAAAATGGGCTAAGTAATAAAGTACAATTTCTCTTCAACTAAAAGTGATAAAGAGTCATTTTAAAAAAGCTGAAAAATTAATGAACTCTGCAAAAAAGCAGAGGGAAGGAAAATATTTTATTCATGAGAAGCAATCAACTGGAAATATTCTGTGTGCAACCAACACTACCTTCTGTCTTTCACATACTGTTGAATAACTGCTGCTTACACCAATCGTTCAGCCATGCAATAAAATGTCCCCACTTTGCTACACCAATATCAATTACAAGTAACACATGTACTGTCACTCTTACCTGTATGAAAACTTTCTGAAGATTAAGTTACTTATAACAATGGAAAAGTGAACATAAAATAAAAACTGCAACAGAAAACAGACATTATTTACCAAAAATGCACAGACTATGAATATACTTAATAAAATAAAGCTGAAATTACAGCTATCAACTAAGAACCCACATGAGGGAATAAGGCAACCCCTGTATAAAAATTCAGCAGTAATGCTGGCAGAAATACTGACAGCTTTCACTTTGTGTGTCCACACTAAAAATCTGCAGACAGCAATACCTGACAAAGGATACTGCCTCCTAGTCTAGGGCTTTCATCTATGGTGTACTCAAACAGAGGAGACATCCACTGCTGCAATCTATGTAGGCTAATAAAGACACATGACAACGCCACATTGCACAACTCTTTTGCAAATGATATTGCAGTAATTAAAACAGGTTGAAATTGATTGCTATTCTGTAAAGAAAAAGAACAGAAATGTGTTCAGCTGGTATACATGAAAACCCTGATGTGTTTTTAAAGCAGTACTAATGCCAACAGTAGCACTGAATCTTTTTAATGCAACTATCAATGCAAAATATATCAACAAATTCTAAAATACCTCAGTGAATTTTTCATGAAATCTGTTATCTATAAAAAGACTCCACAGAAACATTAAATTAAAGCACATCATATTTATTCTAGTTTTTCATTTTACAGAGCAGGCATTGTATTATACAGAGAAAATATGTGCCCATTTTAGTAAAACAGTCATCTCATGTGTGATGATTTAACCTATAGTTCTTGTATATACATATTTATAGTTTATTTAAATGATCCACTAAACCAGTATCAAAACTAAACTTGCACACAAAATTTTATGAGAAGATAATAAAAAGACAAGTTCCCTTCCATAAGTTCACAACTGAATGACAGATAACAGATTTTGGCATAGAAAGGCAATCAAGTCATTATTCTGTTTATCAACCACTTTAAATAAACATACAAACTGAAGAAAGATGAAACTACTAAACTCTAGGAGTGCTGAACTGGTGTGTAAATATGAGTCTTCATTGCTCTTTCTCAATATACTGAATTATATCCTTCATTACATACATTTTGGCATTAAAAGGCTTTTGAGTTTACAATTAAATTTCCTTTTCACATATGTTTATTAACCCCCCCCCCCACACACAATGCTGTGTATGTACAAAATGTTTTAACAGAGGTAAAAGTTATTCCTAGTAGTGATGTCTTAAAAGTGCAACAAACATTCTAAATACTAACAAACTACTGCTCCACTTTGTAACTGGAAAAGCACACTTTCTTCCGTGTACCAAATTAGGGGATAAAACTTAGAAATATCAATCAACTCCGACATGTTGACTGGCAGGAGAAATTCTGCTCTAATCCTAAAAAATAAGTAACCTGGTCTAACGACTCTCAGTACTGCTTCAGCAGTTAACTCTGCCAAAGCAGAACATGACAGACATGTATCTACTCAACAACTGTGCAGAAGTGTCATTATGCACAATGACTAAAACATCCATCCATAACACCTGGTTTACTCAGTTCAGTACTGTGGACAGCTAAAGCCTACCCCCATAAGCAAGACACATAACACAAGCTAATCCTGAATGTCAGCCCATCACCGGACACACTCATGGAAGCACTAAACACAAACCTAGGAGCAATTTCAATTTTATCAATTTACCCACTCACTTACCTTTGAAATGTAGCAGGAAAACTTGAGCTCCTAATTAAATCCATATGGAGAATGGGAGTAGGTGAAAGCTTCTCAATACAGATAATGCAAGGAGAATAAGCTCTGTGGATTGGCAACACTGACCACTACATCATTGTTCTGTCCAATAAAACATTAAAAGTGGTGGGACAAGGATTATGCCAGAGTTTATCTAGGCTTGTATGGTTTGGTCATAAGGCTGATGACTAAACTACACAAAAAAATAAAAAAAAAAGTAATTTTTTCTTGGCATGTAACAAGCCTGCTACAAAAAACAAAAGTTTTATTGGCACCATTTTATTTAATACATGCATCTAAGTATAATGCATGCTATACTTGTGTTTGGAGTTGCTGGTTTGTTTCTCATTACTGTAATACATCACATTTGCAAAATGAATGCAGATGTTGTGATTCCATGTGGTGTGAAATATAAGGCACACTTACATTCCATACCATGAAATGAATGACATTCCCACCCAAACATTCCCTCATAAATGAGCACAGTGTCAAGCAAAAACAGAATTTTGAACTGTCAGCAGGCATAGCAGTACCGAACTACATACCAGCAATGCATTTGGAGGGTCGCAATCATCTTTCTATTCCTGTTCACTCAATAAAGCATCTGAAATCCAGTTTGTAGTGGTGAAAAAAGGGTACACTTACTATCCAGCAGGAACAGTATCAGCTAAAATAAAATATAAGCAAGCATGCCAAACAGAAATGCACACAGATGCATGCTCACAAAAGTCACTACAATTAATATTTTTCTAGTCTCCGTTATGTGCTCTCATTCTACTATTACTGACATCACTATTTATTTAAATAAAAAAGACATACAAGTCTGTTTTCAGTACCCTGCTAACTGCTGGATATGGCAATGGAACTTTCCTGGTAAACAGCCAATGATGAAAAAGACACTCAGAACTTGCATGCATCTGACTAGCATCTTTTTAAGCAAGAAACCAGGATGAACATGGTCTCAAAGGTATCAGTAAGAATATCAGATTATTACACACCATTGTACTACAAAATACTAAAGTATTCAAATTTCAGCAGTTACACAATCACATCTTAACATCAAAACTCCCAATTTTATTACAAAATTCAAAACACACTTAAGGTGATCAGGACATAACTGTCATTTCTAGAACTCGACAGAATCAGAAAGTGACCACATTAAACAGTAAGGCACTTTATTTTAGCAAAACGAGTCTACTTTCTTCCACAATTCTATGGAGAGTCTACTTTCTTCCACAATTCTAAGGAAGGATTATTAACTGCCACTTTGTCCACTAGAACACTGTTCAAGTCACCAGGAATAAACTACTTAGTTACACATTTCTACAAGCTGAATTCCTCTGCATTCCCTGGAATGTGCAAACATAATACAGACTGCCAAGAACTGCTTTAACTGCATATAACTAATCTACTTGGTCTAACCCCATAAATACTTTCATTTCTGTGGTACAGGTGCTGCATTCAGTGCTGGTCTACACATTGCAAATGGTTACAATAGTTTGCAGGACACAGCACTGTGAAAAATATATTGCCAAAAGTAATATAAATATATACAAGTCTATATGCAAACTGGCAAAGGACAAGTTCTTAACTTAATGGTGATGTGTCTAGCAGGCCTCTCAAAATTTCTCATTAAACTCCACCCTTAAAATGTTGCATGACGTTTTTATTATATAATTTGCATATGCAGACATTCATTTTTCTGCTAGAACAATTTTGCCTGAAATACAGTAATTAAGGATCAAACATAAAAAAGACGTGTCCAAGAATTAGTGCTGCAACCAGTGAACCTGCACTTTAGTAATGCTATGACATAAAATAAAGATAAGCGAGGAGAGTTTAATAATCCTAAAAATATCCACCTGAAAATGGAGTTTATATATCCCAGACTTGTGAAATCCCAAGCTGGTAAAGCAACAAATACATTCCTAAAATGGAAATTCAAGCGCAAACAAACATAAAAAACAGGAGGGAATTGAACAAATGCTGAATTCTCTAAGTGAATTTTGAGGGTCACTATGTCTACAAAAGGCTTCCAAATCCCGTTCTTTCTGAGGCCAAAACAGCTGTAGAGCCTTGCATTTTTCTAATAAGAAAACACATCCTGAAACAGTATGCCAAATAAGAAAAGTTATGCGGATTAAAAATGAAAAGTCCATACCTTTGCTTTCTAACATGATAAAGAAAAGACTGAATTGTTTTTATTTAACATCTTTAGCACCCATTCATTAATATCATGCACTACCACTGAAAGGAATGCAAACAGTTTGCTCCTCATCTGATGCACTATGGCTGGTGGCAAGTTAAAGTCAAGGCCGCTTGTCTGCATGACACTTGAAGTGAAGATGAAAGTAGTTTGGTAATTCCTACCACTTCTGAAAGCATATGAAAGAAATGGAAATTGAGGGCAATTTCAAATGAATAGACTACTTTAGGATGTCATCTCTTGCAAACCATGCACTTTTAGAAGACTGTAGAAGCCCTCTTTCTAAGCTGTTCTACATGAAGCAATAACTCGCTCTAGGAACTACATTTTTCCTACTCTTTAGATTACCATAAAATAACTTAATTTCATATGCCAAGTCCACAGCTGATAAGGGCATTTTTACATATCTGCACAAGTCCTAGTAGACCTACATTACACTGGCTTTATCTGTAGGCATTATAACATTACTGGTAACTTATTCCATTTCCTACTTTACTGGAAGGTTTATAAAGAAGGGCTGCACCTGCTGATCAGGTATCTCTTCTGCTATGCCAACTAGGTCCTGCATCCCTCAGTTGGGAATCTATACCTGACCTGGTTCATTAAAAACAAGTAAACCATTCCACCTACATGAAGGTTGTTTCGAAAGTTAATTTGTCCCACCTTGTCCAGCTGATACGTTCTCATTATTCTTATCCACTAGAAGAACATCTTGCATAGTGTTTTCCACACAGCAAGCAGTATTAGCAAGGTGGTTTAAGGAAGAAACACATTTACAGTGGAGTGGAGCAGGGTGGCTGCCCCGAGAGCAAGCTATAATAGGGTGCAATCCAATTAACAGGGAAGTAGAATACTGACAATGCAGTGACAGGATTCAAGGAGGATCACAATTTGTGTTTCATTCATTCAGACAGCTGTTGTATTATGTGGTTGTTTAAATGAATGATGTGCATTGAAGCAGTGAAGAGCTTGGAACGGAGCTTTTTTTTCAGTCTGAGGACTGTTCAGGTCACCAATTTAGCTAGCTACTGATCTGGTACTATGTCCACTACATACAAGTTTCTGTTCCATCTTCCCCTTTTTGTGTATCCTCAGAAGCCATTCTAAGGGCAATGAAGTTTTGAATGAAACAAGATTAAAAAAATATAGGCTTAGCAGGTCTCTAGGAAGGGACCCACGCTTTTCCTCAAGGAGACTCCTGTTCTGAAAAGTCCGCAATCTTTCTCTGTAATTCTCTTGCAGTTCTTGTGGGAAAGATAACAGTCAGTACTTACTGCTGCTCCTGAGACTGAAGCTGAGGAAAGTCAGTGAAGACCACCATGCAGAATATGCCTATAGTATCTGTGAGCTCTACAATGAAGCTTAAATCACTTCTACTGGCAGCTCCTGTACATCCCGGGTCTTGTTCTTTCTTATAAAGCTTTTTATTTAAATACAGGAAAATATTTGGAGAATTACTTCTAAACAACCTTCAGCAAATTGAAAATGGCAATAACAGAGTTACATTACTCAAAAATAAAATGCAAAAGGCGAAAAAATATATTTGAATGGTGTTTAATCAAAAGTGCATGCTGAAACACGTGCTGTGCCTATAAAGGCCAATCTTGCCTGCAACTGAGCTGCACAAGCATAACCCAATAAGCTGTCATGGATTTCTGTTTGCTTCTCTTGTTTAAAAAACAATCACTAACCCTTTATCAGAGGCAATCTAAGTGTGACATTTAAAATTTGTTCTACAGAATGGGAACTCAGATTCTAAAAATTCAGGATGCACCACTGCACATTCCTTATGTCCATCACAGCAGTGGAAATCGTGCAGAGAGAGACAGACACGACATGCAGCACAGTAGCCTGAGAGAGATCTGTGCAGTCAATGCTACTTGTTCTGAATTACGCAGAAAAAGTCCACTATGTCAGTGGGAAAGTACATCTTGAAGGGTCTAGTATTTAGGACTGCCCTCAGAAATTACTGTCGAGGAAAAAGACCATATCTGTTTTTTTTCTGCACTGCTCAAAGGACTGGTCTGAATTAGGCAGTCATCTAACTAACGGGACATGTGAATTCAAAGAAAGCAAATGCTGGAACCGGGCATTTGGTAAACACTCTGGACATAGCAGAAAAGCTAAACAGTAAAGCTATGAATGGATAATTTGAGTCCTATAAATATTTAGGATATACAGGCACTATAAATATTTTTGAATAAAACCACTTTTATTTCTCAGCCAAATGTGCTAGATACTATGTATGACTGCCCAGTAGCTTACAAAAATAATGGCAGAAACAAATGGATCTATCTCCTGGAGTACATGGGATAGGGCCTGCAATTGAAGTTGTCTAGAATTTTATAGTGTAGCCAAATGACACTATTTCTCTGACCATTTGTCTGATGCTAGCTGAAATCAATTAAATGAAAAATGCTTGAACCTTCCTCCTCAGAATGAGATTGAAATGGTGAGGCAAACAGCAGGAATTAATGACTCAACTGCTCCTATAACATCTATCATGTTGGGATGGTTCTTATTTCTATTACTGCCCTTATAGACTTCATGGCCTCTTACATCTTTAGCTGTTATCACTTAAACAAAAAAAATAGGTTCCCACTGCAAGACATGCACTGCAGGCAAAGTATTTAAGATAAGTTCTTTTGTTCCTTAAAATTTTAAGATAGTAAGTTGAAATTAATGTGTGAATTTCATTGGTACTTTTTGTCATCTGATAAAGTTCCCTTGTAATTATTAAAGGAACGAAAGCACATATCTTAAATACTGTGCCTCCAACGTATCTCTTCCAGTGGGAACCTATTTTTGTTGTTTAAGTGTTCCTTATTTGGTTATTCTAATTTTAGCTATTATCACTTTTTGCATATACTGTTGCTAAATCATTTGTTTCCAGTAAAAGGGAAAGTATTTGGTAGAAAGATTCCAAATGCATTCAGAAATACATGAATGGAATATTTGTTGCACATTCTATGTGGACCTATCAATCTTATAACTCTAACACCTTTGGACAAGGGTTACAAATTAGAAACATTGATCAAGTAGAGGATTGAAAAATGGACCCCTAAATAGCATCAGTGAAGCCCACCTGCAAGGCATGTGGGAATGAAGCCCTGACTATAACACACATGGCTGGAGTTTGATTAGCACCTCAGGTACTGCAGAATGCTCTCTACTGAAATGTTGGCACTCGAGGGGAGTAAGTTCCACTGCACCCCCACTGTGACGGACAAGCCCCCTGCACCCTCATTGTGAGGGGAAATTCCCCCCACACCCCATGAACTTATATATACCAACTCCCAAGATTGCCATACCTAACAGAAAAGGAAATATTCTGGAAAATGGCCATCTCAGACTTGGTATATGCAAGTCTGTTTCTGGATTCGCTCTAGAAGGTCAAAATATTTTAAATGGTTATTGCTAGGGAAGCCAGGTGAGGGAGAGTTTAGATTAAGCAGATAGCCAAGGACATAGCCTAGGTCTACTGAACCTTGTCTGTATGGCTGCCTTCGTGGGCTGCATGCAAAAATGCGCTCTCACTGCAGAAGGTACAGCAGAATGTCAACTAAAGAAGAACTCAAGTCTGCTGGCAGAAGAGGAGTATATCTGAAAAGAAAAATTCCCCAAAGAAGGATAATGGCTCCACAAACTGGTTTAGCAATACCCATATTTATGGGGACATAATAAGATGATGTGTTTAGGAGTATGGATTAAAAAGGCTTCTGTTAAGGCAGTTAAGTATATGTGGGAAGAGACTAAACAAAAGATAACACAAAACTGAGAAAATGGAAACTCTTATTTATGAATATGGACAATAACATATGAGCAGCAAAAATGTTTTTAGTCCCTTTAGTTTTCTATGCAGGTCAGGTACACTTATCAACCAGAGGAAAAGCTGTAGACAATAATAAAGAATTGAAGGAATTTATCTGGGAGGGGAAGAGTGAAGTGGGATAAGCTGATCCTTCCAACAAACCAAGTTAGTTTAGGTTTACCCAATCTGAAGGGAAATTTTAGAGCTACACAGTTCAAGGTCATATACAGAACTCAAGCAGAAGGTTATAATTCAAAGTGGAAAGGGATGATGATGAAGCAAGTGGAAAATTCAAGAAACGGAGTGAAATTTGGATGCAAATCATTAAGGAGAATAACCATACAGTAGATTATTACATTCCTAAAGTAGCAGAAAGTATTCTAAGAACTAAGCCAAAATAAGAGTTTGACGAGTGGGATCAATGCAAGTAGGGGTAAAGAAAATAGGCAAGAAGGGGTTGAAATTTACTGTAGAAACCTGACAAAGGAACCAAGATATCAGAAGCAAATAACTGAAGCGGCAAAGGTAATAGAGTGGGATGAGGCCAAGAAGACGTTTGGATTGCAGGTTAGAGATTGCCTTCACTATCAGGGTTTGAGCTCAAGAGTATAGGCAAAGAGAAAAAGATAGGGAGATTTTAAGTGCTCTGTTACATTTTTTAGTTGAATCTAGAACAGAAGATGTTAAAAATGATCATTAGTAGGGAATATAAAATATTGCAGGATAACAAGAATTGAGGATGTTAGAAAAGGTTTGAAGGAGAGACTGGAAAAGAAATTTACAAGAAAACAATGGGAAGACATAAGTAAGGCTTCCAAGTATGCAACCAAATACAGAAGGTTTAGGATCACTGTTGGAAATGTTTGCATAGGTATGTTTATACCCAGGCAAACTTCAAAGAATTTTTCCTCGGGTAGATAGCAAATGTTGGAGGTGCGATGGGCAAGAAAGAGGTAACTGGGAACACAAGTTCTGGGAGTGTAATGAGTGGCAGATTTTTAAAAATTCCCACTGAGTACTCTATCAGAAATATTGGGTGAGCAAACGGCTTTAAGTAAGGAAATTATTCTCTTGAGTTGGGACACGACCTGAATTGCCTAGACACAGTAAGACCTTGTTAAGTTTAATTTTGTTGACTGCCAAAAAAGCAATTACTAGAAAATGGAAATCAAAGTCTACAACCATATGTATTTGAGGTAGTAAACACTATAAAAGAGATAAACGAAGTGGAAGAGGAATCTTTAGAAAAGGAAAGGAGCAAATTACATAGAAGTAAATGGAAACTGTGAGAATACACAATCATTTTCAGCAGCAGTGGGATTTAAGGGAAGGCAGAAATTTGGCAATTTTTAGTAATACTGGACTGATGACAGAGTAGAAAAATCTTAAAATGATTTTTCTTTTCTGTTAATGTATGTTTGCCTATGTCTTAAGTGACAATTTAATAAAGGTGTTTTAAAAAACGGGAAGGATAATAATGGCTCCACCTAATCTATCGTTCCCCTGGGTGGAAAGAATCGGCTATAGGGATCTTACTTCTCATGGATAGAAAGGGGGCTAATTTGCCAGTTTCAGAAAGGCTTTATAGTCACCACAGAACTAAGAAAAAAAAAAAAAACCATTGGCAAAAGACAAGATTCTAAGATATGCATGACTTCTTAAAATAATGCAGAATGAGCTAGCTGAAACTATGTCATGACATTTCCTAATATGTGCAAAAACTGTATTAGCCATTTTTTACCACTTAATTTCCTCCTTAGAGAAACATCACCAACGTGTAGAGATATGCCATCAATTTACGTCAGAATTTCTCCTTAGTACTGCACCACATGGGTCTGGTAGTTTAAGGTCCTAAAGCACAGGGTTATAGATGCATATACTCATTACTAGCCATGTCTTGAATACAACTTTTTATCATGTGATAACATTTTTAAATGTGAGGTAACTTGTGGTAAAGTTCTAAGAGCAGGTGTCTTTCTACAGCCCCACAAAAGTAGCTAGGTTTAATACAGATGGGTCAACCACAAGGCTTTTCTCCTAATATTGCTTATAAACCTCAAACAAGCCATCTTTTTTGTGCAGCATGCAAATGTATACAATCTAAAAATAATTTAAAAAAAATCACTAGTTTAGGTACATCACAATTCAACTCCACATTGCTTTTTTTAGGGAAGGATAATTCTCTGTACCCTACTTAAAAATCATATTTTCAAAATGGATCTCTCCTTCCAGAGGCAGCCAGAAGACAGGGACTCATCACCTATGTAGATATTGCAACCAAAGGGGACACTTGGTTTGTATGGCAATAAGTACAGTTGTGTACTATAACAGCAGATGTCCTTCTCTTCACTGTTGCAGTATTCTTCACCTTAGGGATCTCCTGCTAAGGACAGCCCAACATCCGGCCAGTATACCCAAGCCTTTCAATCCTGCATGTGCTGTATGTCACACGTATGCTTCCCATACAGTATGTAGAGAGTAAAGGTGATGTATGGACACATTTACCCAGAAATGAATTGCCCAGAAGAGAACAGTCTCCATAGGACAAGGTTATGCACGTCCAGGAGGAGAAAATGCAGATGGAAAAGGGGGACCCTCAGCCAAGAGGGTAACCAAATGAAATCCGAAAAGGGTGGATGGAGGGAGTGACCAAATACTGCAACAGTGAAGAGGAGGGCATCTACTGATATGGTTAAGATTTTACAAAACTGTACTATCTCCTTCTATATCATTGATTCAGTATTTTTCACCTTAGGGAGACTACAAAAGCTCAGGAAAAGGAGGGGGAAGTGGAAGGCTGGGAAGAGCCCTCAACAAACCCATGCAGGATGGCCCTAGATATAATATATAATTTACAATGCATAGTAAAGGTATACACTGAAGACCAAGTAGCAGCTTGAGATATGGAATGGTGTCCAAACCTTTTGAAGAAAACACCAGAAGAGGAAACAGGCCTAGTGGAATGAACTCTAATGGAAGTAGACAGAGACTTGCCAAGAAAAGAATAATAAAAGAAAATGGTCTCAGATATCCAGGAGGAGGTGGCTTCCTTAGAAACAGCCAAACCCAATTTCCTAGGATAAAGAGAAGTACAGTTGTGTACACTTACCATAAATGTAGATGCTCGAGTGTATTCACTGTTGCAGTCATTACATTTGGGTTATCTGCTTGCAGGTGGCCCTCAGTTGGCTTGATTAACAAAGTCTTGGGTCCTGCATCGGTTGCTGTCCCTTCTTCCATGACGTCAGGTCATCAGGGGTATAAAACATGCAGCTGACACCATTACGTCAGTTTTTCTTGTCCCAGATGTCAGGTGCCCCCCTAATGGGAAGTAATTAAATATAAAAGTACAAAGATATACCTCCAACAAAAAAACAAATATGCCAAAAATGATTTTAAGCATAGTAAAGGAAAGTAGAGGTATAGCCAAAAGAAGTTAGGGGTCTGGAGGGAGGGTAACCAGGACTGCAACAGTGAATAAACTCGAACATCTACATTTATGGTAAGTGTACACAACTGTACTATGTTCTTCGTGTTTCACTGTTGCAGTCATTATACTTGTGTAGATTCCCAAAGCTATGGTTGGGAGGATGAATTTAGATAGCACTAGGGCCAGCTATAAGGCCCTCAAGACTGCAGTGGCAAAGACAGCTCTGGATTTAGAGAAAATTGGCAAATGATAATGCTTGGTTAAAGTATGTGCAGAACTCCAGGTGGAAGCTTCTAGGATGTCCCTGGTAAGGACGCCTCTGAGAAAGTTTGAAGAGTTAGATGCAGCCCTGGTGGTCTGAGGTCTGATCCCCTGGGGGATAGGTTTTCCATGGTGCTTATAGCAGAAATGAATGCAATGGCTTATCCATTTAGAAATGATTTGCTTTGAAATAGCCATCCCTTCTGCCCCTGCAGCAAATGCCACCAGCAATTGTTCAGATTTCCTTTGAGGTTTAGTCCTGTCCAAGTAGGATCTAAGTTGTCTTTGCGCATCTAAGGAATGCAGTATCCGTTCCCCTTTATTCTGTGGATTGGGAAAGAAGGTTGGCAAATGAATGGACTGATTAGGAGCCACACTGGATACCACCTTGGGCATGAAGGATGGATTGGTTCTGACAGACAGCCTGTCCGCATGAGAGATGATGAAAGGCTCCACTGCCATAAGGGCCTGTAATTCAGATACCTTTCTAGCTGAAGTGATTGCTAAAAGGAAAGCTGTTTTCCAAGAAAAAAATGTTAAGTCTGCAGTAGCAGCTGACTCGAAAGGAGGTAGAGTGAGTTTCTCCAAGACAAAGTTAAGGTCACAGGCTGTGGTTGGAGCTCTCCTGGGTGGTCTCAAATTTCTGGCCCCTCTGAGGAACTGCTTGAGCAATGGATGAGACAGGAGGGGAGGTTCTGTGTTATAATGAGCTGAAATGACTGAGGCATGGATTTTAATGGTGGAAAAAAGGCAGGCCCTTGTGAAGCATCTCAGTTAAGTATTGTAAAATCTGAGGTAAATTGGGCACTGCTGTGCGCATCCCTTGAGATTGGTTCCAGCCACAGAATCTTTTCCATTTTTCAGTATAAGATTTTTCTAGTACTAGGCCTCCTTGCCTCTAAAATGATATCCATCAAAGGTTTGCTGAGGGATGGGTAAAGGAGAGATTAAGTAATTAGCCAGGCTGCAAGGTTCAGTGTTAGAAGCTGAGGGTGCAGAATCTGGTTCTCCTGCTGAGACGGCAGGGAAGGAGTCTGAGGCAGGTGCCATGGAGATAACCATGACACACTGTGCAGAAGGGAGTACCAGTGTTGGCGCGGCCATTCTGGAACAATCAAAATCATCCTTGGTTTGTCCTGTTTGATTTTTAGTAGCACTTTGGAGAGCAGACGCAGAGGGGGGAAGGCATAGACTGATAGGTTTTTCCAGCTGAAGGACAGAGCATCCACTTTCCAGGCTTGTTTGTGGGGAGTCCTTGTGCAAAATTTGTCCAAGTAGTAGTTCTGGGGAGAGGCAAACAGGTCTATATCTGGGCTCCCCCATTTTCTTGTCAACATGTTAAAAATCCTTGGTTCCAGTTTCCACTTGTGTGGCTCCATGAGGTTTCTGCTCAGTCCGCCTGCCAATGTATTTAATTTTCCTGGCAGGAATTAAGCTTGTAAGTGCACTTGGTAGCTCAAGGCTGTGTTCCACAATGCCATGGCTAGTCTGCAGAGGGGGTAAGAATGTGTACCCCCCCCTGCTTGTTTATGTACCACATAACAGTGGTGTTGTCCGTCTTTACCATTAGTTGTCCTGGAAGAATGTGGTCCTTGAAGGCTGTCAGAGCATTCTGTACAGCTAACATTTCTTTTTAATTGATATGCAGGTGCATTTGACTTGGGTTCCATTTGCCCTGAATGCACTTCCCTACCAGGTGAGCCCCCCATGCATAGTCTATGTCTGTTGTTAGGGTTTGGGCACAGGGGGTGATGTGAAAGGTAGTCACTTGTTTTGGTGGCAGGCCTCTGCCCACCAAAGGAACTCTAGGCACAGGCAAGGTATGATAGGAATCATTGTTTCTAGGTCTCGAGAATGCTGACACCATAAGCTTTTTAGATACCACTGTAATTTCCTCATATGCAGTCTTGCATATGGAATTAGAAGAATGCAGGAGGCCATGAACCTCAAGGCTTGCAGTATTTGTCTTGCAGATAGCAAGGTTTTTGTGGCCACTTGTTTGAAGTTGTCAAATTAATTTGTTTCTCTGGCGTGAAGTAAGCCATCTGGGAAGTTGTATTCAAGCTTGCTCCCAGGAATATAATTTGTTGACAGGGTACCAGGTGTGATTTCTTTTCATTTATGGTGTACCCCAGACAAGTTAGAATCCTTTGTACAAAGGCCAGATGATTCAAAAGTATGTCCTGGCTTTCTGCCTGAATTAGACAATCATCTAGTTATGGGTATATTTGAATATTTCTTTGCCTGCAAAATGCAATAACTGGAGCTAGGTACTTTGTGAATACCCTGGGCGCAGTAGATAAGCCAAAGGGCAGTGCAGAGAACTGACAGTGCGTGTAAGCCTGCTTTGAAGCGTAGGTATCTTCTGCAAGATTCCCTGATTGGGATGTGCAGGTATGCTTCTTTTAAATCTAGTGTTGTCAACCAGGCATCTTTGTCTAGCATAGGAAGTAATTGAAGTCTCAGCATCATGAATTTTGGAATCTCTACAAAGGTATTTAGAGTAGCCAGGTCCAGGATAGGACATCATGAATTGTCTTTTCTGGGTACCAGGAAAAGTCTTGAGTAGAAACCTTGTCCCTTTTCCTCTTCTGGTACCAGTTGAATAGTCCCCATGCTTAAGAGGCTAGTACTTGTTTTTGGGCCTCTGCTCACTGATTTGGGGGTAGGTCCGGCCACCCGCTTGGTGTTGGCAACGTGTGGAAGTGAAATCTGTATGCCTGGGACACTATATTTAAAACCCATTTGTCCTGGGAAATGAGTTCCCAATTCTTTGCACGAAGAGCAATATTTCCCCCAAAGGGGCAGTCAGTTGATAAGTGCTTGGAAATTTTAAAAGGAAGTCATTGAGGCAGTTTACCATAGGGGGGAGTCTTATTCCCAGATTTGGAAGTGGAGGCCCCCCACTGCTTAGTTGTGTGCCCCCCCTGGGACTGGAACCTGGGGTTTTTGCTGTGTCTGGGTTTGGCTTGAGAAGACCTGGAAGGGGCTGGAAAGGACCAATTCTTAGAGGGCCAGTGCCTACTAAATCTAGGAGGCTGAACTTGTAAAAAATCTTTAACAGTTTGCATAGATTTAGCTTTATCTCCCATCTTTTTAAGAACTTCCTCAGCCTTGTTGCCAAAAAGGTGGTCCTGATTTAAAGGAGCATCCAACAATTTAGTTTTATGATCATCAGGCAAAGATTGCTCCTTAAGCCAAGCATGTCTTCTGAGCACAGACCCAGTAACAGCAGCCCTAAAAGAGGCCTCTAATGAATCAAAACCACACTGCAAAGTATGTTTTCCAACTTGTTCAGCAGAATGCATTAAATCCTGTAATTCATTATTTTCCAGTCAGGAATCAACATAATTTTCTGTTTAAGCAGTCCAATAACATGTTGCTGATACTTTAACATATGAAACTGGCAGTTTAAAGCCCTGATGGCCAAGGTTGCAGAAGTGTAAACCTTCTTACCCCATCTATCCAGCGCCCTGGAGTCTATCAGAAGGGGTAGGATTTTTAGCAGTAGAAGTCTTAATACCCTTGGGCACCTGTGAAATAGTCTCTGGATCTGCAGTAGGATTTTTAAAAAGGAACTTGTGGGACACGGGGGACCCTGTAGTATCGGTCAGGTTTTCTGGGAGCAGGAGGCAGGGAATCAGGGGCCAAACTAGATTCCGAAAAAGCAACAATGTCTAGTACAGGAGGAATGGTTAAAGGCCTATGCTGAGGTAGGAGAAGGAAATCCCTAAGCCTCTTTTTTGAATCAGAAAAATCCTGGCTTTCCCAGTGGAAATGCTCCTTTAGAGTATGTAAGGTTTCCCCAAAAGAAAAATCCTCAGGAGGGGAAGCAGAGGGAATGGAGTTCCTCTGCATCAGAATCTTCATAAGTAGATAAGGGCAAATCCAGATCATCAGAAGAATCAGAAACAGAATCCTGATCAGAAGATTCATAATCAACTTCAGTCCTAGGCCTCTTCAAAGGGGGGGGGGGGGGTTGGCTACCCATGATTATAGTTATTGGATCTTCAGCCATTCTTATCATTTGTTTTTTAGGCATAGAGGCCTGAGCATGTGGCCTGGGCGTCATTTTTTTTAGGCATGGATCGAGATTTAGGCCTAAGTAAAGAAGGAGGCATCGATTTTATATGCAAGGCCGTAGGCCTGAATACACCCTCAGAAGCCGGTGCCTGTACAGCAGCTCTGGACCCATCCAAGGTAGAGACATCCGCGGGTTCTATAGTTGAAGCATCTCGCGGCATACGAATGGGTCTCAGTAGAGGCCTGCGAATCAGAAGTAGCGGGTATCGGGGGATGCGAAAGTGCCTCATTGAGTATCAGTGAACTGGCGACTGGCTTAGAAGCGTCGTCGGCAGTTTTGGACCTCGGTGGCCTGTCTCTGTCTTATCTTTGCGGGTTTTTTTAATCCGGGTAGACGGATGTCTAACCGACGACATTTCTGGATAATTAAACTGAGAACCAAAATATTTAGAGGTGAAAATATACCGACGATGGATAGTGTGCTGATTAAATAAAGCACAAAACCGACAGCAAGGTACGTCATGGTCAAGGCCTAGGCAAGGAATACAGTACGAATTAAAATCTTTATGAGGTTATTTGTTTTCCACAAGTAATGCAATTATTAACTTTTAATGACATCAGTAAGGAGCAAGAAAAAGTTTCCCCAACGGGGTACTTGGCTTTAGTTGAAGACTTCGGTTCTGAAAACGAAAATTTCAGGAGTCGGCCGACCGGCATTTGCGAACAAGCTTCTGCTTTGGGCACTGCACAGCAAGAAAGACTGATGTAATGGCGTCGGCTGCATGTTTTATACCCGACGACCTGACGTCATGGAAGAAGGGACAGCAACCAATGCAGGACCCAAGACTTTGTTAATCAGGCAGACTGAGGGCTATCTGCATGCAGATAACCCAAATGTAATGACTGCAACAGTGAAACACGAAGAACATCAAAAATCTGGTCAAACTTATGAATGGCCTTAGTTTTATCCAAACAACGCCTGATCTGTCTGAACAAATCCAAAGTATGCAGAACCTCTCACTCGCACACTGAAGAGAAGGAAAAAAAGAAGGGGAGCCGTACTGCCTGAATCAAGGAAAACTAATTAACAACCTTGGCCCTAAAATAAGGATTAGTAAGAATAGAATTCCTGTGGGGAAAAAAAAAAGAATGGCCATAATGGCCTGAAGCTCAGAGGGCAGACAGGCAAAAACAGCTGACAAATTGGCCTTTACAGATGAAAAGACCAATCCAGAGTGGAACAACTCACACAGAGAAACAGATGGAACCCCACTGAAAAAGGATCCTGGCCATGAGCATGGCACCACCTCCTTTCCATTTGGACATACAAGACTTTCCGGTTGCAGGTTTCCTGCCTCATTTAAAACCCTGAGCACATCCTCAGAAAAAAAGTTCCCTAAAAAGGATCAAAACCCCATTGCTCACAGTGTCAGCTGAACAGTGGGACAAGTGACAATGGATAATTGCCCCCTTGTCCTGTGTGCCAAGTATCTATTCATGGGCCCGTATTTTGGACCTGCTCAAGAAGTCTGCCACTAGACTGCGCTCTGAATGAATATACACTACCTGAAGAGTTGGCTAATAACTGATCACAGGTCTAATAAGCCAGCCTGCAAAGAAAGTAAGACTTTGTGTCCCCCCCCGCTTGTTGACATACCACATCACTGTGGTGTTGTCTGTGTAAACTTCAGGGGGCCTGGAGAGAACATGGGTTGAAAAGCCTGACAGGCCAGAATCAGAATTCATCTCTCTGTTGCTATGGTCTGACTTCTGATGGGCGTGCCAAAGACCTTGAATTTTCAGATGACCACAGGAAGCCCCTCAACCCATGTCTGAGGAGTCGGTGAGCAGTACCCGTGAAGGAACAGGAGGCTGAAAGGGCAGGCCTCAGCTGAGGGTAAGTTGCGGAGTCCAACACTTTAATTCCCTCTTGAGATAAGGAAAGAGAGAGACTCTGAAATCCAGAGGGTGACAATGCTGACGGCAACCAGACATGAGGTACCACCGAAGTTTCCGCATATGCAGTCTGGCAAGAGGGAGCACTGGAATCTAAGAGTCCATGAATCCTAGGACCAGAAGAAACCCTCTGGAGGGAATGGCAGGTTGAACAAGGACTGAATGAAAGAAAAGTGTCAAGGACAAAACCTTTGGAGGTGGGGCAGTGCCTGAATCCTTAAGTCCAGATACACATGATCCTGAGAGGGAGTCAAGACAGACTTTGGAAGTTGATGGGAAACCCTAGACTCTGAATGTGAGATATGGTGAACTCCAGAGCCTGTAACAGGCAAGTGGGAGAAAATGCTTGAATCAACAGGTCGTCTAAGGACAAATCTGAATGTCTTGGAGCCTGCAAAAGGTAAACACAGCAGCTAGGTACTTTGTGAATACCCTTGGGGCAGAAAAGAGGTGAAATTTCAAAGCAGGGAACTGAAAATGAGAAGAAGAAACAGACAAAAGTAAAAATGCCCTGAGGACAGGATGAACAGGAATATGAAGGCAGGCATCTTTCAGCTCTAAGGACAATAGAAAAGCTTGGGGGAGCAAGAGAAGAAACGGTTTGAAGAGAAAGCATCCGAAAAAAAGGAAACTTGAGAAAGGTGTTGAGCAAGGGGAGATACAGAATAGGTCTCCAGGAACATTCTACAGAAAAAATCCTTTCCCACTTAGGAAGGAGGGACAGCCTGAACATTTTTCTTGTCTACCAGGCACCCAAGAACCTCTGAGAAATGAGGAAGCTTCTCTCGAGGAGGTTGAAAAATCCCTGAAAAAGGAGGCAGAGACTTCCACACCATGAAGTAATCGTGATAAATGATGGACAGAACCCAAGAATCTGAGGTGATGTTACTAGTTTGGAAGACCGAGAGAGAGCCAAAAGGACAAGGGGAACCTGGCTGAGGGTTTGGGGGGGGCTGAATGTCAGAAAGGCAGGCTTCTCAGAAAACAAAGGCTTCTGAGCCACAGGAGCCTGAGAAGACTTTGCAGGAGGAGCTCACTCACCAACCTTTCTGCCTTTAGTGGCCTGATGAGGCTGCCTACAAAGGAAAGCAGACCTAGTAGGAGAGTTCCTCTGGAACTTAGGAATAGGGGACACAAAAATATGCTTCAATTCCTGCAAAGCTTTATCTTTTTTCTTGAAGATAATTAAACATTAGCAGCAGCAGCAGTCCCAAAAAGATTCTTATCCAAAGTAGCATCTAGCAAATTGGTCTTAATGTCTTCAGACAATGACTGCAGATAAAGCCAAAAGTAAAGCCTCATGGCAGACCCAAAGGTAGCATCATCATCATAGTTGCATTTCACAGAGTTGCGAGCCACCTGAGATGTAGAACCCAAAACAGAGAGAGAGCAGAAGACTTTCCTTTAAAATCAGGGAGGTCAGAAATAAGCTGACAAGCCTGGGTAATCAAGTCCAGAACATATCTGATCAAGTGGGTCTGACAACTGATGGCCCTAAAGGCCAAAGCAGAAGCAGTATAGACCATCTTTCCATCCTCTCTGTTGCCTTCCTATCTTTATCTGAAGGCAGAAGCTTGAAGAGGGAAAAAGCTTGTCAGAAGAGACTGACACCACAGCAGGATCAGAAGGAGATTTAAATAGGAATTGACAACCCTCAGGAACTTTATAGAACCTGTCAGGTTTCTTTGGAGCAAGGGGCTGAGAATCAGGAGTCTTAGAGGCAGCTATAAAGGTGTCTAACAAAGCAGCAACACAGGAGGTACTGCAGAAGGTTTAGGAATGTCCACCTGAAGCAACTCAATACCTCTTCTGGATATCAGACATCTGAGAAGAACCCCACTTAAAACATTCCATCATTCTAGCTACTGTGTCCCCAAAAAGGACTCTTCCAAAGGAGACTCAGGGCTAATGGACTCCACTTCATCAGACCCATAAGCCAAAAGAAAATGCATCTGGGAAGAGTAAAACAAGGACCCTTCATCAGACTCTGAATCCTCATCCGAAGAATCAGGTTTCCTAGGCCTTTTGGGAAGAGTTGAAGTCCAAGGGGGTGTAGGGGCAGAAACTTCTTGGTGAGGTTTCAGGGCCATTAAAAGCATTAAAAAGGCCCCGAGTAAACTCCCACCATTCCCTTAGAGGGCCCTTAGTATGTACAGAAGACTGGTTAGTCTTCTGCTTTTTCTTTCTATGGATGTCAGCCCTAATAAACACAGGAGGTTCTAAACCTGAAGGGATTTAGCAACAGCACCCAGAATCACTTCCCTGACCAGAATCTACAGACTCTCTCTAGGGTCCTCCCAGATAATCAACCACAGTTCTCCCTCGCCATCTGGAGCAGACCCCTCCAAAGCCTCAGAGGACATGTGAAAGGAAGGAATGATCCATGCTGGCCTCTGATGGGGTCGTGGCACAGGAATCTGAGGTCAAAAGCCTACAGAGCTATCACCCACTTCTACAGGCACGTCCGGTGAAGGATGGACAACCACAGAATCCAGCTGAGATTTCATGGCCTTCTTGCTTAATGGAAGTACCTCGGGGTTAATCAATTCTGCCATGCTACCCTGGGCTAACTGTTTAAGCCTATGGTTCTCAAGACAGATGGCCAGAGAAGCACTCAAACAAAAAAGACATTGTTTGTGATTATCTTCATTGGGAATCTGCCTCCCACACTGACATTTTTCCTTCCTAGATGATACAAAATCCAGGTAAGCAGAGGAAAACAAGACCAACAGTAAAAACAAAAAAGACCCCAATGGGGCACTTATCTGATGGATAGGTAATCAAGTACAGCAAAAGACATTCAGACCAACCAGCAATTATGGTGTTCAGACTGGCAACAAAAGTTCCAGGTAACTGCATCCATACATCACCTTTATGCCCAAAGTCCTGTACAGGAAGCATACGTTTGCTGCATGGCAAATACCAGATCTAAAGGCTTTGGTAGACTCGCCAGACGTTGGGCTATCCTTGGCAGGAGATCTCTACTGTGAAGCATATTGCAACAGTGACATAGAATGACATCTCTATTTTTCTCCACCCCGACAGGATGAGGACATGGAAGCATTTTTCTCATTTTTAAGACTAACAATTCCTGATGTTGAAGGCTTTGAAGGAGATTCTATCGTATGGGAATCCTTCTGAAGTAATGCAGAGCACTCATTGGACATTCATGAGACCAATGGCTGCTCAACTGTTATCCTAGTACTAAATTCTGCTCCTTTGGAAAGATTTGCATCTAAGAATTGGACATCTGTCTTACAAATATCTGGTCCCTGGCAGTCTACACAATAATAGCCGGAAATCACAAAGCAAAGGAGCAGCAGAAATATAGGAGGTCACTTCAGTGGTAGTCTTAGGTCCCAAACTGGTATCAGGAGATCAATGACCAAGGTAGGAGGGAGTCCGCCTCTCAATTTGGAAAATTATTTATGAGACTGAAGCTTCATATTAGAAAACAAACTGTTAAAAAGTACCACAAAAAGGTTCTTCTAAGGTTATTCTTTGTAAAATATATATTACAAAGAATTCCGTAAATTATGTTAAACATTTAGAATATCTACTTTTGTTAATTTACAAGACAGTAAGTTTGCAAATTAGAATTCTTTTAAACATTCCTCTTTTGCTGAGTGATTTTGTTAAAATATGCAGATACACAGCTTACAAAATTTTAAACAGAACAAAAAAATAAAATATAACAATCCTGAAATTTCTAGTTAGATACCAGCAGCTGATCTATCATATAAATTGTCACATACAACTTCACTCATACATTTCTAAATGTTTCTATCTGGAATTGATAAATCATAAAATATACTAAACTACCGACATGGAGTACAAGAAAGGTAATGTCAGAAAAATAAGTAATATAATAAAACTTCACTGCTAGGATGTTCACTGGGAAATAAGTGAGAAAAACTGAAGAGTTCTGCTTTGTGTTGCTTGTGGTAAAGTAGCTTGCTGCAGCCAATGACCAGACTTTCACTGCTAGGAAAGCAGGCCATTAAATGCTAAGAAAACAAGCAGTACATAATACGAAGCAAAGAAAATACTGTGTGTGTGTGTGTGTGTGTGTGTGTGTGTGTGTGTGTGTGTGTGTGTATTTTATATATACGCATACATATACACATATGGGTCCCTAATAAGATGATCAAGTTTTCATAAACTTGAAATTCACATGGTCAAGACCATATGATCGGTTTTTGAAAACCTAAAGCCCATATGATTGAGTTTGCAAAAACCTAAAGCTTTTGAATGGTGATTGCGGTATGGTGAGGATCAGAAAATTTACCCTTTTCCTCACTGTAGTGTGACCTCGGAGTTGGCATATCTAAGTTGCAGGGTGTGTGGAAGGCTTTCCCCCTTGCAAAACCATTTAAGAACGGTAGAGTGAGTTTTCAGAACCTCGATCATATGGTCTCAACCACATGAATTTCGAGTTTCTGAAAACTCGATCTTCTGACATACACCTTGAAATATACACACACACACACATGCACACATTCTGGGTTTAGTTAAATGATACACCACAAAACTCAGAAGTCTCGAGTCCTTCGATTGTGGCACAGACAGCTCCAAAGTAAACTTCAGATCTCAAATAAGGATAACATAATGGGTAGCTTCAACCGGAAAATGCCTTAAGCAAGATGGATCATGATCACTACATTACCATGCAACTTTTAATGGTTTAGGTTAGCCAGAAATGGCCAAACAAAACAATCTCATCAGTGAAATATTGCTGCCCAGTATTCAAAAGGGAGAACAAACAATCCAGAGTTAACCATTCCTCCCTAAAATGGCCTAGTTTCATAACTGATGCCTGGACAGTAAATAGTTTTTGACTTGTTAAATAACCCTAGATACTTGCTTGCAAGCCACCAGCTAAACCCTCAAATCCCTTAGATGCAGTGAACTTGGCTAACAATCTATGATCAATGGAGATGCATAACGCCAGAGAAAAATTGAGTTCTAGATAGCTCAGTTTTTTTTTTGCCCAGAGTCAAATGATTCTTCCAGATAAAAAAATGAGATAGATGTGTTAGCTACAAGTCTCGTCTCATAAGCAAAAATGTGCCAAAAGGTTCATCCAAGGTCTACCAGTCTTGAGCTTTGAAAAGCATTTTCTGGAGTACTAAAAAGGAAAAGCCCAGAGGAATCATTAGACATCAGCAAGCTATCCAATCAGAAACCAATAAGTTCTGAGAACAGACAGCATAAACTAACACAGAATTTTTAGTTATGGTGCACCTATAGAGAAAATTTCTTCGATGAGCATGTCTAAAATTTGCACTCCATTATTTTAAAGATGTCAGTCTAGCAGCTTTTGTCTGATGCTCACAAGCCACTTCCAAAGACTGAAAGCCTCCCTGAAGACTCAACATATGTGAACGCAACTTACTTATTGATGTAGAAGACCACAATTATGATTTTTGTCTGTATAAGTCTTAAGTTATTTTTCTGTTTTTTGAAGGGGGGGGGGTCAGACGATCTCCCCTGGGATCCTAGATGAGCTACCTCTTCCTGATCTAACTTCAGCAGTGACTCAGTAAGTCTATAACAATCTGAACAGTTGCACAGAATATGACAAAGTAAACACTGTATAATTGTCATCTCTCGCATTCTGAGTAGATGTTGGAAAAATTCTTCAGAAGGCATCATGGCTTACCTAGGTCAACCTACTCATATATTTTGGTTGCAGACATTAAGTAGCTCTTGGCACACATGTGGTAAGGGTGATGCAATGCAAGAAAGCCAGAGCACCATAAGAGAAAGGCTCCTGACAATATGTGGTACCGATGGCAGTTAATCAGGTGCCCCCAGGCCTCCCAAATTAACTTCAGATCAGAATTATCATCAGTGACATGAGCTTCAAAAGAGACTAAGAAAGGCTGAAGTATTCCTGCTTCTGTCACTGTCATTCTTACATAATAATATCCTGGAATTTGAAGACTAGTACTTCTTAAAAAGGTTTGTGAATGTCAATATTATCTGGGTGATGTGGGGAAGGTGCATCAGCTTTACTCCTTGAAGAAGTGGACTTAAGAGAATGGGAATGAAATATCCTTTTTCAATTCTCCTTCCTCTTCAAAATTAGGATGAGTTCAATGGTTTATTTTTCTCTTCCTTTCAAGAGTCAACTGCAGAAAGCTACCCTTTTGAGGGGAAGATGTAGCATTCAGCTTTAGTTACTAACAGTGGAAACTTTGAGGCAAGGTCTTCAGACATCTTTATTGAAGAACATGTAAAGCTTTAGCAACCCTTGCAGAACAGAAAGCCTTCACATTTCTTTTAAACTGCTTCCAAAGGGTTTCATGTGCAAGGTCTATACTGAGAGCTAACAGCCAATGCCCACAATTCTCAAAGTGCCCCAGTGAATGGCATTCCTCAGAGAGTCATTTGAGAAGGATCAACTGTTGAAGGAGATGTCGAAGCTCCACAGACCAGGAAGAACAGCATTAATGAGCACAAATCCACATTATCAAAGGCACCACATTCTAAGGTTCACAGAAACAGCCACTGGGTTCAGTTTAAGAAGTACTACTATTCAGATACAAAACAGGGAATGGTACCGTCCAGAAAATCTCAAGTCGTCTGCCTGTGACAGGACCACTCTTCTCCTTAATCTGCCTCCAACTGCCAACATACTTATATGGGAGAAAGTAACAGATATAATGGCTCTATGCCTTTATCAATTTTCATCAAACTAAATTATTCTTACTTTTCCCTTTCAAAATTCCTGAATAGTCTTTCAAGCTTAATTTGCTTGCTTTTTGAATTTTCCAACCTGACAGTCAAGAATAGCCTTCTTCAGTGGTACATGGTAATCACATAGAAATGTCTGTTTTTCTCACAATTACACATACTGTACTACAGTCCCAGACAAACACATTTCAAATGGATGACCTGATGGGCAAATTTCTACTCAGACTACTGCTTTGAAAATAAAGATGTTGATAGGATGATCAAGTAAACATCAAATTGTTGAGAAAAAATCATATTAGGTCAAGGCAGATGAAATAAAAGAAAAAAGTGCAAGGACAACTAGAAATCTATAGTCAATTTCTATGTAACATAGCAAAAAGAAAGACGGATAGACGTTGGGGACTGAACTGCCCTTTTTTTTTTTTTTTTGAACTTGAGGGTGCTGAAGTCTCACAGAGTGTTCTCAGCTTACTAGTGTTAAAACTTGTTTTTATGTAGTGCTGTCCTGTAAATGTATTTCAATGACAAATGCTGTATGCAACTATCATGAAGAAGTTCAGAAGTACAGCCAAGATTAGTGAAGCATTCTTCTTTTCATCTGTAAGACAGACAGACGTGTAAAGTCAGTAATTTTAACAGAAATCTTTGGGCTACTACCTTTTTAACAACGATCTGGTTGCAAAGGATTCATAAGAGTGCAAAGGCCATGTTACGACAGCCATTTTGACAAAAAGGGAAAATGCAGAAGGAACGTCAATTTGTCTACTTAATCAAAGAAAGAATTATTAATCTCTGCCACACTGAAACAGTGCAAGGACCATCTGAAATGGGTGGGACATTTATTAAGATAAATCCTTATCCCTTATGGTCCATGCAAACCATCCCTGTGCTATGGGAAAGAGCTAAGCTTGAAACAAGAAACCCAGTTCTTTCTAGTTAGTCTTGCAGTTCAGATTCCCTCTCTAATATGAATCACTGCAAAGCACCATGCTTGATGCCTACAAAATGTGACCTCAGTTGTTTACCTTTAGTCACCAGATCAAGTCAGGACCACCACAGGCACTGCCTTTTTTGCCCTGGAACGGACTAGACTATGATGCCGACCATACATTTCTGCCAGTGTTTCAACACTGTGACTTCCTGGGGCAGATGACAGAACCCCCAAACCTCCATAATACCCATTTCTAAGCAGCAATGGAGAGGGCCCAAGGCAAAAAAGCTTGAAATGGGTCTTCTAAAATCGGATGCAGAAACACAAAAGTCAGAAGTGTAATGTTCAAAGATCCCAGGTGACTTCTCCTCAAATTCCATGCTTGTTAATAGTCATGGAGTCTACTTTCACAGATGTGTAATCACTGCCATCCAAGTTTTCAAGAATAACACAGTGCAACAAGCCAGAGAGCAATATGCCCCAAATGACCCACTTGCTACACAGCACATCTCCAAGTGATATTTAAGAATGTTTCAGAAAATTAATCCAGGCCTGAAATTTTGCTAACATAGCGCAAGTGCTGCAAGACTTGTAAATAACTTAATTTCTGAAAGGCAAAAATACAAAATCCTCTAATCTTAATACTCTTTGTGTTATGACAAACTACAAAAGGGGTACACCTCTACTTGCTCACAGAATATTCAAAGAGCACAAAAAAACAAGAAGGGTTCTCTGTGAATGAAACCACAAACGTTCTTCAACAATAAGAATGTAGAAGAGCTGGCACTACATAAAGAAGTGATCTATAAAGGACTGGTAGCTAGGATGCTTTAATGAATAGAAAAGATACACAAAAAGATCAAGCAGTATATGTCACCTACATAATTCATTCTATAGCAGTCTTAGCCATTTAATTGTTAATATGGAAATAGAAGCCCATCAAGGAGAAGCTGGCATCACTCAAGTTCAGATTCATTTTTATGCACCATTACATGACAGTAAGACAAGAAGAAACAGACCTGCTACAGGCTCAGAAAAGCAAATATTCAGAATGATAAATGTCACACTGACTGGAAGAATGCAGATGTACTCATTTATGCCTCACACTATGGCAGAAATGAATCTCTCTCTGTGGAATTATTCCTATGCTGTGCAACAAATTAAAATGACCAATGCCATGCTAAACACATACTGCCAACGGTAGTCTTTATTTTAGTAGAGACTACGCTTCATCCATACAACACATCACCCTTAAGTGCTGTCACATCAGTTCTAGATCAAAAGCAAATAGGTTAACATCTGTTCTCAAGTGAAAATGAGTAAGATAAAATGCCAGTAGACAGCAGAGTACAATGCCTGTGCTGACAAATCATTTGAGAATGGGGAATGAGTGGAATGTAGTTAGTTTCTGGGCAATAAATTGTGACAATTACAGTCAAAGAAAGGTCAGTGGTACACCTGACATCATCTTAGCTCATATGTGCATCCCAAACAATAATCACACACAGGCAGACAGTAAAACAAAGTAAATGTTCTGAACTGCAGAATGAAGACACACTAAACATATCTTGTCTGATTAACACCAGCATATGTGAAATATGTTCACAACTAGACCATGCATGTATGCTGCATGTATGCTGCCCTGTCTGGTTTCCTAACTCATACTATTACCTCCATTAAACCAGAGACACAAAGAAAGGGTACTTTTTAAGTGAGATTTCACGAGATGGCAGCACACATTTTAATGCAAATCATATACAAAGTATGTTTAATAAAGGGCTAATACATAACCCATAGCACATATAACAGCTGCTCAAAAGAGTTTAAAAAATAATTTAAACACATCTTTCTGTAAATATCACTGTTCAAGCAATATATTAATATACATCTCCTTTTCTCTATGAAATAACCAACTGAAGGACGAGGAAGTGAAGCATAGGGTTTACAGGAATAAAACCAATTTGTTATAATTTAACATACAGCTAATTAAAGGTAACTTACACTCTAAGGCATAACACAAGAAGTCTGCCCTCAGTTTTGGAGAGAAGTCAGTTAGAATATTGGTCTTACCTAGGGATGCTGCAGTTTCTGGCATGTCCAGAAATACATTCATTTTTTTTTTGTTTGGGCCTACTGGAATGAGTTCATATCACCAAATAAAAGACAGTGCAACTGTGATTCCCAGTTCCAAAGATACAGGGATACCTTCCCCTGAAAAACCCAGGTTGGAATACTGAGGCTTAGCATCTTAAGAATAAAAAGACTGGTATCTGCAAATAATGCAGCAAATACAAAGTACACATCTGTTACAAAACAGTGTGCATATGATTTGGACCCTTAATCTCCTCATTATTCACATCATACAAATACACTGCATAGGAGCTAAAAGCTCTATATGCAACACAGACGCAAAATAATTCTGTTTCAGTACTGAGCTAAAAGCAAGAGAGATCAGTAAGCATCAAACAATTTAAAGGTAAAAACCACTTTCATTAAATAACACAAATATATATTTTTTTCTCCAACACACTGCTCTTGCTTAATACAGCAAAATACCATGTACTGTTACGATTTTTGTAAACCTGAAGTCCTCCCTTTATAGAATTATTTTGCGTATTGTAACAGTGTTGTATAATAAGCAGCAATAAATATAACTCCAGTTTATTAACTAATATTTTAATCCATTTGGAAGCAACATGATCACTTAAAAACTGAAATCTGGTTTGTTTTGCACAAGGCAGCATCACATATGGAATGCAGAACATTTCTAATTTATGGAGTAGTAGTCTGGTAGCAATGCTCGGTGTGCATCTGCATTACTACATGGCATTCTGAAATGTCAATCTCACAAGTACATCCAACTAAGATGTTCTAAATTACTTTCCTCTCCTGAACACCACTCTTTAACCTAGACAATGGGTGTATTTAGTTCTTAAAGAGTAAGACAGAAGCTGTTCACAACAACCAATGTCAAAAAGCTGTTACTTTCTGTCAGGAGTATGCAACTGCTTTAAAACAGTGACTTTGATCCCTGGTTTTCAAATTCGGACCATGCATCGTTCAGCTCCATGAAGATCATTTTGGCATACTGCTCGTACGGTTGTCCAGCAGCCTAGAAATTACACAAAAAATAATTATACAGAATAATGAACACTTGTAATAAAACTTGGCAGAATGACACCTCCTCCCACCCACTATCCCTTCGGACAATCAAATTGTGGTAAATTATTCATACATTAAAAACATAAGAGCAAACAAACTATATTCCAAGTAAATGGGCACAGTGCACTACCAAGGAATTAAAGCACTGAAGTAAGTGAGAAACACACTGTAAAGATACAAAATAGTGTACAGACATGGAACCAAGGTTTAGTGGTTTAGGTCTAAAGAGAACACAGTTTTTTTTGTAGTCCATACATTATACAGTTCATTCTACCAAACCAGAACTCTGAATGCCTCATAACAGTCACAGCTACGGTGTGGAACACCATGTAACATAGACATTAGGCTTGGCAGGTTAACTGTAAAGATGGATAAGTGGGTTTTGAAGGAATAGGTACCAATACCACAGTCTCCAATAACTAATTTCAGGGGAAACCCCCCAAACCAATTACTAAATATTTACCTATCCTACTGATATCACAAATGGTGCAGCTGCTCAGCACAGCTTGTACCAGAGAGGTTCCACGTTATTTATCCACGTCACTCCCTCTTAACAATATGTATTGACACACCTGTACCCCTCTGAGGCAAGCATAACAGCAAGTTTAAAAATGAACCCAAATAGTGAAAGTTCCACACCAGCAAACTCTTTTTACAAAAAGAAAAAGCTCCTGGCTATGTAAAACAGCTTTCCACTTCATTGTTATAAAATGGATTTAAAACCGGTAAGGCCATCCCTCAAGCTTACTGTTAGGAAATTCAAGGCTCAGTAAGACCTTAGGGTTGCAAACAATTAAAAAAAAAAAAAAAAAAAGAGAGACAACCATAGGAACATCAGAAGTAATCTAAGCTATGTACTTGCCAGAAAGTACAGTTGTGCAAGCTCTACTTACCTATAACAATAGATGTTTGTAATGTGATAGACCACTCACCTGGCAATACAGGGACTACCGTACAGATCTAAAGACAGGACCCTTAGGGCCCAACAGGAAAAGAAGATGAAAACCCAAGCTTTGTGAACACCTACTTTTCCAAACACACACACACACACACACACACACACACACACACAATAAGTGTTGCCGAGCCAACACTAAACTATGTACATCCAAAAAGGGGGATGGTGGGTGGGTACTGCCATTAAGGGACTGTGTTCTACAAACATCTACTTGTTACGGGAAAGTAGAACTTACGCAACTGTACTACGTTCAACAAACACACTGTCTTACTAGCATTTGTGCAGATTCCCAAAGCTTACCCAACCTGGGAGGAGGAAGGATACGGGTCCAGGAGCCCCTGGAGAATGGTCCTAGTGAAACCTGCTCTGGATTTAGAAAATATATCCAGCTTGTAGTGCTTTGTACGGGTATGGACAAAAGATCAAGTTGCTACCTCTGGGAATACTTCGAGTCCACTCTGTTCCAGTATGTCACTGAAGAGGAAGACCCTGGTGGAATGTGCCTTTAGCTTGCTTGGACTCACCTTGCCATGGTGGGTGCAACAAAAACCAATACCAGAGGATAACTAATAAGCAATAGTTTGCTTAAAGGCAAGTTGACCTTTCTTTACCCCTTTGTAGGAAATAAAAAGCCTTTCAACCTTCCTGAAGGGTTTTGTTCTGTCAAGGCAGTACCTGAGCTGCCAAAGCACATCCAACGTACAAAGTACCTTCTCTGTCTTGTTCTTAGGTTCTGGGAAGAACAAAGGGAGCTTAATAGACTGAGTGAATTCTGAGACTACCTTCAGCATTAAAGAGGTGTTATAGAGTAACACAACCCTATATCTGTAGGAAATCAGGTAAGGTTGTCCCGCCATGAGAGCCTGAAGTTCAGAGACTTGCCTTGCAGATATCAGAATAATAAACAAAACAGTTTTGCACATTACGAACTTCAGATCAGCAGAGCAGCCATTTTGAAAGGTAATAAGGTAAATTTTTCCACAGCATACTTGACATCCCACAAAGAATATGCTTGAGAGAGGGTGTTATATGCAATACTTCTTTTGTGAACTGTTTTACCAAAAGAGAAGAGAGAGAGGGAACCATTAGCATACAACGATGGCAGCTAAATGCACCTTAATAGACGCATATGATGAGCCATTCTGAAGTAGCTCATATAAATATTTGCAAGACCAGAGGGATGTTAACCTTAAGGGACCCACTGTTCTCATTAGGCACCACTTAGAAAACCTCATCCATTTGTAAACATAAGATTTTCTAGTAGCAGGTTTCCTGGCCTTCTTTAACACCTATTGCACATTCTCATAGAACAAGTACCAAACCGACTGAATCATCCAGCCTTTCAGTTGTAGTTGCTCTAAACTGGGGTGACCCAGTCACCCCTGATACTGTGCCAACAAATGCAGATTGTGGGGAAGTCTGTGGTAAATACCCTTGTTCAATACCATTAGAAGGGAGAACCAAGACTGCCTGGTCCATCGGGTAGGAGGGTTGCCATAATGATCTTTAGTATTTCTGAAACTTCAGAAGTACCTTGTGAATCAGTGGAATGGGTGGAAATGCATACAGGAACAGAACATTCCCATACAAGGGAACAAGAGTGCTTCTGTCCTTCAGTTGCTGCAATGATGTCTGGAACAGAATTTCTCCCATTGTCGGTTATGAAAGGAGGTAAACATATCTATTTGAAGTGTTGCTCACATCTGGGTAAATCCTGGAACGCCACTGCCTTAAGCTTCCAATCAATCAGGTCTGATCAGCTTAGTCTGTCTGTTACAATATTTTGCACTGACGGGATGTATGATGCCTGAAGAATCAGAAAATGCTTCAGCCAGTACTCAAGTCCATCTCTGCCAACCAATACAGAGGGTATGACCTTTAACCCCCTTATTTGAGGTACCACATCACTGAAGTGATGTCAGTAACCACAACAGGGGGACCCAGAGTCCATGGGGGTGAAGGACTTTAAAGGCATGGATCACAGCCAACATCTCCTTGACACGGATATGCTTCCGTGCATCCTTGGGCCCCAAAGTGACATGCATGTGCACTCCCATTGACACAGTTCCCCAAGCAAAGTCAGATGAAACTGTCTGGACATACTGTGCCAGAAATGGAGGGAAGAATGAAAATCCTGCATTGATACTCAGCTATGTTCTTCACCACTGCAATGCTCATCTTCATAGGTAGATACTAGGCTATTGGCCCTAGGGCCTATACAAGCCTAGCCAAAAAGGTACCCTGGCTTTCACCACCCAAGAAAATTATTTTCATGTGCTCCTGTCGAGCAGAGACACAGAGATGATCCCCGGGGTGAATTTCCTACTCCCCATCCAATCATCAAGTTTTTTTTTGAAGCGTGTTAATGAGGAGCTTTGTTTGATATAGACAGGTAGCTTGTTCCAGAGTATGGGAAGTCTCTGGGACAAGCATGTTCTGTTTATTGTGGTGACAAGGTTTAGGTCCCTAGACCATGTAGCTTGGAGGGATTTCTTTAAGTGGAGCATGTCCAACAGCTCTGGGTTTGACATAGCTTTGTATGTTAGGCAGAGATCACCTCTGAGTAGGCGATAAGCGATGGAGAAAAGCTGGAATTTTTTGATACAGTCTGCGTAGGGCATCTGTTTGAGGTCAGCAATCCTCTTTGTGAGGTATTTCTGCGGCCTTTCCAGTTGTTGTATATGTCTTGTGAGGTACATACCAAAAGGGGCATTGTACTCTATAATGGGTCTAATGAGTGGGGAGTAGAGGGGAACAATGACCTCTTTTTTCCTGGATGAGAAACCTTTTGTGATGAGGTGTGCCACGTAGAAGGATTTCCTGACTACTGTGGCGATGTGATTATCAAAGGAGAGACTACTGTCCCCCTGTGTCCCATGGCCTCTTACCACACTTTTGGTGTTAAGTAGACTACCACCTATGTGGTAACTCATGAGTATAGAGTTTTTACCAAAGGGGATAACAATGCACTTTCAACTGTGTTTACTAGTTTGCAGTCATCTGCGAACTTCGTTAGCCAAAGATCTTCTGTGTTAGCCTGTACTTCAAAAAAGTATATACCAAACACAAGACCCAGGACTTGAACCCTGTGGTACTCCACTTGTCACTGGTCTGAAGTCAGATTTGGAGTCTGCTACTTTCACAGTGTAGGTTCCGTCAGTGAGACAGTTGACAACACATCTTGTGACAAAGGTATTTATACCTAGTTTAGTGAGTTTATCTATATTTCCAGAGTGGGGGATGGTGTCAAAAGCCTTGGCGAGATCTAGACAGGCTGTGTGAATCACCTTACCCTCATCTATTTGGTGACTGCTTCAAAGACGTCAATCAGGTTTAGGAGACATGATCTGCCTTTTACAAACCCGAACTGGGTGGGGTCCAGAGTTTGGAGATTATCAATGTCTTTGTTTATAAGTTCCATGATGATACGTTCCATGGCCTTGCAGACAAGGCTCATTAGGCTAATGGGGCGATAGTTCCCGGGGTCCGTGGTGGCTCCCCTTTGTGGAGTGGGATAACCGTCGCTGTGCGCCATTCAGTGGGCACAAAGCCTGAGGTGAGGCTATGATTAAACATGGTGCTTAGGTGGGGTGCCAATTCATTCTGTAGTTCATGTAGAACGCAGCCTGGGATGTTGTCAAGTCCCATGGATGCTGTGTTCTTGGCTTTGGAGAGTGTGGTTTTTACCGATGCAGCTGTAATTACAGGAACTTTGCATTCTTCTGGTATAGAGATGGGCGCTTTATAGAGCGAAGGGGGGGGGGGGTAAAGTTAGCAATAAACCTATCTGCCAGGATGTTGGCAATATCAGCTGGTTCTGTATATTTATTGCCATTGTGCTGCAACTCAGAGCAGATCTGAGTGTTGCCATTGAGATTCTTGACATAGTTATAGAATGCTTTGTGGCTGTCTTTAGAATCAGTGGTGATTTTGTTTTCATAACTAGCTTTGGAGGATTTTATGAGGGATCTCATTTATGAGGGATCTCAGTTCTTACTGAGGCTGACCAGGGAGTTCTTCCAGTCATGATATTTTACTCTTATTTGCAGCAGTTTCTTTCTTCTGTTGTAGAGTTTGTTTATGGCACGGGACCACCAGATTGGCTTCCTTTTTTTGGAGGATAGCATCTTGGTTCTGTTAGGGATAGCACGATCCATGCACTCGCGCAAGTGCTTATAAAGTGCATTTGTGTAGGATTCAGCAGTCGTACCTCTACTGTCCATCTGCATGGGTGTTGTGAAGTGTGATAAAGACCAGCACCATCAACTGAGATTCCAGGGAATGTAGGTAATGGATTCAACAATTTCAGACATACCACTGAATTTTCCTCATGTGGAGACAGGCCAGGTGTACCAGGAGAATCATGGATGTCTTCAGTCTTGAGTTTTTAGGAATTCTCTTGACAAGTTGATGTTCTTTCTGGAGAATTCCT